>NW_026915888.1:4127500-4871090 GCF_034315485.1 Pezoporus occidentalis
CAGTGCAGGCTGCCTTCGTGGGATTATAGGCTCGGGACTGTGATTATAGTGTTGATGATAATGTGCATTTTCTAAATCATTACTTGGGTAAGAATAAAATGAAAGGAGGGAAGCCTTCGCTTCACTTTTCTCATGCAAATGAATGGATCAGTGATTTAGCCATTTGTTTCTAAAAGCAGAAACACATTTCCGTGTTTCCTCCCTGTATTTATTAAACTAACAAGTATTACATGCATATGTAAAACGCATTTGGACAACGTATTTCGAAATCAGTGTAATACTTTGAGTCATCACTCTAAATGGTGTTTTGTAGATGCATAATTATATTTTACTTTCTGGGATTTTTATATTCCAAGCTGTGCTGAGCTACTATTTAATTAAAACTTGGGATCCAGTTTCCTTAGGGTTTTGTGTAAGGAAATCTGAACCCTAATTTATATGTTTTCATTAATATTGAGCCTGTAGCGCACGGATGTATCCTGCAGGTTCTCATGACCCTGCCCCATCTTCTGCCTGCAGAGCTGGCTTTAGGATGCAGATCAGGATGGTGGCCCAATTGAAGTCAAGAGATGAAAACAGCATTAAATCCTATTTGCTTTAGTATAACCAGCAAAGATTTTGCATCAGCAGTGTCAGGATGCTTTAGTCTTGACTGAAAGATATTTTTTCTGTCTGAGAATTCTCTCCTCTTGATTCCAGTAAATACGTTGGGCTATGGGTAAAAGTTGTCCTGCTCTTCACCTTTTTTAGGGTGGAAACAAGATGTATTTTCCTTAAACCCCTCTATTTCCCCTCGTTTTTCTATTCCTCTTGTTACCGAGCACATTGGTAGTCAAATTTGTCACCTTATAAAGATGTGGTTCTGCTGAGAGCTCTGGTCCCTCCGGCAGCAGCAGGATATTGGAGGATTTGAGCTGCAATCTCCGAGCAGCCGCAAACTCCCCGCTTTAACCCAGCTCATTTCCATGCTCGACACCACTCGCTCAGCCCCTCATTTCCTTGAGGTAACACTCGGCTTCCAAAAGCTCCTGTTTCTGGCTGCTCAATCGCTTCCTTCACTTTATTTTTCCCCAAAGCAGGGAGCAGTGCGGGGCTGTGCCTTGGGCGAGCCCCTTCCCTGGGGCGTGCAGTGGTGACAGCCCTGGTGGGAGCCCCCAGCCCGCTCTCCTCATCCCCAAGGCCACCGCAGGCCTGTAGCAACAGCTGTGGTGGCAGTGACAGCTCTTCCAGAGCCGGATGGGGACCACCACTTCTGCTCTCCCAGCTAAGGGCTGCTGGCTCCTCGAGTGCATTGTTCTGCGCTGGCAGGAACAAATGAGGGCATTGTCTTTGCTCCCGGAAATTTCCTGTCTTCCCTTAATGAGGTACCCGGCTACAGAAAGGGCCTTTCTGCTCCACCAGCAGTCAATCTTGCCATCCCCATATGGGGCTGGTGTCCTGGGGTGGTTTGGGTTTTGTTAGGGGGGTTGGCTTGGGAAGCTTGCCCGTACAAAATGAATGAATAAAGAAATAATTTGCAGCTGTCCGGATAGCTGGGACATCTCCATGCTTTGGCCAGGGTTTGGAAGGCTGATGGTGGGATGGAACATGGAGCTGTGTCCCCCTTCATCCCTGGTAAAACTCCACATTCAGGAGCAGATGCTGGTGGTGAGTCTGGGATGTGCCTGTGCTGGTACCTGGCCCTGTGATCTCTGAGCAGGACGTCTGTATGAGCAGGACCAGGCTCTCCCAATAGGGAGGAAGGGGCTGGGGGGTGCTGTGGTGTGTTTGCCAAGACAGCCTGGAGGAGGAAACAGCAGGGAATCAAACAGAGAATCAGACCACTGGTGAAGGAGGGAAAGCTGGAGAATGGAGTGGAGGCAGCCTGGAAAATCGTGGGGTGTTTTGTAGCCTCAGAGGGGGGTGACAAGGCCTGGGGCAGTGCCAGGAGGATGGGAGAAGGCAGAGACTTGGAAAGCAGCTGGGGAAGAAGCCGCCTTTGCAGGAAGCTGAAATGTTGTTATTAGTGCTCAGTTTCCTGGACAAGATTCTTGTCTATTTAAACACTTCAGCTCCACGGAGCCGCAGTTCTCCAGACACAATAACATTTGCCTTCTCTCCCTGGCGTTTTCCTTTCCGCTTGCAGCAGGTGGTTAAAGCTACTGTGCTCTGCGGAGTAAGTCATCCACAGGCTGCTGCATGGGCTTGCTTCACTGGGGAACAGGGAGAGGCGAGCCGTGGGGTCAAGGGTTTGCTCCTTCTGTCCCCTTGCATCTGCCAGTGGAGATGCTGCTCCTCCACAACAGAACCAGTGCTGCTGGTAGAGCAATTAAGATCTATCAGATTTGAATATAAAGGTCAAATGCATAAATATTCATTAAAAAGTCAAGTATGTAGATATAACCCCTTATCACCCATCTTAGGAAACCTCCCTGGGGCATCCCCAGGCTTCCTCAGCTGATGCACTAACAATGGCAGGTTTTATGCCCCAGCAACAAGGTGCACAATCTCACTAATGCCGAATAATCTTGGCTAATGGCTATTTTACATTATTCTTTCCACCCAGGGATGCACAGAGAATGCCAAAGGGCTTGAAGGAGCTGCTGTGTGTGGGGAAGGATCCAGTTTCTGTGAAAGGTGATGCACACATGTGCTAGAGCCATCCGTTTGGTAAGTGAAGTCCTTTGTGGCTCTGGCATCTCCACTTGCTCCTCACTATGTGCTGCAGTGGCTCTGGCAGATTGCTTTCCATAGAAATCTTATGTGATAGCAGTTAAAAATGCTTTTTCTTTCTGTGTTGGGATGTGAAACTCTTCCCCAAAATCGTATCTGACAGCAACAGCTTGAAATTGTCTTTGTAGAGTCCTGATTTTTTTCCTGTATCAGGTAACTTGAGTTTAACGTCGCATATATCCCTATAATGATAGAAATGGGATTTCTACTCCATAGAAAGATGGGAGATACCTCATCTGCTCGCTTCCTGATTATAATTGTTGTTCCAAGCCCTGTAAGACTTTGGACAGTCTTCCTGAATGCAGGACAAATATAAATATATATTTATACTTACGTGGACACAAATGTGCCAATGTACTTACAGCAGTTTGACTGTGCTGCAGTTGGACTCGTGGCTGTCACGAAGGACAGACAGGATGCACAGCTGCTAAAGCACTAAAGCACATACTGTGCATCTCAGTGTAGGCAGTGGGAAGGGTTTCTATGCTGGGATTCTGGAAAACTGAGTAATTCACTCCTGGGGAATGAATAAATAAAGCCAACCTCCAATTGTGCCAGTTAGATGTATTTTTGTAAATCATACAGCACCTTTGTTTTGAAAGATAACAGCACCCATTCTTTAAATGGTAAATACTTGGGGATGAGCTGTCAATGGGCGTGAATTTGGTTTGGTGATTTCTTTCAGGGTGGGCAAAGCCACATCTGTATGCCAGCCCCCAAAATCATGATTAATACTTGTATTTCATAGCAGTTTGTTCTGTTCTGTGCTCTATTTCTGCAGCGGGTTTAATCCAGCATCCTCGGCGCTGTCCTCAGTCCCACAAAGCACAGAGGATGGTGGTGCTGGTGGTTCTGGTCCAGCAAAGATGGACCTGCTCTCCCCTGTGATGACGAGCTCATCCCTCTGCTTCCCTGCTCCAGCAGTGACAGCAGCAGGATGCTTTGCCAGCAGGTAGCGAAGGAGCAAACTTTGCCTACAGGGGTATGTTTTGAGTGTGTGAGTGCCGAGGTTAACAGGGGAAGGCAGTATGTGCTCCTGGACCCGATGAGTGAGCTGCTGAAGGGGAGGAGGTTTCAGAAGCCAGGCTTTCAGCAGGTCCCTGCTTTCCATCTGGCTGGGAGCACAGAAGCACCCAGCCTCCTGGCCAAGGCACGCTGCCCCTGGGCCTTATCTGTCAGCAAAGTGCAGCGGTTGGATGCTTTGGTGTGCAGCTTTGGAGCTCTTCTAACACTTGTGAGGCAGGGCTGTGGCACGCTCTGGGTTTCCTCCCGCTGCTGCTGCTGAGCTCGTGTGCTCAGAGCGATGTGAACGTGCAGATGCCCTGGTGAGCCCTGAGCTGGGCTTCTGTCCCCTTGCCCCGGGGAGCTGACAGGCCTGGGGCAGGGAGAGGCACCCAGGGACCTCTGCCAGCCTTGCTGAGCTGTGGGTTAAAAGAAGTGGTGGGCTCAGTACAGCTGAAAACATGTCTGGTCCAGCTGAGCGCAAGTGAGTGGTTCTGAGGGAGAGCTGGGTAAGAGGTAGCCCACCTCTACCATCCCCTCCACGAAGGAGTGTTAGAGAGCTTGTGATGTGCAAATACAGCTGTCCCCTGGATGCACAGTCCAGAGCAGGGACGGGGAAGGTGCTTGGCAGTTTGCACTTGAGATGCTTTTCACCTGGAAGTGTGGTTTTTACTTGTGTGAGATCATTTCACGTCCCTCAGAAGTGTAATTTTTCTTGCCTATATATTGCCAATTGTTCTTGGTGGTACAAACGAGCACCAGGAGCAGTGGTATCTGCAGGCAGGAGTCTGGGGAGGTGTGTGTAAGCTGGCATAATTATATCCTTTGCTATGTGTAAGGATAGCCGAAGTCAGCAGGCACTGAGCATAGGGGAATGCATTCATGAGAAAGCCCATGTGCAGATGCACAGTGTTAAATAATTGTGGCTCACTAGGTTGTTCCTGAAAGGTTTTACTGCTCAGAAATAAGAAATCAAAGAAATGGGTATTTTCTTACTTATCCTTAATGCAGCAGCAGGGATTTCAATGGGAATTTTCTTACTTATCCATACTGCAGGCATCAGTAGGGATTTTATTTTGCTGTGCATCAGACTTTGTATAGATGTTTCTGCAAGATGTGAAAGCCTTTTCAAAAGTAACCTTAAACATCTGCAGAATCTGGTAACAAATTAAAGCTTCCCCATGCTCTCCTCCTTCCTTTTACCCTCCCTGTGCAGTTCTGAATGGGATTGTTTTAGGGGGAGGGATTGTGCGCAAAGGCAGGGCTGTGATCCGCCTTTCCACAGCTCCAGCCTCCGTGCATCCTGCCGGGAATCCCCAGCACTCTGCTTTCCCTGCTGTGCAGACAGCAGAGAGCACAGCTGAAGGAGATCGCTCATCCTGTACCCCCTTCCCAAACGAGCCTCCCTCGTATGGAGTCTTAAGAAAGACCAGAATATTTCACCCTAAACTGTGCCTCAGCTCCCATGTAAGCAGGGGAGTGCTGATGACACCCTGCTATCTCCCGTGAAGTGCTCAGGGAAGCGGGGATAACAGCATCTGGAAGTGTACAGCATCCCCGCTTGGCAGCTGCTGCTGTCCTCCTGCTCTGCCTGCGCCGTGCCGGCTGCTCCTTGCTGTGGGGGCTGCAAATAACCCCCCGAGCTTCTCCAAGCGGAAACAGGAACTGCTCTGAGAGACAATAGCTCCTCCAGCCCCTGCTTCTGCTTTTGTGGTACCCACGTGTGAGCCGAGGGCTGTGATCTGGCACGGATCCTGCCTGCAGGGCTGCACAATGGCTGTGGGAATGCTCAGGAAGCATTGCATAAACCCCATGTTTCTGTTGGACAACCAGTGCCAGCAGAAGCTCTGGGATTCCCGGCTCTTTGGCCTTGCACAGCGTTTGCTGCTGCCTCTCCTTTGCCTTTCCATTTGGCAGTTTGTGTTTGCTGTCCTCCTCTGCGGCTTGCTTGCCATGCAAAGCAGCAGCCAGGTGCCTTTGTGGGGAAGGACAGAGCTCATAGCATCAGTGTTGGGGAGGGACAGCCCCAGCGCATCAGTTCATGGTGTTCCTCCTTGCTTTTACCCTAAGCCGTTTGTTGGGCTGGGTGGTGAGCAGGCTCCATGCACAAACAAGGCATCCTGTTTCTTTAGTTTTCTTTTCCCCTTTTTCCTTTTCCTCTTTGAAGTTCAGGATGTACCTCAATGTTTTTCTGGCTGCCCGGACAGACACTGGGAACCCCCATTTCCCTTCCTCTTCGTGCTTTTATGCCTGCTGAAGATGCAGGTCCTTGATTCGGGGGCAAATAACCAACAAGAGAGAATGACTTGGCTTTCTTTTATTTGATTTTTATTATTTGTATTGTTAATTGGAGCCAAGCCAGCATCCCGCTGGACAATCCTCCCTCAGAGAGCTTTAGATCCGCAGCTCACTGGGTGCTGAGGCCTGTTTCAAACATGGACCGGGTCAAAACTGCAGCTCTTTATCTCCCCGTGGTAGTTTTGGCTTCCTTTAATGTCTTTGCTCTGTGTGAGGGATGAAGAGTGGCTGCTGCTCAGTGCAGAGACAGAAAGGAGCTGGGCTAGTGCTCATAAACATGGCGTTTTTCCCAGTGTGATCCACATCTTCCTCCAGTCTCCTGACTGAATATTGTGCCATTCACTGGAATAAAACAAAGTATAGAATTACACTCTTCTATTTTCTTTTTTTCCTTTTTCCTCCCTTTTTCCTCCTGGAAAGGACACGCTTTTACCTCTCCCCACTTTTCCTTTCCCGAGGGTATTGAACCAGCTCATGCCAAAGGTTACCCATGGCACTGGGAGCCCAAGGAACAAGGGGCTTTGTGCTTCAGGCCATCTCTTCCCCTCGCTGCTCTGGGGAGCCAGTGGCCATGGGGACAGCAGTGGCTCCTGGGTGCCTGTGGAGTGCGCGTCAGCCCTGGGGACACGCTGGACTGCTCAAGCACATCATCTTAAAATAGGCTTCATATGTGATGCAGAAGAACCCAAGCAAAACACCGAGCCCGGCCAAACCCAGATTTGTGCTTGTGGTTGCTGAAGCTCGTGAGAGCAGTTCTGTGTTTACTTAAAGCTGATTTCAAAGAGGGTTTTTTTCCCTTTTAATTCTCATTCTTGATCCTTGGGCTGGGGGATGGTCATGGTGGTGATGGTGACTCCACACCAGCATCCCGTTGTCACCTCCTGGTATCACCTGGTGGCCTGGAGACGGGCAAGGTGGCAGGAGCTGGCAGTGGGGCTGGCAATGTGCCCTGGCACTGGGGAAGCTGTGGTCACTGCACAGGCTGTGCTCCCCCACGAGGTAGAAGGATGGCAGGCAAAATCACAAGATCCTTCTGGAAAAGTAACGGTGCTTTGGAGGCATGGACCTTCCATGAGGCCAACAGCAAAGGAGCTTCTCATGTGAAACACCCAGTGCTTAGCTTGACCCAGGACTTAATTCTGGGGGGAAAACAGAGCTCACTGACCTTAACTTGGCATCAGGACGTCTGCACTGCGCAAGTGTTTCAGTGCTGGTGTTTTGTCCTTATTCCTCCCTGTGACAGGGAGAGAAAAATACCCCTAGTTCACAAGGCTGGAGCATCCTGAACCTCTGTGGTGGGTCATGGACGGGCTTTCCTCCAAAGCCCTGGACTAGGATGTTGAATGCTGGCTCATGATTCCTCTGACATGTCCTACAGGCAAAACCAGCTGGCGAGTAGAAAAATGCCTCTTCAGGACTGGGTGTGTAAATGCTCTGTCCCAGAGTGCACAGAATCAAGGTCCTGGTAAGTGGAATTAAGGGGATGGTGAGTGTAGTTGCACCCTGCAGAACAGGATGTGCTGTCACTGCTTCATTGGCACATCTCAGCAGTCACCCAGGGCACCCTGAGTGATTCTATCATGCTGGAAAGCAGATCTGAGCAGAGCTGTTTCGCTCACCTTTGAAAAGCCTGACAATAGCAAGTGTGAAAAGCACCAGTTCAGTTGGAAAAACAAGGGAAGAAAGGGGGAAAAGCCAACAACCAACCAAAAAACCCCAAAGCCCACAAAGCCTCTGCAGAGCTGGCAGAACCTGGAGCATGGTAATAGCAGCAATGGCTGATTCAGTCTCCCATGTCCTCCCACATAAGTCGGGTTTAACCCAGTGGGACAGGGATACCTAGAAAGTCACACGCTGCCCTATTTCAGGAAAACCCATATAGAAAATAAACCCATGGGCTAAATAAAGCTCGGGCAGGAAGTGATGGCTTCCCGGGACAGAAAGCAGCGGTGATGCTGGTTGCAGCTCCCTGCGGCCGGCAGTGCTGGGGCAGGGAAGCTCCCACCTCTGTGATTTTTGAGGAATTCTGGCAGCGAGCTCTGTGGCCCCCGGTTGAGCAGGGAACTGCTGCAGCCTTCATTTGAGCTGGCCTGATCCCTACGGGGCTGCAGCCAGCAGCTTTGTTGCTGGCCAGAACCCATCGTCCCTTTCAGCAGCGATGTGGTGAGCACGCGCCGATGCCAAGCCCAGATGGAGTTGTTCCCCATGCAGATTCCTTCCTCCGGGTCCTTCTCTTTCTTCTTTTCTTCTTCCTTTTGACACTTGTTTATTTGCAGACTTGTCAGAGTCAAAGGGGTTGCGTCCCGGTGTCAGTTTGTGTTGGCCCCATCGATACATGCCAGCTTTGCCTGGGGCTGCCGGACGTGTGGAAATGGCACCAGTGAGACAGCAGGTTTCTAAACAGGCTTAATTAAATCTGAGCAACACTTGTGCAGGCTGCTGGATCCCTCCTGTCCCTGGAAAACACTCCAGGAGAGCTGGGGTTTCTTGCTGTCAAGCTGGAGCTTGGCTGCTCTGGGTACCTGCGCCCTGGGTGCAATGAGAACCACATGAGGATGGTGCCAGGGGTGGGACCTGTGGGGCAGAGGGAGCCCGCTGGCAGTTTGGGTGTAAGAAAATGGAATTTGAGCTTGTGAATGGAAACGGCTTTGGGTGAAAACCCTGGAGAGGACAGGGGTGAAGGGTGCCGCTGCCGTCACATCGTTTGCCAGTGCAGGACATCATGGCTGCTGACAAAGTTATTGTGTGCTGCCTAATTGCTTTTGGATGATGTTCAGGCACCAAAGTGGGGCAGGAGCCACTCTCCAGGCTTGCTTGTACCTCCTTTGTGGGGTGTAAATTCAGGGTTGGCTGCAGGGGGAGGTGAGCAGGGAGACATGGGCACTGGGGGGGGGGGGGGGTTGTGAGCCAGGAGGTGCAACCAGAAACAGTATTTGACTAAAGAGAAGTGAGGGTTAAACCGCGCAGTTTAGCATGGAAGGAAGAGAAGGCTTTGAAGGATTAGGAGTAATGGGCTGGAGCAGCCCCTGGCTGGGGGAGCAGGACGATCCATGAAGTTGTGGTATGCATGCGGGTATCCAAAGCATGTGTACAAAGTTAACGTGTTTCACAAGCATTAGGAAGAGAGTACATTATAGAAACCCAGCCCCAGAGCCTACAGGACTCGTTGCCTGGGCAGGCTGGAGCAGTGGATGGTGTTTAAGAGCTGTGGGGACTTTGCTCTGCTCTTTGGTGGAGGCAGTGTTAATCAGCTGGGCTTAGTGGTGTGCGGCGGATGTCGGGGAGGAACAGGAGGGCTGTTAAGCACAAGGAAATTGCTGCTGTCTAGATGGGCTTAACGCAATATAAACTGCATGGAACACACAAAGTTAAATCCTGAAGTGGTGACTGAGCTGGAGATTCCCAGCCCAGAGATGCAGACGTGAGCGGAGGGTGATGTTTTCCTGCACGGCATTGCCCGGAGCTGATGCTGAAGCACAGTGTCCGTGCGCAGGCCGTTTCCTTTGCACAGAAAGGCATCTGCGATGTCTCGGAGCCTGGGAGGTGCTTGTGTTGCTTTTCCCTTCCTGCTACTTTGTCACTGTCCTTTTTTGCATAACAAGATTTCAGAATGGGAGGAAACCATCGAGAAAGGAGCCTGGGAACAGAGATGACCCAAACCCGAGCGAGCAGGCTTCCTGCCTCCTTCCTTCAGGGTCCTGCTATGCCCATTGCACTGCCGTGCTTGTCCAGGCAATGCACCCTTCCCTCCATCCCTTTCTCTTCACCTGAGCATCGTCACACCTGACGTCTCCTCAAATAGTGGGGACTGTTTCTCAGTTCCTTAACTGGGAGGCAGAACTGCAGCCTGTTTGCTCCCCACTTGACAGCTCCCAGCCTTGCTTAGCTGGGGCTTGTGAACCATGCCCATTAATGCGTTTCTAGCTCTGCCATTTGCTTGTATGTTCTCTGCAAAAAAACACCCTGCAAAAGCTCCTGCCCACAAATTCCTCTTCTTGCTCTTGCTAGATTATGCCTGGCATATGGAAATCTTGGATGGGGAAGCCTGAGTTGCCTGTACCCATCTTCCCTCTGTTCAGAGTGTTGATATGGTCAGATGTAATAAGGGCACAGCTGGATGCCCCTCTCTAACTCTTGCTTAGAAAGCTTGTTTGGCTAGAAAAAGGTAGGATATTATTTTTCTATCTTGGAGAAGTTGGGGAAAACTTTGGGGACTCTGAGGAAAACTGGCAAAAGGGTGTTTTAATTTAGAATCCATTACTGCAGAGTCTTGTTTTGGAATTACACCTCTGGCTACCCTGCATCTCACCAAAGATGCTGCGATTGTGCCCTGCAGCCTGCCTGTTGGGTTTCATTTAGTTTAGAAAAGTAATTAAAAGAGGCTGAAAAAGCAGCAGCAGCCTTACTGACTTGCTTTACAAAAGCAAAGGGCTTAGGCCAAACACACTGCTATGAAAATAAACAGAACTGCTCTTTTTTGTTGCAAGTTCTTCCCGTATATTGAATTTCCGTGCTTGGTGACAAGGATGGATCTGCCTGAGTGAGCAGCGATTGGATTCAGATGGCTTTGCCTTGCGATTGGTTTTACTTTGGAAAGCTGGAGCTGTCCTTGGAGAGGAAGGTTTGGACCTGAGCTCGAGGCCTTATTCTCTGAAGAGCAAAGCCCTTGCAGCCTCATTTATTGGAGCTGTTGGCTTTCCATGGCTGCGCCTGGAAATTATTTGCCTCCTTTATTTACCCTGCGCTTGAGGCATGTTTTCAATACATGCAGCAAGCTGGCAACTGCAGATGTCACTCGAAAGGCTTGACCTGTGTTCCCCGGCTCTTGCCATGGGTCTGGGCCCAGGCTCTTGTCCAACAGGTATGTTGTTCTCCAGGTTGCATCCCTAATCTCTCTGGAGAAATGCTTCCAGGCCGGGACAGCCGAGCTGCCCCGGTTACCCTTGCAGCTGATGGTGGCACTGTAGGGATGCTGCTGTTCATCCCCTGCCCGGGCCATTGACCTCTCTCTGGATGTTCTCTTTCTCCTCCTTTTCCCACTTACATTTAGTGTCAGCACAGTCATGGCAAAGCCCTTGGTAAATGCCACGTACAGAGCACGAGCTGTAAACTGAGACTAATTTGGCACCAAGTTCAGTCATAAAGGACAAATGTGCTCTATGGCCACATTCAGGATGTAGCTGTAATGGCTAAATAAAACCATACCCCAAGTGATGGAAGCTGTCAGCTACAGCCCCGGGGAATCGGGCATTTGCAAGCCAATAGTGACTATTGCAGAGCAGAAAAAGGGGAAAGGACTGAATGACTGGAGTGCAGAGGGAAGGGGAGGAGGAGGAGGGTGTGCGGGAGGGGAACGTTCATGGTGGGTTGAAAACAGCATTGAGGAGCCCTGTGTTTCTCAATGACAGTGTCATTTCCTCTGTGCCCAGGTGACTGCTCAGGTGTGCGGCAGAAGAGAGGAACAAATGAGCTCCATCAGAGCCAGGCCGGGATGCAGGATCAGGCCATGATGGTTCCTCAGGGCTGGAGCCCCAGTGCTCTGAAACCACCAGAGCCCAGAGCAATGAGTGCATGTGACAGGTAGGACACTAGGGCTCGTCCCCTCTGCCACCATGCTGGTTTCTCACTGGTGTCACCTCAAGAGGTATTTAGCTCCTTTTAGCAGTGGGGAAACTGAGGCAGGTGGTGGCTCCTGAGACTGGGTGTGTTTTGGGCATGGCAGCAGATCTGGCACCTGAGCCTGCTGCTCCTGAAGTGCTGGCATTGGGCTCCTACAGTGAGCTGGGTCCAGGGCAGGGGCAGCAAGGAAGGAACCTGCTGCCAGCAACTGTGGTGGACCCAGGATGTTCTTCCAGGGAGGGGGAGTGGAGATCCTCTGTGTCTTGGGTGATAAATGCATCGTGGACCAGCTCCGGAAATGGGGCAGGGGAGGATGTGAGCGACAGGATTCATATCCCGGAAAGGCTGTGGTGTAATGGCTCGGGAATTCAGCATGATAAATGCATTTGTCTGTATTGTAACAGACAATCTGCTTAATGTGGGAAGCAGAGTTTCCTGCAGCACTGAATTAGTGGGGAAGGGAAAACCCTGAGAGCCAGGAACTGCCGGGGAGAGAATTAAGCAGGTAAACCCATTACCAGGGACCACCTCTTTGTGTGGGGATTACACTGAGGTTTAAGCTCCAGCTTTCTGATGCTCAGCGTCTCGAGGAGTGAGAGCTGTAGCAGGGGCCTCTCCCTCCCCTTGAGGGGCTTGACCCGAGGGCTGGGATTAGCAGTTGCCACAAGCCACCCTCAGTAGCTGGAACAAATTGCTGCACGTGCTTCGAGACAGCCTGACCTGCACAAACCATGGTGATGCCTCAAGGTGGAGGTTTGCCAAATCCCCCCATTCTCCTAATATCAACCTTCACCATGAACTGGTTTACACTGTCCCAGTACCCTGAGCAGAAGTTTGCTCCGACTCCCTCCGTAGCTCAGGAGTGCTGCAGATACTGGCTCTATAAACAGAATCAGGGCACATATGGGAATAGATGTGGCATCCCAAAAGTTTATTTCTGCTGGCACATCGTGAAGGGGTTTGGCACCATCCATGGTACCTACACTAAAGGAAGGCTGAGGACAGCGTGGATGGAAGTCTGGGGTGCAGTGGGGGTGCTTGGGATGGGATGCAGTGCCATGGGACGAGCACTGCCATGAGCCAGGCTTGGGCTGTGGCTCTGGGGGCTCCCTTGGTCCTTGCTGGAGCCTCAGAGGGGATGATGCTACATGGCATCGTGGTCCCCCACAGCCCTGGCCTGGCCACCCACCACCACGTTGTCCCATAGCCTCGAGATGTGTGTGTCCTCTGTCAGCCTTTCCAAAATGCCAACCGCAGGAAAACAGCAGAAACCCAACTTTCCTTTTGCTTGGATTCCCATCAGTTCCCAGAGCTTAATAATAGATTATTTCAGGCTTCCTTGCTTCAGTTGTTTTGGCTTTTCAGGCTGTGGCTGAGTGATGTCTCATGGGCAAAGCAGCCCTCTGGGTTAGAGGAAGAGGAAGAAGCCACTCTGTGGGATGAGTGTTCTTGCTTGCCACTGTAACCCCTCTCTACCCTTCCTGCCCCCCCGCCCCGAGGGTCCCCCTCAGCCCTGGCCCCATGTGGGGTGCAGGGCTGGGAGCAGCCCCGGCACCCCGGGGGAAGCGGGGCAGGGAGGCAGCGGGGGAGCAGCCACTGCCCGAGGCCCCTCCAAGCTCCCTCTCGCTCCATTTGTCAGCCAGATGCTGCTCCAGATGTTGCCGCTCCGCTGCGTGGCCTCGGCGCCTCCGCATCGCCATCTCCTGGGCACCCGCGGCGCGGGGCCGGCACCGGGACCGGGACCGGGACCGGGACCGCGGCTGGCTTTGCACCGGGGAAGCGCGATTCCCGAGCGCCCGCTGGCAGCAGCCCTGGGGGCCGGGCCTGGCATTTTCTCTGCCTTTCGGTGCTTGCTCCAGCGCCCCATGAGCTCGTCCCTGCCCGCTCCTGCGCGTCCTGCTCCAAAGCTAAAGCTGAAACAGCGGCAGCCCTGCTGCTCGCCTTCACAGAGCCATGGAACCGTTTGGGTTGGAAGGGACCTTAAAGCTCCTCCAGCTCCAGCCCCTGCCACGGGCAGGGACACCTTCCACTAGAGCAGCTTGCTCCAAGCCCGGTCCAACCTGGCTGAACCCGGCACTGCAGCCCAGCCCTACCCAGCTTTTACCTTTCCTGGGTATTTTCATGTCATACATGAGGAACATATGGGAGCCATTAGACCCAGATTTACATTCTTCCCTGACGGATGGCAGCATGTCAGAGAGTTGTTTATTTAATGTAAAGTGTGATATTTTTAACAAATAGCTTCAGCTCTCCCAGTGCAATAGTTTGTGTGACTTTTCATGCCCTTCTTCCTGGTGCAGGATAAACAGCTAACAGGAACTGGCAGTCAAGCTTTAAATCTCTGCAGAGGACTCTGGAGCCAAACAGGAGGAGGGAGCAGACAGGACTCAGAGCCCTCAGCACCCCGGTGCTCTACCTGGCTGGTGGCACGCTGTTGAGCTTGCAGTCTCTTAAGATCTCTGCAGGCCTATGGATGTGTGTGCACTGGGAGAAGGGGTTGTGGGACCACACGGGACCTTCCCTGCAGCACTGCCTCCTTCCACTTCCTTAGGATGTGGAAGCTTGCAAGATCCACCAGGAGACAGCACTAAATGGAAGCTGGAAAAGGCTGCGATCGAGCCCCATTTGGCTGCTGCTGGGTTGGAATGCTGTAAATTTAACCCAGCATCTGAACACTGCTGTCCTTTTGCCACCCAGCCGTGCCTCCCCAGCTCACCCTCTGTGCAGCAGCCCTTGCTCTTCCTTCCGACCCATTCCAGAATCCCTCTCGCAGCACACTTGTGCTCGCTGCACTTAGTGGGAAAGATCTGTAAGTGCAATGATTTTATTAAATCTCTGAAGCCTTTTTTCCCCTCCGTCACCTCCCACCCTAAGGACAGGGCTCTCCAAAGCGAGCGCGGTTTCCCTGGGCACTGTGATCCCTGCGTGTCCATCTGTCTGGAGCAATTACTGCGGCCTCCTTAGGGGTTATTTTTCAGACAAAGTGTTGACATTTTCCCTCCATTGGGCATTGAGCGTGTACCTGTGGTGGTGACTTGTGAGCAGCAGCAGCAGCAAAGGAGAGGAATGCCCTGTGGTTAATGAGGTGTTGGAAGGCAGCACAGCTAAATCTGGCCTTGCGCTTTCCAGCTTTCCTGTTTAATTAGAAACCTGGCTCTCTCCTGGTCATGCAGTCATTCGCTTTCCGACTTGAGTGACAGCCCAGCCTTTCACAGGGAAAGTGGCCACAGTGTTTAACGTGCTGACGTTGCTGCCTACCCACGTCGCTCTGTGTTGCCCAGCTTTGTGTTTGCTGTTGGAACACTGTCTGTGGCCTTTCCCAGGTGCCTGAGACATCGGCAATAGCTGCGTCCTTCTCTTGACGTTTCTCCTGCAGCTCGTTGGGGTTTTGGCAGCTATTCAGTCCTTACTGGCCACTGCCTGCTTTAAATGTCAAACTTCTCAGCCCTGACCCACCACAATTAAGCAATTACAAGTTGGTGGCAGCACAGGAGGTAGAGATGGGAGGGGTTCAGCCTGCTGAGGGAACCATGTCCCTGCAGGTGTTGGATGTGGGCACACGGAAGGATGAAGATGATCCCCCCATGGGGTGGCTTTTGTCAGATGAAGGGTCACAGGGAGCTGTGCATCCGCTCCTTGCCCTCCATTGGCCTGGAACCCTTCCCTGAGGACTGAAAGTGAGTTTCACCTCACGGTTCAGGGGATTAAAAGTGTGCATGTGGTTTGTGTTGGCATTTGTGAACCATTAGTTGTTCAGCTTTTGTAGTGGGATTGTGTGCACTTGGTATGGGTTATATTACATGTGCTTAGATGCTTAGATTGCCCAGAGAAGCTGTGGCTGCCCCATCCCTGGCAGTGCTCAAGGCCAGGTTGGACACAGAGGCTTGGAGCAAGCTGCTCTATGGAAGGTGTCCCTGCCTGTGGCAGGGGTTGGAGCTGGATCAGCTTTAAGGTCCCTTCCAGCCAAAACCAGGCTGGGATTCACTAATGATTCTATGGAATCAGGATGAGGTAAGGAAGGGCCTTGGGAATGGGATGCAATGTGCTGTTACCATCATGCAGATTGTTCCTGCTGCACCATCACATCTTCAGCATCAGACTTTAGTCACCCCCACTGCCCCCCACCCTCACTGGGACAGCCTCAGGGGGCTTTGGTGCCTAGAATTACATATGAACAGATTGTAGAAGAGACATATTTACTCAATAAATAAATACAAATAACATATGGCAGGTTCTAGCATGACATATAGCAATATGCACATTGAAAGGGAGGGTAAGGTGGGCTTGGAGCTTTTGGCTCATTCTAGTTTAGCTTAACACACCAAGGATATAATTTAACCAGGCTGGCACTCGATAACATGACTGTTGCTGCAATATCAAATTGCTTAGAGGGCATATTAGAAGCTACATACTTAGATGGTTGAATATGTTAGTACAGAGTATCCGGTGGGGGGGTTGCTTTAGGATGGCAGGGGACAGTAAAAGCGTGCTTTCCTCTGTAACCGGGGTGTCCTTGGGTGCCCTTGGCCACGTTTTGGGGTGCCTGCCCGCAGTGGGTACATGTGTGTCCCCAGGACCTGCAGCCTGCTCATGGCATGCACCGGCAGAGGGAAGGGGTGGTGGGTACCGGTGGACCTTGAGAGGGTGTTGGGGCTTTTCACCTCCTCTCTGCAAAGCTTTGTGTGGAGCAGAGGAGCTCTGCTCCGTCTGTTTTGGTAAAGCCTTTACCTAAAGCTCGGAGCTCTAATGTCTGGCTCTGTCATACTAGACGAAAGAGAGAGGGAAAAGGAGGAGGTGGCAGCTGGAATTTGGGGTTCAGGGTCATCTCTGAGCCTCTGGGACAGCGCTTAGTCGGGCGAGACAGGCAGTGGGAGGAAGAGGATCGCCTTCTGGCCATAGTGAGTCCGTGGCCCCAGCTTGCTGTTCCCGTTCTTCTTCAGACCTACGAACCAGTTCTTATCCGCGTGCTTTTTGGAGACGTACGTGTTGTAATGGTTTTCTTCAATCCTTTCTAGGAACAGGCACTCCTCACCCAGTAACTGCTGAAAGAGAGCCCCGGGGAACCACAGTGAGATGGGGCGATGCTGTGGGGAGGAGGATGCGCGTTCCTAGTGCAGCAATCCCAGTCTGGGGGCTCTCCCACTGCGATGTGTCAAGACCGACCTCTGAGACCTCCGTGCCCCAGTGAAGCTCATATTCAAAGCCTGGAGGTAAGTAGCCTTAGTGTAGTCCCCTGGGCTCCTCCTGCAGTAATCTGACCATGCTCTGGGCACTTTATTGGGCAATACCTGAGCCCAGCCCCACTCTGTAAGCTGGTCCTGGCACTGGTTCCTGCTCTGGCACTGAGCTGTGCGGTGGCAGCTGCGGGTTCAGAGCATGAGCACAGGGAACAAACCAGCTCTTTGGGGAGGCCGAGCAGCCTGCGACCAGGGTTGTGTGTCACACACTTTGCTCTAAATGGGGCTATTCTTAAAGACCCACAATATTTTGGGTCACTCTGTGCCATACAGTTCCTAGGCACAGGGGGGTCAGCTCCTGCCTTGCACCATCCCCCTCATGCTGGGATGTTGTGGATGCTGCTGCTGCCTCCAGCACAGGGTTTGGTGCAACCAGGATGCAGAGGAAAAATGTGAGGAGGTCTTTGCTCAGTGGCTGTGGGCCATTGCCTGGGGCTGCCTGGGTGGTAAATGGTGTTATTTGGTTATTTATTTCTTTCCCCCCAAAATAAAGCCGTATGAAGAGTGGCCGTCCAGCTGCCAAAACAACAAGCAGAGCCTAATTGCTGCCTGTGGTTTGCATTACTCAGAGCCTCGAGATTTCTGCAAACCTCAAACCCTCTCCATGTCTGGTCCCACCTAAACCTCCTACTTACCGAGCCGTAGAGCAGCCCGTTGGTGTCCATCGCCAGGTACTGCCCAGACTGGGTGCTCTTTATATACACCTCTCCCACGCTTTCCGCGCTGAGCTGGAGCTGAACTGAAAGCAGAAATAAAGCAACAACAGAAGTGAAAGGAAAATAGGAAAAGGGGGAAAAACCCCAACAAAATGTTGTCAGAGATAACGTCCAAGCTGCTAGGAAAGTGGGCAGGGTGGTTTTGTTCCAAAGCCTGGCTTATAAAGAGTTTATAGGAAACAGTACAGCATGTAATAGAAGTGTGTCCTTGTACCCTCTCCTTCAAAGAAACCCCAGAGCCATGCTTTAAGAACCAAAGACCAATTTTTTCCTTATTTTACATCAAAGGAAGAACAGCCTTTTGGTTAGGGCTCTGGAATGGGACACAGGAGATTGGGGTTTTAATTCTGGCTCTAATTTACCAATTTCTCATGTGGTTTTGACAAGACACTTGGGGAGTGACATACACAGAAGTATTTTGAGAGCTAAACCAGGGAGGGGCAGACTTCAGATGCCTGAAAACCCCTGACCCAAAGCATCCCATCCAGCAGTGTGCTGTGCATGGCTTTGTCCGGCACATCATAGACAAAGAGTGGCGAAAGGGCTGGTTTTCATCCTAAAAAAACACCTCTCATAGGAAGCCATGAGCCACAGCTGAGATTGTCCTACTTTGTGGCACTGACATGAGTTTGATAATGAACTGAGAGCAGAGCCTGCACAGGCTGGGCTGGGTGATGCTGTGCTGGTTCATGCAGCCCACTGGGCACCAGCTTCCTGTCCCTGGCACTGATCCTGGACCTCAACTGGGAATTCCAGGGCAAAACAAGTTCCTTATTGGTCTTGTACCGTGGGAGTTGAATGGGTCAGCTGCAGGCCAGGGTGTCTGGGCCACCTCCCTCCTCCACTCAGCATCCTGTACCGAACACAGCAGTTAACGTTTCTCTTTGCCTGGTTACTTCCCCATGGAATGATCTTTAAGGTCCCTTCCAACCCAAACCATTCCATGATTCTTTGATTCTATGAGATAAAAATGGTGACAATGTCCCAAAACCTGATTTCAAGAGAGGGGAGTAGGGGGACCCTCCAGCTGCTGATGGGGACACTCAGGTCTAGGGCCACAGAGAGAGGGAGAATGTCAGGTTCAGGAGCTCACACACAAATTCCTGTGGTTTTCCAGGTCTGTACAGATATTTCCTTCTGTGAAATAATGGGATGAAACAGGAAATGGGGCTGTTTGTGGAAACCAGCGCAGGCTTCATCCTTTGAGGGTCTGCAACATCCTGGTGAGTTTTCGTTTCCCAGTGCAAGTCTGAGATGCTCACACATGGCAGCAAAGTGCACAGTGAGGGGGTCCTTTTGCAGGGCTGGATGCCAGGGCCTTGGAGTGAGGCACTTCTGTTCTCTTTGGAGATCCTCCCTGATTCTGGGGCTAGTGCTGGGCAAGGCAATTTACAATAACAGTGTGAATTCTTGATGCCTATCTGGAGCAAAACTCATGGGCAGCTTGCAAAGCCCCAGCACAGGCTCTACTGCAGCCTTGCATACTGCATCCCGGATGAGCTGCGAGTGTTCTGGTGCCTCGTCCCCCTCTGGGGTCTTCTCTCCTTGCCTTTACCCCCAGGTTTCCCATACGGACCTGGCTTGCGCTCAGGGGCAGGACCGTGGTGCTCGGAGGCAGGCACCGCGCTGCAGGGCTGCTCCGCTGGCACGCGGCCCTTCAGGAGTTTCCTCTGTAAATATTTGTCCGTTCCCGTGTCCAAGCTTACGAGATCATCCGCAGGAGGTTCCTTTCTGGCACAGGTTTCCAAACACGCAGCCCCAGGCCGGCAGCCGAGGAGGTGTGAGCGTGCCGGGGCGCAGCGGGGCCACGCTGCCGGCGCTCGCTACCTGTGTGCATGGTGCAGCCTGAGAGGAAACTCTGGCTCTGAGGTGGCAGCTTGCTTTGCCACAGGGACAAAGGCTGCCTTGGTGTCTGAGACAGGTTTCAGCTCTCATCTAATGGCTTTGCAGGGCATGGTCGAAGCAAGAGGAGCCTCTGTGGCTGCTGTGCTGAATCCTCCACCCCATAGCAAATGCAAAGATACCATAGCAGTGTGTGATGGCTGTGTGCGTGTAGGATGTGAAGCTGCTCCTAAGCCTTTTCTTCCAGCTGCCAGCCATGCAATTAGCACTTGGGTCCTGTGCAGTCTGCCTGCCTGTGATTGCACTCATGACCAGTTTCAGATTTAACACTCCTGCAGGTGGGAAATAGCACTCATACCGTGCCTGCCGGCGCTATGGGTGTGCTTGGTGCGTGTCCCAGAAGGCATGTTGGCACGAGGAGGAAATAGAGCTTGGCACAGGGCCCATCTTCCCCCGCTCCCCCCTTCCTGGCTGATAAAATCATAGGAGCAAGGAGGAGCCCCAAGAAGCCCGGTCGGGTTTGCTTACTGTGCTGGTCGCTCCGGTCCCTGGTCCCATCCACTTTGCCGTCAGGGAGGATGCGCAGGAAGTGGCCGCCGTTGCTGCAGTACAGGAGCTTGGGCTTCTTGTAGTTCCCCGGGGGAAGGTTGAACTTCTCAGTCAGGGCGGTGAAGGTGGTGATCTCCCCTTCGGCCATGGCTCAGCCTCTCCCTGCCGCCGGCCTGCAAGAGATGTGATGGGGTTCGGCAGGGCCGGTGGCACCGAGTGCTTGGCACACACTGCAGCTCCTGCCAGGCTTTTAAAGGGATAGGAGGGAGCCCAGGGGTCCCATCCGGTAGCCGGGGTGGCTCAGGGCAGGTGAATCACAGGGTGGATGATGGCTCTGGCAGTGACACAGCCCCAAGGTGAGGCTCCTCCAGCGTGGGAGGGGTGCGGGGTTTGTCTCCTCACTGGGCGGCAGGACTCTGCCCTTTCAATTTTATCATCGTAAATTCTGTTTTCTTTCTGCTTTCTATTGACGTACGGACTAAAATTATACACTGAGAAAAAGAAGGCTGAAAACCACCCAGTGTCTGATTGAAAGCCACAAGAGGCAGGAAGGGAGCCCAGGTTAATAACTCCCTCCGCTATTATAGCTCTCAAACATGATTATGACTAGGTATTGCAACACGCACTGCATGCCAGATAGCAAATATTACTTCGTATCTTGGCACTCTGCACCTCACCTGGCCAAGGCACACGCATGCTAAAGATCATAACAAGCGTTAGATATTGTGGGAGATGACAGGGACAGGAGGCTTTGACTGCCTGGGCAGTAAGCAGGAGATATGCCCATACACCGATCAATTGTATGAGGAAAAGAGGAACTTTGAGTCTAGATTAAACCATGTCTGTGCACCGTTGGGTCTCAATAAGGCTGGTTAAAAGGGACAGGCAGAGCTCTGGCTGGTGCAGGGAGTGTAACTGGGCATGGGGCAATCCAGCTGCTTAGGAGCAACAGGCGCTGGCTTGGAAGTGCTGCTTCCCTTGGGGCTCCTGAGCTCTCCTTGGGGCCTGGGAAACACATGGAGATTGTCCTGAAACCTCCTTTTGCAATACCCTTTGTGACCGTGATCCATGTTTCAGCAGATGCTGTGCTGCAACCTGAAAGCATCATCAGACCGGTAAGAGAAAGATGCTGTGAATGCTGGAGGGCAAGAGCTGCCATCGCAGCCACAGGATCAGGATGTGCTGTACCTGGGAACCAGAATCCCACATGTGTTCCAGCTATATTCAAATCTATCTGATGGATTCTAGCCTAGAAACTACGTTTAAAATCTCCCGTGAATATTCTGTCTTCCATATACAAATTTCCACAGTGGATTTATGAACAGAAAAAGACAGAGCACAGTACAAATCTAGATGTGGGAAATTATTTCATATATCATGTATTCCCATGGCTATATTATGGGAAATAGAATATAGTCACTGATTATATATACTTACAGATTGTAAAGATGTGTCTTCACCACTGAGCTGTGCTCCTGGTATGTTAGGAGGGAGCTGGTATACAGTGTGAGTTTGCTGTGGTACTTAAGAGCGACCTGGGAGATGTGAAGGATTGCAGCTATTTGCAATTCACACACACGTATCTATCCGTATAATCCCTAAATATTTGGTTGTAAACTCTTAAGTATTGAAATTTGCAGCTGCAGGGAGGGGACCCTCCCTGCTCCAGTGGCTCCCCATAGCCTGTAGAAGATAAAAATGTCTGCAAGCTGGGTTGTTAAAAGCTGAAACCTTGCAAATAGAGACACTGTGGTAAGGACATAGGCTCCGTGCCTTACTCCCAGACGTGTCCCCTCAGGGTCCCTGGCACAACACAAGATTTCCTAGGAAAGGAAAATGGCTGTAAAGAGAAGAGCATCCCCTGCCATCCCAGCCTCAGTTCCTTCTGGTAGCTGCTGGTTCACAGCAGCTCCTCTTTCCTCCTGACTGTCAGCCCGGAGTTTGCTGCGGATGGAGGTATTAAATCCCAATAAACCAGCTGAGCTCACAGTCAATGCACACACACAAAGGATTTTAGACTTTTCCCCACTGCCCTTTCTCCAGAGCCATTTTGATGTTGCTTGGCAAGTCCCTCAGCGCCTACCAAGTGTTTCCTTATCAGCCCAGTGCTTCCTCAGCTATATGCTGTCTTGTGCTGGCAGCTGTTTGGGTCCTTATCTAGGTCTATAAAGTGTCCCTAGACCAGTCCCTCCCCATATCTGCACCTCCTCAATGCCCGCTTTTGCTCTGGGACTATTTGCAAAGCCCGAAGGATCCACTTGTCCCCAGGGAGTCCAACCAAGTTTTGCAGCCTCCTCTGCTGCTGCCCTTGCTCCTGAATGGCCCAAAAGCCGTGTCCATCTCAGCGCTGGCGTGGTCAGACTTTGTGTGTTTGGAAGCTGTGAAGTTCCACAGATCCCCTGTCCAACACAGACAGGGGTTTTGGGAAGAGCTCTTGCAGGAGGCAACGTGGGCTCTCACTTCATGGGTATTCTGTGATGAGGGTGGTGAAACAACCCACAAGAGCTCACAAGCTTCATGGCTCCTGGTGGTTTTCCAAAGCAGGTGATGGACCAGCTAACTATAGCTTCAAGCTCCTTTTTTACCGCAGTCTTCAGGTGAAATGAGGTATTTCGCCGAGTTTCTTGTCCCCAGGCTCATTTTTCTGTCAAGAGATCACACTTTTCTTGTAGCAGATTAGTTTTTAATGCCAAATGTCTGCCAAAACATCTGAAAGAAAGCCTTCACGCTTTCAACGTGGTACATGAGGCTTTAGTGCTGCAGAGCATTAATGGAGATCAGTGGCACTGTGTAATTTCCTGGAACTAAAGCTTTCCTTGAACCTTAATCTGAGGGTAAGAGGTGCTCGGAAGTCTCCTGGGTTGATGCTGGATGGAAGCAAGAAAGAAATATCCCAAAGCTCAGATCAGGATCTCAGCCAAGCTCATGCATCAGCCAGCACAGCAAGGAGCAGACTGGGATGCTCCCTTTGGTTACCTGAGGGTCCGTGCACTCAGGGGTGTTTATGGATAGCTTCAACAGAGCGACTCGACTGGAAATGGCTTCTTCTTTACACATACTTCCTTTACGGTTCTTTGCCATTTTTAGGGTGGATTCAGTGCTCGCCAGCTGCTTTTGACTGCACAGGAGAAGCTGAATGAACGCTATTTTCCACTCCCATTGTCTCTCCTTGCTAAATACTATTGCTGTTCTCATACTTTTATGACCGTGGAGTCGGTACTTCGCGCATACCACCACTCATGGCCCTACTATTACACTTTTGGCAGGAACATGTTAAGTTTTTATGGGAGCTAAAAAGCATGAGAGAGAGAACCTGAACCAAAGACAACATAAAGAGCCTTATTTCTTTGGGTAGAAGCCCAACAAAACGATTAAATAGCTCAAAGCAGAACAGAAAGCTCCCTCCAGGATGCTAAGCTGAGAGACACCACACTCCAGCGGTTATTTGGTGCCCCATGGAGAAAGGAAAATATTCCAAGAGGAGATTGCTGTAAGAGGGGGTGGCAGCTGCTGAGCAGTTGACACCACCGGTTGCACTAGGACAGTAAGTTGGAGCCCAGGCTGGAGAGTGTTTGTCCAAGACCAGCTGGGTTCATGGCTCTCCTCTTTCCTCCCATTCCCACAGCTTCCTGTGCTGCGCTGCCTAGGAGAAAACCGCTGTAGGAATGAATGGCATCATCCCTGGGAGCTGGACCCAGGGCATCTGCTCTGAGGTGGCCCTGGCTCTGCGCTCCGGCGCGGGGGCAGCCCATGGCACTGCTCCTCTTCCTGTGTAAGGAGATGTCAGAACCCCAAGGATCAGAAGGAGGTTTCTGAAGCAGAAAGGACTTTAACGTTTGGGTTGAACTCACTTCTCCACTGCAGCCAGGCCTGGCTGAGCCGCGGTGCTGGAGCAGTGCAGCGTGCGTGCTGCCGGCAGCGGCGAGGAGGGACGAGCCCTCACGGGGCCGGAAGAGCTGGGAAGTTCTGAGAAGTTTGGGTTTGGTTCCAAGCTTTATCACCGCTGCTGCAGCCAAACCAGCGGCTTTGATGTGAGATCCCAAACCCCACGAGCATCCGAGCCTGAGCGTCGAGGGCCGGTTCTGCTGCCAATAACAGGCGAGCTCCGAAATAACCGCACACGCTGGGGGCCACGGAAAAGGAGTGAGGTCCTTCTGCCTTCCCATCAATGCAGGCGTCACCCCTTTGCTTGCATTATAGAGTCAGCATTGATGGGAGTTTGGCAACCTGGGGAGGAGCTTTATCATGTTGCTAAAATGTCTCTGCCCGGTTTTCTTTCCAGACCAGTGCTTCCTCTCTGCTCCTTTTTCTTTAGACTCCTCCTGACTTACTTGAACGGATCCATTTTCTTGAGATCAGAGGCAGGAATGTTGCATGTTCATGACAGCCCATTGCGTCAGAGGCTGATGGACCTGGTGCCTGCGGCTGAGCACGCTGCATCATCAGCACAGCCTCTTCACAACCTCTGATGCCCAAATGGTGCCTTGGTCCCCCAGCCAGGCCATGAAACCAGGAGGCGACCAGCTAAGGTGAGCCTGTTTTTAACTAAAGTATAGAATACCTGGCTACTGTGTGGAGGAAACCAGAAGTATCTCACGTGCCGTGGGTTAAAACAAGATAGGGTTTGACTCAAATGCATTAGAACTGTCCTTGGCTTTGGATACAATCCTTTATGTGGGGTTGAAGTGTTCTGCATGGCCTCTGTTAAGCACCCCCTCAGAACAAGTGTGGCTGCGTTGGTGAGGAGTGCATTTAATCACAGCTGTCAATGGATGATCAGCTGAAGATGGTGCTGGAGCCTCCAGCTAGCAACACCCAGGACTGTGCTGAGGTTTTGTCCTTACTGAGGTCAGTGTCTCCTGCACTGGGCTCTGGTGAGTTCAATGGAAACACTCCTGCTTGACTTGGGAACGTGTTGTTTTCTCCATTGAAGCAGAAATCCTGTTTCTTCCAGGGCACATGACTCAGCTGTGATCAGGCAGCATCACCTCCCGTGGGCTCATTCCCCATTCCCACTCCTGACTGCAGCCACCTGGATAGCACAGTCACTTCCCAGGCGGTGCATAAACACTACAGATGCAAATGGAAAGCACTGTTTTAACAGGTAGACTATTTTTAAGGAATCCAGGCTCTGGCTTTTCTCCACCTATTGCCCATTCCAAGGCATTCCTGAAGTACCCTGTGGGCTGACAGGTACGGCTTTGGGGCGACCCGAGAACAGCCTGATCATATTGAGTGAATATCTCTCCGATAAACAGGGCTTTTATTCATCCCAGATTTTTGGGATCCATTGCATGGGATGGATTTCCTCACCTAGGAAAGGATTAGAGGTCAGCAAGAGGTTTCCTTGTGCTCTGGTTGCTCCAGGAGCTGTGGCACAGTGGCTCTGGGGTTATCACCAGCACAGGCAGCCTGCAAGGGCTGTGTTCCTCCAAAGGGATGCCAGTGCAAGGCACGGCTCAAATTCCTTGGACTGCGGATCCTCTTAGAAGGTCTTAATAAATGATTAGGCCAAGAGTATGATAAATATGTAATAGATCATTTTGTGTGTGTCAGCGGAATGCATTGGCTTGCTTCTAGTCAGTGTTTGTGGCAAGGTGATTTTATCTCAGGCAATATGATTAAATGAAATAGTTATGTGCCAGGTTTTACCCTGTGTAAGTGGAATATGTGGTATAAGGTGTGAGCAAAGCTGTAGGAATTACTCTAACTAATGCCTGCTGTCATCATCAGCCCGAACCATTCTATGACAAGAGGTTGGTCAGGCTCAATTTGACCATTTTATGCCATCCCAGCCCTGGTTTAGCTCCTGTCTCATGTTCCTGCAGGGCTTCAAAGCCATGTGTGACCCGTATGTGGCTGTGAGGCTGTGGCACCCCAGGTGCCGCTTCAAGCTGGGACATCCAGCGCAGCGTCCCAGCAAACTGGTGGCATCCATGGGGAGATGGGAAAGCAAAGTGAAGATCCACTTTCTAATCACCTTCTAGCCTCTCCCACCTCCCGCCCACAGCCTCCTGCAGTCTGCTCATTAACTTAATGACAGTCCCAGCTCCAGCACTCAATCCAGCCCCAGAGCAGGAGCCTTGCCAGGAAGGTCTCGCCTCCTGTGTCCTGTCTGGGTTTAGACCAAGCCCGTGGACACGTACATGAGCAGCACAGGCTGCAGCAGCAAATCCCATTGCCTCATGTGGGGGATTTAAGTGCTAACTCCCAGTGCACAGTGCAAGCCAAATGTGTGGGACCTGCTCTATGGAAAGAACACACTGGATGGAGAATGGCAAAAGCTCAGCCAAGGATGGGCTGGAGGATGAATTGGACCCAGGGGACACGTTTGGGCTTTGCAGTAGAGGCAATTGCCTGATTATCGTCTTCATCTTAAGACACCACTCGCAGTGTTCACTGCTGAAGCCAGTCTGTCCAGTGTGGGTAGATGCTTCCACTGGAGCACACTCCGTGCAGGAGCTGCAGCTCTTCCCAGATAGCAGGGCCTGAGCAAGGACCATGGGCCCTGGGTTGTGCTTCCAGGGCAGAGCTGTGGCCATGACCACTTTTACAAGTGCCCTTTCCTCCTTGCAGGCTCAAGCTGAGACAAATATAAAGCATCATCCCTCCTGTGCTCCACTGCAGTGCTGCCTCCCAGCATCTTGCTTGTGTGGACTACTGGGCTGGCTGGAAGCAGCCACTAATATGTGCCATGAGTGACACCATCCTCATGGTCTCACCTCTGGCACACAAGGAGGATGAGGACCCAGGAATGATGCACAGGGTGCACGTACCTTGTTTTGGGTGTTTGCCACTGGGCAGAGTGTGGTTAAGTGCAGGGCTGTGCACACCTCTCCCATGCTTTGCTTCCCAGGGGAAAAGCATCTGGAGACAGTGGAAAGGGATGCTGTAAAACTAATCCATTGTTGTTGGTTGAAATGTTTGGTGATGGTGTAAGAAACCCTCCTGGGCAGGGGGCACTTGGCATGCCCCAGTGTGCTGATGCAGGAGTGAAGTGACATCTTCCCACTTGGCTCCTGCTCAGCATCCCCAGGCATGGGGGACCCCATCCACACCCTGCTCAGGACCCGGTTCCCCGGCATACAGGGAGGTTAAGCTGAGTGACAAATGTCACTGTCCCCCCTGCCACTCACCCCTGGTGTCCAAGCAGGACACTGGGCAAGAGGCCAGACCACATAACAGGAGCACCCAGGCTGGTCTGGGCGCCCACGGAAGGATGGATGGATGGATGGATGGATGGATGGATGGATGGATGGATGGACGGACAAACAGCGGTGTCAGCCGTGCTGCTCCCAGCCAGGGCAGGCTTCTCATGGCTCTGTTTTCCTGCTCTGGTTATAGGTGCTTTTCTCCATCCCTCCTCCCTCCTCGCTGTCTCTTGGAGCATTTAGACAACACATGGCTGCTTGCAGCAGGAGCTGCTCTGCCTCAGGCCAGCTCTGCCCAGTAAAAGCAGTGGCTGGCTTAAATGTCACACTCTAACCCTAAATTTTCACTGTATGCAATGCTCCTCTGCCAAGGGGCTGATCTGATTCTCCTGTTGTACCCTGTCCTGTCTGAGCCCTCTGGTCCCACCCAAGCAAAGCCTCCTGCTGATGCCCCCGTTTCAGGTACCTGCCTGGTCCCTGCTCCTCTCGGTCACCCTCTGTCAGCCCCGAGCCCTCACCAGTCTCCTGGTGCTCGGACGGGTCTGCAGTCTCAGCGTGCTGTTGGTAACCAGGCATGAGGCTCGAGTTAGGAGTGAAAAGCAGGAATCCTCGCGTGGTGTCAGATGCAACACTTCCTGCAGCTGGCCCTCTGAAGGGTGGCCAAGCTCAATGAAGGCTTGGCTCCGGCTTCAAAACTGGGATTTGAGTTTGGGTTCAGGCTTTGTACCATGTCCTTCCCCAAAGATGCGGAGGATGCTGGAATTGAGGGTTTCATCTCCAGGCCAAGTGAAACCCCACATCCATCCTCGTGGTTAACCATCAGTAGACATATCATCGCTCAGAAATCGAACTTCCTCCAGCATAGTCTCATTCTTGGTTGTTCCAAGGAAAATCACTTGGTTTCTGGTTCCCCATAAGCTCAGCAGTGATTTTTTTCTATGCTGGAAATGTGCAAGGAGTTAATTCTGTTCCTTCTGAAATATTTGTGTAAGGGCTATAGAGCTTGTCTTGTGCAGTGCTGAGAAAAGCTGGCTGCAGGAATTCTGTTCTTAATTCTGCTGCTCAATAGCTTATTTTAAATGCAGTGTCTAGGAGCTATGGATGGGAACTCCTTTTTTTTTTGTGCTTCCTGTTTTCCTGTGCACTCTGCTGCTCAATAAATAATCATTTTCTTATCTGCATGACTTAGGGCTGGCGAAAATACCTTCCAGAGTCAGACTGCAGTGCAGAGGAGCATGCAAGGAGAGCTTCAGATGAAAGATCAGAGCAAGGCGAGCTCAAAGCTGAATGTGGGTAAGTGCAGATGAGTGAGGCAGCAAACCCCTCCAGCATCATCAGCTGTGGGTAAGAAGTCACTGGAGTAAAGTGTCCGGAGAAGCCGTGCGTTGCCACCTCCTCTGTCTGTGGAGCCAGACAGGTCGCTGCTTTGACATTTTAGGGAGAAACTGGGGGAGTTCTTGGTTCCAGGCAGTGGGTGGCTCTGGAGGCCCACGGTCACCAACCTGTCCACTTGTCACCCTCATCTCCAGCCTAGAAAGCAGTGTGAATTTCACACCGGGGTGCACCAGAGCTTGGTAGAAGATGGAGCCCCAGTTCTGGTCCCCGCTATCCCAGCTGGGGCACATGAGGCACCTGGGCACTGATTCTGTCCTTGCCATGGCATCAGTGATGAAGGCAGCGTGACCTCAGGCCGCCCGTCAGCAGGCAGGAGCAGGCAGCCACTTCTGCACCGCCCCAAGGAAAACAGAGCCCTGCCTCGCACGCTGCTGCTGTTTCCATCACGGCACCCTCAGAGGCAGGGGGATGGTTTCTGGATGGCTTCTGCCCTTCCTCACCTCCGTAAACAACAAAGCACCATAAAAAGCGCGTTGCAGGGGCAAAGGCTGCAATTTGAAGGACCTGGTGAACCTCAGCCGCTGTAGCAGAGCACTCCAGAGCTCTTTCCGTGGAGGTGACACCCACGGTGGTTATTTCCAGCTCCCGAGTGGGCAGACTGCAGCCACCGGGGTGGTGGTTGTTGATCCTGGTGTTTCCACAGCCAGTTTAGGGGAAAGCGGCTGGGGTCAGGCTGCCCCACAGGGATGCAGCTGAGGATGCTGGTGATGACAGGAGGCAGAGATGCTCTGGATCATCTCAGTGGCGAAAAAAAGCCAAACTGAACCAGAAACCTTTGGGACAGCAACTTGTGGTCCCGCAGATGTGAGCACTGCTATCCCTGCTAGTGCTGGGACAGGGGGGCTGCTCACAGCCCTGGAACAACCGGAGTGCCAGGAGCGCTGCTGTCTGTGTATCCAGCATTCTGGGTGCTCTATGCCCAGGGCTCCTGAGAGGAGCTGGAGCTGTGCCTTGGGCTTCACTGACCAGCTCCGCTGGCAGCATCCGGCCTTTGGGGGATGTTATTGTGTGCAAGCACCGTTTGGATCAGCCCTTTCCTGCCCACGTAGCTCTGTGAATAGGGGATGTGTGTGCCCTAAAACCAGCCACGTTCCAAAAGGGGAATGCTGCATATACCAGGGGTGATAATGCAGTATTTAAAATGCAGCCAAGCTACGACAAGTGTCTCATGAATTGCACTGGGATGGAGATGCTCCATAAACAAGGAAAACATTAACATCAGCATGCATCAGTCCCTGCATCAGTCAGAAGCTTTTTAGAACATGCTGCAGCAAAGGGAATATTAAGGAAGGGGAAGGGAGGGTGTTTAACTTGTATTCGCTGTCCAAGATTTGACCTGCAAATGAAGCTCAAATATAGAGGCAGATGGAAATTCCAGTGGAAAATGTACCCCGCCGAGCAGTATTCTCTGTGCAAGATAAACACACCCCGTGAGGATGTGCAGCTGTTAGAGCATGAAGAGTGACCTCTCTGGGGAAAACAGTGGGCGAAAAGCAGCTCTCGGGAGCTGCCAGGGAGTGGCCGGTGCACGGAGGGGACAGGCTGCTCCATCTCCAGGTTGGATGGTGCAGGGATGCAGTCGGTGCCATGCATGGCAGGGAGATGTGCAGGAAGCAGCCAGGTCGTCTGGCGCTGAGAGATTGGTGTAGGCTTTAGTTTTCAGGGGATTTATGGTGTGCAGTGTCCCTTGTGTAAGCGAACAGCTTGGATCTGGAGCTCATCTGCTGCTGCGCTGACTGGGACTTGTCATGGTAAAGATCTCCCCCTCCTGTCCACCCAGGCAGAGCCGGATGAGAGCAAACAGGGGAATAACTCACTCAGGGCTCCTGCTCTTGTGTGACCTGAGCACCGACCAGCCAGGCTCAGCGTGTGATTCGGGGCACCTTGAGCGAGTGAGGGTGACCATGCCCTGAAGGTTGGCCTGCAGGCTGGGCAAGCTGCCTGCAGACCCTGGGCTGGGGATGCTGGGGGCAGCTGTGGCCATAAGGGTGACTGTGCACCTCGCATGGGCCACTGCTGAGCCACTGCCACCCTGTCAGTGCATGAGTAGAGGAGGAAGAGGAGGTCTAAGCTCGGTAAGGGAGGGCACGGGCAGCACAGGGCACCAGGAGCTTGTCCCTGAGCATCCCTGGGGATGTCTGTGGACATCACTGGAGGAGAAGCTGCCCAACCATAGCCTTTGGTGCCTTGCAAAGGGCAGCAGTGGGAGCTGCTCTGGGCAGTGCTGCTGAGCTTATTTCTGCACAAATAAGGTCCCTGCATGGGTAAGTGCTGGCCGGGCTCATCTGCGGGTGGGACAGGCACATTCACCGACTGCAGAGACGTGGGCAGCGAAGATCTGAGGTCAAGGCTGACTCCCAGATCTCGGCTCTTGAAGCACAGGTCTAAATTAAGAGCCAGAAGCAAGGACAGAGCTGGTGAGCACAAAGTCGTGAGTCATTTATTGACTGTGTCTAGACCGCTGTGGGCAAAGTGCAAATCCTTGGGAGGACAACTTGGACAGGACAACACCGCTCCAGAAATGAGCCTGAAGGGGACAAAAGGGGTTTGGCTGTCACCCTGTGAGTCAGCGGTGCGGAGCCTGCAAAACACTCCGTCTGGAAAGCCCTTTTATTGCCTCTTTTCTAATCTTTGTCCTCAGGGTTAGCTGTCAGGCTTGGAAACGCTGCCTAGGAGATGTCTGCTTGGTCCATCCCTGAGCAGCCCCCTCGCTTTGTGTGCTTTCCCATGCGCAAGGGAGCAGGTTTGGGGTGCAGGGGCAGCATGGACCCCAGTAAGGGGGTTACGCACCCTGTGATGGGATGCATAGGCAGCCGGCACCACAGTAAGGGGATACACGAGGGGGTGCACACCCTGCTAAGGGGATACACACCCTCCTAAGGGGGTACAGGGGCAGCAGGCACCCCGTTAGGGGCTCTGCAGCTGCAGGGGCTGTGCGAGGCTCAGGTCGGGGCTGCTTTGCCTGTTTGTTCCAGCCGGGAGGGTTTGCTGCTCTGCTGCCAAACCCGCAGGGGTGAGCAGAGGCAGTTTATACACCTGGGCTCGGAGGAGGAGGGTAATTGCCCAGAGACCATAATTACCGCCCTGGGCTGTAAAGGCCGGCACTGGTCAGTGGAGCGGTGCCCCGCGGCCGCAGGGAGCTGCAGGCTCTCTCACTCTGTATTGATGGATTCCTTCTATGCTCCTCAGGTTTCCAGCTTTCTGGAGCAGCCGCCTTTTCCACACCAGCAGGCAGCCCTGTGTGCAGTGTTGTTTTGGTCACCAGATCACTTTAATCACTGTTTTCCCCCTCTGCTCTCCTCTCATCTTTATCTCTCTTTCTCTGCTGGCATCACTCTGGAGGATGCAGTTTTCAGGGGTGATTTCATTCCTCTTAAAGCGCCTCTGTCTCATCCTGGGGAGAGTCAGGCCAGGGACTTGGGACAAATCAAAGGGGAAAGGGGGTTTTTCTGAATTCACTTTTGAGTTGGTGAAGGCCCAGAAGCGTGGGTTTTGTTACCTGATTAAAACACAGGTTGGGCTTTAAGCTGCACCATGGATGTGTGCTAAGGTGCTGTGCTGGGGTTAATAGAACAGTATTTAGCACTGGCTGTGTATTAGCTACTCTTGAAAGGAATCTGTAAATATTAACCATGGCGCTCTCTGAGGGCCTGTGTTAGCTTTCATCTGCCACGTTCAGCAGCTGGGAAAAAGCAGTGTTTCTGTTATGCTGCTTTCCTTGGTGTGCGAACAAGGTTTCAGGAAGAAAGGATGGGTCTGTGGCAGCCGGAGCTTTGCTGCCTTTGCTACCCCTGGCTGCAGTGCATCGCTGTCTCTAACCCAGGCATGCAGGTGAGCCCTGTCCCTGCGGAGGGCAGTGCCACCCCTCCATGTTTGACACGTTACAGCATGTGGAGTACATGGCATCAGCACGGCACTGATCTCTTCTGCAACTGCTCTGAAGGCCTCGGCATCTGCTTTTGTTCTCCGATAGCATTAAAACAACAGACGCTGGTGCTCAAAACAAGGCACAAAATAGCAATGGCCATTGCTGAGAAATACTGAGTCACGCACCTCTCTTCTCTCACAACTGGGGGAGAGGGAGGATTCAGTGATGCCACACAACACGAGGGGCAGAGCTTCATGACAAAGCCATCGTCCCTCTCTTGCTGAACTGGTTTTCAACAAATTCTTCTGCCAAGAGGTTTCTATTGTGAGCGGTTTGAACGGCAAACCCAGGCAGGCCTCCAGCCCAAAGGATCAGCACTGATACCTGCACTGGCAGAGAATACATGCGGGGTTTCTGAATACACCCCACCACAAGTCACTGCCTCTGGGTTCGAGGGGATGATGCCTCGTGCCCAGGTTCAGCTGTGACAGAGCTTTCTGTGAATCACAGAACCCCAGCTTGGTTTGGGTTGAAGGGACCTTAAAGCTCCCCCAGCTCCAACCCCTGCCACGGGCAGGGACCCCTTCCACTAGAGCAGCTTGCTCCAAGCCCGTGTGTCCAACCTGGCAGCTGTATTTTCAGGGGTCACAGTTCAGTTACCCCGAACTGGTGTTTAAACAACACAGGGTGAGGCTGACCCTCCGCTCTGATGGGAGCTGCCTTCCCTGTGCCTCCCTGCAGCCCTTCCCCGCTCCCACGGCCTCTCATGATGGATTGCAAATGAAATGGAGCCAGGCGCCGAGAGGCAGCAGCTCTCATTTGATAATCTTATTTCCTGCTAAACAGAAGCCAAAAACTTCTGATTGAGAAGAAGTTTCTAATAGAAATAGAACTGTCTGTGATATGTGTGTTCTCCCATGCATTTATCTCCTCAGCCCCCTCACCTCCAGCAGTGGGCAGGGATGTGGCTCCTCCATGTCCTGCTCCACTGGTGGAGCCACTTGTGCTCTGCAGCTCTTACATCTTAGGCAGAAGCTCTTCCCTGTGAGGGTGCTGAGGCGCTGGCACAGGGTGCCCAGAGAAGCTGTGGCTGCCCCATCCCTGGCAGTGCTCAAGGCCAGGTTGGACACAGGGGCTTGGAGCAAGCTGCTCTAGTGGAAGGTGTTGGGGCTGGAGCTGGAGGAGCTTTAAGGTCCTTTCCAACCCAACCCATTGCATGATTCTCTGATGCAATTAGGAAAGGTTATCTGAGTTGTACCGGTGTGTGCCAGCCCACTGTTCTGTTAAGGGAAAAAATCCCCAACCCAAGCCATAGGTTATCCGGCTGTTAAAGGGGTGCTCGCAGGTGACATTGCGATTTGGGATACAGGACATTCCAGCTGCTCCCAGGATACATGCACCACCGGTCTTCAAAGCCTTTGCCAAGTGCTGGAAAACGGATGGGCTCTGACGCAGCACCCCTGAACAGCCTGGTCCACACAGCAGGGCTCGGCAGCACAGCCACCTCCCAGCAAACACTGCTCCTCTCCCCCACAGCAAAGAGCACGGGAAGAGTCTGGGTGCCCTGTGCAGAGGAAAACCACCCAGCACCCCCAGCCTGTGCCCTGCTGGACCAGCAAATATTTACACACAAATACGACTCAAAGGGAAGAGCCAGGGCTGGCCAGAGCTGGCCACAGTGAGGAAGAACCAGCCCTCTGTCCCCATGGGGTGCGGAGCAGAGGTTGGAGGTCTTATTGGGTGAGAATAATCAAGGTCCTTCCTAAGGGCTGAGCTCCGTTATTGTTTCATTTCTGACTTGGCATCAAAGGAGAAAGCAAGTGTTTCAGAAGGTGCTGGATGTTCTGGTGTGGGTCTGTTGTATGAGCGCATCATTGGAAGCGCATTGAAATGAGAGACTGAAATAAACCCGCTGCAGTTATTATCCTTACGGGCCCTGTGCCTGAGCCCTAACTCCTCATTACAACTGTGCTCGGAGCTGTTAACTGCTATCCGAGCCAAGCCGAAGATGCCAAATATAAAGGCAAATTGCTGCAAGCTCTAATTGCTGGGTGAGTTCAGGTGCTGAGCCCCACACATCCCCGCTGCCCACTGGTGCCACACGTCCCTGCCACCCTCTGCCACCTCCCCGAGCATCTTTGCTTGTTTGTGCCATTTAGCAAAGCGGAAGAGCCTGATAAAGCAGCCACAGGGCAGACAGGTCCTTGTCACTGTCACCAATCATCCCTGTGCTGAGGAACAGGGGTCCTGAGCACCACAGGGCTTCGCCTTGAAAAGCAGTGTGCAGGAGCCATGCAGCTGATGGGGAATAAAGTGGAAGGAGCCATAGCCAGCTGCGTGATGAGCTGCTTGGTTGGGAGGAAGATCAAGGTCTCAGGAGTGGGAGGAAGGCCAAAGTCATCTGGGGAGCTTGGGAGGGAAAGTCCATCCCCTGGGCTGGGGTGGAGCTGGGAAGGAAAGTTTATCCAGAGGGCTTGCAAAGCTCTGGGTCTGCCTGGAGACCTCGGTGGACCTGAACTCTCCTCAGCCCTAATCCAAAGTGCGTGTTCCTGCGCATCCTGAGTGCTTGGAGCAGCCGGAGGAAGCGGGGCCCGACCCAGCAGTGCGGGGAGAACAATTGGACATTGTGCTGCCTTATCACCACTGAGCCCAGTCCTGCCCTTAGGAACCCATTAAACTTTAGACCCCTGTTTGTGCAGATCTTCCCGTACGTCTCACGCTCTCCAAGGCGATTACTGCAGGGCTGAGAGGTGGCCAGGCCTCCCCAGTACTGCTGCCAGCACCACCCAGTGCACTGGGTCCAGGAGCCAGTGGGGTGATGCTGGGGTGCTCGGGAGCAGGGACCAAACCCTGCACTGGGGTGGTGAGGTGATGTCTCACGGGCACGGCTGTGGCAGCCATCCCGAGGGATGCTGATGGGGCTGGTGGGGTGAGCCGGGGGGTACTGGTACCTCTGAGCAGTGGGATGGACCCTGAGGCACCTTCAGTGTGCCACCCTCATGGCAGCTACAAGCACTGCTCAGCCTCTGAAGCAAGGCATGGGGTGCATGACCAAAGCGGGGGGCTGAACCAGGGCATTGCTGGTGTCTGGCCAGGAATTAACCTGAACCCGCTTTGCTTCCACCCTGCCTTGTCCAACCACTGCTTTTACCTATTTTCTTCTTCCCTCCCCACCAGCGTTTCCCAGCTTGGATCCTGACCCCTCCCTTTTGGCTTGGACATCCCTGAGACCACCCAGCTCAAACGCTGTCCCTGCATCCCCAGAACAGCCGGGGAGCTGTGGCTGCAGGAGGAGGAGGAGGAGGAAGAGGCGATGCCCAGCGCTCGGGCAGGAAAAGGTCAGAGGGAGCAGAGGTTGGCTGCGCACGATTGCTTCTCATGAGATCTGAACTTACAGAAGCTCACGCAAGTCAAAAGATATGTTTCAGTAGGAGCAGGGTGTCTGGCTGGAATGGGCCCCAGGAAGTTGTTTTGGTTTTTAAATAAATAGCTGTATCTTGCATCAAAAATGAACCATTTTGCATCAGAAATGAACCGTTTCCTAGTGCTGTGTCACTTCAACAGATTCCCTGTTTTTTAATGCTCCAAATACCGTGTTTTGCGATTTAAGATGTATTTTATATTTCAATTCTCATCCTGATCCAGGTTTCTTGGGCTAATTTGCAGTAATTCTGAGGTCACAATTTGAACGGATGTTCGGTTCCGGGTTCCCTCCTCTCTCAGGGGGCTGCAGTCTCTTGCGGGGTTCGGGGGGGGGCTGAACCCCTGCCTCATCCCCGCCCCCCCAGCCCACCCCCAGCCCCGGGGGGTACCGGCAGCTCCCCCCTTTCCCTCCCCGGCACCTACCGCCGGCTCCGCGTCCTCCCGGCTGCGGCTCCGCTGCGTCGGGCGAGGGGAGAAGAGGGATCAAACCGATCAACCCCCGGCGCTGATGGTGGTGATGATGATGGTGATGATGCAGAGCTGCCTCCCCGCGGCGGGACCGATGGGGAAGGGGGGGCTGTGGCTGCCGGGGGGCGGGCGGGGGAGCTCGATCGCATCCACCTGCCCGCCGGGAGCTCTGGGCAGGCGCCGGGGCGGGCGCTGGGGCTGGGGCTGAGCCTCCCATCGCCGGGGAAACCCAACCAGGGAGCGCAGGACGGAGGAGCGGCAGCGCTGCCGCCGCTCGCGGTTCCCACGTCCCCGGGGCTGCTGTGCGGGCGCGGTTATCCCAGCGGGGAAGGCAATGGCCCCCCCTCAGCTCCTGCATGGGGCCGGCGGTCTGCGCCCTGCCCCGGGTGCCGCAGGGCTGCGCCGGGCACGGACACCGGCACCGCGCCCCGGGCTGCCAGAGCTTGGCCTTAAAAGCCGAAAAGCTCCGGAGAGCGCTGTCAGCTTGAGGGAATGCAGCCCCGTGTCCCCGGGGACTGAGCTGGCTGAGTCTGTGCCGCGGCCGGACACGGGGCTCCGGCGGGTTTGGGGGGCACCGGCGGGTGCTGGGGTCAGGCTCTGTGTCGGGGGTGCCAGCAGCAGGTTTGGGGTGCAGGCTGCGGGGCGCTGCGTGTGAGCTGGCTGCAGTGTTACTGAAGCAAGAGCGATGACTTCACCGCTTGGCCATTCACCAGTGCTTTGATGTGGTGTTTAAGCTGCGTTATCTAAGGCTCGCTTAGAATGGGCTTTTAGTCCCGGCTCACATGGAGCCTGTGTATTTGGGCAGGCTGGGCTGGAAGCCTGCCGAACCCAGCGTTCTGATTGGAACACGTTCTGACTGACTGCACTTAGCAGCCGGTGGGGATGGCTCCTAATGCACCCAGCAGTGCAGGTGGGCTCTGGACCTCCCTGGCATCGCTGTTATTCCTATTCTGGTTTAGTTTGAGCAAGCCCACCCAAGATTTCCTTCTGCTATTTCAGCCACATGTTGAAAATAGAAAGAAAAAAAAATATAAGACAGATACAGCCAAACATTTCTGTGTCTCAAAAAAAAGAGTGGCCCTGGCTTTGGCTTGGGCTTTCCTGGATGACAGGCGTGGGGTTGTTAGCATATGAGGGATGCTGGGAAACGCTGCTCCACTTTCTCATGCGAGGGAGCATCCCCTTGTTTTGGAGCTGTGGGTGACTGCCCCAGCCCCCCTGCCCCTGCCTGCTCCTGTTGTGGTTGGCATTTGGCAGCTCTGAGGCCATGCAGGGCACCGGGAGCCGCTGCCGGCGTCCTGCCAACCGCTGCTCTGTGTCCCTGTCTGCTCCGTCCTGCAGACAGCGAGCGGGGATGGAGCCAGCAGCCGGCAGCGCCGCAGGGACACGGAGCAAACACCAGCCCTGGGGTGGGCTCCTGCACTGCTCACAGCCAGCCCTGCTCCCCCTGCCCACCCTGCCCGCAGCACCCGCACACAGCAGGCACCCAGGCTACTTCCCAGCCCTTGGGGTGGCTGCTGAAGGCTGGTCCCTGCCGCTGCCAGGGGTGAGGAACCTCCTCACCTCCCCGCCGCAAACATCCGCAGGCCTCCTCGGCCACTACTCCCATAAAGAACACACTTCTTGGGGTTGTTTGGAAACCTGGCACCCAGCCGTATGCAGGCAGTGCCCGTGCAGGCAGCTGAGCCCCAGCACACGCGGCCCCAGCAGCTCCTCCTTCCCCTGAACCCGCAGTCACGCAGCAGAGGCGACTTAGGCAAATCCTACTGCAAGTTTAAAATGAGCCCCAGGAGATCCCCAGGTCCCAAAGCTTTGGTTGAATTCCTTTTGGGATTGCTGAAACAGCTCAGCATGTGCCACTCAGCCAGGACAAGCTGGGAACAGCCCTGAAATGGAAAGTCCCCCCTCCTGCTTCCCTGCCAGCTCCCTGCCTGTGAGCCCGGAGAGAGGAAAAGGAAACCCCAGTTGTTCCCCCAGCGATGCACACCCGAACTTGGCCGGGAGCTCAGGAACCAGGACGGCGCATGGCAGATCCTACGGGAAGAGGTTGCAAAGCCCCCACGAGGCTGCCAGGATGCCCTGCCCGGGGCACTGGGAATGCTGGAAGAGGCACTCACCTGCCGGGATGCAAGGGCTGGTGGTGGCAGCAGCACTGGAGGGGCAACGGGAGGACACGGTGCCAGGGGACAGGCAGCTCCCGTTCCTGCTCCTGCACCACTCACGGGTGCTCCAGAGCCAGGCAGGGTTCCTCAGATGGGCGCAGGCATCGAGGCTGAGCTGGACCTTGGCTGGGAGCTGTCATCAGATGGCGGGCACCGCAGGCACCGCCGCTGGCAGCGCGGACCACACGCCGCTCTGCACCCACATAGGACAAGGAAGTATGGATAATCCTTCGCCTTGCTATTTTTTCCCTCTCATGTGATCTTGTTTTTGGACTGCTATTTCGGGGCTGGACTCCAGCCCAGGTGAAAGACAGGGATTTAACCCAGCCTGCCTCCCCCATTGCCCGGAGGGCCTCCCAGCACCTCAGCCTGCCTGCCTAGGGGATGGGGTTAAACCCTGCTGCAGCTCACATTCCCTATGTGCTTCCCAGCCCTTTCCCTCTCCTGCTGCAAAGCCCTTTCTGTCCCTGGACTACTTCTGTGCAGTCAGGGGATGATGGCAAACAGGCTGTGGCGTGCATGGTGTGTCCGGCCGCCCTGTGCCCCAGGGCTCTTCATGTGCACAGTTGCAGAGTTGGAGTCTCCCAGCACCATTTGCCCTCTTTCTGCCCATTTCTCCCCTAGGAACAGCCTGGCAGGAAGCTGTTGGGAGATAAATGAATTAAAAATATGCTCACAGCTTGCAACAGCTTGACACGAACTGTTGTGAGGCCTGGTCCAGTGTTCCCCATTTAGGTCTTTCAGCTCTGGGGTGTCCAAGACAAGGGGGACATGGAGCTGTTCAATGAGTCCAGGGGAGGCCATGGAGCTGCTGCGAGGGCTGGAGCAGCTCTGCTCTGGAGCCAGGCTGAGAGAGCTGGGCTGGGGCAGCCTGGAGAAGAGAAGGCTCCTGAAGGGGAGACCTGAGAGCAGCTCCAGTGCCTGAAGGGGCTGCAGGAAACTTGGAGAGGGGCTTTGGACAAGGGCCTGCAGGGACAGGCCAAGGGGAATGGCTTTAACCTGCCAGCTTTTCTTTCACACTCCGCAATCCCGAGTGCTCTTGATGACAACGCGTAACGGAAAGCTCCGAGGATGCCGCTTGTCCCCTCTGGAGCAAGAGCTGCGTGCGGGGGTGTGGGGGGGTGTTAATGAGTGACGTAATTGGGGCTTTAATTAAGGGAAGGCTGGACAGGATGAGCGGGGAAACTCCGGCAGGAGAGGGAGGCTCCGCGGGCACCGGTGCCGCCAGGGGGCGCCGCAGGACCACATCTGGGCACAGCTGGATGCGGGGTGGGGGGGCGATGGGGGATGCGGCGCGACTGGGAGCGGTGGCACAGAACGGGGGAACAGCTGGATGTGGGGCACATTCGGGCCCTGGCACAGCTGGGGTGACTGCGGCACATCTGGCAGCTGAGGTCTTTGCAGGTGAGGACACTCGCGGGGGCAGCAGCCCCAGCTGGAGCGCATCTGGGGGCAGCAGAGCTGGCAGCTGTGGCCCAGCTGGCGGCAGGTCCTGTTGGCCCTGTGCACATCTGGTGCTGCACCCTGGTCACCTCCGCTGGTCCCGCAAGCTGCGGCAGCGGCTCCGGGTGTGGGTGCATCCTTTGGCGCCCTGCGGGTGGTGCCAGGGCTCTGCTCCTCCAGGTCGTGGCAGAGGTAATGAGGAAGGAATTGGAGACAGGCAGGAAGACTGTTTCTCATTAAGATGGTCCCATTCACCCTGACCCCTGTCAAATCCGGTCACTCTCCCAGCCAGACATGCAGTAGCGTAATTCTGTTTGTCTTCTCCGTGCTCTTGCCCGTTGCTCTCAGTCCTGGCTCATTCACCAGGATCCCTCTGGTCTTTCCCATCACCGTTGCCCAGGAGGGAGCACCCTCTCCTGAAGAATGACTCCCGTCCTTTGCCTTTGAAAGGATGACCTTATATATTGAAACCAATGTTGTTTACTTGCGCTCAGCACTAGTTCAGAGTCAAGAGCTGGTTCCCAAAGGGCTCTCCTGGATACACTAACCAAATGAGGAATCTTCTCCTGTAATTACATTTCTAGGGCAGCAGGCGTTTTCTGATTCATTTAATATGTGCCATGTTGCATTTGTTACGGATCAGATAGGTAACAGAAGCCCTGTTACCTTAAAAGTACTGCTATTATCAAGTACTGACTTAATTACAATTTTATCTAAAACCAGATCAGATCAGCTTGGCAGAAGCCATTTTTCAGGCTCCCTGATGCCCGGTGTTGTTTCCTCCCTCCAATTCCTGCTCCATCAAGCCCAGCATCAACCCATTGCCACATCTGCTTTTCACTCATCCCAGTCTTACAAAACCTATTGAATACAAACCCAAAGAGCCCAAAGGCTCTGTGGGGCTCAGATTGGTTCTGGCAGCTTTCAACCTTCCTGACTTTGGGAGCTGCTGACCCCCAGGTGATTCCTATAAGCAGGAAAGAAGCGCGGTGCCCACTGCTTCTTACATCCGCACTTTGCCATAGCTGCTTTTGTTTAGCAAAGCCACCCGAGGTAAGGCCCGGAGCTGGTATCTGCTCACTGTCATCACTTCCCTCTTTCCTCTGATTGTTATGTGCTTTCCACAGCTTTCATAGCAGCCCCCACTTCCCTGGAAGCCAAGCCAAGGCAGCTCTCTTCCCCCTGGGGAAACGGCTTTGTTAGACTGAGCAGTGTCTGGTGTGTCACTGGTTGATCCTTCTTCTCTTTGGTTGCCACTGAAGGAGGTTTTCCCTTCGGGAGAGGAGGGAGGGCATCTGGGGACATCAGTTTGGGGACATTGGCTCTGCTCGCTGCAGCACTGGATTTTCTGATGTGAACCCCAGGAGGAGAACAAAACTGGGGCTTCAGTGTCCGGGGCTGCTCCGGGCGATACCTCACTGCCCAAAATCCCCAAGAATTCCTGATTTGGTCTGTGTCAGCTCAGCCACTTGTGCAAACAGCGTCAGGCCAGGGCTGGGGACACAAAGCAAGGTCGGGCATGAGCCGTTCTCCTGGAGCGGAGGCACCCGGAGCCGGCACAAAGGAATCTGTGTCTCCCCTTCGCTGGTATCCTGGCAATTAACCCAGACAATCACAGCTCACCCTGTCTGGGTGCTGCGTGCGGGGCTCTGCGGGGCACTGCGGGGCGCAGGGGTCCCCTGCTCCGGCCAGCGGGGTCTGGCTGCACCGTGGCCACAGTATAGGGGCAATGGAGAGGCCAGTGTCCAACTGGGAAGTATGAAAGGAATGGAGAGTTTGCCTGATTCCAGAAGAAGTGAGGGAGATCACTGGGAATTAATGTAAAGAAATATAAGTCCAGAAACCTGCAAAATTAGGAGTCGCCTTGGATTGAATGTGGGCAGCCTGACATAAATATTGACGATATTTTTTGGTGTATTTGATTCCACCCCCCCACCCCCCCAAAAAAGGGTGGGCTACAGGAAATCTGGAGAGAAGCATTTTGGCAAGGGGCTGTATGGACAGGACAAGGGGAACTCTGCAGACCCTCTCCCAGGGTCAAACCACACTGGTCACTGCCAGCACACCCTGGCCTGAGGAGCTAAACCCAGCGCATGCCTGCGAGCCCCTGCTCCGCAGCGGAAACCCAGCCCTGCCCTGCCAGCTCCTGCATAGATAAGAGCAAGAGCACGGCCCCGGCTAAGCACGGCCACCATGGGAAGCGCTTGGGGAGCCGGATAGTCCGCAGGCAGAGGCTGCGCACTCCGCTTGAGCACGGTGCTATGGTGATCAAACACAATAACAGCCTGCCTGAGCTGGGCCGATGGGCTTGCACTCTTGCATAATTGAGAAATACTCTGTACTCGACTTGGCACCGTGCTTCCTGCAGATTAAATTAGTGAAGGATGAGTTCGGCTTCAAAGTAATTCTTTACATCTTTGGGTTTGTTCTTTTGAAGGTTCTCCGGTTTCATTTTTCACTGTGTAAAGTCACAGGAGAGCCTCACAGCGGATAATAAAGGCAGAATGAGCAAGAAAATGAACAAGACAAAATGAAGGCAATGGGAAAGAATGTAAGTCATGCTTAAAGAGCACCGTAGAAAATACAGTTCACTCAACCCACCAGGACACAAATATTTAATTGTACAGTAAATAACATATTTTTATTTGAAGAGAGGCCGTTTCAAGCCACATCTCACAAGCCAAGTGAATATAAACAGGCGTGCAGCACGGCTCGCACAGCCCCCGTGCCCTGCTGCCATGGGAGGGGGAAAGCAAAGAAACCCAGTCCCACTGACTCGGAACTGCTACTGGTTTCAGAGGGACATCTTTGTAGGGAAAGGGAATTCTGCCCTCTGGGAACCTGAGTGAGAAGCCACAGAGAAGCAGGATTGGGAAGGAGAAGGTTGTAGGGAGACAAGGTTCTTGGTTCTGACCCTCACCTGGGCTGTGCATCTCCACTGTGGGCACAGGCGGAGCAGTGATTCCTTCAGGACCTCCTGGTGCTGTTGTGGTGCCCTGCGTGCCCTTGCAGCAGGGAACAGATGAGCAGCTCTCCAGTCGCTTGGTGTTTTCAGTAGCAAAGGAAATTGCTCCCCATCATCAGTACTTTATCTGCTTGCTACAAGGGCACGTCCTCTGCAAACGCTGCTGTGAAAGTAAACACGGTGCAGAGATGGGGTTTCTACACCAAGGTGAACAGGAGGAGGTGGATCCGCTTACTGGCTCCTGCCTCAGCGCTCTGCCTGTGAGATGCTCTGCGCAGCGTGAGGACGCTTCACACCATAACCTTGAACAGGGAAAATACAGGCCTGGGAACGTAACCGAGATGAGGAGGGTGATGATGTTCTCCTGCTCCCACAGCTGCACCCCTCATTCGCAGCATGGTTCCCAATGTCTCCAAGAAGCACAGTGAAGGCACCAGGCAAAGGCACTGTGGGCACGGGCTGCAGTGGTGCTGGGGGGCTGCAGGGTCAGGCAGAAGGAGCTGCAGTGACCAGTTTGTCTGGGTTTCCAGGCAAAGCTGGGCTAGCTGGTGGGGATTTCCACAGGGCTTTGGAGATCCCATTCGGGGCTTGTGGAGGTATTTTCATCCAGGAAGGGCAGTGGCCCGGCTGTAATTGTGAAAATCAAAACGATTTGCACTCAGCCAAGAGCAGGGAGTTAATGTGAAGCTGGCACCAGAGCAAAAGGAGTGTGTGTGAAGGGTGGTCACCGAGAGCAACGGAGAGGAAACCCTCCATCCTGTTTCCAGGAGCAGGGACACAACATGGAGGGCTGGGACCACTGAACAGAACTGGGAGGAAATTACTATTTACATAGGGAGAGGCAGTGCTTACATCCCTCTGATGGGTCGTACCAGGGCTAATGCACAGCAGACATCCCTGGAAACCCTCCAAAAACGAAACGAGTTTGGTTTGGGAACTTCTGGTTCTAATTCCTGGAAACACAGCTTCAGCTCAATTTCACAGTGGTTTGTGACTTTTTTCCAGTGGTTATACAAATTTTGGGAAAACATTCCTCTCCTTGGAATTGTCTTGTGATAATATAACCCCACTTAAGTGGTCAGAGGTTTTGTATGGCTTCGAACCACCCCAGAAGGCGCCTGTGAGAGGTCATCCCCATCTGCCTCACACTCCCCAGCAGAGGGATCGTTGGGAACTGTTTATCCATGGCCTATTGGCAGGTTTATTGCAGCCTGCCACTGTGCTCTGGCACACGAAGCAAGCGAGCCCACAGCATCCTTTGGGCTGGCATTTGAGCTAGCTGCAGTGGCAGGGGCTTGGAGCTGGGTGAGCTTTACAGCCCCTTCTGGAACTCTATGGCTCTGGGCTTCCAGGTGCTCTCCATAAGGGGCTCATCCTCCTGCTGGGAGTGGGATCAGCTGCAGGGTGTCAGTGCTGATGGGACACGGGGCTGAGCAGGGTTTTAATGCTGCTGCTCCAGCCAGTTCCAGCCTTTGGGAGAAGCTTTGCAGAGCCCTTGGTTGGGGTGGCTGTGCTGGGCTCACAGCCTGGCTGTAATGGTGTGTGCTGGGATTGCAGTGCCAAGACTTGCCTCCAGCCCCTGTGCAGCCAAAGGCAGGTACTGGTGGGCACTGGAATGGGGCACATGGGTGTTTAGTGCAGGCGGTGACCAAAGGCTTCGTGGCATGGGTTTGGGGTCAGTGTAGGGGTTGTGGTTCTGCTACAGGCGCTCACCTGGTGAATGCTGTTGGGATGTACCCTGGCAAAGGGTCTATCTCTCTTAGGAGCACTGCTCATAGGGTCACAAGATGCTTGGCTTTAGTCATCAAGAAATTTCCACCCTGGCCCCCATCCAAGCTGCTATTTGCTAGAAATCTGTCAAACCTCCAGTAGCAATGGTCCCGTTCCACTCGGCTGCGATCAGGGGAAGGAATGCTCCAAAGCTGTCAGGGAGTGACTGATTATCCTGGCTCTTGCCTCCCACCTTGGCCGAGGAGCAGAGCTCCTGATATGGTCAGTGCTGCTTCCACCTTGGCCCTGCAGGAGAGCCTGGTACAGTCAAGAGATGCTTCACTGCCCAAGTCTAATGACAGGGGCGAGGCCTGATGGGCACTCCTGAGGTGGAGTGACCCAGAGGTGTGGGGAGATGCAGCACCATAAATGTGTTACACTCCTGATGCTGTGGCTCTGGCAGACCTTGGTGTCCCCACATCCCTTTGTGGGCCCCGGCACCTCTGCTGTATCCAGCCCCGAGAAGCTGAGCAAGGCTTCTGTATGGGGAACCTGCCAAGGAGCACAGGGCGGTGGGACCCCTCCAAACCAGGAGGGCTTGAAAGCTCTGTGCAAACAACGGGAGCTGGGAACTGCTTTATGGGATCTGCGCAATGCTCGTTTCCTTGCCCAGCTACGTGGCCTGTGGTTCATCTGGCACAACCGGGTGCTCGAGGCTGCAGATCCAGCTGAATCTGATGCTTGGGCTGTGCGAGACTGTGATTTTAACCTGGCCAGTTCTAAGGGTGTCACTTACAAAGGAGAGCTAAGGAATGTACAGAGTCCTTGGCATTGATCTGAGTGAAGGTTTTCAAAGGAAATATGTGGGGTGCGTGTGATGGAAACTGACTTCCAAGTCAATTTTGGTAAATGTTAGGTATAAAAAAGGTGGGTTATGTCTCTGGCAGCTGACTGCTGCTATTCCGTCTTCAAGGTGCACATCAGGGAGTCTTTCTTACATCCTACATCCCCCAGGGTCCTGTGCCTCCCTCTCCCCACCACAAACCCCTGTGTAACAAGCTGTGGAAGCGTTTTTCCACAGAGCATTACGAGAGCAAAGCTCCCGTGTAAAACATGGATAAAGGATAACATTTTGTGTTTGCAGAGGAAATGAGCAGCAGCTGCTTGGCTGGGCGCTGGAGGAGATTCTGCATTTCCCCCTGCCCCAAAAATGCGAGTAAGAACAGACAGAGCGCTTGGCCTTTCCTGACAATGGAACTTTGTTATCTCTATAATTACCCCTGTTATTCAAGTCCTTCTTCCATGAGCATCTTTGAAGATTTCCTCCCCCTTGGTTCAGTTACTGCTTTTCCACTGCAGCTTCCTGCGCTACAGCCGTTCCCGGGGCATGACTAATTTCACTTTTCCACTTAATTGAGAGCTTGTTCCTGACTTTGCCTTTGTGTGTTTGGCTGCAGCTCGGGCAGCCTCCTTGGTGCCTTGCCCCTGCCCCAAATGCACCTGTCAGCCCTTTTATTTTCTTCTAGGAAAAGCTTCCCGGGGAATTCGGACAATGTCAGTGACCACCGCTTCCCTTCAGAAACCTTTTCACTGCGGTGATGCAGTCCTGTAGGAATTTGTGTGCCTGCCAGTTTAATCCTTAACTTGAGCCCTTTGCTGGGGAAACCTACTGCTCCGAGCCTTTCTGGTTCCCAGGAGGCGTTAGCTTAGATGCAAGAAAAGCCGTAGGTGAGGCCTGGGTTGCTCTCAGCCCACGTGTGGGGTTGCATAGGGGACCGGTATGTTTGCACTAGCTCTCATAGTGGATTTTCCTTTGCTCCACAGAATCCCCACAGAGGTGAGGCCTGGATGGAAAGGAGCTGGTGAAGCTCTGGGGCAGCACAGTGAAAAGCTAGGGATGAAGGGCATAGTGAGGCTGGAAGCCCACCCTTCTCACAGGGGGAGAGGCAACCTGGACCATTAGCAAGGGAAGGGTGATCTGCAGTACCATTAACCTTGTCCTTGCCTGGAAGAAAATTATATATGCAAATACATGCATATAAGTAGTGAAGCTCCCTTATGTGTGTTCTACCTGCATCACGTGAAACGCCTCTAGATGTCCTAATTCCCTGACCCAGTAATTTCTTACCCTCATCTTTGTGTCTGAAGGACCATCGCATCTCCAGAAGCTGTGACCACGCAGTCATTGTCTTCACGATGTGCAACACAGGGTAAATCATGCTGCAGATAACAGATAATAATGTAGTGCTTTGTTCTGCCTCGATATGTGTGCACAGTGCTGTTAACATTTACAGTGGGAATGGTGCTCTAAAATGAGATGGAGTAGGCTAAAATGAGATGGTCATTGTGGCTTGAATCAGAGGGGTTTGTGTGTCTGGTAACTGAGCTTCTGCAATCTCCCAGAGAAGGCATTACTCTTAACTTGTAAAACAGAGACATCATTTATTTTATGTGCAGCTCCTGGGCAGCACAGTGTGAACACAGACCCAAGCATGATGATTCTAAAAGCTGCTTTTCTGTGGCTCTTCAGCATAAGGATCTCACGGTGCTTTTGATCGTCAGGCATGGATACCATCACAGCCAGCAAAGTAAGGGCAGACAAAGGAGACGCTGAGTGTAGAAGCCTGGCTCCAGTGCCTTGAGGATCCTTGTCCTAGAAACAAAAGTGAAAGCATAACATCAGGCTTGGAAAAGCCAAGGGGATTCATGAGTATCCCTGTGCTGCGGGGAGGGTCCTGGCAGCAGGCTGGTTTAGGTTGCAAACGGCTGGCAGTCAGGGCAGGTCACAAAGCACGGTGTGAGCCTTAACAACGTAGTAGAAGTAAAAGTAAGCTGCCATTGCACTTGGCAAAGGAGGAGGCAAACAGCACTCTGGAGAACTGCGCCGAGAATCAACGGAGTTGGGAACAGTGCCCTCCCCTGCAGCCTTATTCCTTATTCCCAGTGTGAATGGACTGGCCCAGTTAGCAGAACTGAGGGGCCAGGTGGCGGGTCAGGGTGTATACAGCTTCTCAGTCTTGGCTGGAGAGGACTGAAAGGGTTTTCCTTTATTTTTAACAAGGAATCAAGGCAAACAAACCCCCTAAATCAGCTGAAAGCACAAGCACCAGCGAGCTCTCAAGCCCAAGGAGTGTTCCGGTTCTCACTGCACTTGAAAGCCAGGTCTTGGTTTATGTGCTCTGACACCTGCCAGGATGATGAGAGGAGCTGGAGGCAGCTCCCCTCGGATGCGGTGCCTGGGGGCTTTGTGCTGGGATTCTGCTCCCAGATGCCCCCGGGAGGCACGTGCCAGGCGAGCGGCTTGGCAAAGGCGGTGCTGCGAGAGCTGCGTGTCCCGGGCACGTCTGAACGGGTGTGATGCTGCAGAGGGAGAGCAGAGCCAGTCAGCCTCAGATAGACACAGGCTTGCAGCGGTGCCAGTGACTGTAACGTGTTGTCTGCGGGGGAGAGGAACTGATTGCCCAAGGCCCAGGTACAGGCACCTGGAAGGAAAAGAGATGTGGAGATCGTTGCTGCAAGGACACCGCAGGCTGACTGATAGCATCTCACGTTGATACTTCCAGTCAAACCAAAACCAGCTTCCAAACCCAGATACCAAGCCTGTGGTGTCTGCGAAACCCAGGAAGACTTGGCAGCACAATGATGAGTATTGCAAAAATCTCACTGGAGGTGAACAAGTGTAAGCTGGGAGCCAAAGAGGTTTCATGGGCTGGGAGCAGGGACCCTGGTCCAACTTGCAGTTTACATCAGGGAGATCTGCTCACATGTCACTGCTGTTCAGCGGCACCCATCTTATGGTTGTCTCACCCACCCCTGCAAATCTGATTCATGTGTGACTGCTGGAGGCACAACTCTGGAAGGAAAGGTACTGTTCCTCCATAAGATTATATATATCTGTATAAAGACCATGTCAGCTATATGTAAAACTCGTGAATGCTCAGTGGAGGGAGCACTCTTACGCTGAAGATGTCCCACAGCTTTTTGCTGCAGTCACATCTAAATATCCTAACAAAGAACATTCCCAGAGCACATTTCCAGGCTGACACAGCTACACTGGAGAAGGGGAAGCTCATGGCATCTACTCTGGAGTTGTATTCACAGCTAACAAAAGGGCCAAGCTCAAGGATCTGATCTCCAGGAGGTTGTCAGTGCAATAGGTCAATATATGCCCTTTGGTTTACAACAGGGAATTCATGTACATCCACTGTGATGGTCTAATGTATTATCTACAACACTTTTTTTGCTATATACAATGCTTCCTTTGTGTCTAGCTCAATAAAAAAAAAAATCCTTGAGAGCAGGGAAGATGGAGTGTGATGTATAGTCACATAATAAATAGACCTTGAATATTGCTGCCGGAGGGCAATTCCAAGAAACCTCTCGCATAGCTCCTGGTTTGGCAGTCAAGATGCCCCTTGTAGTCTCCTGGGCTTTAAAGAAATGCATTAGTGTGCTCGAGTGTCTGGTGTTCAGAGACCAGACTAGTGGGTGCTTTCCCACCTTCCCTCCCCTGTAACACTGGTTCTGACTCCCACAAGCAGCAGGGATACTGCAGGGACTGGGATCACCCGTCAGGGGGGAGCCTCCGAAATCCCTGATGTGAGGCACTCTCAGGTTTCCGTTCCCTAGCAGGCACCGCAGTGCCTGTGTGTGGATGCCCACACTCGGCACCCACCGCAGCCTCCCCACGGGCATCTGTCGCTCTGAGGCTGTTGGAGATGGGGCTGTGACATGCCGGGAGCTGACACGGTGGCACAGTGCGGGGATGGGGCTGGTTCCCACCTCCCCTCCCGCTGTCACTCCGGCTCCTGCTTTACCTGGCTGGTCTCACTTAACTGACAGGAAGCTTTCCAGGAGGAGAGGCGGCTTGCTCCTGTTTTGTTAGCGTTGACTAACGGTAGCCGGCGTGAGGATGGGGGCAGGAGAATGGAGGTGTGGGGACGCTGTGCTCAGAGCAGGGAGCTGATCCAGTTGAAGACTAGCTCTAAAAAATAATAATTTTCAAACAGACCTGCCTCATCCAGCTGCTGGTGTGAGCCACCAGATGTGATGCTGGTGTGAGGGAGAGCTGGGAAGGGCAGCTGGGGCTGACCTGAGCTGATGGCATTGCAGCCTCCCTCTTCCTCCTCTTTATCGTGGTTGGGGTGGCCCCTGCACCAGCCCTGTGGTTATTTGATCCCGGAGTGAACTGAACTAAGTTCCCTTTTTCCTTTTCCTTTTTTTCTTTTTCTTGTTTAATGCTGGATTAGTTTCCTGCTGACTTGGCTCCCTCGGTGAGAGAGCTGCGGGATGTGGGCTGGTGTCTGAGCAAAGGAAAAGGTGTTAAAGTGTGGTCAAGGTCAGGCTCAGGGGTGGGAGTGTGGGACTGTGGCAGCCGCAGCTTTCATCTGTTGAAGTCAGTGTGGACATGGCCTTGGGGACATGTGGAGAAGTGCTCCTGGAGACCTGCAGGACAAGCTCTGCACCCATGGGAGTCAACGGGCAGGTTTCTGTGGTTTCCAGTGTTACTGGACCGCTATACAGAGCCCAATTGCCTTGGCTCCCTTGGAGCTGAGACAACCAACCTGCTTGAAAACATACATCAAAGCAGGCAAGGAAATAGCCAGGGATTGCAGAGGGATGCTATTAGCTACAGGTAGGAGGATGTGGAAGTTTGGGGGTTTTGTTTGCTTATTTTTTTCCCTTCAGTAGTATTCTTTTACAGTTTGGATGCACAATGATAGGAAAACAGGGCTGGAGGATGTCCATGGCTGTTCCTCCCCACTGCCCTGCCCTGCTCTCACACTCAGTGCTCAAACACAAGGAGTGTATTCTGATTAATGCAGCCTAAGCAGGAAAAAGAGGAGATGACTCCATGATCTGGTGCATTAGTTGCTGCCTGCCCGAGGCCTCAGTTCCAGTTCTGTGTGCAGTATTTCAAGTGTGACAGAGCTTTGTCATGCTTCAATTCTGTCCTCGTCAGAAAATGACAGTCTGAACACTGTCACTTGCTGTGGTTCTGGGAGAGTGCTGAAAAAAAAACAGTTTCCAGCCCCAAATATTGCAATCCTCCAAGGCAGTGTCCTACAAATCTACTTACAGGTTCTTCTGTATTAGCTGTAAGTGCTGGAATGCTTTTCTAACACGAACAATGGTGATGTAAAAGGATAAAGCCAAAATATGTGCTCCTGTGGCTTTGCACAGTGTAGAATTAAGCGGCGTAATCCAAATAACATCTAGTGCTTTTATAGGGCTGTATGCATATGGCATAAATGGCAGCTAATTAAACTTTATATCCTGCCTACAAGATAAGCATGTAATTAGTATTACATCCTTTTTTATAATTAGGAGGCCTCATCCAAAAACCGTGGCTCACAACCCATATTTGAAGGCAGTGACTCAGCCTGAATAAGGCTGTGGCGTGAAGATTGAGGAAATCGTGCTTTAGTGAGTAAAAAAAGCAGAGACAAAAGGTCGTGCTGGGATCAGGTTGGTGCGCCGGGACTCATCCGCTGGAAAACGCAGGCGGGTTAACTTTTACCATCGGGATGGGGCTGGGTCCCAACCCGTGTGTCAGCCCTACGGGAGGCTCCGCTCTGTGCGCGACCCCCGTCTCCCCCAGCCCGCAGAGAGCATGAAGCTGGCACCGGCTCCGCGCCGCGTTTCACGGTTGGCTGGACAGGAATGCTGCCCCGTTCGATCCGGAGCGCGCAGGCGGTGCGGAGCAGGGCTCGTGTCGCGCCCTCCTCGCCAGTGTGCGAGCGGGGGTAAAGGGGGAATCCATTCAGCCGGGGATTATCCGCAAACGGGTCTGTTTGTCACAGCCTGGGCGGAGGGGCCACCGCGGGTTTGTACGTGCGGCGCCCGTGCCCGGGGGGCGGCTCACCCGGAGCTTGGCGCTGTCATTCATGCTGAGAAAGGGTTGTCTCGGATCCGTGGGGCCGGCACTGCTGGCCTCTCCCGCTCTACTTCCCATTAAGCACCATCCACCTTACGGCAGCCCGAGCCAAAACCACGATGAGGAGCAATCGCTTTGCGGGCTGCAGTTTGCTCCTGGAAGCTCGCGGCTGAGGGAAGGAGGTGACGAGGCAGCTGCTGCGCCCCGGCCAAATTCCTGGCGCGTTCCTGAGGGAGATGGGCTGCAGGGAGCAGCGGCTGGGTCTGTGCACGGCTGCACAGCGCGGTCCTACCGATCGATGCCCATCTCCCTTGCTGGGCTGGAGGCGACCCGCTCGCAGGGATGCAGAGGAGGGGGGCCACGGTCCCTCTGTGCCAGCGCCCTCCGCCACCGGCCGTGCCGGGGGATTAAGGGTTTAATTCTCAACTCACGCTGCTAAACCCGCAGGGAACAATCCCCGCACGGGGGCTCAGCGGCACCGCGGGGAGGCCGGGCCCGGGTCCGGCCAGGGCGGCTCTGCTGCAGGCCGCGGGGCCGGCTTACACAGAGCCCGGGACGGGGCGGCCCGCGGGGAGCGCGCTGAGAGCCGCGGCCCTGCAGTGACCCCGCCGCGCTCCCGGTGACGCGGGCGGGGCAGGGCCGGGGCTCACCCACGACGCGGCCCCGGGCGCGGGGGGCTCGGGCCGGTCTCTCCCGCACGCCCGCAGCTGATTGGCTCAGAGAGAGGGAGAGGCGGGGCTCGCCTGGAAGGTTAAAGGCGGAGCGTCTACGCAGTGCCCGCCCATTGGCTGGAGGTAGGCGCGCGGGCGGGCAGCGGCGTGCGGGCCCTGCCCGGGCGGCGGCAGCGGCAGCAGCGGCTCCAGCGGCAGCTCCGGCCCCGCCGCGTCCCCGCGCTCCGCCCGCACAGTCCCGCTCCGCCCGCACGGGCCGGCCCCGCTCCGCTCGGCTTGGCACGGCTCGGCTCGGCACGGCTCGCCCCAGCACGGCCGCTCCCGGGGCGCCACCGCGGCGGCAGCAGCTCCGCGGAGGGGCGGGCTCCCGAGCGTTGGGGCTTTAAAAAAACGTTAAATTTTTGGGTTTTGGGGTTAATTGTTTAAACCTGGTGTTCTCGGCCGCGGGCAGCATGGGGCTGCCGGCGCTGGAGTTCAGCGAGTGCTGCCTGGACAGCCCCCAGTTCCGGGAGCGGCTCCGCTCCCACGAGGCCGAGCTGGAGAAGACCAACAAGTTCATCAAGGAGCTCATCAAGGATGGGAAGTCGCTCGTCGCCGCCCTCAAGAGTAAGTGAGGGGCTGGGGGTAGCTCTGCCGGGGCCCCGAGCACCCCTGCGGCCCGGCCCAGCGCAGCCCGGCCGGCCCGCTCTGACCCGCCTGCTCTGTGGTCTCCGGGTCCATCGGGGACCACCTGCTCCCGTCCCCTTTCCCCGGCCCTGTGTTCCTCTGGCTGGTCCGGCGGGATAGGCCTCGTCCCGGCCCATCGGGATATGCATGGTCCGGGTCCATTGGGATGTGCCAGGTTGTGGTCTACTGGGACGTACCCGGTCCCGGTCCTGGTCCACCAGGATGTCCCTGTCCCCGGTCCGTTAGGACGTTTATGGCCCAGCAGGTCCCAATTCTAGGCCCTAAAGGGGTTGTGCTCTTTGAGGATGCTTTGGCTGGGCTGGTGGGTAGGTGCTGTGTCCCCCTGCTTGCCCTTTGTCCCCTCTCTGTTCAGGGTGGGGGACACCCAGTTCCCTTTTCTGGGCTCTGCCCGAGCTGCCCTCACTGGTGCCATCCCCAACGTGTGTGTTGTTGTGTGTGGGAGCTGCAGGCTGGGGGGCAAAGCTGCGTGCCACTGGTTTGGGGCGGGAGCGGTGGGGGGATGGACACTATGGGTCCGGGGCGAGGGAGACCCTTGTCTGTGGCTGGCAGCATCCCCGTCCCCCTCAGTCCCGGCTGCTGTCCTCATGGTGGGGCTGGGGACACATTTGCATGGCCACCCCCTTGCCAGCGTTAGGTGGGCTGCTCCCCGAGGCTCTATTCCTGCTGTTCCCACCCCCACGGAGTTATTTGGGGATTTTCCTTTAAGTGTGTTTGGCTCAAATCTCGGCTCACTTTCCTGGTCAGTTTTGACTACTGAGGCATTGTGAGTTGTCACTTGCTGAGACAAACTTGCTCTCCCACTGTGGGGTGGGAGAGAGACACATCCACACAAACCTGCCCCGCGGAGCCCCCGTGGCATTGCCCGTGACACACCAGCCTGGCCTTGGGGACATGGCACAGTTATTGTGGGAGCTGGTAGCAGTGTCACCCCTGGAGTGCACAGGCAGGTGATGCTAAGCCCACCGGTCCGTCCAATCCCAACCAAGGGGCAGCCATGGGGCTGATCCCTGCTTCCCCATCAGCTCTCACACCGAGCCCCTTGGCTGCAGTTCCCCTGTGCTGGAGTAGCAGCTGGTAACATCTGGATTACAGGGACCCCCATTGTACCAATTCTTGGCATTCTGGGTTCATAAAACCCAACCCAACAGCTGTTGGTGCGTCTGTGGCTCTGCAGGTCTGAGCTGTCTTCTACTGCTGTGTTTGCCTGTTGAGCTGAAGGCAGCCTGTGCCTGGAGCGTTCATTTTGTCACGCAACAAATCCTACAGCATTGTTCTTCACTGAAAATACATTTGAGGAGCTAACTGGTGGGTCCCAGGGGTGCTCATCTCTGGTCTTAGTCATTGGGTACATTTAGTGAGTCTCTGGGTAGGTGCTGGCTGTGCCTTTGCCCCGTCGTGCTGCAGGACAGGTATTTTTGAGTGTTCTGAACTGTGTGTGCTCATGGCTGCCTGTGGGCTCCTGTCCCACTGGCCGTGGCTGTGCTGCTCAGCCCCCAGGCAGGAAGAATGCTTGCCGGCCTCCGGAGATAAGGATGTTTTTATGGCTGAATTGTTTTGGAGCCACTATTGAATGTGTTCCTGGATTAGACCTTAATTCCTGTGCAGGGCTGGCGTGTGTGGCACTGATGCCCAGGCTGTGGTCTGTAGGGGCATGAATAGTGATGATTTTGCTGGAGTGTTAATCAGTGCCCAAGCGCAGGCACTGCCTGGGCTCATGGCCACATCCCGTGTGTGTGGCTACAGGTGCGGTGGGATTCTCACCTGAAATGTGGTCTGCAGGGTGCTCTGGGAGAAGGTTTGGGGCCCATGGGGCAGGGGCCTGTGGGTGAGCATCCATTCCCTGCTGTGATGCTCGGCTGCTCTGTGCATCCTTTTCCTGCTGTAAGAGTGACTTCACCACCCGTGCAGCTGCTGGAGAGCCATGATGCCTCTGACTTCTCCCACAGGCATGGGACAGGATCTGTCCCAGCTCTTCCCACGTGTGTTACCCTCAGTGTGCGGTGGGTCTGAGTTCTGGCCACGTTCCGTGAGCTATTACAGACCCTCCTGACACCCGTTAGCATGGATGAAGTTGCTCTCTGGTGGAGAGCTGCTGCGAGTGTCATTCCTGGGTTGGCACTGCTGTGACCCGGTGCAGTGGTACCTGATGGCCGTTCCCAGCAATAACCAGGTTCTCCCTTCTCTTACCCACCTTTTATTTTGTCTCCAAGGGTTCATCTCCCCATGGCTGGGCAGGGTGGCCCTATCTCACCAGCATTGCCTCGATGTGTGCTCCTTGGCCGCTGTGCAGGGCTCATGGATGTGGGGCCGGGCAGGTCCATGCAGCAGCAAACCCCTGGTAGCAGTGTGCAGCCCCTGGTGTGAGGGCCTCGGAGGTGTCTCAGCTCTTGGCACAGTGACCCAGCCTGCGACTGGTTATGTGGAGCCTTGGCAATATCCTCTCTCATTTTCCTTCCTCTTGCGTTCTCTGCTGAATGTTTCACATCCTCTTTGTTGTAAGACAGGCGCGAGGGGAACGTAACTCTTTGTGTATCGCCAAGGAGCGAGGTGGAGGGGTGGCTTGGATGGGGCTTCTGTTCCCTGCTGCCCTGCTTAGCTCCTTGCAGCCTCTGTGCCGCTGGAATTCACATTCAGCAGGTTGAAAAGAATCCTCATTTGCTGAAGGGCTGGTTTTGATGAACATCCTCTGATGCCGAGGGCATCTCTGGAGTGTGTGTGTGTATATATATATATATGTATGTATGTATATACATAGATACTGTTGGGTTTTCCCCCCCCAGAGAGTATCTGTGCCTGTTTCTATTGTCTCCCTTTGCTGCTTGGCTGGTATTAGGAGTGACCTGGTTTTCAGCAAAACGTGTCCCTCTTCCTCCCTCATACATAAATTATTCAGAAACTTTTGCAAATGCAGAGACCTCAAGTGAGACATAAATAATGAACTTGAATCCTGGATGCTGTGAAACTCGTTCTGCAGTGAAGGAGTTTTGGTGACCATGGGTATGGGGGCTGCTGAAGCATTTTGTCTCTTTGCATGTCCCCTGTGCTGGTGAATGGGGCTGTGTCCCAGGGTGGCAGCTGCCCACGTGCCAGCATCACCTCCAGCCCCTCTGCTTTGATGGAGAGGGATATAGAATCATGGAATGGTTTGTGTTGGAAGGGACCTTAAAGCTCCTCCAGCTCCAACCCCTGCCACGGGCAGGGACCCCTTCCACTAGAGCAGCTTGCTCCAAGCCCCTGTGTCCAACCTGGCCTTGAACGCTGCCAGGGATGGGGCAGCCACAGCTTCTCTGGGCACCCTGTGCCAATGCATCGAGCCTGGTCACCAAGGTGATGCAGAGATTCTTTGCATCTCGCTTTGGAATGCGAGCAGCACATGTGAGGACGGAGGATGTGGGGGTGCAGGCGGCTGGCAGCCATCGCCTCCCCCGTGCTGCTGCGGGGGGCTGAGCGGGGGCACCTTCCTCATCTTCCTCCTCCTCCTTCCCACAGGCGCCGTGTCCCGGTGCTGGTGTCCCTGCTGCTGCCGTCTCCTGGGGTGCTGGGGCTGCAGCCGGTGCCCTGCCACGTTTCTGCTCTCAGTTTGCTTTGCTTCTTCCTCCAGCTCCCAAGCTCTAATTTGAAGCCTCCGAACCCGTCCCCGCCCCAGCACAGGCTGCAATTTGCACGGCAGGGCTGGGCCTGGGCTCTGCAAACCCCCTCCAGTGAGGGTGCCCGTGGCCGGTATTCCCATGGGAAGGGCAGAGGTGTCCATGCTCCCAAAGGGTGCACTCGGGCCCATTTGGGGTGTGGGATCGTTTTTCCTCTGGGTGTTTTTGGCTGGGTTATCGCAGGGCTGTGGCTGGCAGTGAGGAGGGGCAGAGCTGAAGGGGAGTGCAGGGAAGGGGTGATGCTGAGGTGGACCTGGGCCCTTTGGCAGTGGGGAGCTCATCCAGCATCCTGGGGCATGTGCTGCAGCACTGGCTGCAGGTGTTGTGCCTGCTGTGTCCTCCACCAGTGTGCCCATTCTGGCTGGGTGACAGCAGGAGGGATTGGCTGTGGGGTTTTCCTGGGACACATCCTGCTTCATGGCTGCGTGCAGCTTACAAAGCGAAGTGGGGTGTGTGCATAGCTCCTGGTGGTGCCGTCCTTGTACTGGGCTCTGCCCATGGACTGCACGCTCTGGGATGTGCTTGCACATGGATTTTGTTCCACATCTCAGTGGTCTCTTGCTGAAACCGAGCCTTGATGCTGTGTCTCTGCCCATGGCTGCGCCAAGCCTGGGTTTGGCACCGTCTCCGCAGCTCGCTTGGAAGCAAAAGTGAAACCTCTGTGTGATGTTTAACCTGAGCACTCAATTCCCTTTTGATACAAGCAAGGCTTGGGTTAGTGATGAGGAAAAGTTTGGCCAATGCCTTCCCTTGCCCTCTGCCCCAGCCACTGCTGCCTTTCCCTGCCTGCTCCGTACACTCCCCACTTGGCACGCTCGGTCCCCCGGGAGCAGCACCCAGCCGGGGTGTGCTGATCTGCTGATCGCTAACACAGTGGAATGTCCCTGTTTGCCTCGCCGGGGTGTGTTGGAGGAAGAGCCATGTCTGGGGCTGCTTCCTCACCGGAGCTGTCTGGGGTTGCAGGTCCTTGTGCTGCAGGCACCCATCAGTGCTCGGGGGAGAAATGTGAAGCTCTTGGATCATCTCCATCCTTTTGCCCTTCTGGTCCCTGGAGAAAGGCAGTAACAGCCCAAACCTTCCCCTTGCCTGTGCACAGAGCAGAGGAGGGGATGAGATATGGAGGCTTAGGTCTGCCCTTGCCAGGAATGGCCCTTATTTGTGCAGGTGTAAACGTTAACAGAGGCTGTATTGAAGGCTTGGCCTTGGAGGAGGAACAATGTGCTTTCTGGAGGGTGCAAAATACAAATGAACCCATTAGGTTGCGGTGGCTGCTTGCGTTCAGTTCTGCTCTGGTTGTGCCATGAGAAGCGGTGTTTGGTGCTGCTGTGGAGCACTCGGTGCTGGATAGCACAGCCAGGCTGCCCCTGTGGCCCCCGTGGGCTCTGCTGTGGCCAGCCAAGCAAACCACAGGGCTCATCTTGTGGTAAAGCACGTGGGTTTGAGGTTTGGTTGTTTCCTGGCTTTGTTCACCCAGCAAAGGTGTAAGGTGGCTCCCCCCCATCAGGGTGTGTTTCCCCCCCTCCTTTTGGAGGGCCATAGGAAATGTTTGATGTGGTGTGGGGAATACTTTGTGTTATGGAAGGGGTACATGGGTACAGCTCAGTCAGTCCTGTGCCAGCAGGGCTGAAGGCAAAGAGGACTTCCTCCTCCTTTGCATGACTTGTGTGACTTGTGCAGTCACATAGTTAAAAGCTTGTCTGGTATTTCATTCAAACGAGGGTAGTACAAATGATAATGCTCTGCTTTATTTTCAGCACAAGCTGAAAGCTCCTCCTCTTCCTCTCCAGTGAAAACTCGCAACAGGAATGTATTCCTGCCTGGGAGATGCTCTTTGGTTTTGATGGAGGGTCTCAACAATGAGCCTACCCTGCATGGCTCAGCCTGATTGTGAGAGGGAAAACTCGCCCTGCTGGGGTGGTGCAGTGGTTTACTCGTGTGCATGGTCATGATCTGCACAGGAGGTTCCTCATGACATCCCCAGGGATCATTCACCCATCTCCCTGGGGTCTCCTGTGTCCCTCTACACACAGCCACGACCCCTTGGTGCTAGTGTGTTTGGGGACTCATGGAGTGAGCTCCTCGAGTCCTGTACCAGCCACTACACTGGAGCGCCGCGTGAGCTGCTCTCTGTGGCTGGGTGCAGCTCTTGGCAGCGCTGAAGAGGGAAGCTGGTGAGCAGAAGGGTTTGGGCGTGCAGGAGAGCCTGTGTTCCTGATTGCATCTTTCAGATTATGCTGGCAGAAGGCTCATTAACAGGGCTTGGAGAGCTTTTTAATTGGGAGTGTGCCACAGAGCACCTCTGGGCACATGTCCCGACACACTGGTGTGGTGGTGGTGTCTGGAGCTGCTGGCTCTGTGCATGCTGCTGCCCGGCTGTGGCACTGCCACTGAGCGGGTACCAATGTTGGGTTAAACTCAACCCATTTGGGTTGGCAGGGGATGGACCAGGGTGGTCCAAGTGGTGCCCGCAGTGAGCATGGCATTACCTGTGTGCCTGGGACACAGACTGGGAACGGGGGCTGCTTTGATTCCCTCCTGCCCTTTCGTTTTCCCTATCTTTGGGGGTGGCAACTCACGGTGACATGGAAAATGTGTGTGAGGAAGTGCGGTTCCCATGGTTGCTGCGGGGAGGGCGGGAGGCAGCGGTGCCGGCACTCGGCTGTGTGTCCCCTTGCTCTATGCAGGTTGGTGCTTCCCCGGGTGATCCAGCTGGGATGGGATGAGTTGTGCTGCCGGAGGGGACCCCTGAACCCTCTGCTTTCACCCCCTGTCCACAGGCACAATGAAATCCTTGTGTGCTGCTCCCTGAAACCCAGGGAGTGATGCCACAGCTAGAGCACACCACAGGAGTGCTCAGGGGGTTTGCATTCCTCTACCCAAGCAAAGGGGCTTCAGAAACCTCCCTGTCAATGGCAGAGTGACCAAGCAAATCCTGCCCGTGCTGGTTCTGTTTTGGGGTCTTTTGGGCAGCCAGGACAGCTGGAGGATGGGATTTGTTGGGTATCCATCACTGTGCTTGGGGTTTCTAATATCTACCCACTGGGTTTAAGCAGACCGAAGGACCTGGGTTTGGATGCAGTGTGATGAGTAGCTGTAGCGTGACAGCGGTGGGTGGGGAGAGGGGGCAAGGCGAGGGGAAGCTCATACCCAAACCTGCACAGCTTGTTCGCTCCTTGGTGTGAATCATCCCTCCCTCCTCCCCCGGGCACGAGCGGCTGTCACCGCGGCCGGCAAAGCTGGGATGCTCTCCCTGTTTTCCTGGCGCATTCCCTGCGCTGAAGCGCTCCCACCTGCTCCTCTTCATCGCTATGTGCAAGTGCCCGGTGGCCATGGGGCTGTGGCTGCATGCTGTTGATGAGGCATGCTCATTAGGGCATCACCTGGATCATATAGCAAGGATGATCTCAAGGCTTGGAGGAGCTGGGAACTGTGCTTCCCCATCTCCGCTCCTGCCTGGTGATGGGAGCCTGGGGGTCCCGGCGTGTCTGGGATGCTGGGTGCAGGGAGGGCTGGTGGCCCCTGGTGATCTCTGCGGAATGGGGACTGCAGTGCAGAGGGGGAAGGGGCCGTCTCTGCGGTGGTGCCAAGCCGGTTCCTAGCTGGAGTCTGTGGGAAGTGCAGCAGCCTCCGGACCATCTGGCTGCGGCACGTGGAGCGGCGGCACAGCCGTGCTGCGCGGGGGCCGGGGCTGCCTGCGCCAGCGATGGGCTGGCTGCGGCCGCATCGCCCTTCCCGTGGTGCTGCCCATGGCACCCGGCACCCATCACCGCGGTGCAGAGCCTGCGCAGGCAGCACGGGCACGCTCTGCCCCACGGCAGCCCGATTAAGTGACTCTCCCTTCTGTGTTCCCAAAGCTGTGGCTGCCCCATCCCTGGCAGTGTTGGATGGGGCTTGGAGCAAGCTGCTCTAGTGGAAGGTGTCCCTGCCCGTGGCAGGGCTTGGAACTGGGTGAGCTTGAAGGTCCCTTCAACCCAAACCAGGCTGAGGTTCTGTGATTCTATCACGCGTGATGATGTGCTTGGGGATGTTATTGCGACCTGTGTTCAGTCGCTGTTATCCCGGTGCACTCGATGTGCTGCCTCTGGTGTGCCTGTGTGCACACCCACATGCTTTCGCTGTTAGCAGTTTCTAATCCTGCATCAGGATCTCAATGAGGGAAGGGTAAAGTGTTCCCTGCTCAGGGCGAGTGACCTGTAAAATAAGCTGGCGTTTGCCTTTTCAGCAGTGCTGCCGGGAGAGTGTTCCTTTGCTGGGTCTGTTTCTTTTTCCAGCTGGAACATCATCTGTCCTGAGCAATGCCCTTGCTGAATGCTGGTGCTTAGCAATGTTCTACAGCCCCAAACCCCACTGCAGTGCAGGGTGGTGGGGCGGCTCTCCCCTGCCTTCCCCAGCATGGCTGGGTCAGCAGCAGCCCTCACAGGGTTTGGGGATGGCTCTGTCCTCACTCCATCCATGAAGGCTGGGAGGAGGCCCAGGTTAAGGGCAGTGATGTGTCCCGTGTGCTCCCGCGGGCTCTGCTGCAGGTTTTGATGTGTTTCTGTATCTTCCCTGCCAAAGCAGGAAGAATTGACTCACTCACTTGCCAGTGATGTTCCTGTGAGCGCGGTGGGATTCTTCCTGTTCTTACAGCTGAGGTGGGGAGCTCCAGAGACAAAAGGATTTCCGCAGCCTCCTTGGGAGGAGAAGGAAGCGGGCTCCTGCAAAACTGCTTTCTGTGGGTCTGGGAGCTGACCCCACTTTCCTGCCTGTCTGTGGGTACACCAGGTCCTGGTGAGAGCCAGTGAGGGGCTGCAGCCCCCCGGGACATGGGCCCTGGCAGTTGGTGGCTGCTGACCGAGGTGGAGACAGACGAGGCTTTGCCCCGTGCTGCAGGGATGTGCTGGAGGCACTTGTCCTGCCTATGGAAATGGGAGCAGGTCCCCTTCCCAGCTACTGTGGGATCCCTGGAGAAATCAAGCCAGCTCCCTTCTGGCCCACCTATTAACTAATTAGATTTAATAAGGAGCTAATCCAGTGCATGGCTGGGGCCTGAGGCAATCTGTGTGGTGTCTGGCTGGGGGCTCTGCCAACACCCTCCATCCCCATGGCAGGACCCCCCTTTCAGTGACCCCCTCCCGGCCTTCTGCTCTGCTAATGGTCATTGCCTCTGTCAGGAGCAAATTTCTTCTGGATTAGCATCCCCTAAATCGATTAGCTGTCTCGGGCAGGGCATTTAATTCTAATGAAATGTGATTCCAGGCTCCAGTCGATGAAATATTGTGGCCATGAGGGTAAAGTAACCTGTGCCTTTCCATGGGTTGTTCCAAGGGGTGAAGAGGGGGGAAACCAAAAAGGCTCGGAGGAGAAATGGCAATTACCAAGGCAGTGCATTGCACTATCACAGACTCACCTGAGCTCCCCAGCGAGGGAGCTGGGGGATCATGAGGAGCTGTGAGTAAAGCGTGGCATTTACATCCTGCTTCAGAGTTCACTCACAGGCACGGGGCTGGACGCATTTGCACAACCTGCCTGGAGCACTGGCGAGGGGGCAGCTTTACGGTGGGGTAAATGCTGTATCAGAATCCCTGTTGTGTGGGAGGAACTGGGAATATCCTTCATAGTTCCAGGGCAGTTGGTCTCTGGATGTTGACATCCCTCCCCGTGCGACAGCGCTGTTCCCAAATGCTTGGTTGTGGCAGGGGATTTTCACTGCTGCTTCCTCACATTTTTTGCTTGGCTGTTGGCTGCCGTTGGGAATGTCGGCCGGGGCGGTAGTTTTCCATTTCATTACCGCGTCCCTGAAGTTCTCCAGGCACTTAAGCCCTCACCTGGTGTTTGCTCTTTCGGCGCATCGCTCCTCTGTGTTTGAGTGCCGCATGTTTACACTTGGTTTTATCCGGAGCCCTTGTCTGCTCCCACCTGAGCTCCCGGCCACTGCAGGTTGGGGTGGGCTGGGGGGTTCTGCCATAGAACAACACCAGGATGTGAACAAAAATAAACACAGGGCAAAGTACCAGACGTGGCGTTTGGTGGGGAAGTGGCGAAATCTCGTGTTTGCTGCTGGGTACATGAAGTGCTCTGTGTGCTCGGGGCCAGCACAGGACAGGGGTGGCACCCCAAGGAGTGGGTGGGCTGTGTTGGTTGTGCCCCCTGAGGAGCCATAGGCAGCGATGCTCTGGGGGCTGTGGGAGGACGGGGATGTTGCCACATTCATGCACAGAACCAGGAAGCCCCCTAAGGGCTCAGTGTGGTGCTGGTGGGTTGGAGGGTGGCTGTGCCCATGCGGTGTGCTGGTGCCACACGGGGTGATGCTCAGCCTGGAAGCTGCTTTCTGGGGTGTGGGTACCCAGATTTGGGCCCCTTATCTTCAAGTACCATCCCAGGGGCTGTGGGGAGGGCTTTGCCCGCAGGCAGCTCAGCTCGCCTGTGCTCCTTGCTGGGAGGAGGCCGTGCGTTGGGAAGTGCCTCCCGCAGCTGCAGACATCTGTCCGCTCAGCGTCTCCCAAGCGGGGAGCCTTTCCGGGCCTTGTTTGCATCATGCACGGGGTTTGAGTTCTTCCTCCTCCTGACCGCAGGTAGAGGCGGCCTCGCAGCGCTCCGCAGACCCGGCCCATGCGGCTGCACCGCAGCGGCTCCCGGGTCTCTCAGGTCTGTTTGTCCTCCCCAGCATCACCTCTGTCTGCTCCTCTCCTGTGTCAGTGACCCCAGAGCTGCGGCAGCTCCTTACACACCTCCTGCCTCTCCACAAAGAACGTGGTTAATGCAGGACCAGGCAGGGCTGAGGGGTGCTGGGCACTACACAGTGTGCTTCACTTTGCGGCGGCTGCTCCTGAGAAATCCTGTTTGGGCAAGCAGAGAAAATGGCGCAGTTTCCATGCAGGGCAGGACAGACGGGAGCCTCCCTGCATCTTCCTTTCCTGAGGGATGGAGAGGTTGTTGAGCCCATTGCTATTTGGGGTTCATGTGCAAGGCGTTGAAGTGAGGGTCCCCTTGGGTGTGACCCTGGGCAGCGGTGAGCATCGCTTCATTAATGAAGCTGCTTTATTAACCCAGCCCTGCTGCCTTGGCCAGTTACTGCCCCACCAGTGGTGCAGGGGAACAGGCAGAGCCCTTTGCATGCGCTGGGTTTCTGAAGGATCTCGGCCATGGTGAGATAAAGATCTGAGGAGTGCTAAGAAAAGCTGAACAGGAAGGATGGAGCATGGCGGTGTCAGCAGCAAGGCAGGCTCTGAGCGTCCAGGAACTGGGAAAGTCAGGGCTGGACCCGGTCAGAGGAGCGGGGGGGCAAGGGTGAGGGCTCTGATTAACCAGCAACTTCCTCCAGCCAGGAGGCGGCTGGTGGAAACAGAAGAGTGGCCGGAGCAGTGTGAGTCAAAGGAAGCGGCTTCTCGCCTCCGGGAGCCCCGAGTCCCCGCTGCAGGGTGTCCCCTGGGTCCAGCAGTGCTCATGGTGTTGTCAGCAGGTTCATGGTGTTGCTGGAGGGCTCATGGTGTTGCCAGCAGCCTGGCTGCCAGCCGCCACCGCTGCAGGCTGTTTTGAGCAGGGTACCAAAACACTCGTTGCAGTTTTGGGCCATTTCTAGCAGGGGTGACGGCAGGAGCCGGCAGAGCCTGTGATGGAAGCCTTGTGCATCCCTGAGCAGCTGTTCCTGGGGGCCCCACACAGCTCTGATCTCCCTGAAGCTGTTTTTGCTGGTTTAAAGTGTTCTGTGAAGTGGCATCTCTCCCCTGGGACTGGGATGAGCTGTGCCCAGGGCTGCAGCCAGGAGCAGGGGCTGAGGTCAGGCTCCTGCCTTCTCTGTGTGTTGCAGAAGCGACTGCCTTCCCCTGCCCTCCAACGTGAGCAATGACCCCAGTCCACATATGAGGTAGGGGCTTTCCTCTTGCTTTTTCTCTTTTAAATCTGTCCCTTTCCTCTCCGGGCACAACCTGCCTGGTGACGCGTGGGCAAAGGCAACCGCTGCCAGCAAACTCTCCTTTTCCTCTTCTCCTTCACACAGGGCTGCTGAGGGCAGACACCTCCAGCCTCAGCTGCCATGGGCAATGGGTCACCCTGTGCCCTTTGGATGTGAAACCTCCTCCATCTCCCTGGAAATGAAGCCATCTCTCCAGGAGACCCCGTGGTCCTTCTGGGTTGGATCCCTTGGATCCTCAGTGTCTTCCATCAGGAATCTTGGGAAGCTTTGCAGACGCGTCCTGGCCTGGCAAGGTTCCCAAGATGACTCCAAATGTTCTTGGTTTAGGGGTGGCAGGATGACGTGGCCGGGTGCTGGGCTGGTGGGCAGCGCGGGATAATTTTAGCAGCACAACCAGGCGGCCCTTCCGAGGGCTCGCTTTGTGTTTCACGAAGCACAGATCTTTTATCTCTTAAAATACCATGGCAATAATTCACATCTTCGGCGTGTTGCTCAGACCTGATCCGCTGTCCGAGCCCGGTCAATAGTCCCATTCATCCTACAGTGGGTTCTCTGTGCCTCTGGCAAACGTTTTGCCATACGAAGCCACGCCGAGTGTGTGAAGCGAGGCATACGGTGATGCCTGGGCTGGGCAGCGGTGCTGCCTGCTCCCGTGGTTGTAGGAAAAGGCAGAGCAGAAGCTGCGGCACCTCCTGGATCTTCAGTCCTGGATGGGCCGCTCAGTTTCTGTTGCTCTGTAGCACCTCTGAGCAGTTCTGGAGTGTTTTCCCTTGAAACATGGTTTGTGTTTGGAAACTTTTCCCTGGTAAAAATGTTCAGTGTGTGCTGCTGAGACGAGGCTTGGTGCTGTGTTTTGCCTGGAGGCTGTGTGTGTGGTAAAGGCGTTGAAATGGGCTTTGGAGGAGCTGTAGGGCAGCGGCAGGGATGATCTCCCTGCCTCGGGGAGTCCCATGTGGGGCCTGTGCCCGTTGCACCGGTCCTTGGGGTCTCTCCTTGGGTTTGGCACCCTCAAACCTTGATCTCCAGCATGTACCAAGCCAGAACAGCCTTTCCATGGGCTCTGGTGCATGAACACAAGGGGAGAAGCTGCTGCTGGAAGTGGGGCGGTCTCTGCTCATCTGGTTTCATGTATTTACTTGAGTGATGAGTCAGAGGGAACCTGCCAGCAGCTGCAGTCCTGTCCTAAACCGCTGCTGAACTCCAAGTGCCTGCTGGAGGAGTTAATAACTGAATCATTGCTAATGAAAGAAAGCAGCCCGGGGATGGAGCTGGGTGCAGAGCATTGTGGCAGCGAGCGGGGCTATTGCTGACCTCCGCTGGGAAGCGCAGAGGGAGGATCCAAACCTTTTGGAACCAGTGAAGCACTTACTGACGCTGCCCCGATGCTTGGTGCTGACCCCAGCCGTGCATGGGCTGGGTCTGTATCGGGGCTTCATTGAGATGCTGGCAGCTGCAATGCTGATTTCCAGGCATGAGCTGCTCGTTGCTGGATCCCTGCATGAGCTGTGGGGACGTGGTGCAGTCAGAGCATCCCATCCTCTGCAGCATGCTGTGCTGCTTGCATGCACCCGTGGGCCAGATCCAGCACTGACCTTTCCCAGCCTCTATCCCTGGGCATCCCTGAGCACTGGGACATGTTGCATGACTCCACTGCTGTGCCCGAATCCCTGTCTCACTGGGTGCTTGCTGGCGGTGGGTGCTGGCTGTGGGGCAGACACCATATTGCTGCTTTCTAAGCACCCTTGGCAGGCCATAATCTGCCTGTTTTGGTGCTGATTAGAGCGGCTGTTCCCTGGATTACCCATCCTGGCTGGTTCCTGCCCACCACAGGGTGCTCGGTGCGACTGCTGCAGTGGTGTGGGGCTGTGGAGGTGCTGCTGGGGTGACTGAGTGGGATGTGCCGTGTTCCGCTGTGTGCAGCTGCTGGTGACCCCAAAGCTGCCTTCTCTGGGCTCCTGCAGCCGAGCTGCCTAAAGGGGCCGCAAGAAAGCGCAGAGAAGCTGTGGCTGCCCCATCCCTGGCAGTGCTCAAGGCCAGGTTGGACACAAGGGCTTGGAGCAAGCTGCTCTAGTGGAAGGGGTCCCTGGCTGTGGCAGGGGTTGGAGCTGGAGGAGCTTTAAGGTCCCTTCAACCCAAACCAGTCTGGGGTTCTGTGAGGGTTGGAGGCAGATGGACTATGATGTAGACACAGGTTTGTTTTGAGAAGCTTTAAGGAACTTGTCAAGCCCACAGTGGGGGGGGAGCTGGTGGCTTCTGTCCTCATGGATGGCAGTGGGAGTGTGGTCACCTCCCCAGTGAGGGGCTGTCGGTGCTGCGGGTTGGCGACAAAGCAATGCCACCATGGGCACCGAGGGGTCCGCAGCTCGATGGGACCCAGGACCCTCCATCCCTCTCCTGAGCCTGCTGCTCCCTGCGTTCCCTGCCACGGGGGAAGGAAGGGGCAGGAGTCTCAGTTCCTGTTGTCCCATTGAGCATTAAATATAGGCTGTTAAGCAATTTTCTGTGCAGGAAGTGTAGAAATACCGCGCTGTGTGAGCACAGCCCTGTCTCACACCAAGAGGGCTGGAACTTGCCTTGCAGCATGCAACCGGCCTCATCAGCATCCTTTGCTTTCCCCCTTTGCAGCAGCATTAACCCATCACTCCTGGACTCCTCACTGGGTTTCTCTTTAACATGAGCTGTGTGCAGCATCCTGGCAGAGCGGTTTTTGCTTTTCCCAGCTCAGATTAGCAAGGTGGCTGCAGAGTCAGCTTTGGGGACAGCCCTGCTCTCTGAGCCACCAGTTCAACCTTTTTCCTGGCCAACCTGGGCTTTGGAACACTCACTGATGGGCAGCGGAGCCAGGCAGGAGGGGACATCAACTGAGGTCTCATTCTGATGTGTTGTGGTTGCCCTCTGCGTCCTGTGGTTGCGTTTGCCACCCATCCATCCCAGCCAGGAAGAGCACGCACGTGGAGGAGCTGCAGTCTCCTCTCAGCCCCTTCTGAATTCTGATTTAAGGGGGAAGCTCCTGCTGTACATCTGCCCAGGCTTTCCGGTTCCAGTGCACTTTGCCTCTGTGCTCCTTTTGGGAAAGCCTGGAAGTGTTTTAAACACTGCACACAAAGAAAGGATCACAGGGATGTTGTACTGAGGTGGGAATGTCCTGGTGAGGAATAAAGGTAGGGAAGGAACTAGAAGCTGGTGACCAGGGAAGAGCAGCTCGAGGCAGGGCTGTGGTGCGAGTGGTTCCCGCAGTGTGGCTGAAGCTCCACATGCTGGGTCTCCCAAATGAGGGATGGGATAGATCCCATCGTGCCTTGGTGCTGTATGTGTGAAGGAGGGCTGTGACACCATGACATCTTTCTTCTATAAATGGCCTTTTCAGTAGTTCCAGATTTCTTTGGAAGGGGCTTTTTATGTTCAAACCCAACCACTTCAGTCTCATTGCAGAAACAGCAGCTGCTTCCCAGAAAGATTTCACTCTCAATAGCTGAGGAGGAGGAGGAGGTACCCTGGGGTGATCCGGCAGGATGCACAGTGGGAGAGGTGGGCTGAGCTCTGAGCCAGGCATGAGGGAGGAGGGATGGGCAAAGGGGTTAACAGAGGTGAGGGTGAGGAGGACTGTGGTAGCGGTCAGGGAGCAGAGAGGAAAGGAATGGTCATGGATGGGGGCCGTGGGGCAGGATGGTCCCGTGCCGGAGCTGACGGGAGGGCAGGCTTTGGGGCAGCACCTGTAGCAGACCCACCCTCTGGAGGTGCCGAGCTGGTCCTGTGGCTCAGAAGTTTCCCTGGCTCTGCAGTGCCTTTCCCTGCCGTTGCGGTTGGCTGAGGAAGCCAGCGGGAGACCTTGGAAGCAAAACTCTCCGAGCCCTTGGCGCAGTCCGGCCGGGACTCCCGTGCACAAGAGGAAGCAGAAGTTTCTGTCGGGCTCTGTGGCATTTCGGGTTTGCTCGTCCGTGATGCTGGGGAGGAAGCAGGCTCAGGAGCTGAGGGGCATGGACGCCTCCCCATGCACCCTGCCTGCAGTGCAGGAGCTGTGGCTGCTTCCACTGCAGGGGTTCTGTCCTAAATCATAGACAAGGGGGTCAGGCTTTTAGGATGGGATGGTGGGAGCGCGGGTGGGAATAACGGTGGCACAGGGAGGGCAATGGGGCCTCCTTGTTTGCCCCCCGAGGTACGGGTGCCCCTCGCTCCTTTTCTGGCTGAGCCTGCTGTTAAATTTAGCATCCACTTTGTCCCTGCAGCTTGGCCGTGTTGCTCAGCTGGCTGGTAGCGATGCTCCCTTATTGCTGTCACACCAGGAGTTATCTCCTTCTCCCCCTGCCTCTCCCTGCCTGTTTATAAGCACCATGGGCCATGGCTATTGGGTGCTGCCACCTCCAAAGGCTCCTCAGCTTCATCCCTGTGCCTGCTCCCTGTGGCTCCCCAGCCTCCTCCTGGCTCTCATCAAGGAGGCACAGTCCTGGCTCGTGTTACATGGGCAGGCTATTGCTGGGTCCACAGTGTGTGGTGGGCAGAGCGTGGCTGTGGCTGACGGTCAGCACAGAGCTGGAGGAGAGGAAATGGCTCCTTAAGTCTTTAACATCATCCTTGTTATTACTCCGAGGAGCAGGAGGCTGCTGGCTCTGGGGACTGGGTTGAGGTCCCCGAGCCCTCCGGCTGCCCCGGCGAGGGAAGGGGCTGCTCTGCTGCAGCAGCAACAGCACAGGAGAGTGGGGACTCTGCTCATGGGTGCCGTCAGCCAGACCCTTCCCCTTGTCTCCTGGTGTACCTGAGACCTGCTAGGGGCTGTCCTGGTGCCTCTGGTGCCCTTGGCCTGCTTTGCATCATCGGTGCTGGCACAAACCCTACCTGTCCTGCGAGTCCCTCTCTTAAACACTAGCAGGAGCATCCTGGAAGCTGCCCCAAACCCCACAGGGTCTGCTCCTGTTGGTGCAGGTGGAGGCTGTGAAAGTGCTCTGCGCTTGGGTCCCCATGGCCATGGCCCCTTCAAGAAGCCTCTGCTGTGCTTTTCCACTGGGAAAGCTCCCAGTGCTTTCCCTCTCCCTGCCTGGTTTGCTGGGTGGCTTCCTGCTGCCTTAGGAAGGCAGCGGGACTGAACTGTGGGCAGGCTTAGCCCCTGAGCTTTAAGCAGAGATACTCTGAGAACAGCTTTAAAGCTTGGAAAAAGCTTATCCCATGGGAAGAGCAAAACCCCTTGAATTCTTTTGTGGTTGTCTGTTGTCTGTTGGCGTCCAAGAGGAGGAAAGGGGCTTTGTGTGCACACGTGTGTTTTCTACCCGTGCTTGGGAAGGGAAAAGGAAACGCTGAGGTTTTGGACTTTGGGGGAAGAAATGCACAGGAGGATGAGTACTGCATCTTCTACTGCAGTCCCTCGTGTTGCTCAAGTTCATGGTCCCCTCCAAACCTGTGGCCTTGCAGTGCCCAGGATCATGTGTCTGCATGTGCAGGGTTATGGGGTCAGCCTGAAAAGCCAGTCCTGGATCCGCTCAGGTTGCTGCAAGTAAGAACTTAATAGGCTTCAGGTCTCGGAGGGAATCTGCAGCTTGGAAAGCAATAAACCTCTGTTACCACCCGTGCATGGGGACTGCCTTCAGCATCACTGCCCCTGCCCCATGGCACTGGGCTTCAGCTCCCACATGGTTCTCATGGTGCTTTGAGGTTTCAGCTCCTGTGGTGGGACCCCCACAGAGCCCTGACACTGGGGTGGGTGCAATGTTCTCAGGGCTTACCTGGTGATGGGTGCCTCCATGGGGACTCGTGGCTGGGATTACTGCCCGCCTGCATCATGCTGTTGGTGGGCTCTTTCCTCTCCTAACATGTTCCCTCTCTTGCTCCCTGCAGACCTTTCGGCAGCCAAGCGCAAGTTCGCTGACTCCCTCAATGAGTTTAAGTTCCGCTGCATCGGTGATGCTGAGACGGACGATGAGATCTGCATAGGTGAGTGCTGGGGCTGGTGCTATGGGAGCGCTGAGGGCCCCCTCCAGACCCCTGAGCTGAGCAGGGCATGGGGAAAAACTAGTGGAGGGTGTCCCTGCCCATGGCAGCGGCTGGAACTGGATGAGCTTTAAGGTCCTTTCTAACACAAACCGGTCTGGGATTCTCTTATTTCTCCTGATCTAATATCAGCAAAACCTTCCTAAGTTTGTCACTTCTTGGCCTAAATCTATCCCTGCCAAATAGGAGAGCAAGAAGATTGCCTATATCTGAATCCATCTAGATTATCCATCCCTCTTGCACTGGAGGGCAGGGATCTGGGGATGTGGTTGTGGCTGAATGCACTGTGAAAGGCTGTGATCTGAAGGCGAGGAGCAGCGGCCTCACTGGTGGCTGCAGCAGCACAGGACCCATCAGGGGCCAGCAGCACAGAGCCTGGCTCCACCGCAGAGCTTCTCATGGTGCAGGGTGGCAGCTTCAGCCGCTTGGCTCCGTGTTATCCTGCTTCTGCCTCAGCTGAACTTTCAGAGCTTACTGTGCACATCATCTGGAGCCTGGAGAGCAAATGAGCTTTAGCCCTGATTTAACGTTGCTTATTCATTTGTGCCCAGTCTCTCAGCAAAAATAGCTTTATCGCCTGAGCCCCCTGCTGCGATGCACACACTGGTGAGCTGCCCCTTGTGTGCTGAGCACACTGAGGTCAGTGCTGAGCCATAGGGCTGTTTGGTGACTGTCTGTTGGGTAGGGCAGGTTTGAGGTGAAGGTGCAGTGTTCCTTTCTGGAGGAGGGAACACGGTGCTGGCGGTGCTTCCCGACAAGCTGCTTCTGTAGGAAGCCTTTCTGGGGGGGAGCAAAGGTGATAAAACCCCTCGACCAACCAACCCTTCAAAACACAAACAAGTTCCCATGTTCAGTCCCTCTCTTTCTTTAAAGTAAAACGTTAAACCCTGACTGTGCTGGTGTGTCCCTTGCAGCCAAGTCTCTGCAGGAGTTTGCCACGGTGCTGCGGAACCTGGAGGACGAGCGGATGCGCATGGTACGGGCATGGGGCACGTGGTGGCACTGGAGCACCGTGCCTGTGAGCCCCACGGGGGAGAGCAGAGGGAGGGAAGGGTGAGCTTGGTGGGGGAACACTTGAAGAGCATCAGTGTCTGGCTGAGGGATGATGGTCAGTGGTGGGGTGAGAAGTGGGTTTGGTACAAGCTCCCCTGCCTCCCTCAGCAGGGCTGCAGCAGGGTTTGTGTGGGGCAGGCTGTGGAGCCACACGGGTGTGCGGGGCTGGGCTGGGCAGTGCTGGTGGCTGAGCTGTGCCTGTCTGTGCCCCCAGATTGAGAATGCCAGCGAGGTGCTGATCACGCCGCTGGAGAAGTTCCGCAAGGAGCAGATCGGGGCTGCCAAGGTGAGCTGCTGCACCGGGCTGCTGCCTGCAGGGACAGAGCCCAGGGATGCTCGTGATGGCCATGGGGGTGCCCAGGCCCTGGTGCACTGCAGGGTGCTGGGCACAGGCACTGTAGGAGATGGCTCACTGCTGCAGGATGGACACGGCAGTGGTCCAGCTCCTTGGAAAGTGCCTCAGTGTTCCGAGTTCGCCACAGCCAAGTACATGCCAAGGGCCAGGAATCACTTGCCAGTCGAAGTGATTTTTCTTACTCCAAGCAAGAATTAGCATTTTCTCAGTGGGTTTCCTGAGCCCCCCTGCTCTGTGCTCCCCACCCTGGGATGTCACTGAGCAGCTGTGCAGGGATTTGGGTGGCTTCTGTCCGGATGGGTGAGCCCAGGAGGCACCGGGGTGGCTGTGAGACAGCCCGCCCCCCCCCCGCTTTCCTGCCTTTGTTCTGGAATTAAACCCGTGTCTGCGGCTCTCCTGTTGTTATAACAACCTGCTGCTGCCTGCAAGAAGCACATGCCAGCCCGTGGGGCCGTGTTCGCATGGCAGCGCTGTGCTGGCTCCGGGGGCAGCCCTGCACGACCAGGCTGTCCTGGTTCACACAGGTGGAACTGAGGACACAAAGGGGTCAGTCAGAAAGGAGCTGCTTGTTAGCAGGTGTCAGAGGTGGGTTTCATACCAACTGATGCTGGGGGATGCTGTGGATCCTCACGGCTCTCTGGTGGTGTGTTCACCATCACACTTCTTGTTCTGTTTTGTAGGATGCCAAAAAGAAGTATGACAAGGAGACCGAGAAGTATTGTGGTGTCCTAGAAAAGCACCTAAACTTGTCTTCTAAGAAGAAGGAATCCCAGCTACAAGAGGTGAGAGCAGCCTCTGGTTTTCCATGGTTACATGTAACTGGCTTGAGCTTTTTGAATGCTTTACACAGCTCGTAGCATTGGTTCTCCTGGCTGTAAACTCATTTTCCCCTCATTCTGGCTGCAAGTGGTGGGTTTTGCCCTCTGCCTGTAATCAAAGGGGTCAAAGATGTTTTGGTGAGTGGATCAGAGAGATCCCAGAATGGATAGTAGTCAAAAAGGGGAAAGAGTATTTAATTACAGAGTGTGACAGAAAGGAACTGGTTCTGCTGCAGGCTTTCCTTGTGCCAGCACAGATCATGGATGTCTGGCTTCCTTCTCTGAAAGTGGCTGCACTGGCTTGGGGCTTCCTGGGAGGAGTGATCAGGCTTAGTGCCTTTAAACTGCTTTGGGAGCCTATTACTGACTCGGGATGCAGTGAGTTGCTGTGCCAAATGCTCTTACTGGATGAGAATGCTGAGTTCTCAATCACTTCTTCCTAGTTAGGAATTCCTTGCCTTGGCCCAGAGATTGGTTGGTCCCTGCAGGATGCCCTTGGGGCGAGAGCCCCATGGAGCAGGGCAGTAGGATGGGGTGCAGATGCAGGCAGTGGCTGGGTGCAGGATGCGGTGCAGATGCAGGCAGTGGCTGGGTGCAGGACGTGGTGCAGATGCAGGCAGTGGCTGGGTGCAGGATGCTGTGCGGGATGCAGGCAGTGGCTGGGTGCAGGATGCAGTGCAGGATGCTGTGCGGGATGCAGGCAGTGGCTGGGTGCAGGACGTGGTGCAGATGTAGGCAGTGGCTGGGTGCAGGATGCTGTGCGGGATGCAGGCAGTGGCTGGGTGCAGGATGCTGTGCGGGATGCAGGCAGTGGCTGGGTGCAGGATGCGGTGCAGATGCAGGCAGTGGCTGGGTGCAGGATGCGGTGCAGATGCAGGCAGTGGCTGGGTGCAGGATGGGGTGCAGGATGCTGTGCGGGATGCAGGCAGTGGCTGGGTGCAGGATGCTGTGCGGGATGCAGGCAGTGGCTGGGTGCAGGATGCTGCGCGGGATGCAGGCAGTGGCTGGGTGCAGGATGCTGTGCGGGATGCAGGCAGTGGCTGGGTGCAGGATGCTGCGCGGGATGCAGGCAGTAGCTGGGTGCTGCTGCGGCTGGCTCAGGCTGAGCAGCGCTGGCGGCTGGTGCCACCTGCCGGCACTTTCCACCCCGACAATGATTCGGTGCTGGCTGGAGGCAGAGGGAGTCTGGAGCCTGCTCCCAGGTTCAGGTGTCGGGGCGGTTTCCCCTGGTTTTGGTGGCTCAGACCCCTCCGAGGAGGGTGCTACCTTTGAAGGAGAGCCCAGCATGAAGGATGTGAAACCTGGATGTGGCATCCACCAGCGTGTGGCGGCGCTGGCCCCATCCAGCACCTCCCTGGGGCTGCTGCCCTGTCCCTGCCTGCCAAGGGTTTCCATAGATGTGTATACAGAAGAGCTGCCGATGCGATGGCAGTGTTTTAGGGAAGCCAACATCACCCATTAATGAGCAGCCCAAGCCTCACTAGATGGGCCCATGTCCTAAGAGTGTGTCTGGGAAATGTGATGTTTTCTGTTTCCTAACCTCTTGCTGGCCATATCTGGAGGGTGATAGTGGCCACACGTGCAACTGCTGCGATGAGGCAGGGAGAGGAGGCAGCCCTGGGAGTTCTCTGCTGCTTTGGCTGTTGTCCAGTTAAATAGCACACAGGGTCGGGTCTGCTGCTTACTTCCTGGCCAAGTTATTCGATTGCATCATATTTTCTACTTTTCAGAACTCAGCCTGCTGAGTACCTCAGCCTGTGTGTGTGCTGTGGGCACACAGCATGACTGCAGGGGCAGGGCATGGGGAAAACAGGCCTTTTCCCCCCTCTGTCATGTGGAAAACTGGAAATAAGCCACTGCTCAAATAGCAGAGCAGGGGACACTCTGGGGTGCTCTATGCAGTGTCACTTGCAAGCATAGCAACGTGTGCTGGGGATACCTGTGTCCCACACCCGCTTCTACTGCAACAGCTCCATGCTGTGAGCGTGATGAGATTGGTTTTACACTCTGGGATTAGGGCATATCCCTGGTTTTGCTCATTGGGCTTTAGCTTCAAAGCAGAGGGGATTTGCTGTCTGCTGACACACTTGCTAGAGAGGGTGGTGGGGCACGTGTACCCCCCAGTTTGGCCCCAGAATGCATCTCCTGTTGTGGTGTTTTCCAGAAAGCAGAGAATTGCCTCTTATTGTCAAGTGCGCAGCAACTTGTTGTTTTCCTCACTTCTGGTGCGTGTTTTTCTACCCAGCTGCCCGGGAGGTGAGAACGTGAGTCACCAAAAACGTTTTCTTTCGGCTGAAGAAAGAGCCTGCTCATGTGAATCAGGTTTATATTTAATCGCTGAGCCATCTGTCCAGCCCTGGATTGGGATCTGGAGTGGAATTGGTTCTGCATGGACACGTTCCCGTCAGAGCCAGATGCTCTCTAGTCACAAGGCCAAGTGCTCCTGGTGGTGACTTTGTGTTCCCTCTGTCACTCCCTCGCGCCCGCAGGCAGACAGCCAGGTGGACCTGGTGCGGCAGCATTTCTATGAGGTCTCCCTGGAGTACGTGTTCAAGGTGCAGGAGGTGCAGGAGAGGAAGATGTTTGAGTTCGTGGAACCTGTAAGTGAGCGCTCACACAGCCTCAGCCTGCAGATGAGGGAGGGTGGGCGCTCGTGGGGGGCATCCCTGCGGTGGGATGGGTGCGGAGCTCCAGACCCTCTCTCAGAGGGAGGTTTGGGGGGAGAAAGTGCCCAGGTGAGCCCCCAGCTGTGAGCTCGGTGGGCATGAGCATGGAAACGTTCCAGATCGCTGTTGTGGGGAGCTGGACCTGGGGGCCTGTGGCAATTAAAGTAGATTTGCCTGACTGGGGAAGAAAAGAGAGGACTGTAACTGACATTCCCGGGGGGGAAAGAGTGCAGGAGTGACAGAAATAGGGGAAAAAATGTTTTCCAAGATCTACCTTTGCTCAGGAGTTGCATCCTCTAAAGCTCCTCAGGGAAGTGCCAAATCTCCCAGCTCTTGCAGAGGTAATCCCTGCTGAGAGCAGAGTAACTCAGTGCTGTGAGAGACGCGGTGCAGGGGATGGCACTGTGCTGCCTGCCTTGCACAGCGCCTCCCAGCTCTGCTGTCAGTGACCATGGGGCTGGGGTGATACAGGGAAAGGAGACAGAGGTGGGCAGGGGCTTGACATGGCTCTGGGGGAAGGAAGCACAGACTTGGCTTTGGGGTTTGCTCAGAGGAGGGTTTGGAAGTGAAACAAGGAACAGGGCGTCCTCCTCGGGGCTGCCAGCAGGTCCCTCTGCCTTGGGAGCTGCAGGGATGCTGCCCTCGGCAGCAGGGGCTCTGGAAGCAGCTCTGGGTCTGTACTGACCGTCTTGATCCGTTTTATCCCAACGCAGCTGCTGGCCTTTCTGCAGGGGCTCTTCACCTTCTACCACCACGGCTACGAGCTTGCAAAGGACTTCAGTGACTTCAAGACAGAGCTGACAATCAGCATCCAGAACGTAAGTGTGCCCTGTGCCGGTGCCACTGCACTGCGTGCCCTGTGCTGGGACTGCTCACAGAGATGCTGATATAGTTTAACAAAGGTTTTACTCTCCTTTTCCTGTGTGCCACCAAGCAAAGGCTTTGACTGCACTGGTGAAAGCAAAGTGATTTTTGTGTGAACCCTACATGTATACACAGCCTCTTTCCCTATGGCACTCCACACGTGAGGCCCAGCCCCGTGGGAGCCAGCCAGCGGGCAGGCGTCGTGCCCCGTGATTTTAGTGAGTGTTTCCGACTGTTCTGCAAGTGTCTCGAAGCTGTTCCTTCTGGGAAGTGCCGTGCTTTTTGCCATCCCAGTCTCCAGGCTGTGGAGCGGAGCCGTGGCCAGTGCATGGTTGGTGCCTGCGCATTGGACGTGTGTTTGGGGCTTTGGAATGTTTCCCTGCCCATGGCAGGGGCTTGGAACTGGATGAGCTTTAAGGTTCCTTCCAACCCAAACCATTCCGTGATTCTCTGTTGGCATTGCACCTTCACTTTCCTCTCTGGTTATGGAATTACTCTTTTTCTCCCAAGGACACAGGCTGGCTTCATTCTTTTGAAACAAGTTCTTCACAAAACTCCTGACTCAAACAAGTTCCAGTTGTTGCAGTGCTTTTCTTTTTGCTTAAATCCAGGCCCAGGAAGAAAACCCATCCCATGGCTGACAATGGGATCCCCATGTCCCATTGCCCACAGGGCTGCAGTGACCCAGCTCTGGGGTCCCTCACTGCAGTAGACATTCCTGTTTTCATTCGCAGACAAGAAACCGCTTTGAAGGAACAAGGTCGGAGGTTGAATCTTTGATGAAGAAGATGAAGGAGAACCCCCATGAGCACAAAAACATCAGCCCCTACACGATGGAAGGTTACCTCTATGTGCAGGAGAAACGTAGGTGCCAGGGTGGTGGATGCTGCCAGGGCCATGCGGGGAAGGGGGTTTATTGGGTGTGGGGCATGAAGGCTGATTGAGCAGGCTACAGAATCCATGAGAGGGACTGGCCCAGCGGGTGGGATATTAAGGTGGGAATGTGGGAGCCAGGTTCTCCCTGAGAGGCAGAATCACTGCCAGTGCCTGGGGAGAGTCTTTCCCCTGCACGGAACGGGGTAATGATGCTTAATCCACTTGTGAAGTCCAGCAAGAACCATGGGTGCCGAAATCTGTCATGTGAAGTGATTGTTAAATGTAACTGAATGGGAGGGCACTGAAGCTGTCCCAGTTCTGGGAATAACAACTGCATTTGCTCTGTAGGTCACTTTGGGACGTCCTGGGTGAAGCATTACTGCACGTACCAGAGGGAATCAAAGCGGATCACAATGGTGCCGTTTGACCAGAAATCCGGAGGGAAAGGGGTGAGTGCTGGGAGGCAGCAGGGCTGCGTCCTGGGGCACGGTGGAGCTGCACGCTGCCCTGGGGCTCACACTGAATGTTGTCTGCAAGGTGACACAAGTGCAGGTCAAGTGGGCCAGGTTCGTTCGAGGCTGAGCGGATGCCGCATGGGGAGTTAATTCTGCACCCTGTTTAAACCCCAAATCAAACCCCAAGAGAACAGCCAATGCGAGCTCACAGAGCTGCTGCCCGCATGCAGCTCTTTGTAGGGACAAGGTTGCAGCAGCTGCCTCCAGGCTGAGAATGAGCCTTTTCCCTCTTCCTTTCAGGTCAGTCCCCTGAGGTTGTGGCAGTTCCCGTGGGTGGAGGTGGTGGTTGGGGCTGGGAGCACAGCGGGGTCGTGCCATGTGCACCCACTATGCTCCAGCTCCACAGATGCCTGCTCCCATGTCCCTGGTTCTTGCTCCACATCCTGGAGAAGAGAACCTGCTCCTTATTTTGCTCCTTCCCCAATGCCTGTGACTTGGCCAATGAAGTTGTTTTGGTTTAGACAGAGCCACAGGAGCTCCCCTCAGCCCCAAGGGGGTGAGGAGGAGCAGGGGGAGCAGTGATGTGGTGGCAGTGGGCCAGCGCACACCGTGTGCCCTGCTGCTCCCCAGGCAGTGTAATCCTGGCTGTGGCCAGGGCTGGCTTTGCTCTGCACAGCACAACAAAACCCCCAGAGTGTTCCCAACCAGTGCCGTTTGCAAGCATCATCCCTTGCAGAGGAGCACCTTGGGCAGTGGGAGAGGCTGCTTCCTGCTGGCAAAGGGACCTGACTGAGGGGGGCAGCTTCCAAAACTCATTTCCTCTTGCCCTGGAGCATCTTCATTATAACCCAGCATTCAGATACCCCAGCCCTGTAATCACCAGCGGCTGCACTGTATTTTGTGTGGTCGCATCCCCTTTCACTGCCTCTCCTTGCACCCTAGGGTGCTGCCAGCACAAAATTGAGATAGTGAGGTGCAGGGCCTGGAGCCCAAGTGTGATGGGGAATGGCTGAGGGACCTGGGGGGTTCAGTCTGGGGAAGAGAAGGCTCAGGGGGGACCTGATTGCCCCCTACAACTGCCTGACAGGAGGATGGAGCCAGGAGGGGCTGGGCTCTGCTCCCAAGGAACAAGGGATGGGACAAGAGGAAACATCCTAAGCTGTGCTAAAGGAGATTTAGATGGAGCTGAGGAACAATTTCTTCCCTGGACAGGTTGTTAGCCATTGGAACAGGCTGCCCAGGGCAGTGCTGGAGTCACCATCCCTGGGGGTATTTAAAAGGTGTGTAGATGTGGCAGCTGGGGACATGGGTTAGTGGTGGCCTTGGCAGCGCCAGGGCAATGGTTGGACTTGATGCTCTTAAGGGTAATTTCCAACCTAATCGATTCTGTGATTCTGAATATGTTTCCTGGAAAAGTGGTGATGTGAGGGAACAAGGTGGTCAGGCAGGGCGTCAGCAGGAGCAGCACCGAGTGCACAGAAGTGGTTGTCTCCAGGAACTCGCTCAGAATTCATTTGCCATTGACTCATCAGTGCATTTTAAAACTCGCAGGAGAACTGCCTGTGCTGGCAGGGCCTGAGCAGGGATTTCCTCCAGCAGAGGACAGCAGTGCACGCAGATCCTGCCGGATCGCTGCTCCGCAGCACCGCCTGGATGCAGATGCCTGGATGGGAGAATGGTTTTTGTTGTTGCGTTGTTATTTAATAAACATTTTAAGGCGTGTTTGCTCCCGTTAGGAGTTCTTGTTTGCAGAGCGCTGCCAAAAATGCAGCCTGGAGGGAAGGCTGACAGCCAGGTCCAGGAGGCATTGCTCAGCAATGGAAAATAAAGCTGACTTTGCTGCCCAAAAGTTGTGGTTCAACGCTCCCTGCCTGCCCAAACGTGCATCACGTGGTGCTTGACACAGAAATGCGATCGTGTGTGCTCTGAAAGGAAGGCTCCTCTTGAAAGGGCTTGGACTAAGCGTGTTTTCAAGGGTGAAAAGACAAGTCCTCGTGTCACATATATAAATCTGTGTTTCTAACAGGCTGGTATTGCCAAATCCCCCCAGGTTTAACCGTGGTCATTGAAAGCTCAGCGGGTGCTGGGGACGGGCACATGGGTGGCTGGTTGTTCTCAGCCTGAGCAGGGATTTTGTCTCTCCTCAGGGAGAAGATGAAGCTGTTATCCTCAAATCCTGCACGCGGAGGAAAACCGACTCCATCGAGAAGAGGTTTTGCTTTGATGTGGAAGCTGTGGATCGGTGAGTGCCGAGGGGCGTCACGGCCCTGGTCAGCAAAGGGATGCGCACGGGGTTAGGATGCACTCCTCTGTGCTTGGCTATTCCTGAGGTCTTGTGCAGTTCCCATGTTTCTCTTCTTTAGTCATACCCTCGTGAATGGAAAGCATTAGTCCATGGAAACTCTTCCAGCCAGGTGCTCTCAGTACATTGAGTGAGCGCTCTGGTTTACAAGGTGCTGAGCTTACTCAAGTCTCTCTAACGTTAATGGTTTTTAGCACTTGGGCAGTCTCTGGCCACGTAAAGTAAATGCTTGCAAGTATGGAAAAGATGCTCCGTGGGTGTTTTGGCTGGGATATGACACCTCTTTCCAGCGTATGTGTTGGAATAGCTTCAGCTTTTGTGCTACAGAGTGGCTGTGGCTGGATGGTGGATACTGGAAGTCTGGCTTGTGCCTCTGGGTACTTTAAATTCACTTCTTTTTCCTGAAGGAGTGTTGTGGTTTAAAACCAGGCAGGGCTCCTTCACTCACTCCCCCCACCTTCTTGCCCTCCCCCTACTCCCAGAGGGACAGAGAAGAGAATTGGAAAGAATGCAAGTCCCACGGGTTGAGATAAGAACAGTTTAGTAACTAAGGTATAACACAAAGCACTGCTGCTACCACCAATGATAATAATGATAAAGGAAATAACGGGAAGAGAATACAACATCTCGCCACCAGCCTACCCATAACTCACCCCCCAGGCCCGACCAAGCACCGACCCATACCTCCTCCAACCCTCCAGTCCCAGCCCTTCTGGGTAACTCAGTTACATCCTGGGCATGACGTGCTGTGCTATGGAATACCTCTTTGGCTAGCTTGGGTCAGGTGTCCTGTCTGCTTCCTCCCAACTTCCCCTCCTCCCTGGCAGAGCATGAGGGTCACAAAGTCCTTGGCCAAACCAAAACATCATTGTTACCAGCTCTGTTCCCAAGCTGAAAGTCAAAACATTGCACTGCACCAGCTACCAAGAAGGGGAAAAATGACTGCTGCTGCTGAACCCAGGACAAGGAGTAAAATGCTTTCTGATGGGATTTATCACGTAGCAGCTGAATCAGATGTATGTGTGGATTCAATCTATAGCGCCTAGGAATGAGAGCTGTTATCATATCTAATTAGCATCACAAACAGCTTATATATATAAACAGGAAAATCAGGCTGGCGCTGCTATTCCAAGCGGATTAGTCACTGCCTCCTATCTTCCTCACTGCAGGAAGTTTATGTGGTTTGCAACAGCCCACTCCAAAGTCACTGAACGTCTGTGCCCTCCCAGTTGCGTGCCTGGTTGTGGTCCAGCTGTCCTGTGGGAATGCCCAGGAGGTCTTGGGAAAACCCAAGTTCATTGAATCCTGAGGTGGTGAATAACACTGGAATAACCCGGGGTTATTCCACCCTGTGCTGCTGCAGCGACCCAGTGCCAGCACAGGGCCGGGAGGGGTTGGGGTGATGGAGCTCTGCCTGTGTTGGCTGAGGGATGAGATAACCCTGGGGCTGCCTCCCACTCTCTGTGCTTTCCTCGGGAAGCTGCAGTTTTCCTGCTGACTTGGTTTTTTTTTAATGCCCTGAGGATATTTTTTTAGTTAATGTGAAAATCACAACGAAGCTGGGAGGAGGAGACGCCAGCCACCACAATGGCATTGTGCTGCGGCGTGCGCAGAGGCACCAGAGCCTTCCCTTGATGGCTGGAGCCTGCCAGGCATGGGATCAAGAGCTACTCCAGAAATATGCCTGCTAAATGTAAATAATGGCAGGGGAGCGGCAGAGGCGGGGAAACCTGAGGCACTGCTCCTTTCATGAGCACGTTCCTGCTGCAGGAGGGCAGTGAGAGCAGAAAACGTGGGCTAAAAGGCTGGGGTTTGCCCCAGATACAGGCAGCATTTTTGTCGTTGTATTTTTGCATGAGAATTTGTCATTAGTTGTCTAAAATAATGGTTATTTCCAAAGCAGTTGAGCTAAGAGGGAGAGGAAGCAACAGGTTTTGCCATGGCCAAAAGGGAATGTGATGTGCTCACTCTGTCTCCCCCTCCCCAGGGCAGTCATGCTGAGTGCTGGGGGATCTGGGCACCACCAGGGCTTCAGGTGATGCTCTGATGTCGAGGCTTTGCTGGAGATCACCTTTATCAGCCTGACACTTGTGGTTTGGGCTGCTGTACAGAGCAGTGTGCATTGGGATGGTTTCCCTGCCTGCCTGGGGTTATCAGGCATTGGCGGTGCCTGGGTATCATCCTGCAGCCGTCCTGCCGGAGCCTGCCCCAGCCTCACCGTGTGGCCTGGGCACTGTGGGTGACCTCAGCTCCTGTGCAGAGGTACCCGCTCACAGCCAGGGTTGCTGGGGCTCATCTGGGCACCATTGCTTGGGAGAGCCGTGCCCGCTGCTGGGAGGTCAGCCAGGCTGGGGCAGTGGGAAGGTAACGCCTTCGGAGAGGCATTGCTTGAGCCCACTCTCCACCCAATCCCGCTGACCACAAATGATGGGATATCTCTGACCAGAGGCGAGCTGGAGCGGTGCCTGTGTCTGGTTTTGCAGAATGGAGAAGGCTGATTTGTGCAGTGGGCTTTTGTCTCAGACTGGGTTTGGTTTTGTTTTTTTTTTTTTTTTGAAAGAGTTGTTTTGGCTTTTTGTGGATTTTCTTTTTCCTCTACTAACACAGAAGTTAGAAACTTGACGTCTTGTCCTTCAGCCCTGTGCAGGAAGTCTGGTTGCCCAGAGAAGCTGTGGCTGCCCCATCCCTGGCAGTGTTCAAGGCCAGGTTGGACACAGGGGCTTGGAGCAAGCTGCTCCAGTGGAAGGGGTCCCTGCCTGTGGCAGGGGTTGGAGCTGGGTGAGCTTTAGGGTCCCTTCCAACCCAAACCAGTCTGGGATCCTGTGATTACTGTCCTGAATGTCTCTTACTGCTGCAGCAGATCTCGCTTAAGCACCCTTGCAAAGACACTGCTGTCCCTCATTGCTCCTCTGTGGTGCTGCTCTGTGGCTTTCAGTGAGTAACTTGCCTGCCTTGGTGCCATGGGGACAACTTTCTTCCCAGGCTCCCTAAAGCACGTTCATTCTGCGCGCTGTGCCCGGACTGCCTCGGTTACCAGTTTGGTTTGTTGTGGCCTGACAATTATGTCTGCTTTACTGACTGGGGTAGGAGGATGCAGCGGTGCCACTGGGGCGCCAGCCCAGGGTTATCCCTCTGGCTCCTCCAGGAGCTGGCGCTATGAAACCTGTACGTGGCTATGGTTTGCTCATGTACCAGATCCCATGCTAACACACACAGAAAGCACAGAGGAGGAAGTTTCTCTTTCTACTCAAGTATTTTTATCTCCTATCACCATAAAATCCCTGTAGCTCCTCGGGCTGTGTCCGCACAGGGTGATACTGCATGGGAGCGAGGGGACCATGCTGGAGCTCCAGGTTCGCTGTGCAGCCTAGAGGTGGCAGCCGTGGCTGGCTCTTCCCTGCTCTTCCCATCCGCGCAGAAATGGGCTCGTTGTCAGCGGTGCATTTTGGGAAGTGCTCTATGTGCAACGTGGGGAGCGGGCTGGGAGCTCTGCGGACAGCACCCGGGGGAGCTGCTTGTTGGGGGGGGTTGTTTTTCTCCTGTGAGGATGATTCAGCACTCCCGAGCCTAATCTATTACCGCATTGCTTCCTTTTCCTGTTGTCTGATAAGGAGATGTGAAGTTCTCGGTGCTGACTGAAGAGCTGTGGCACAGGGGGTTGTGAGAGGTCGGAGAAAATCCCCGATGCTGCATTTGCAAATGGGTCTGATTTTCAGTGTGGGAAGTCAGGAGGATGTTATTGCTTTGTTACAGCAGAATGAGCCCCAGAATGGTGTTCTGTGTCTGGCCCATTCCCAGGGTGATGGATTCGGTGTTTTTAATGCTCTTTGTTTCTTTTAACTAGTTTGTAGTGTCTGTGCACTAAATTAGATTTGTGAACAAGGTACACGGGGTCCACAGCCAGTGTCTTGCAGAATGAGCCTTAGCAGGGGGAGGATCTCAATGGCTGATGGCAAAGGCTTTGTAATTTGGGGTAATCTAGGTCATCGCTCTGGACCAGAAGCAAAATGCTTCTAATACCAATTGGTGTTAATGGAAAGAGGAGGGGTTTGGTCTCCTGGTCGTTCATTAGCAGTAACTGCAGGTAGCTCCATTCCCCACGCAGGGTGTCTTGGGAGGCTGACACTGCATGGGGGAGCTGCGATGCTCCTGCCTTGAGCGGTCCCTGCCCAGCTGGTTCCGCCAGGCAGGATGTTTGCCTTGCTCTGGGTGCACACTTCAGAGCTGCAGCTCCTATCCCAGGCAGGACATGGTCCCCACTCCCCAGCGCCGGGGCACCCCTCATCCATGGGTGTTATCCACGGGTGTTCCCCAGGGCTGTCACCGCTGCTTTGCACAGCACGTGCAATACAACCTGTACTTGTTCCTGTGCTGGTGTTGCCTTTCCAGTGACCTTTAAAACAAAGCGGTTCCTGGGGTTTTCACAGGCGGGCTGGCAGGGAGCAGGTGAAGCTTGTTCCCCCCTCAGCAGCCACGCAGACCCACGCTGGCCCCTGCAGAACGTGCTGGCTGTGGCTGTACCGATGGTGCTTTAAGCTTTACATGGACAAGTGAGATGTTCTGAAGGCAGGAACAAGCTTCCCCTTTAGTTGCATCTCTTTTCATCTTCATTTTGGGACTGCATCTGGGTGCTGGTGCCTGGAGCAGCACCCCTGGGGTGCAGGTAGCGTGTGGGTCCCTGCTCTGCTCAGGCTGGGACTGCAGCCCCCTTCAGCCTTCCAGACCCTGTTATTAATCCACTCTTCTGCTTCTTCATTCAGCAGTTTAGATTGTCTCGGTATGATAAGCTGCTACAGGAGTTGGAAGTTCTTATCTGTTTCTATTGCTTTCATTATTTGTTTGTTTTTCTGGAAGGAGGAGAAGCTATTGGACTATCTCATTTTCTCTGTGTGCTTATTCATAGCTCCCTAAAACCAGGCTGTTTTTCACAAGAGCTGAGATATTGAGAACATTCAAATTTCCTGTGTGTCTCGTATGGAAGAAGCTCTTTAATTTTGTAGATTGTAGCATATTGAAAATATACTTTCTTGCAAAGTGTTTGCTGTGTTCTACTCCAGCCTCAGGCTCCTGCCTCTGCTCAGTTTAGAAACGGATTTCTTCTGACCACAAAACATCCCTTTCTCTCCTTTGCATCCCAAGAAGCAATGGTACCTGGAGGATGCAGCATCTGGTAATGCATCAGGAGGTCCTTTATCTTACTTACCACAGCACTTCATGGTTATGTGTCCTAGATGTCAGGCCCAGGAGGGTGTCCTGCTGTCCCAGTGTGACAGGCTTGGTGCTGGCTCAGCCGGGCAGCCCCACGCGGGTAGAGGAGCGTGTGTCACATCGGGCTTGGATGGATGTGAGCCCCCTGAGCTCCAGCATCCGGGATCATTTGTCTGTTAGGTGAGGGAACAAAGGGGATACTGTTTATCTCTTCGGAAAGGAAGTCGGAGAAGGGCCTTCCCCATCTCTACGCTGGGTAATTGAGATATCTGTAATCTAATGAGCACACTTCTGGAAGCGGTTGGTGGTGAAGGGAAGCCTGTGAAATGAGGCTGGCTGCGGCTTCAGCGCCAGGATCCTACCTGACTGTGAAGCACATGGTCCCCGTGGGCATCGTCCACATAAATAATGAATGAGGTGTAATGTGTGGGGTGCAGTTTGAATTTATCACAGCCAGGAAGCTGGTGCAGTGGGTGCCTTGGCGAGTGAACGCGGTGGGAGGAAATGCAGAGCTATTTGCAATGTAAAGAGGTTTTTAATTCAGTTTCACAGCCCTTCCCCTCATGCTGTTAAATAAGTCTGACTTTGAAGTGAAGGCCAAAGAGTTGTTATCTGCTTAAAGGCAGAACAAACATTTCCATGTTATCACCTTCTTGCCCTGTGTGAGAGGGAACCTGGCACAGCAGATACCAGCTTTGTCTCACCAGGACCTCACCTCTTCCCTGGGAGCCCGGAGTTGAATTTGCCATGAATGAGCACTTTAAATTCCATTGGTTTAATGTTTTTTGGCTAAAGAGAGAGAAATCCCAATGCTTCCAGAGCTTTCTGCCTGGGATATCTGTGCCTTCAGCAGCAGCTTGCCTTTAACTCAGACTTGGGCCTGGCTGAACCGGGATGCAGCTGGGACCTCCGGTCACAAAGGAAAAGCCTGCTCCTGCCGTGGGGGAAGGATTTGGTGTCAGCCCACAGCCAGTGCTGCTGCAGCTCCGCAGGTACCCGGGACTGCTCGTGAGTCTCTTTGTACCTGCACAAGGAGCTTTGTTCAGTGTGCTGAAAATCTGTGGTGCTGGATGTTGAACGTTTTCATTCTCAAATGGGTGATGGTTTAAGTGGTTTCCTCTTCCCTTCAAAATGAGTAAACTTCCAAACCACTAAGCTGGTGAGTATTGACTGACTCACCAATGGGATTAGCGGAGATCAAACACATCGTGTCTGGTTTACTTGGACCTGGCCTTGCTGCAAGCCTGAAGGCTCGACTCCTGCTGGTGAAACAGTGCTAAGCTATGATGTGCATGCTGAAAGTCATCTCTTGGGTTGGTTGGATGGGGAGCAGGTAGGGAGAAGGGTTAATCCTTGTTCCTCAGGAGCAAGAGAACACCAGCCAAACCCAGCACTGAGAGTCCCTGTTAATGTTTTCTAACAGAGGATCTGCTCTTATCAAGGAGCAAAGGACTTTCAGAGTGTTGTTGCAGCTCATGTTCTCCTGCTGAACTGCTTTTGGGAAGTGCAAGTTAGAAATCACCCCTCTTCCCAGCCTCATCGTTTTTTGAGGATTTAGTACCAAAAAGAGCCTACGTGCTCTGCTGAATGATGTCTGCAGGTGGTTGGCAGCTCCTGAGGTTAAACTGCTCTTCCCACCTTGTGCCACAGCAGCCCAGTGCCCCACGAGCAGTGATCCTGGCTCTGTGCTGCCTTTCTGGAGCTGCTGCACTTTGCCGTGGATGGAAAGAGCAGCATCAGAGGTTCTCTGCTGTGGTACTTTCAATGGATGAAACCCCATGAGCATTGCTGCAGAGAGAGCATCAATAACCAAACCATTCCAAGCCACGCAGCGCTCTGGCTGTGCCTCCATCTCTCTCATTGCCAGGCCTTCTGCCTGCTCTCCTGAAGAAATAGCTGCTGTGCTCTGCTGCTGCATCCCAAAGTAGCCTGGGAGGAAGCAGAAGGACCAAACTGAACCAACAGAACAGGGGCCAGCAAGATCGGTCCCGGGGCAGGATGCAACTGCCCCTTTGGATGCAGGAGACCTGGATCCAAAGGTGCAAGGCTGAGGATGCGTAGGGCCAGCTGGGCTTTCTGTGTGTGGATGTGCTGGCTGCAAGGTGAGCTTGGGGTGTTGAGGATGGAAAGCCCTGCAGCCACGCAAGGTGCAGTGAACGATCAGCCCACGATGCTCCCCATGGGAGTGCAGCATTGGCATTCACCCTCTGCGGCACGTTCCTCTCTTGTGCAAACACACAGCCACACCTGGGGTTGTGCAAATACTCTTCACGGTGTTAAATCCATCCTGACCTTGGTGGCCATGCTTATCAGAGCTGGATTATGGAGTTTTAACTCCTTGTGTGGAAAGGGCAGTCCAGGAATGAACTTAGGGTCCACTTGTGAGTGGTGCAAGAGGCGTGGGTCCCAGGGTGAGGGCTGCGCTGATGTTCCCTGGTTCCCTGTGGTTTGTTTGCTGGCACTTGGGCCTGTTCTTCCCCCTTCTCATTAAAACAAATTAGCATCTGGATTTACAGTGGATCTCATGGGCTGCGTGTGACAGCAGTGGGTGGCAGGACCAGTGGTGCAGGAGCGAGCACCGTGGGGCACCCCAGGCCTCCTCACAGTGATTCCCCCTACAAGGCTGCAGGCAGGGGTACGTGGACCAGGATCTCATCATTGCCATTACCGCAAGTGACATCAGTGTATGGATGTGGTCAGGGAAATGGACACAGCCATGCTGGCAGGAATGTGTTGGGATTGAAATTCTTCATGCAGCATAAGGTGTCTCCCTAAGGCTGGTGCTCGGTGTGGTGGTGGGACGTGGTGTTTGGGATGTGTAGGTGCCCTTACTTGCTTGGTTACCTTCCTTGCCTTCTCCTGCCATTGCCTGGATGGGCTTAAGTCCAAGCGCAGGTGAGCTGCGTGGCTGAAAGCCAGAGGAAGCATTTGGCACCCAGCTCTCTGACTCTAAACCCACTGAGAATGTGTCGCTGTTGGATGTATCCGCTGCTCATTTGTCCTGGTCAGGACCTGCAGGGACACCCTGGAGCGGTCAGGCTGGGCTCAGCCCTGTCCTGCTGGGACTTGGCGAGGAAGGAGCTTGTCCTCTTTCTCTCATGGGAGCTCAGTCTTTGCCGTGTTTGTTTTCCATCCCACAGTCTGTTCACAGCATCCCCTTTGTCTCCGCAGGCCTGGCGTGATCACCATGCAGGCGCTTTCAGAGGAGGACCGGCGGCTGTGGATGGAGGCGATGGACGGCCGGGAGCCGGTGAGCATTAACACCAGCTAAACCCCAGCCTTGGGGAAGAGCGAGGAGAGCTCCGCAGCCTGGGGCAGGTTGCTGCTGCGAGCAGGCTGTCACGCAGCGCCTGCCAGCCGGTGCGGGAGCTGTATCCGTGGGGCAGCTCGCGCCTCCTGCCAACAGAATAGTTTAATCCCTTGGTTAAATATTTGAGGTAATGCTGTATCTCCTGTGCTTGGATCGCTTGGAGGTGCAGTGGGAAGGAGGAGGGTAGGCTTGGCCAGCACGAACACGCTGCTGTGCTGTGCTGAAGGGAAAACACGGCAAAAGGAGCCGTGGAAGAAAAGATGCTGTACGTTCGCAGGGATGCTTTTTTGTGTCCTGGTGGCTGCTTTGGGGTCTGGTGGAGAATCCCAGGTTTCATGTGAGGCTCCCTGTGCTCAGCCATAGCCTCCTCGCTGCCATGCTTGCTCCTGCCATGGCAGAGCTGCATGGGCTGCCTCACCTTCAGAAGGGGTTATGGGGGCTGTCGGAGAGCTCAGTTGGGTTTTTACTCGTTAATGCATTTGCAACCTTCACTGCGGGGCTCCGGGAGCTGTGGCTGGTTCCGAATGCGTTCCCTTGGCGGTACCATCCTGCCCGGCTCTCCAGCAAGGAATGGCAAACACAGCGCCGCCGGGCAGCCTCTGTATGCACAGCGAGAGCAGACTGTGGGCCCCCGTGCCTCGGGCTGGCCAGGAGCATAGCAGGGTACGAAAGGAAGCTCTGTGGAGAGCTGGAGCAGGCAGGGCTGCTGCGGGGCAGCCCGAAGGTGCCTGTGTGTGCTGCTGGGCTTGAGTCAGGCGCTGGCAGTCAGAGGAGAGTCCATGCGGGGAGCAGGGTGTCCCAGTCCCACAGACCGGGAATGGTTTGAGCAGATCCCCCCCAGATTCGTGAAAAAGGTTCTTGCTTGTCAAGAAAAGGCATTCCTTAAAGCCAGGTGCGCTGTGGATACACGTGGGCTGTTCAGTGAGTGCTGGAAAGCACACGTTGGGCTCAGTCGAGCAACTCGCTTTTGAAGCGTGCGGTGGTTTAGAGGTCAGGAGGGCTCTGTGTGTGAGGGTGTGTGCGAGGTAAAGGGTTTCATTGTGGGTGCCTGGTATCATAGATCCATTGGGTAATTGAGGTAGAATGGGACCTCAGGATGCTTCTTGTCCAGCCTCCTGCTCAGAGCAGGTTGCTTGGGTGTTACCTGGTTGGGTGCAGTGAGCATCCGAGGGAGGAGGGTGCACAGCTTCCCTGGGACTGCTTCGCCATCCTGATCCCCAGTCTGAACCTCTCCTGTTTCATTTCACACCTATTGTCTCTTGCCCTCCCGCTGTGCACTGCATGAGGGGCCTGGCTCTGTTTTTCCAATGCCTTAGGAAGGGTTCTGGCAGGTCCCCAGAAGCTTTTCCTTCTCCAAGCTGATTCTGGTGGCACCTGGAGACAGGCTCATATTTGAGTTTCTTCAGAAACAAAGCGTGTGTCCTTGCTCCCAGTCTGAATCAAGCCTTGTCCTCCTTCAGCTCCCCTGCTTCCCACTGCTGGGAGCTGGTGTTGAAGGATGCGAACCGCAGTCGCCGGCACTGGGGCTGTGTGAATCCATCCATCCAGCTGCAGTTTGACATGCTGATGTTCCCAGGATCTGGCACAACGGCGGAGCCAGTCTGTTGGGGTTGGGTTGCAGAAGGGCAGCCAGGGATTTTGCGTGCTTGTGAAGTGCTGTGCGTGTGAAAGGTGCTGTGGAGCAACGAGTGCAGGACTGCCTGGATTATCCTGTTTGAGAATCTGGTTACGTGAACGCCTTCAAACACACAGCTCTCTGTGCTGACACCTGCGGATTTCTCCTCTTCCCTATCGGGCCCATCAGCTTAGGGTAGCTTGCTCATCCAGCACATCAAGGGTTGTTGCTGTGCATTAATGCAATACCTCATGGCATTTAAACGCTCATGGTGTTTAAACCCGGCCTTCCAGGTGTGGTGCAGGGGCCATGGGAATGGAGCCTGTATGGAAATGGATCCCAGAGGCATTTCACTGGTGAAGATGGTGAGTGTTGACAGACAGGATAACTCCCAGTCCTCAGTTACCCTCCTCGATCCAGCACAAGTGCAGCTGTTGGTCTGTTCTCTTTGGGCTCTTCTCTTGCAACACCAGGGTGTGGGGTGTTACCTATTCCGCAGAGAATTCCTTGAGCAAGAGACAAGGATTTAACCTTTGGACTCTTGGAAATACCCATTCTGTGCTTTGACTGTATTTCTGTAACCAAGAAACCCCTACTGGAAAGAATGTCTGGTTTTCCTTTGATTTTTGAGTATTGAGTTGTGGAAAAGATCGGCATACTGGGGACAGCAATTCCATGTGCAAATTCAGGCTGTGGAGAGATTAAAGTGGACTGGAGTTTGTTTCTTAATTATAATTAAAAGATTAAAACCAAATGTTGAATTACATTTGAGTAAGATCTAAACATAGAATGTGGGCTGCATTAGCCAAGACATTTGTCACAACTTGAAAAGATTTATTATACATCTCGCAGTCAGAGCAGCCTCCAGATAGCTATCATCAGTCTGTTAACTCTTACCACTTGGTATTAATTTGGCTAAAACCCCTGTGTTGACTTTGGGGTTTATTTTATGTTACAGAGGCTGGGAACAGGAGAAACGAACTCTGTCACAGAGCAGTTGCGTTTGGGTTTGTTCAGATACTCAGGATAAGTTTCCGATGGCTTTTCTCCTCTGGTGATGCAGTTTGTAACTGTGCGTGGTGGAGGGCAGCATGATTCTGAACCTGAGTCAAGCATAAAGCTGTGCTGGCCCATGGTGGTGGCTGTGGTGGGCTGTGGGGTTGGGAGAGGTGTGAATGAGGCTGCTTTGTGGCAAAGAACTGCAGCGAATGAGCGTTTCGGTGAGGCTGTGGCTGTGCCAAGCCTGCAGCCCCCGTGCCAGCCGAGAGAGGTGTCGGTGTCAGTGTTCCTGTGGTACCTTCCACGCAGGTCGGGGAGCTTGGCAATCACTCCCACATCACAAGGGCACAAGTGGGTGCTGGGTTTGAAGTGTTTGGGATGTGAAAACGCTTCTGTAGGAGAGTGAGCATCACAGGGTGAGGGTGCGGAGAGGGTTAAGGATATGAAACGTGTCAGATCATATCCTTGTTGAGCTGTATTAACCCGTTGTCCATAATCTTGAGTGGTGATGGAGAAGTTAGTGTTAATGGCTGTGATCCTGTCAGAGGAAATAAGACATGGATGGGATCTGAGCTGTGCTGTTCTGGCATGGACTTCATGCTGCCCTTTGCTCCATTTGTTTTGGGTTTTGTTCTTTAAAGCAATACAAGTCTATAAAGACACAGTTAATGCTGTGCAGCCGAGTGCACCGCAGGCTGCAGGAGCCGCTGGTCTCACGCCTTTGAGGGAGGGAGGAAGGAAGGGCTCTGAAATGGAGACACAGCAGCAGCGCTTTCTGCTTTCCTTCTGCTCCTCTTGCTTCTCTTCAGCTCTTTAATGTGCTCTGAAAGTTTGCAAAGGCGAGATCAAAGTGCAGAGTCCCTTGTGTGCTTCAGGAAGCTCAGGCTGGTGCTAAAGGGAAAGGCAGCATGACAGGAGCTGGTGGGTTTTGTCCTAGGACCTCCCAGGGGCTGGACCTGTTGTACTGGAAGAGCCTGATGCTCTTGGCTTAGCCCTTGTGTGGTGAAGCTCCATTATCTGGAAAGCAAATGAGGCTCTGCTCCCCCTCTGGGAGGCAATTCCCAGCCCTCACCGCTCTGATATCTGGAAACTTTCCCAGGGCTTCCCTCTCTGGTTTAGTGGTGTTGGCTGCTCCACGTGAGGCCATGGGGCTGCATGGCCATTGACCCCCATGAGCTGGGAACAGAGCCGAGTGGTGCCCGTGGACCTGCACAAGGACTCAGAGCCTTCCCTTGGTGGTGCTGGGTTTGGTCCTGCCCCATCCTGCAGGGCTCTTGCTTGCAGGCAGCAGGAGCTGGGAGCAATCACACATTCATGGTGGGTGTGAATGTTGGCCGCCCTGGTGATGGGGTGATGCTGTAGCCCATGTGTCGGGGTCGGGCTCATCTTGCTCATCCCAGCCCTGCGGGCAGCACAAAATGGAGCGGGGCAGTGTGAGGAGAGACCCCGGGGCCGCTCTCCACTAGATGGCAAGCTGAGACCAGCCTGCTCAGTGCACTTGTGTCCCGATGGGGCTCGGACCCCCCCTGCACCCCAGGGCTCTGTGGGGTCTGCGGCTGCCCTTGGCCACTTGCCTGCGGGGATGTGGGTCTAGGGGAGCAATATATCCCCCCCCCCGAGCCGGGCTGCTGGTGCCTGCAGCCTGAACCAGGGCTGTTTGTACTGCACGGGCTGGGAAAGCGCTCACTTCCCAGTTTTGTCCCCACAGTCCAGCACAGCCCCAAATTAGAGCCGCTTCCCTGCTCTGTGCCTCTGTCTTCTTTCTCCTCCTCCTCATGTGGGAGCAGGCAGTGTTGAACTATGGTAAATTGAGGAAGGGACCTTAAGGCTCATCCAGATCCAACCCCTGCCACGGGCAGGGACACCTTCCACTAGAGCAGCTTGCTCCAAGCCCCTGTGTCCAACCTGGCCTTGAGCACTGCCAGGGATGGGGCAGCCGCTGTGTGGTGGTGCTGGAGCTCACCCTGCATTGCTGCTCTGGAGATGAGGTGCTGTGTTCTTGTAGCAACCCCCGGCATCACAGCCCAGCCCAGCCTCGCATTCCTGCCCGGTGCGCAGCACCCTCGCCTCCCGCCTCCTCCTCGCATATTGCTTCTGGGAATTCTTTCTAAAATTGTTTTTCATTTTCCTTGTCTAATTATACAGAATGGTGAGAGATTTATTTCCCGGTGGAAATGATGTCTTTTGAACTCAATCCAGTCCTTTCAACCTCGGCATTCCTGTCATTTTGGCTCATTCAGAAAATAAATTAACTTGAAGGACTTCAGTCCTGGCCCTGTGCTGCCACAGGGGGATGGTTGGGCACCAGCCCCGGTCCTGCCCAACCTTCTCACACAGCGCCAGGACCTGCTGCAAGCTGCAGATCTGCTTTAGCATTTTAATTCATCTCCAGCTCCTCGGAGGTCACTTTCTCCTGTATTGGGTTTGGTTCTGCACTCATTACCTCTGTAGCTGAGTGTTTCCAGCAGAGCTTCAAAACTGTCTTTGATGGAGATGGGGACCAGTGGTTTGCGCTTAGGATGCAGCATTTACAGCATCAGGCAGGGCCCGGGGACCAGCCAGGCTGGTTACTGATAGTGTCAGCAGGACTCTTCTCTGGGGACATTGGCTGCAAATTAATACCACTGGGATAAGTGCATTATCAGAGGTGGTGGAAGAATCTTCACCCAGAGCATCTTTGCCTACAGATGGTGGATCTGCGGCTGTTTCCTCTTTGCATTTGAGAGCCCGGGGCGAGATGTCGGAGCGCTCATCACGTCTGCTCTGTGGTGCTTCTCGGGGTTTGGCCAGCATCTGTCTCTTCAGCTTGTTTCCTCACCGCCTTTTCCATGCTGATCTTCCTACCCTCCCGATCCCGCAGACGTGTGTTTCCGTGGGCTTTCCAGAGGAAGATGGTTATTTCTGTATGCTTTATTTTGCAGCTTTTTCTTGGCCTTTGTCCTGTCTGGGTTTGTTTGCTTATGGCAAATTCTTTCTTTCTGTTCTGTTTTCCATGACCTGACCCATTCCAGTTGCTGCTTCTCCATCTCCCTGTCTCTCTCTCTTTGCTGAAGAGAACGTTTTTCCCGCACTCTGTCCCTCTCAATCTCTAGGTTCCTATTGCTTGCTTCTTCTCCTCACCTCTGATGTGCTCCCCAACCTGGAAACCCTGGTGAGCTTTCCCTGAACCACAGCTGCAGCCTCACCCGGGCTCTCACAGCGCCTGGGAGCATCAGAACTGCCTCCGAGAGCAGCACCTCTGTCGTGGTGTCGTATCGGTGACCATGAGCTCTGCTGCTGGCTCGGTGGCAAAACCCGGCCTGTGGGAGCTCCTGCCTGGCCTTGCTGCATCCCACAGTTCAAGGTTTCTGCCCCCAAAAGTTCTTTATTCTGTCTGGGGACAAGGTGATCCCCAGAGAAAGGAGCTTTCAGGCCAAATGATAACGTGTCACGTTCCATGTTAGGCTTTGTATCACATGCTCTTACCACTGTTCCCTTCTCCCTCTCCTGTTTTATGACCTATTTTAAGCTTATAATAGTAGTAACTTTACACGGAGTTTATAAGCTTTTATTGTGATTCTAAAGCACTTAAGCCAGTGAGGTCCTAAACCTTGACTTGAGGCTTTTAATTATGGTTCCAGCAAACACTGCTTCAGTGGCTGACAGCTTGCCCAGCCAGGATCACTGCAGCTTTGGGGTGATGGTTTTCTATCCTTTGCTTAAGAAGCTGTTGGGGTCATAAAGAGAAAAATGTGGAGGGAAGCATTCTGGGTCATCTTAAAGAGAGAAAAGGGCATTCTGGACACCTAAAAGTGCTATCCCACCCATTTTTAGGAAATTTGTGATCTCTTTTGGCTCTCTTGGGGACATCCAGGAGCAGAGCAGTTGCTCCTGTCTGGTTTTTACCTCTTGTGCACGAATGCCTCATCATTTCTTCAGTGCATCCTTTGCTACAGGCAGCTTTGCCACGGCACTCCTTGCTGTGGTCTGTGCTGCACAGATTTACTACGGAAGCTGGGCATTACTTGGCCATTAGGATGGTTGGTTCCATGGCATGAGTTGGGTTTTTCTCTCTCTTTGAGATGTTGGTTCTGCTGGGGAAGTGTTGGTTGGTCTTGTATGGTCTTGCTGCTGGTACCCACCAGGGCAAACTTGGAGTGAGGGCCAGGGGTCTGTTCACAGACCCACAGGACGTTGTAGAACACATCTTGTTCAATGCTGCTGCAGCCCGGGCTTCCCTTTGCCTTAGGCCCGGAGGTGAGCGCGGTGCCGAGAGGGGTTTGGAGCCTGCAGAGCCCCTGGGGGAGAGGTGGTTCATGGAACCCGACTGTTGCAGTGTGTGAGCAGGAGCGAGGGGCTGACGTGTGCCAGCTTGTGTGTGCTTCTGGGCCCGGGCGGGAGAACCAGCTCTGGAGGAGGCTGTGGGGTGCTTGTGTCAAGTGATCCCATTGCATGGCTTTGGTGGGAACCTGGTCTGCAGCCTTTGGCCTCATCTGCCCAGCTGTGCTGGCAGCCCATGCAGGGAGGAACAGAGCGCTCAGCTGGAATGGGAGACCAAAGAGAGCGTGTTCGGTTTCCTTTCTCTCTGCTCTTAAATCACCTCTGCTTAGAATTCAAGATTCAAGAAACATGTAGAAATTCAGGGAATAGCTCCATGTTAGCAGAACAAAGCTCTGCCAATTTGAATATAGACTATTAGAGTATTTTTTTCTACCTTACATTAAAAATTAAATGGTTCAATGTACAATCAGCTGCAGAACTACCCTGTTTCTTTCCTCCTTTAATGGTCCTTGCATTTCATTTTAAGCAGTGATTTGCAGTCCCACCACAGTCCCCAACTCAGGCTTTTTCCTCCTTGTGGCTGCAGCCTCAGAAGAAAGTCAGCTCTTTGGAACTCCGTTTTAATCATCATCTTCATGTGCTTCTGGTCCCTCTCCCGTGGGACACCTTCCACTAGACCAGGTTGCTGCAAGCCCTGTCCAGCCTGCTGTTTAACGCTGGCTGTTCTGCAGTGTTCAGGCAGAACACAGCGGCTCTGCAAACCCAGGATTACAAACGATCTCGCCTTAAAGATGTCACACTCTTGGCATTAAACCACCAGCCATTGTCAGAGCGACCGGGCAGTGTAAGAGCTCTGCTCCAAGCAAGACCGTGAGGCACGTCTGTGTTACAGCGATGCTAAAGATAAAGACGATGCTGTCCTGTGAAATGAGGATGGTTTGGATGCGCTGAGGCTCCTCGTTCATCAGTAGACATTGAAAGGAGGCAGGCTGTGTGTGTGCTGGGGGAGCGGGCGCTGGCCGGGCTCCAGCGTCGATAGCTGGTGGAGGAGGATGTGCAAGCTGCTGCTCAGGCATCCCAGAGAACTTAGGGGAAGCTGTCGAACGAGTGCAAGTTCTCACTTTTAATCAGTGCCTGAGTGAGCGGAGCACATCTGCTGCGCTTGGAGACGCTGCTCTGTGAAACCCCGCCGCAGCTATCCCCAAAATGTCGCTTTCTGCACCAGCTGACTTTTCGTTGCATTATCATGAGACTGCTGCTTCGCTCCCCATCGCTTCCGCCTACCCCCAAGTGTCTGCCTCACCGTTTCTGTCCGCTGTTTAGATGCGATAGGTCGATAGTTTGACCCAGGTACTCTTCCCCTCGGGTTCTCCCAGGTAACCTTCCCCTTGCTTTGCCCCGGTGGTTGCTCCTTGGGTGACAAAGGCGGTGGGTTGTATAACCGCGCTGAGCTAAAGCAGTGCAGATGACTGGCGGGCAGCCCACGCCGCTCCGGCTCGGGGGCCCTGGGGAATGCCTGCACTTGTAATAAAACGTGGGCTTGTTTTTAATTAGAACCATCATTTAGTTCAGCTCGGGGCGGCAGAGGAGCAGGACCCGTGTTGAGGATTGAAGCCCCCGATGCTTCGCTTTTGATGGATATTTTCTGTGCTTTTAATCAGGCTCAGGCACTGGTGTGAGTTCTGAGCTGAAATTCATGTTGGAGGAAAGACAGGGAAAGAGGAGGAGGGAGGTGACGGGGGGCTCTGAGTGCAATGCGTTAGCTCAGCTCTGAACAGTAGGTTGGGAGGGAAGGAAGGAAGGAAGGAAGGAGCTGCCAGGGACCCTGGGCCACCCTCTTCCAAATGAACAGCCCTGGTCTGAATGGCATAAACCAGCATTTCACGGGGGTTTCTGCTGCCCTGCCAGGTCTTTCACTTGGGAAGCAAGGCATAGCTTCTCCTTCCCTCCTCCTGCAGGGATGCAGGCTGGGAAGATCTTACTCCTATCTATGTTGTTCTGGCTGGAAGAGCAAGGAAGGTTATTTCTGGCCACAACACAGTGTAGTCTAGCTCTGAAAATCCTGCTTGTAGTATGAAATCCTGGCTCTGGGACAGAAGTGGAACAGGGTTGATAAGGCAGAGCCAGGAACAAGGGCTGATTTCATCAAGGTTGCCAGGTGTCCTGCTTTTAACAAGGAAATACACTTTTTGTACATGAGCCTTCCTGCTCCGTGCCGTGCTGGGATCCTGCTACTGAGCTGTGTCCCAGCATAGCAGCTCTGCAGTGGGGTGCCAAGAGGGCTGGGGCATCAGGTGCAGAGGAACCTGCTTGGCGCCGTATGGACCCTGCTCTTTTCTTTTTATCTTTATTCTTCCTTTCCTTCCTTTTCTTCCCTCCCTTGCTGCTGCAGGGGGCAGGGTGTCTTATGTACTCCTCTCCCCAGGCATGCCTATGCCATATTCCTATGGCATTCACATGCACGCTGTGGGAGATGGCTCTCTGCGGAGATGGGGCTGGGATCTCCATGCAGAACCTCTTTGTTGTCACCTTCATGAAGTTCATCACAGGGGACTTTGTGCTGCCAAAGCTTGAAGTGGATGCAGGAGTTAAGTCTTTTCTGGCCTTCTCCTAAGAGCACCTGAGCACTGTGCAACATCATCCTGCAGGCATTTGTGTCTGGGCTTTGCAGGATCGCTTTCATAAACCTTTTCCTTAGTGGTTGCTGCTTCCCAGGCTTCCAACTCCTTGCGTAGGATTGGAAACAGATTCTCCAGGACTGATCTTGATGTGTTTCAGGTTCTGTTGTGCTCTGAAGGGGATGAGATCTGGATCTGGACTGTGGAGAAGTAATCAGGTGGTGGCTGGTGTCCAAGTGAGGACATTTAGAGAAAAGACTTGTTCCAAGTGGATGTTCTATTGCCCCTCTCACATAAAGTAATCGAATGGGTAGGAAAAGGGATGTGTAAGAGCCCCAGCACGTGGTTCCTGCTGTGGGGCTGAGCGAGCCCTCGTGCAGTGGCCTTGGCAGCTTTGGGGTGTTCAGGGTGCTGCAGACACCACCCTGCCTCGCTCCATCTGAGTCAATCCGGTGGCTGGGCTCCAGTCCACAGCCTGGTTTGCACTGCACGCTCCCTTCTCGCTTGTGAAAAGGTTGCAAAACACCCATGTGAAATGTGTGCTCCTCCTGCCCGGGTCTTCGGAGCCTGCCCTGGGTGGCTGGCGAGCCAGGCGGGCTCCCAGTTCTGAGGGAATACAATGCTGTGTGTTTCTGCGCGTTTGGCTTGTGCATCTTCTGAGCTGGAAGTTGAGAAACTCGTTCATGGTTGTTTTGAGGATTTCTGAATATGAATCACAAGGAAATTGCATAACTGCAGCATTTCCTCCCATTGCTCAGGGCTTTCCAAACCCCGCGCTCCTCCAGGGAGGCTGAGGAAATCTGGCAGGACCGGCCCATTCTGACAGCAGTTTTAGTCCAAATGGAAAGTCTGGGTTGAAGGGTAGGTCCCAGCACTGGTAAAAGGAATGGAAGGTGGAACCTTCCATGCCTGGTGGGTTCCTCCTCAAATGGACATCCCTCTGCCACTGGCTGCTCTTGCCTAGGGCTTTCTAGAAATCCCTGCCACCTCTGAGCATCTAGACAATTCTTTCCTCTAGATTGTAGCCATTTGGACAGACTTCCCTGCCCATGGTGGAACCGGAAAGGTTCTGGGAGCTGAGTTTTGTGCTGGGCTCTGCGCAGCCTCCAAGGGATACAGCTTAGGTTGGACCCTTCTGAGTTTTAAATAAAACTCTGCTTTGTGTATGAAATGCAGCATATTCAGCTACAGGATGTGTGCACAAATGCAGTTGCGTGTGAGAGCACTGTTAATGCGCTGTGGAGGTTAATAGACACCATGGGCAGGAGTGTGAACCCTGAAATGAGGAAACAAAATTACTCAACATCATCTTTTCTCAGTTCCCCTTCCAAACCCCAGCTACTTCCTTTTCCTTTTCTTCTCCCACAGTCCAACTCCATCCCAAACCACCCACATACCTGATTGCTCTTTGCGTGCTCGTGTGTATGATTTATGTAGGAGCAGGCTGGAAAACTGATGGATTGGGTTCTTCTTGGTGTCTCTGTGCCCAAGCAGAGGGTGGCATCGGGCTCGGAGTGGTGGCTGTAGAATTGTGCAGTAATAAGTTGGAAATGCCTTGGTTTTGCCTCCAAATCGCAGTGATTCTGCAGAATTTAAGCAGCATTTGCTTCCACTGAAAAAAGATGGGATCTGATTTTATTCAGAATGTTTGACCATCTACAGCATGAATTTAGAAAACTAAATTCAAGGCATCAAGGGCTGCAGATGTACTAGGTTAATATATATTCTTTTCTATACATAGCACTTCTGAAACTTCCTAGTAAAGGTATTTTGGCTCTGAAGATATGAATAAATGGGAATAGTGAGAGCGTGATGTTTAAGTGAGTGCAGTGCTGCAGGGCAGGGATTTGGCTCCCAGTTAGTCACTGGCCCCAGTTCTGTGAGTTCTATCACCGAGCCTGCTCCCACCCGTGGTATGTGGGACGCAGGCTCTTCACCTCTCAGCAAAGCTTTCTGCTTTCAGATTTCCTCCCCTCTGTCAGTGACTAATACTGAGAAGTGAAAGAAGCTTTTTAGTTCATGAGAAGCTTTCTGGGTTTAGGTCTGTTTTCTCCAGAGCGTGTTAACAACAGGAAAATGCTGTGTGTGTGTATATATAAAATCACACGTATTTTATGGTATCTTGTCATCTGGCTCTGTGCTGGGTGATGTGTGTCTGCAGAGCTGCCTGCCCGTCCCCTCCTGTTCTCAAACCTCCTGTATGTTAAACGTGGTCACCCTGCGGGGTGCAGCCACGCTGTCCCTTTGCACTCGTGCTGGCACTGTTGTCAGAGCCCTGTGCCACCCCGTGCTCACCGTGGTCTCCCCAGCAGTGCTGAGGTTCCGCAGACATTGAGGTTTGCTGTTCTGGCCTGGGTTGTGGAGCTTGCTCGCCAGTAGTAGGTGGCTTGCAAAGGATGTTGTGCATGGGGAGCGTAGGGCCTCCAGTGCTCCCTCCCTTAGAAGTGATTTGATTTATAGTTATTTCTAGTGCTGTAAGGATGAGCTGACAGCACGGTGGTGTGATGGAGCTACAAGGAGGATGGTGCAGGGGAAACATGCTCCTGTCTGCAGTCTGTAACTTTAGTTTTGTCGGTAATCAATGGAGACTTGGGTGTAATGAATAGTAAGAACCTCTTTAAAATGCAGCACCCTTTCACAGGGAGGGAGGTTGCTCCATCAACTGACTGACTTGCATGTGAGGCTTAATGTTGAAATGCATCTTTGTGAGTTAAGCCCTGCAGCAGACCTACCTTTAAGGAAGGTTGGATGGGGCTTGGAGCAAGCTGCTCTAGTGGAAGGTGTCCCTGCCCATGGTAAGGGTTGGAACTGGATGAGCTTTAAGGGCCCTCCCAACCCAAACCCATCTGGGATTCTGTGATTTAATCCTGGAAAATTTCTCTTATCCTAAAAAAAAATCTGGCTCTTCAAAAGGCTTGAGGCGGTGCAGGAAAATGATTTCTCTTTAAAAGTAATGTTTTCCGTGGAGAAGGAAATGATAGCGCAGAATTGGGGCTTGGTTAAAACCCTGGTGTTGTAGAGTGGTGTTAATGGATTACCACACTGACAATGGATAAAAGGTTTGTCCTTAACAAGATAGATGGAGGATGGCATTATCTCCTTGTTTTATGGTTGCATAGCTGACCTCTGCATGAAATTTCCTTTTCACCGTGTGCATGCTTTGCAATTAATGGCATGAGCATCTCGTGTTTCCTGGTCTGTCCTTTTCTCTTTAATTAAAGATCGGTCTCTGATGATTAACAGCCTCTCTGTAGTCTCATGTAACCAAACTAGAAGAGGGAATGTGCAGGCAGACGCCTTCTTCCCTGCAGCTGATGCACTGTGCACCATAACTTGAGCTGCACGACTGCTCCTTTAGGCCTGGGCGGCGGAGGAGACCACTGGGAGAAGGATGGAAAAGCAAAGCTGTAAGAGCCCAGTCCCCCTGGTACTGTGTGTGGTGTTACCCTGTGTCTGGGTGAGGCAGGGCGCAGCGCAGGGCTCGGAGTGTGGCAGCCCAGGGGAAGGCTGTGCCTCTGCAAGCCTTGGGGTAGGAGTTACCTCAGGCTGTGTCCCCTCAATGAGTCCTCAAGAGAGGGACTGAAGTTGGGGAGGGAAGGCTCTTTGGGGAAGGGTGACTTCGTGGCCAGGGCAGCAGGGCTGGGGGAGCAGCCTGCTCTTGGTTTCCTTCCCTCTTTTCACTTCTTTTCTTAATATAAACATGAGTTTTTCCTGGAGGAGAGCTCATGTGCTGACTACAGCTGGGTTTGCTGCTGAATCATCCCCCAGCTTCCAGATGTGGGGTGATCGCTTTTCTCTTGCAAACAACAAGCCTGTACTTTTGTCTCGCATGGCATAGCTAGGTGCCCTGGCCGGGGGAGAGGGAAGTGCTCCTTGGGGAATGATCCAGGAAGATGGGGATTAGCGTTGAGGGCTCGGCCTCTGCCCAAGCCCCCAGTTTTGAGCTATGCCATTAGATTTGTGCTTCCCTGACTGTGTCCTGGGTGGCGGAGGTGATGCAAGCGTCCTGCTGCCCTGGATGGCATCGAGGGACAGGTCTCCTCCCTCTGTTAAAGATAAACCTGCAGGAGACAAAGGATCAGGTTCATTTCATTCTGTAATGCGGCCGTGTGTGGGGTGAGAGCTGCTCTCAGCCCCACAGCGTGTGGCAGCTCCGGTGGCTCTCTGCAGGGGAGCATGGGAATAGCCCGTGCTTGGGTGCCCTCCAAGGCAGGCATCTGTTTAAGTGGCTGTTGGTGATGCGCTCCGTGACACAGAGCCCTCTGTGGGGTGGTTGGTGTGGGTGATGCGGGTACAGGGCTGGTGCTGGGGCACCCAGCGGTGAGGTCTGCGCTCACCGCTCCTTTGGGGACATCACAGTGCCGGCTTCCAGCCTTGTGCTTCTGCTGGAGCTCTTGGTGGGCACCCCAACAGCAGGGACCAGACCCTTGTACCCGAGGGGGGCTCCCGAATCCCTGTCCTCAGTGTTAGTGTCGGTCAGTGGGAGCCTGCAGCGGAAGGTTGGGAACCGCCTGCCTGCGGCTCGGAGCCTCTCCTGCTCCCTGCGGATGTGTGGCTGTTGCTGCCTCGTGTGTTGCTATCAACATCGCCTGTGGAAACTTTCCCTCCCCGCCTGCTATTTCTGGAGGGAGCATGTGATGGGCTCCGCTCCCCGGCTCCGCTCCCTGTGGAAGGGGCTCCCAGCTTTGTTCCCGGCAGAGGAAGGGTGTGCGCGGCCATGCTGTGGGTACCACCCTGCGCAGGCCTTTGTCCTGTTCTAATGGATGCTGCCTCGCTCAACTCCAGCTTGTGGCACTCGCACAGCACCGTGTGTGTGTGTGTGTCTGCCCTGGGCTGAGGAAGGGTTATTTTTAAACACTTTGAGCTGGAGAAATACAACCTGAGCTGAGCTGATTACAGCCGCAGTTCTCCTTATGCTGCGCTTTTAAATCGTCTTCAAGCTGTGATTAAAACCTTCTGCCATTGTTTTTCTTCTTTCTGTTATATCCACTACTTTAATATAAGGTAGCTGAAGTGTAGTAGTGGTAGGGACCGGAGGAAGAGGGCCAACAAGGAAGCTGGAGAGGGGCTTTGGGCAAGAGCCTTTAGGGACAGGCCAAGGGGAATGGCTTTAACCTGCCCGAGGGGAGACTGAGATGAGCTCTTAGGCAGAAGCTCTTCCCTGTGAGGGTGCTGAGGCGCTGGCACAGGGTGCCCAGAGAAGCTGTGGCTGCCCCATCCCTGGCAGTGCTCAAGGCCGGGTTGGACACAGGGGCTTGGAGCAAGCTGCTCTAGTGGAAGGGGTCCCTGCCGGTGGCAGGGGTTGGAGCTGGAGGAGCTTTAAGGTCCCTTCAACCCAAACCAGGCTGGGGTTCTGGGATTTTGTGATATGATGATGTTTGAAGATAGGAGGGGGATGAAGCCCTGGCGTTGGCTCGGAGGGTGGCTCTGTCACTGTATGTGTTACCTCATCTTTATGCATTTCAAGTCCTCTCTAAGCTAATGACATTTCTTTTCCTCTCTTGATCTTTTCCTGACTCCTTTATGCAGGCTGTAAGCACTCGTGAGCGAGGGTGGCTTCCTGCTGCTTGACCAAGTTGTACCTACCAGATGGCCCTGCAGTGCCTGTGAGATGCAAAGGGAATTGTCTGCTTTGCTCTAAGTTTATAACCTCTTTGAGAAGAGCATAGAGGATATGAATCATAAAATAGTTTGGGTTAGAAGGGAACTTTAAACGTCAGCTGCTCCAGCCCTACCTTGGTTTTGTTTAGAAGCTGCTGTAGTTTCTAGTTTTAGAACTAGTTTTTACCTGATCCATCCCATTTGCAGTCTCTTGTTTTCAGACCTGGCCTAGTTGTTATTTCAATACCACTCCAAAGCTTTGGCAACCGAGGTTTTGAATGCAGGAGGCTGTGGTGGTCTCTGGGGACCTCGCTGTTGGGAGAGGTCAAGGCAGGTCCTCCTGACAGCAGACCCCAGTGGCGGTGATCCCAGACGTGTCGGCAGTCCCTTCCCAGTGCATCCATGGCTTCATAAGGCTTTCTTCTTGTGTTTTCCAGGTCTACAACTCGAACAAGGACAACCAAAGCGAAGGCAGTAAGTATTTCTTCCCAATGAGAGCCCAGGGAAGGTGCCTGTGCTGAAGGAGATGCTGAGCTGCCGGTGCTGGTGGCACCGGGCTGGGCTGTGCTCCCCTGGGCAGGGATGTGGGGTGATGGGGCTCGGTGTGGGGACCATAGGGTGGCCACAGTGCGGAGCTGTATCTGGCACCCAGCAGGGAAGTGGTGCAGGAGCTCGATGGTGGGACTTGGGCCCATGGAGAGCAGTGCCCAGCAGTAACTTTGACACGTCCCCTCCTGCCCACTAGTTGCCTGGTGTCCCCAGGCTGCAGCAGTGATGCTGGGGTGCCTTGGGACCAGTTTGTGTCCCTTACCGCAGCCATGGTGCAGGGGGCATCTTGGACCAACCAGCTCTCCTTTCTGAACCAGAATGTGAAGGATGAGTGTGCCTTTTCCAAAGGGGAATTGGAGCACAAATAGAGTGAGGAGGTCCTGTGCAGTCAGGATTGTCAGCAAGAGCCCTTAAACATACAAAAGCTGTTTTTATTGTAGTTCGGGCAATCACAGGCTCGAGTCAAGAAAGTGCTTGATTTCCTTCCTAGAGGAGCAGTTGTACCTGGTCCTGGCTCGTCTGGCCTGTGTTTCAAAACCCTTAATTGAGCCATTTCCCAGTAGGTTTGAATTGCCATAATTGCAACACTCAAAACTCCTATCCCTTCCCTCCTGCCCCTGAAGCCATCGGTCACAGGGAGCCCGGCCTGGGTTGATGGGTAGTAAAGAGTTCATTTTCATGCTGCCTCAGCCAGGGCATTTTCATCTGGAGCAGAAGCATTTTTCTCACAATAATAGGTCTGATTTGCAGATAATGTTCCTCACGCCCATTTTGGGTGCTTGCACAGAACAGTCGCTTTGTCCTCTCTGCTCTCTCTGATGTGGCCTCTCCCTTTCCCTCCATGCTATTGGCTGCACATCCACCTTGTTGTTCTGTATGTATTCCTCCTGGCTTTGCGCTCCATCTTTTACCGAGGGGCCAAGTGAGTTTTTTGAGGCTCAGAGAACTTGCTCAATCGTGTCCTACCCTGGCGATGAACTGTCACTGCTCTGCATGTTCCCTGCGCACAACCTCTGCCTCTGCCAGGACAGTGCGTGGTGACTTGGCTCAAGGAACGTGTTATAATAACCATGGTCTAAGTTTTGTTGAGGGGTGATACAGAAGCAGGGAAAAACACCAGGGGTGGGAAGAAGGCTTGGTGAAGTAATTACCACTTCTGAAAGAGGCACTTGTCAAAGCGTGACCTTCCCATCTTACGTGCTGTCAGCCAGAAACCCTCCTGGGGCTGTGACTTACGCTGGAGTCATCCTGCAAAGTAACAGCAGCTCTTTAGAGGTGGTAAGAGCTGGAGTCAAGCGTGTCCATGACTTCCCCAGGGTTATTCCTATGGTCTAATCCCGGTCTTCAGCTGCCAAGCTTGCAACAGATCCCAGGTTGGGGCTGTGAAAACCTCTTTAAGGGCTTCCTTAGGTGAGAGCTTCACTCAGGCTCTTTCTGACCCTGAAGCCCAGCTCCTGCCCATGGTTAGTTGTCCACAGCCTCATCAAGGGCCTGTGTTAACAGAGGTGTGGGCAGGGCCGGGCTGGTCTGCAGGTGATGGGGGTGCCTATGGTGGCTGCTGCTGGCATGTAAGTGCCCACGTACAGCTACCAGAATGGGCTGGGTGGTGCTGCCGACTGCTGCTGCGCTTCGGTTATGGAGCATGCGGTGGGTGCATTTTGCTGCCAGCCCCACGCAATCCCAGTGGGGTGCCCGTGCTGGGGATGTGCTGGTGGCTTTGAGGAGGAAGCCAGTTTGTCCCCAGCCCGGTGGCAGCTCCCATGGTTGTCTCCCATGTGGGTTCCCAGCCCGGCGCTGTGGATGGGGTTTGTCTGCAGTGCTGGTGGTACCGCAGCCCACACACCGGTCCTGCCTCTCGGAGCAGCTCAGGGTTTGGCAAAGGGTGGGGAGACTTTGATGGAGACACCAAATGCCAAGTTTCTCCCTGCGTGTCTTCACCAGACGAGCTGGGGAGGCTTTGGCAAAGTGTCTTCTCTTTTAGTACCTCTTCCATTTTGATGGTTTGTCTTAAACAAGAGAACTGTCTCCCTTGTCTGTGCTTCCCCGGCACCGGGGAACGTGTTGGCACCCTCGGGTGCAGGCTGCATACAGAGCAGGGCTTTAGACCGTCTGGTGGCAATTATTCACACACACAGCTCCGAGCAGGGTGCTGTTGCTGTGTTCAGACATTTGACTCTGCTTTAGCCCTCATTAGAGCTGCGTCTGCAGTGAACTGCTTGCTTCACCAGCTACGCTTAGAGTTGATTCAAAGACTGGCTTTTTGCCACGCAGCCCTTGATACAGGCGCTTCCTATGAGGGCTCAAAATGCGTGCAGTGATTGAGTGGAGTCGGATGCAATTCCTGACCCCAAAACCTGTGTACCTCTGCTTCCTGCCTGTGCTCCGGTTGGTCTGAAGGAGACTCGCAGTGCTGTAGCGAGCTCTGCTTTTTGGCCTCTATCTGATTTTACAGAGCTTTCGGGTTTTGCATCGTGCTGTGTGGCCAGATGGCCGTGGAATTGCAGGGTGATTTATCCTGGTCTTCCTCGGGGCTGGGAGGAAGCAGTGCTGAGCCGTGGGTGTGAGCGGTGTCAGTGAGCCACCAGAGCCAGGTGAATTTACATGCACTGGGTTGCACACCAGGAGGACTTGCCCTGCTCTGTGGGTACAAATCCTATAGCCCATTTGTGCTTATTGAACGGAAAATCACGGAACTCCTGTCCCTTCCCCTGCCACCGTTTCCCTCTCCTTTTTCCATACCCATGTGGTTCCCTGTTAGTTCAGGACGCCATCAAAAGCCGTCTTTATTTTCATAAGGTCTTCACAGACCTTAGCCCCTGGCCTGCCCCGTCTGCAGGTGCCTGGCCCTCCCCAGCAATCCTCCTTTCCCAACCTTGGGAGCTCACTGGTACTTTGGGACTCATTTCTCTCTGGTCTCTGCTTCTTGGTTTCTCCCTTTCTCCGTGGCTCTTCATTCCATAAAGCCTAGAACAGAATCCGTAGCACTAACGGTGGTGGCACGTCATTATGTGGCGCAGAAACGTGCATGGGGATGCAGGAGAGCTCGCTGTGACCTTGTGTGGCCGTGACCGACGCACACAGCTGGAGTCAGCAAAGCTGGGCAGAGCTGATTCATCGTCTTGCCCCCTTCCCGATGCTCTGATACGCCGTATCAGCGTAAAGGAGAGGAATTAATGGGTTAAATAGAAATAATCTGCTAGGCAAAAATAGAACAGGAGGAGACCAACTTGGTAGTGCTAGGAATGTGCTGATACACGAAGGTCAGATAAATTGCGTGTGTGTGTGTAACACAAGTGACGTGTGTCGCCTTTGCTGATGTAAAATACGTCTCTGCACTATGAATACTGCATGTCGGTTCTGCATCAAAATGCTGCTCTGGTGTGAAGAGCCGGTGGCTCGGAGCCTGGCCTGGAGCTGTGTTTTACATCATTCCCCTGGGGAATGAGAGCCTCAGGGAGAGGGAATAGCAGGAGGCAGGGCTGTGGGCTTTGCCCTGCTGTGGGTTTGAATGCATGAATGGAGAAAATACTGCTCTGGTAATAGAAGTTTGTAAATCCACTCCTGGTGATGGCTGAGGGGCCGATTCAAATCCAGGCTGGGGATTAGGGGTGCCTGCTGAGAGCAGTGGAGGAACACACTGGCCAGGCTTCTGAGTTTGCCCTTCCCTGCTGCCTTCCCGCTCCATTTCGGGACCCCAGTGATGGCAGGAGGCAGCTCCACAATGACTTAGATCCACTGGAGGTGGGCCGTGGGTCTTGTTCCTCCCATTCATGTGTTCCTGCCCCTGCCTTGCTGCAGCAGCAGCTCTCACTGGGGTTGGCTGGCTGGAGACGTGGCTCTGGTGGGGTTTTGATAGAACAAGGGGTTTCTTATTTATTTTTCCTTTCTTTTCCCAATCTTGCAGAACCCTCTCACTGTACTGATCCTGCTGCCAGGGCAGGGAGCAGAGCAGGCGCGAGGACGGGGCTGTAACAGGCCAGGCTGGGTCTGGCTATAGTTGCATTTCCATGGGCATGCTCATGCAGCGTTGCTCTCCAGCCCTGCCAGGCCATCATTTGCCTCTTCTTTCTCACCACATCCTGACCTGCAGCCACTCTTGACCAGAAGCTGAGTGTGGTCTAAGCTGCTGAACCAAAGCTCAGGGCTCTGGATCACGGAGCTGCTGGGGCAAGTGTAAGGTCTGGGCAGCAGCAGATCCCAATCCAGGTTTGATCAGTGCTGCAGCTGAACTGAATCATTGGGTAAATGAATGAGAGAAAGAGAAGCTGCTTCTGTGGGAGGGGAAATCAGGCTTTTACAATGCTCATTAAAAGTGAAATTTAAGGATGAAGAAAGGCACTTTGGGTATTTAAACAGATATTATTTCTGGATGTAACTACTGCAAATAAATCCTTCACCTTTCCTGATCCAGAGCTTGCCAACGAGTGGAAGAGCTTATTCACCTACTTAGGAGGATTGTGCTTGGTCGTTCCCATCCAGAAGGACGGGTGGCTTCTTACCTGGGACTGTTTGGTCCCAGCCCATAGCTCAGCAATGGGGTGGTGGGCTCTTGGGGGGCATGCATTTGTAGGTGTCTTCTGCTCAAGTTCAGGCATGCGAGGGACTGGGGGAGCACTGCTGGTTTATGGGATGGATTGGCACTTCAAGTGCACGTGGAGAGCCTGAAGGTAGTGATCTGTGTTGGCTGGAACAGGACCATGCTGGGGTACAAAGAGGTCAGGGTTATGGCCAGTGCTAAGCTGAGGCTAATAACGCCTGCTGGACTGGGTTTGCTTGTTCAGAAGGGTTTGTGCACCATGGTTTCTTGCTTCTCAGGTATCCTTGTGCTTGTGTTTGTCACTGATCTGGGGTATGGGACTTCTGGCAAGGGATGTAGGGACAGGCCAAGGGGAATGGCTTTAACCTGCCTGAGGGGAGACTGAGCTGAGCTCTTGGGCAGAAGCTCTTCCCTGTGAGGGTGCTGAGGCGCTGGCACAGGGTGCCCAGAGAAGCTGTGGCTGCCCCATCCCTGGCAGTGCTCAAGGCCAGGTTGGACACAGGGGCTTGGAGCAAGCTGCTCCAGTGGAAGGGGTCCCTGCCCAAACCATTCTGTGACTGTGATTCTGTAGCAGGCTGTGACCCACTGGTGGATGGCACGTTGATTTTATGCTGCAGTCCATGCCTGCAAAGTGCTTGGGAGCAGCACAGGAGAGCCCTGGAGGTGCCAAGCCAAGGCCCCGGGAGCTTTGGGGTATTCACACGTCCTATGGCACAGGCATCCTGCAACTTGTGTGCTTATGTTGGCTTGGCACTTCAGTGTGCTTGCCCAGAAAAACATAATAGAGCTGCGCTACTGTTCCAGTGTTTCAGGTTCTTGTGCCATTCATCAGACAAGAAACGCCACCAGCAGAGAACTCAAAACAAGTGATTAGGAAGGGCCTGCACTGAGCAAGCCACAGGCAGCCCATCAGCTGGCAGCTCCTCGTGGTGCAGCAGAGACTCTGTGATTAAGTAATGATGTGAACAAGGGGAATGCGAGGGCTGAGACTGCACGTGCCGTGCTGTGAGGACACTGCCAGCCCTGGGCTCTGATCCCTGCCCCCTGCGCTCTCCATCAGATGCAGTTTTGTGTCCCTTACAGCACGGCATTCCCTTAGGAAAGGCGGGATGGTGGCAGGGGCAGATGCATCCCTAAAAGGGTTTTGATGTAGGCCTGCATCCCAGGGCACCCTGCTCACACTTCCCTGCAGGCTTCTGCTGTATGGAAGGTTTCCTAAACCTTTACATACGGGAGAAGTCATTTTCCTTAACAAATAGCTGTCTGCAGGCAGTGTTTCCCACATGGTGGTGGTGTGCTGACTACAAGATAAATTGTTCCAGCAGGTATTTGGACCTGTGTATTAGTAATTCCTTGAAATTAAATGTGAAAGCCTGCAATGGCATGAGTTAATTGAGTTTTACATCCCATTAACTCTCTTGTTTTAGATCTTGCTTTTAGGCAGAGGCAGCTGCCTTCAGGACATCCTAATTTGCACCAAATAAATATTTCATTTGTGCTAATAAAAGAAGGGGCTGTTCTTGAACTGTGCACATCTGCATCAAGTGAGGGTGAATGGGATGTAACGAGTAGAGTTCATGAGGCAGTATTGGTTAGCTTGGCCTTTGCATCACGTGAGGCAGACGCTCCTCTCCCCCCCCCCCCCCTCCAGATGTGATGCAGGCAGGGTGCAGGCATTGGGATGGTGCTGCCTGGCTCCCCAGGGCCAGATCCCTCTCCCTGGGCACAGGAGATGCTTCCACAGAGATTTGACCTGAAATCCATTCCCATCTCCCAGTTCCTATCACTCTTCCACCGCTACGTCATCAGCTCTCTTCTCTCCATGTTATGTTTCTGCCTCCACACTTTCACCTTTCTTTTGATTTCTTTACTGTTTTCCTTCACAGTGGTTGCTCACAGTTATCTCCTGCTTCTCTATTCTGTTTCTTTCCCAGTTCTTTTACTGTCACTTTTCAGTGCTCTAACCTCTCATACGGCTCCTTGAGAAAACCTGCATCTGCACAAAATCATCTCAAAAGCCCCTAGAAGGAATCCAAGGCACCCCAGTGCCCCAGACAAAGCCTGGGAGGTCAGTCCTACACCAGCAGTCTCCAGTGGTGATGGAGATGGCCTCAAGATGAAGGCATCTCTCCAGCTTGCTTAGCTGGGTGGAGAGCTGGAAGGACATGCAGGAGTTCCCTGGGGCTCATCAAGCATGCTGCTTGCTGTTTCCAAGGGTTTGTTGTGTCAAAATAATGTATGATTCCCTTTACCTCCTCCTCCTTCCCCACCTCACCCGAGCCGTGGTCCAGGGCTGCTGTCAGCGTCAGCACCAGCTGCAGGTGAGTGCTGTGCGCGGTGTGGAGCCATCCCCCTGCGAGCTGTTCATCACTTCTCTGTCCTCTCCCCTTGCAGCTGCCCAGCTGGATAACATCGGCTTCAGCATTATCAAGAAGTGCATACACGCTGTCGAGACAAGAGGTAGAGCAGATCACCAGGTGGTCTTGGTCTGGGGGTGGCCTTGCAGCTGTGTGCAGAGGAGCAATTGCTTACCTGCTTCTTCTCATGAGCAAAATGATTCATTACCCCTTGGAGACCCATAGCAGATAAACCCTGTGTGTGCTCAGCATTACCTTTGCTGAGGTGTGCATTCACCCTGCGGCTGCAGTCAGCAGGGGCTGAGCAAACGGCAGGGTAGGGTTAGGAAGGGATGTGCTGGAGGTGCAAAATGAGTGAAGGGACTGAAGCTGGGACTTCGTTTGAGCTCCTTTCACACAATGAAGGCCCCTGTGCTGTTTGTTAAGTGCAGATAGTTTGTGCTGCAGCCATAACTCCCTTGCTGACTGTGGGGTGGTGGAAAAGTGTCCTTAGATCTTTTATTCCTGAGCTAATTGAGGGTAATACTTTTAATCAATACAAGAAAGCCTTGACATCAAACCAGATTTTACCCTCTTCTATAACTTTGTGTGTACTTGGTGAGAGGGTTTAATTATTTTTGCTATTAGGGAAGTCAAAGAAATGAAAGAAACGCTGGTAGCTCTTGTGACATTCTCCTAATAAGCTCTTTGTTTTTCCTAGGGATCAATGAGCAAGGGCTCTACCGAATCGTTGGAGTGAACTCCAGAGTTCAAAAGCTGCTGAGTATATTAATGGGTGAGTATCTTGTGTGTTGTTAAAGGCAAGTAGGTTGTGCTGCTTTGAAGTCTCGCCAGCCGAGAACGGAGGCTCTTGTGGGGTACCTAATTGTGGTGAATGTGCTCTTAGGGCCCCATGCTGTTAGAGGCCGGGAGGTCCCAGGGCACCACTGGCAGGTTGCTAAGGTAGGACTCGTGTAGGACATGGCTTTCAAAGGTCTGGTGCAGTCACTGGTGTTCTGCTCACTTGCGCTATGGATTTTGGCAGCCTTCTCAAATGCAAACTAAAATCCTCAAAGGAATAGCTGAGAGCTTTGGTTTAATTTCATACCCGCCATGTTGTTCCCACAGTACTTCTTAATTATTTTCTCTTGTGTGTTGCATGCTGCCTGTGGCTCTTGCATTCTCCTTGGACCTTTTTATGCCTGTTTTAACACAGTCTTACTCAGACCTTTCAAGCTTGTCTTTCTCTCGTGCCCAAGGCATTGGTCCTGTGGTTCTGGGTGCTCGGGAGGAGAGAAGGTGTTGGGAGCTTGGTGTTGATGCTGTGGGGCTGCTCTAATCGCTGGTCCTGATGTGCAGCCTCGCTGCCTCTGCCCAGCAGCCCTCAGAAACCTCTCCCACTTAATGACAGCATGGCAAGAGGGAGGCTGTGGTGCTTGCTACAGGTGCCTTGTGCTCTGAACCAGCATTCATGTGGGCCTAATCTGAGCACTGAAACGTGCAGGAGCAAACAGGTCTTGGGATTGTCAGTGAGCTGGTCCTGTAGCATGTCTGGGACACCTGCGGCTTCATCTGCAGTGCTTCCTTGTTGGTGGGTTTGGGTTTCCATCGCCCACGGCCATGCAAAGCAAGTTGGGTCATACTTGGTCTGCATTGGAGAATCTGTAGCCTGACTCCTTTGCAATGTGACATCCTTTGCCTTGCTCCCTCCAAACGCCAGCGCTCCTTTCTGTTTCTCCTTGCAGAAAGTTTGAATCTTTGTGTTTCACTTTCAACGTCCTTCCTTCTCCTCTTCCAACTCCCCATTCTCTCCCCTCTGTGAAGCTGTTCACTGAGCAAAGCCCATGGTGGCTGTAGTTGTCAACGTTAACCTATGCAAAATTGATAATGTAGGGATAATGAGGAAGCAGAAGGGTAAGGCTCTAAATCAGGGGCTGACGCAAGGGGACCTCTCTGCGCCGGTTTTGCTCTGGCATTTGGAAAGCTCTCTGCAGTCACAAGAGCTGGTGACTGACTCCTTTATTAGTAGAAGTTTGGCATAGGTTCTGGGGCATGTGAATATGTCCTGCTGGGCGCCCAAGTACCGCAGATAACCAGAGCTGCCTCATGGCACACATGGCGCGTCCTCTGCTTCTGCTTTCCATGCCGCTGTGCATCACCTCGCGAGCGAGCGGAGCAGCAGATCCCTTTTCAACTCGCAAGGGCAGTCGTGGGCTGCGTTGATTCTGGGCCGGGGTGGTGGTGGTGACAGATGGCAGATCTTGCTTGGTTTGTGAGCTCTCTGGAGCTGGGAGGGATTCAAAGCCTTGGACACCATCCAGCATCCATTATCTCCTCGGTGACTGAAGCCTCTCAGCTGTCGACCTCGTGTCTCATAACGCGGTGATATATTGCCGGGGTTCTCTTTGTCCTGGCATGTCTTCATTGGAAGTCCCGTTAGAGGAGAGGGCGTGCGGGTGCTGCTGCGGGTGGGCGCAGGAAGAGGACCCCCTTTGGGGATCTCCCATGCTGTCAGTCACTGGAGTGCTTTGCAAACCCAGGACTCGGTATCTTCCTCTGAATCACAGGCAGTTAAATCCTCTTCAGCAATAGCAGTACTAGGGCTGACTGTGAAGTCAAACAAAATCGTGTCCATTGTCGGTTCCCCTTCTGTTCATGGCTGCCCTCGAGACGCTGAGGTTCTGCTCAATCCCTCCTGTTTGGATCCAATCCCAGTGTTCACATCCAGCCCCCCACCATGTTCGGATCCAACCCTTGTGAACAGAGCAGCCAACTTGTGCTTACAACTTCAGGTTTCCTTTATATTTAGAAATGAATGTGGGCAGCGGTACGGATTCACATACAGTTTAAATGGCAAAGAGCTCGGGTTTCCCGGCTGGTGTCAGTGACACCGCTGGGCTGGCCTCTGGCATGGGGTGTCCCTGTGGGAGGTCGGCACCGCCTGGGCTGACCGCGGAGCAGAGGCTTCCCATGGGCAGCAGCCGGGTCAGGGCTCGGGTTTGGGCAGAGCAGCCTGACTGCCACAGCCAGGGTGCCACGGGGAGGGAGCTCCCCAGGGCTCGTGGAGGCAGAGCAAGCGTCCCTTTACCCTTCACCATCACCAAGCACCATCAAAACGGGGACAACACCCAACAAACAAACTGTAACAGTCAGAGCTCCTGTGGAAGGGTTTATGATGGAGGTGTGTGTGTGCAGGACAGTGATGGTACTGGCGGGTCCAAAACCTGGCACTGAGTGGAGCATTACAGTGTCCGATCTTCTCCTCTTGCTTCTTCCCGATGTTAGGAGAGAGTGGGGCTTCCTATGACCCCGCACTGCTGGGGTGTACTGTGCCCTGTGGCTGGTTTGGAAATATCTTGAGCCACCCAGGTGTGGGTGAGGATTATGGCTGGGTGACAGGATGGTGCCCAGGAGGTTCCCTTGGCCATGGAGGAACTGGTGGGGAATTGAAACCAGGTCTGAGGGCAGCAGCTTTTGCCATCCCCAGGAAGCAGATGAAGAAGTTCCTCAGAAAGGGCTTTGGGCAGTGGCTGCATGAGATAATGGGCTGAGCAGGGTGATGGGCTGTGTGGGATGATGGGCTGAGCAGGGTGATGGGCTGTGTGGGATGATGGGCTGAGCAGGGTGGTGGGCTGTGGGGGATGATGGGCTGAGCAGGGTGATGGGCTGTGTGGGATGATGGGCTGAGCAGGGTGGTGGGCTGTGTGGGATGATGGGCTGAGCAGGGTGATGGGCTGTGTGGGATGGGCTGTGCAGCTGCCTCAGGATCATCCCCTGCATCACACACCAGTGTCTTGCTGTGGTTCCATCATGGCTGGGAGTTTTAGGGGTGTCTGATCAGCCTGGGCTTCCCTGCTGCCCACTGTGCTGCCTTGTCATGGCCAGCCCCATTCCCTGCCCTTGTTGTACCCATCCCATCACCTGGGGTCTGCAGGGATGATTGCATGCAGATGAATGGGGCTGCCATCCCCGCTGCTGCTGCTGCTTCCCTCCAGGAAGAAAACAAACCAGCAAAACTATTTTTTTGGGAATGGGAATAGATTCCTCCCACCCTGAATTTCTATTTTCTATTATCTCTGGTAGACCCTGCCATAAAAAGGCATGTTCTAATTTCTTCTTGGTGTGGATCTGGAATGCTGCAGCTCCCCTTCCTTTCCTCAAATATCCCATGTACAAGGCTGTAAGTGATAACCCCCATTATCACAGCCTGGGGAGAGCCGGGAAATGCTCCTCTGGGACCACGCAGGATGAGTGAAGGGAGCAGGGGGGATGCTGCAGCAGCCAGCAGTGTTGTGGGATGAGCTAAGTGTTTTCTTCAGCCTCAAAGCCTTGGGGAAGTTAATTTTCCGGTTCTTTTCCCCTTGCCCTTTCACTTCAGCTTTTCCGTATTAGCCAAGAGACATCCGATGAGTGATTTGCAGCAATGAGCAACGTCAGGGTTAACACTGCATCTGGCCTGTGGGGGTTTCTGCAAGCCCTGTTTCACGTTTACACCAGATCCTGTGGGAAGGCATCCTTGTGCGGGGCAGAAGGTCGCTGCGGTGTGCTACAGGCACCTCTAGCTGGGCAGACAGATGCTCCATCACTAACCTACAAAGCCAAACCCTTTGCAGACTCATAAATCTGAAGGTCAAGGGGAACTCATGATCTGCTCCGAGCCTTTTCATGCCACCGACCGCAGCGTTTCACCTAGGGCTTCATCAATCTGCCTGTGAAGTCCTGGATGAGCTTGTGGAAGGACATCCAGTCTTGAGCTGTTTGTTCACCTGCAGGGAAGGCCTCGCTAGGAGAAAGGGGCTGGGTTTTTGTGTTATTTTCATTTTGGTTTGTTTTTTCCCTATACCACCTTCATCTTTAATCTCTTTAAAGGAGGTGCAGCAGGAAGTTGCCCTGGCATTGAGGGGAAGGATGGTGTTCATTTGTGTGATTGCAGTGAGGGACATGTGATCCCGGTGTGGATGTACAGTTCTGAGGTGTTTGTTTTCAGGTGCTGCTCTTGATGTTTTTTTGTAATTAAAATAACCCCTTGCCCCAGGGAGAGCCTGACTCCCTCACTGCATTCTTTTAATTAGTTTTAAAATTACACTGTGCTACGTCTTGCTTTAGAATTCAAAAGCTCATTGTACGTGTTGGTGGGAAGACAAATCCCCACCGAGCCGAGTCCGTGGGACCAGATGGTGTTGGCAGCTCTATCTGGCATCAGGCTTGGCCATGGTTGCAGCGAGTGCTCCTCTGCGCCTGCTCCAGCTCTCCAGGGATGTCCCTGTCATTGGAAGGACCCACACAGGTCTCCCAGCATCCCCACAGAGGCTTCATAGTGATTTTGGTGGAAGCAGGATCCCTGTCTCCAGGTCCTGCTCGCCCAGAGCTCAGTGAAGCCAAAGCCTTCAGCTCTGGGGAGGTTGAGAGGCCATGGAACCCCAGCCTGGTTTGTGTTGGAAGGGACCTCAAAGTTCCTCCAGCTCCAACCCCTGCCACGGGCAGGGACCCCTTCCACTGGAGCAGCTTGCTCCAAGCCCCTGTGTCCAGCCTGTCCTTGAGCACTGCCAGGGATGGGGCAGCCACAGCTTCTCTGGGCACCCTGTGCCAGCGCCTCAGCACCCTCCCAGGGAAGGGCTTCTGCCTGAGAGCTCATCTCAGTCTCCCCTGTGGCAGGTTAAAGCCATTCCCCTTGGCCTGTCCCTACAGGCCCTTGTCCAAAGCCCCTCTCCAGGTTTCCTGCAGCCCCTTCAGGCACTGGAGCTGCTCTCAGGTCTCCCCTTCAGGAGCCTTCTCTTCTCCAGCTGAACCAGCCCAGCTCTCTCAGCCTGTTTGCCAGGACCGAGTTAGCAAAGAGCATTCAGGAAGCGGCATCCAAGCAGGAGGGAAACGACTTTCTCCTGCATTTACTTCTCCCTTCTCATCAGCCGTGGCTGCTTCTGCCATGGAGCAGCCTCCGTCTTTAGTCCTGGCAGCTGGTTCCTTGGTGCTGCCGTGAGGTATCCATGGCCGGGCCACTTAGCCCTGATCTCCTGGTGGCTTTTGACATGCCCGGCTGTGGTTGTCGGGGAGGAGTCAGAAATGAACTCCATCCACATCCGTGTCTGCGAGGCGGGTGCGCAGGCAGTGGTGCTCACCCAGGAGCACCCCGGGGTGATGGGGTCCTGGCATGGGTGGAGGTGCTGGAGGAGGGAGCGATCGCCCCTTCGCAAGGGCTCTTATCAACGCATTGGGGTGTTCTCACAGGAATCCATAAAACTGGCAGCGCGTTGATCCCTCTGTGCAGCCCTGTGCAGCCCTGACCGGGGCGGGTGCTGTGCAGGAGGCAGGGGAGCAGGAAGCTGCAGGTTCCATGAGTGTGGTTTGGTTCAGATCCGCTGTGGGAAGGAGCTGGCTGCTGCTCTGGAGCCGCCTGTTTCCATGGTCCACAACAGCTGCGTGGGTTTGTGATGTCTTTAAAGGAGTTCTTCAGAAGATAGGAGGGGAAAAACTGTGGAAGGGAAGGGAAGGGAAAGGAAGGCCCCGGAGGAGATGAAGAGGAGAATGCTGCAGTGCTCAGCAATGAACCAGGCACTGCCCCCAGACACTGACACTGCAGCGCTGAGAGCCGGTGGGACGGCAGCTTCCCAGGATGGCTCCAGGGGCTCTTCCCTACCTTGGCCAGGAGAAAAAGCCACCTCCTGCCCCCCTGCACACCCATGGCCTGCCCGACACCCCCAGTGCCACCATTGCTGCCTCTCACATTGGTTCAGTGGGGTGATGCCTTGCAGCCTGCCCAGGGCTGGGATTTCCTGCTCAGCCCTGGGGGTGTCTGTGTTTGATGGGTCTGTGTTGTGTTTGTGCCCTGCTCTGTCACCGCTGTCACTGAGCCACCGTCTCCTGTGCCGTGTGTCACGCTTTGGTTACACTGCTGATCTCACTGCTCGTGCTTCGTGTTTTCCCTTTCTTTCCCTCATCCCGTGCGAGTGAGTGTGGCCCATCTCATGTAATGCTTCCCTGCACAAGTGTCTGGATCAGCTTGTGCTCACTGGGCTGGGGAATAGCAAATAAAATGGGACGTTGTGGTCTTCCTGCACCGCTGAGCTGGTGAGAGCTGGAATTAGATTCACTGTGCTTCACTTTTTTCTGTTTTCTCTTCTTCCTTAGATCCCAAAACAGCCTCTGAAACAGAAACTGAGATCTGTGCAGAGTGGGAGATAAAGACCATTACCAGCGCTCTGAAAACTTACCTGAGGTAAGGCAGGAAAGCCTCAGCTTCGTGAGGAGTCGGTGATGGTTTGGGGCGTTACTGCCTGTTACTATAGATCCTTTGCAATAGCACTTCAGTAGTACCAAAGGAGAAACTGCTCTGAGAGGATTGGTTCTGGCTTTTCCCTTGACCCTCCAGCATGGTTGAGGAGGATCTGGGGAGCACGGTCAGCTCTCTGATGGATGCATGTGGTACAAATATGGTCCTAAAAGCCCATTCTTGTGTCCCCTGCCTTGATTGCAGTTTTTGCCTAAGCTTTTCCTGATGGGCTTCTGCCTCATGAGCCTGGAGCAGGCGGTGAGTGCAGGGATCCTCTAAGGGCTGTGGCTGTAGTGCTGCTCAGAGTGGGGTGCTGAGCTCTGCTGTACTAATAATTCCTGTAGGCAAGTCAATGCCATTATCACTGTGGGTTATCTTCCCAAAGGATTAGTTTGTTGGCATCTCATTATCCACAACAGGCTTCTACCTGTCACGGCTGCAGCTTTGTGTTTTCTGACACTGTTCTGTGCACTGGGTTTTATTTGAGAGAGAGTGCGCAGGAGAGAGGCTAAATCCAATTAGGGTGATGAGGATAATTAGCTTGGTGGATCTCAGCCTAGGAAATCACTGCATCGCTTTTCATGATTGGCAGCCTTTGCTCTGGAGCTTGAACTGTGCAAAGCCCTGAGGAATGCCAGCAGCACTGAGATGTCCCGTTGAAGGGATGTGGAAGTGGGAGGGCAGAATGGGGAGCCGAGTGGGAACAGGGACTGGTAAAGTTTTGTCATGAGGCCTGTTTCTCTTTCTAATTTGTTTTTAAACGGATTTGGAACGCATGGGCTCACGAATGCCCTGAACCTCTGTGGTACTGAAGGAATGCTGAAGTTAGAAATGGATTCAGTGCAGTGCGGGAAAGGGAGGCAGAATAAATCAAAGGTGCTTCAATTGATCTTATTCCTTCTGATGGGGGGAATTAATTAGAGTTGCTGTTGCTTAATTCTGCACTTTTGAAGACGGCGAGGGCAAAGCTCCATTTCTGTGGATTGTGTTACTCAGATGTGTTGTGTGTGCGTTACCTTTTTATCTTCCAGAATGCTTCCAGGGCCGCTCATGATGTACCAGTTTCAAAGGAGCTTCATCAAAGCAGCAAGTGAGTTTGTTGTTGGCGGCACCGGTCTGAAAGAGGAGCCTAATTTGCACGTAACTGAGCATAACCCCTGCCCTGCTGCTTCCCCACTGACCTCCTGCTCCTTCAGTCCCGGAAAGCAGAATGAGAACGGAGAGACAAGGGGCATGGTGTTGTTTGGGACTGAACCAGATGAAGAGGAAGCGCAGGTGGTGCTGGGGAGCGGGGAGCTGGCTGGTGCCTGCAGCTCTGCCTTGCTTTGACCGTCATGTTCCCAAGGGAAGGAGGCTGTTGTTCAAACACCGCCTCCGGGGATCTGATGCGGTTGGTTGTGGTGCTTGTGTCTGTGCTGCCTTCCTTTGCCTGCCCTGGACATGGTGCTCTGTGTGAGAGCAGGTAACTGTTGGCACACACAGCAGCCTGTGTGCATGGCTGGAGCCAGGGGGCAGGAGGGCTCACTTGCTCCATGGCCACATCAGTGTTTGGCCTTGAACGGCTCCTACATAGGCTGTTGGAACACATCTGCCGGCACTGGTGGATCCAACCAGCACCAGATGCTGCAGCATCATGAGGCTCAGTGCTGGGCATCCTGATGGTGCTTGGGAGCACATTGAATGGGAATGTGCTGATGTTGGTTACAGCCAAGCCCCTTCTCTGATCACAGCTGGCTTTTCACATGGCTGGCTGCTCTCACCTCACTGTTTCCTTTTGGGAACAACCAGTTGGGGTTGGTGGAAAGGAAGAGTGCTTGGTGGAGCAGGTCCCCAGGACAACTGTTGGTGTTAGTGTTGGGTCCTGCATGCCTCTTCGCATCATAACCCCCCTAATGCAGATATAAATCATCTCCTATTTCCAATGCAGAACTGGAGAATCAGGAGTCAAGGGTGTCAGAAATCCACAGCCTTGTCCATCGGCTCCCGGAGAAAAACAGGCAGATGCTGCACTTGCTCATGAACCACTTGGCAAAGTACGTTTATGACTGATCTGTTTTTCTGTCCTTTTTCCACTTCCTCTGAAAGTGAATAGTGGCAGAAAAGTTTCGTTGTGTGTGTGTGGTGTTGAGTCATATCTGGTTGGCGAGGACCTGGAAACCTGCGTGTGAGTGGAACGAGGGCTGCGGGACGGAGCGGTGCAGGGGATGGTCCCGCTGAGCCCCAGCCTGCAGTGGCAGGAGGGGTCACCACGTTCCTGGGAATATAATGATGCTCTAATGGTGTGGTGATGGGTCTGGCGGTCCAGGAGGCAGAGCGGAGGTTAGGCTCCTCCCTGGCTTTCACATCAAGCTTAGTGTTAAGGACTAGGAGGTGTTTCTTTGCTACAATTGCGTATTTGCTGCCTTTATGCGACCTGATGAATCAATCCAAGGTAACCTTGAAACTTTCCGAGGGCACCGGAATTGAATGATTTTTTTTTTGCTTTCAGTGATAGAGCTGACCTGTAATTTCCTGTCTTCATCCTGCTCCTGCAGGTTGCCATGGAAACCTTTGATTAGTGTTTTAAAAGTGGAAGCATCATCAGGTGTTTGCGCCAGGCTCAAGGCTGCCGGGTCGTACCTGCCCTTGTGTTCCCACCAGCGCCACAGGAGCGGGAGGGATGGGGCAGGAATCTGGGAATGAGTTAATGGGAGTAACCGGTTAGAAGAAGGCTTGGGAGAACCTGAAGTTATCTGTCCAAGAGGAAAAATAACAAATGCTACTTGAAATAGGATTAAAAATGACTCCAGATGCTTTCTTTTGACATGGGTTTGTATCTGTTCCATGGGCTCTCCGGCAAGGCTGTTAAAAGCCCAAGAGCTGGTTTAGATCTCAGTTTCAAAACCTGCTTTATTTACAGGCTCAAGCCAAGGGCCAGCCGGTTCCAGGTACTCCCATCAGCCAAATCTGTGTGAGGAATCTCGTAACTGCTGAAGTGTTTTTTATGTAAAAGAAAACCTGGTGGTGTTTGAGTGAGAGATGTGGAGAGGGGAGGCAGATAATGCAATGGGTCTCATGCTGCTTTAGTGGGCAAGGAACTAAACCAAAACACAAACAATGAGTGAGTAGGAAGAGAAACAGCTCATAGTGGTTATTTAATGGGAAAAAAATACCTCAGAGAAAGGCAGGAAGCTGAGGAGCGAGAGCCTGCTCCATGGAGCTACCGCCCTGCAGCAGCTCCCCTGGTCCCAGTGCTGTTCCTGGGGGATCCTGGCCTGTGTAGGGAAGGGGGATGCTCTGACATGGGGGGACCAGCTGGGGTTCAGTGCTGCCCATCCCTGGTGAGGGGAGCCAAGAGCAGGGCATCCATGGCTAACACTGGCAAAGCCAAAGGGCTCCTTTCCAAGCTGGGCTGCACTCATCTGATTCTGCCCTTTTTCTTACTTAAAGTAATGTATGAATAATCAAGATCTGCATTTTGATCGCAAGAGCTGAAAAAGCATTTCTCACAGTATTGCTGTGAAGCTCTCTTATGCTAAAAGCAGAACTCCTGTATCAGTCACATAGAGTCCATCCTGTGTCATCCTGCATCTGTTTTTTTGGTGTGTATGCTCGCTGTTGCCCACTAGAAAGGGACTTGGGGCTCCTCATGTGGCATGGGGCTGTGGTTAATAGCAGTACAAACCCCTGCTATCACAACTGATAGGTTCAGAAATGGCAATTATTAGCACAAATGAAATAGCAGATGGGAGAAGTGCCTGTGAGGTGGTTGAGCAGTACCCTTCCCACTGCACAGCAGGGAGGTGCTATGGGTCCTGCTCTGGCTCTAGGGGGAAGAAGAGCTGGAGGGATGGAGGACAGGTCCCGGGGACAGACACAGGCAGGATGTGAATAGACAATGAAGTTGATTTCTGTCTCTTACTGCATCTCTGAGCCTGTTTGTGCTGCCTCCTGTCTCCTGTTCATGTGTGCAGGCAATCACCTGCTGTGTAATACAGAATGTGAGCAATTCCTGCTCCCTCCTTGGGAACGTGATGCTGCAAATGCCCCCTGCTCTGCAGACCCTGGTTCCAGTGAAGCTTGCTGTTATGATGTTACTCTCTGACCCATGAGTAGGTGCAACCTTTAATTTTCCTTCCTGGTACATGCTCACTCTGTCAGGATGCTTGCGATAAGCGCAGCTGTGATTTGCTGTTCCTGAAAGAGAGGAGAGCTCTTTGTTCTGATCCTTGTCCAAGGGGATCTCTGCAGGGAAGCCTGAATACCCGCAGTCCTCCCCGTCCCAGTGAACCCCATGCCTGCATCCACTGGTCGTGCCAACAGGCTGCTGGAGCCAGTGAGGCTCTGGATGATCTTAAAACCCACCTGGTTTCTCTTGTCTTGGGGCAGAATAGTCCGTGTCTTTCAAAGGACGGAAGGACAAGCACAGGATGTCTCTTCTCCTGTTTCTTGTAGCTGTTTTAATTATCAGCATCACTACTGCTTAGTCAGTCTATTAATCCGTGGAGCTTTCGGTGATTGCAGGGATGGTTGATGAGTGTTCCTCATTCCCTGCTTTAAGGAGGAGAAACACCCTTTTTACAAAGGTACATGAAGAACTGGTGCCAGGGGAGGTGGTAAGTGCCCTGGGACACTGCTGGCTCCCTGCTCTCCCAGCATCATTTCCTAGTGGTTTATGCCCACCTTTTCCTGTGCCCATTGGGGCAACAGCCTTGAGCTTTCTGTGGTGCAGATCTCCTCACGCCATCCTCAGGGTTTGCTTCCTCTTTATCCTGGGATGTTTTCCTTATCCCCACTGTCCTTAGCTGGGAAATGAGGAAATCAGCACTACCTGGGTGCTGCAGAGCGCCCTGGGTGCAGCCTGTCCTGCAGCAGCCACTGAGCAGCACGCTCCTTGCATGCTTTGGTGCTGTTTTCCTGCAGATATCCCCTTTTGGCCAGCACCTATCTCCCAGAACGGCTGCACTGCTGTTTCCAGTGCTCTTTTATCAACCCCATGTGCCAGCTCTGGTTAAACTATTATTTTTTTTCCCTGCCAAATAACTTGAAACAGAGCAGAGGCACACTGTCTTCTCCTTCGGTTTTAATGTACTTTCTCACCAAGGAGTGAGTGCTTTGGAGAGCAGAGCAGGAGGAGCTCAATCTGATGGTGCTTCAGGCATTGAGGAATTACTTGATTTTGCATGGGCACACTTTGACAGCTGAGCCTTGCTTTGTTCTCTGGCAGCGAGATCGAGGTTCTCCAGTACAGATGGTGCTGTGCTTCTGCACCCTTCAGTGGGGCTCCTGAGATCCTCCTGCAGCTCTGCATCATTCCATGCATCGCTGCTGCTCCGTGCATCTCCTGGCCCAAGGAGCAGGGCCTGCAGGTCCACTCCTCTCCTGGCAAAAGGTCAGAACCCCAAAGGACGCTGCAGAAGAAACATGTACATGTGTTTAGCAGCATTATCTTCAATCACTCAGCACTGTGGGCTGGCCAGCAGGGACCGGTTCCCTTTGCTTTTGCTGCGGTGGTGTTTTCTAGTTTACATGTTTTAACCAACATGACAGTGATTGCTATCTTGAGCACAAAGTGTTTTGCACTTATCAGCGTGGATGGTTTCCATGGGCTCCGTGGGGTGGCTGTGATCAGCCACAGCCTGGGCATCCATTGGAACCCACCCTCTGTGACAGCCCATTAGTGAGATGGGACAGGAGCAAGGGGCCTTTGGGAGGGGCTCTGCTCTCTTGAACCGGGGGGCACTGGCAAAGGAGAACGGGATAAGAACTCTTCCAGGTCTGCCTACAAGAAGAAGACGGTGCTTGTTTTCCTTATGGAGCAATCCCAGCCCTGGCAGCGCCGTGCCCTGCTCCCGGGCTGCTCTGTGCAGATCCCATGGGAGCCAGGTCCCATCCCCAGTGCTCACCATGGTGAGTTCTGTGCCAGCAGCCTCGGGAAACCCACTGAAGCTCCTGTGCAGGACCGGGGGCTGTGGCGTGCCCAGAAACAGGCTTTTCCTTGGGCTGTTTTCCCTGTTTCCCCCCGAAGGTGCAGCCGGCGAGGAGGCTGACACCTCTTGGCACAGCAGGTCTGATTTCATCCCCGTGGCAGCTGTTTATGCTGCTGTCTGGTAACTATTCATTGCTTGATTTATGTATTACTTCCAGTAAGTCACTCTTGTCCAGGACGTTCTGGAAATTTCCACCAGCCGCTGAGGCCTCCGCGATGCGCTGCTCTCATATGCTCCTCACCTGATTTGGCTGCCAGGAGCAAATAGTGACTGAGCTCTCTGACCCTGTGTGGCCAGGCCCGGCAGCCATCCATTCCTTTTCCCAGTGCCTCTTTCTGATCCCTCTGGATCGTGGCACTGCTGGGTTCCAGGGGAAGCCCTGGGAATTCAAGTGACCCAAGGGATCGGGGTGCTCCCTTGGGCAGCAAAAGCAATGTCGCATGAAAAGTGACTCCCGCAGGCACACTGTGCCTTGCAGGAGCTGGGAGGATCCTGCCTGGGCTTGTTTGTCCCGGGTCAGGCTCATGCTGTGGTTCTTTATCCCGATCTTGCCTTTTTTCCCCCCCTTTTCTCCTCCTGTTTTGTTTCTCTGCTTTGTGTCTTGGGTTGGAGCATCAGGTTTTAGGTGATGCTAAGGAGAGCTGAGATAGGTGCAGCTTGGTGAGCACCATACCGGAGCCAGTCCCATGGCTTGGGACAAGGCTCTGTAGGGACAGGCCAAGGGGAATGGCTTTAACCTGCCCGAGGGGAGACTGAGATGAGCTCTTAGGCAGAAGCTCTTCCCTGTGAGGGTGCTGAGGCGCTGGCACAGGGTGCCCAGAGAAGCTGTGGCTGCCCCATCCCTGGCAGTGCTCAAGGCCAGGTTGGACACAGGGGCTTGGAGCAAGCTGCTCCAGTGGAAGGGGTCCCTGCCCGTGGCAGGGGTTGGAGCTGGAGGAGTTTAAGGTTCCTTCAACCCAAACCAGGCTGGGATCTCTCAGCCTCTCCAGAGCTGAAGGCTTTGGCAGCACGGAGCTGTGGGTGAGCAGGACCTGGCAACAATGATCCTTCTGGTTTTGTTTTTAATACGAGATTCTGTGGAATTTACCAAGAAAAAAACCCCAAGCCTGTAGGTGTTCGCTGTGTTTCTTGTGCTTGGCTTCCTGTAATGTGCAAATTAGCAAAAGGCTTTGTTCTGCTTCTGCAAAGGAGCTTTTAACCTCCTCAACCTGGATTGTCCATACAGGAGCTGTTTGGTAGCTTTTTCTTCTGCCCTTCTCCAAAAGATCCCTCTATTTCCTGCTGGTGCCCCAGTTCTCAGCCGGGGAGGAGCGCGCTGCAGAGGCTGCAGCATCTCTTAGCGGGTTCTTTGCTTGTATCTCCATCACGCATCAGAGTCATCTCTGTAGATATGATAATGGTGTCTTAAATTAGACCAAAGCTTACATCACCAGCGCTGGCAAGGTCCCTCAGTAGCATGTAATGCGGCATATGCTGGGTCTGCTGTGCAGTTCCTGTGGCTGAGCATCCCTGCCGGGATCTTCGGGAGAAGCACCAGGCATCTTGCGTTACTCAAGCGTGAATTCTTATGGGCTTGCGTTTGAGCTCAGTGTTGTTGGATGAGGTTGTTGATGGCACACAGTTATCTGGGTTCTTTTTAATTGTTTATCACAGTGAAACGGAGGCTGTGTACAGAAACAGATTGAGTCTAGAGACAGCAAAAGATTTCCAATAAATGGCTGGCATCGCTCCTGGTTGCGTCTCCTCGGTCCCTGCAGACAGTGGGACTTGGGCATTTTAATGAGAGCTTCCCCAGGTTGCCCTTTACACTGAGCAGACCCAGTGCTAAATTCAATTCTATAGATTTGAGTCAAATGTTTCTTTAGCACAAGAGAGGGAAATAAAAGTCATCAGTGCTAAGATGTCTTTGAGCTGCAGTTCTTCCCTGGGATGAGTTTTTCTTCCCTGTGAGGGTGCTGAGGCGCTGGCCCACGGCACCCAGAGAAGCTGTGGCTGCCAGTTCAGGGCTGCAGTCGCTGGGATGGCGATTTGATGGTCATCTGCTGCCACGAGATATAGGAAGGGCACCGTGGGGTGAGTGGGTGCAATAAAACATGGGGGATGTTTTTCTAATCATTGAGCAAAACCTTGTTCCGTTGGCAAGGACGGGACAAGCGTTTTACTTGCTGCGTTAAACAGGACTTCAGTTTGTTCTGCAAAGCCGCCTGTTTCTGTATTCTGTTTCTTTCCAACGGCATTCATTTAGGAATTCAGCACTGACTTTGTGTTTGTGAAGCAAATGTTCTCCAAAATACCTCTAAAGGGAAGGAGAAAGGACAAAACCTGCTTGGTTACCCTTCCCCATGGCCGATGATGCTCCTCTATGACTGTGCAGGTGCACACCAGGGAAACTTCTGCTCCTTCCCCTGCGACCTGGCTCTCGGCTCTGCATAGTTTCCCGTGCCTCCCTGCAGGGCCAGCGGGAGCTGCACTTGCTGAAGCCGGTGCCGGTTCGTGCTGGGAGGCTTTCTGGAAGCCCCTTTGCTTTGGCTGGTTTCCACCTCCCAGGTGAGGCTTCGGCACGTCGCTTACGACTGCGGCAGATCTGCCTTGGGGCTTCTTGCTCTTCCAGGCTGTTTGCACCCGATGGCTGTGTAGGTTTCCTTACTGCAATGTGAAAGCATTGGGGACTTCAGGTTTCAGAGGAAAACCTGGGTGCCTTGCTGGGTTTACTGGGGCTGATGCTGCTCATGCACAGGGTGGCTCTTGAGGGGCTGCAGGCACAGCCTGGAGCCAGCCAAACCCCCCCTCTGCAGCACAAGCTGCCTCCATGGCTGTGGCTAATGGGTAAAAGAATTGTTATTGTAAAGAGGAAAGATCTATTTGAGGGCAGCAGGCTGAAGTTGTAGCTGAGTGCTGGGCTTGCACACAGAGAGCTAAAACTAAGGGAAGATGTGCAAGGCTCTGGCAGGGGTATGGGGATTGTGTTCACCGTGTGTTACCTCTCGGTTGCATGTGGTGATGTGAGGTTTGCTGGTGGGGCTCTGGGAAGGGTGGCAGAGTTTCTGCGGTGCTCAGCATGACATCCCATGGGCTGCATGAAGGATGCTGGTCTTTAACAGGGTGTTACTGCTGCAGGGTGGCAGCGGCACAGGGGACAGCATGTGCAGCCCTGGCAGCTCCAGCTCCATCCCTGAGGACGCTTCGGGGCAAAGTCCCCTTTTCTGGCAGTGTTTCTGCAGGTGGGGACTGGGTGGCATCGTGGTCATGCCTGATGGGGAACGTGCCACCCTTGTGCTGAGGGCTGGGGAGCAGGTTCAGGACCCCCCTGTCAACTTATCCCCCTGAGATGTCTCACCAAGCTCAGCTTATCTGCAGCCAGAGTGGGTGGCTTTGGGAGTTGTGGTGACTTGATCTGGAAAGCCTGAAGCAGAGGCGCACTGCAGCCCCAGACGTGTTCTCCTTGCACGTCACAGCATGTCTGGATTTCACAGGGATCGGGATTTGTGGATACCGAGCTGCACGCTTGGCCTCTGCATCTGTTCAGCGCGATGCGAGCACTTTCCCTTGGTTTTTTTTAACTTGGGAGTGAACCCAAGCATCCAGCTGTGGCCAGATTCACCCGGGAGGAAGAGGGAGGCTTATTGGAGCCAGTCAAGCCGCCCAGCACCACTGCAGCACATGCTTCACCCCGGCTGAACGCCCCTTGAGTTGTCAGTGCTGCACCTGGAGGTTTTGTCAGCTGCGTTTGCCCTTGTCTTTGCTGGGAGGTTCTGCGTGTCCCTGGTGGTCTGTCCTCCTTTTGGATCTCCTGGCCTTCATCTGCATTCCTCCGCACTTGGCTCTCCTTGCTGGAGCGGCGGTGCTGTGGAAGTTGTGATGCTGGGAGTCTCCGCAGCCTGCAAAGGGCTGTGTATGGTGGGGTTTGTCCCATGCTCCCGTCCCTGCTCCTGTGTGCAGGGAATGCGCAGTGACCACATGGCAGGCAAGCGAGCCCCATGGTGCTTTCTGAGATGCCACCGTGCCACTGTGAGCGATGGGTGGCATCGGGGTGTACGGGGGCACTTGGTGAGGATTTTCTGTTTCCAGTCTCCTCTGGGCACTGCAGGGCAGGAGATGTGGGTTGTTTTTTTTTTAAAATCTCCTTTTATTAACTTGAAATATTTTCATTATTATTGTTATTGGTCTTGTCAACACAAGGAGGACGTGGAGCTGTTGGAGTGAGTCCAGAGGAGGCCACAGAGATGCTGCAAGGGCTGGAGCAGCTCTGCTCTGGAGCCAGGCTGGGAGAGCTGGGCTGGGGCAGCTGGAGAAGAGAAGGCTCCTGAAGGGGAGACCTGAGAGCAGCTCCAGTGCCTGAAGGGGCTGCAGGAAAGCTGGAGAGGGGCTTGGGACAAGGGATGTAGGGACAGGCCAAGGGGAATGGCTTTAACCTGCCCGAGGGGAGACTGAGCTGAGCTCTTAGGCAGAAACTCTTCCCTGTGAGGGTGCTGAGGCGCTGGCACAGGGTGCCCAGAGAAGCTCTTCTGTTCCTGATGCGGAGCCATGGGAGCTGCTGGTACGGCGGCCAGCCCGGCCCTCGCCCCGCTGTCTACCTCTGCACTCATCAGCTGCAGCCCAATTAAGCTCATTAGTGCGCAGGGATGACTTGAACGCACCCAGGAACATTTCCCAGAACTCATTAGGTTTTATCCGACAAATAGCAGCAATGGTGAGCGCCGCTGGCGGCCGGCGCTGTGTGCCTGCCGCGTGAAACGGCTGGAACTGGGAGAACTGGGGGCAGGACACTGGCTGCAGGGTTTTACTGGAGGGAAGCCCAGCAGCCTTGCTGAGCCTCCCCCTGCACAAGGAGTGAACGTCCTGCAGCCGCGATGCTCTTTGTGAGCGCTCGGTAGGGGTTGGAACTGGCTGAGCTTTAAGGTCCCTTCCAGCCAGACCCAGTCTGGGATTTGTTCTGTGATTCCCACCGTTGAGTGGATGGAGGATCCGCAGGTGCCTCTGTCACCCCGCGTGCTGTGTCCTGCTCTTTACCTTCATTCGTGTCTGGGATCAAGTGCAAGCCTTTCATTTGCAAGAAGCTCCACAGAGCAGCCTCCATAATTTTGGGGGTTGTTGTCTCTCTGCATGATTGTCTTTCCACTTTAAATAGAAGCTCTAAAGGTGGTGGCAGACATGAAATGTATTTTTACCCATAGCAGAACGAATTAGCCGCATTATTTGCTGTCCTATCAATTTCGCTAGGCCAGCCGTAACAAGCACTTTGTTTTCAAAGGTTTGTCCCAGGCATGGAAATAGAAACACTTGAGACTTTATCTTTGTTCCCTTTCAGATGTTTGTTTGTTTTCCCTGAATCAGGGAAGACATTTGAACTAATGGCAGCACTCCTTGGCTGAGGCTTATGTATGTGTATTTTATATAGGTATAATACATACACAAAGTAATGCCAGATGGAGAGGAGCTTTGGATGAGGGCCTGTAGGGACAGGCCAAGGGGAATGGCTTTAACCTGCCACAGGGGAGACTGAGCTGAGCTCTTAGGCAGAAGCTCTTCCCTGTGAGGGTGCTGAGGCGCTGGCACAGGGTGCCCAGAGAAGCTGTGGCTGCCCCATCCCTGGCAGTGCTCAAGGCCAGGTTGGACACAGGGCATTGGAGCAAGCTGCTCTAGTGGAAGGGGTCCCTGCCGGTGGCAGGGGTTGGAGCTGGAGGAGCTTTGAGGTCCCTTCCAACCCAACCAGTCTGTGGTTCTAATATTAACACCGATCAAATAAGGAGGCAGTGCAGGGCTTCCCCCGCCTGCAGCACCCATCCGGCTCCGCTGCATTTCTCCTCTGTTACAGGGTGCTGATTGCAAGCCCGTGCAGCAGAGAAATATTTACTGTTCCTGTCTGCTTCCCTGCACTGAGGCCTGACTACCAATTACTCTGTATTAAATTATGTTTGGCCGTCCTGGTGATTATACAGTATCCAAGCAACCCAGGTGTAATCTGATTTAACACACAACATGGATTTACCCTGCTCCTGTTCTCCTTTGTTTTTGTGACAGTGAATGTACAGTGAGCAGTGTCTGCCCATGGACCCCCCCAGGACACAACCTGCCTCGGAGCTGGCATCCTCCTTTTGGCTGGGGGCTTGCAGAAGCCAAGGTGCTTCTTGGGTTTGCACCAAGTGGGTCAGGTCTTTGGACAAATCCCTGTGCAGGGCTGCTCATTGGTGATGCTCTGCAGGGTGTGGATATTCCTTCCATCAAGGGGCTCTGGGGTCTGTCCAGTGCTGATCCCAGAGACAAGTGGGAACCATCAGGTGTTACGAGGAGGACAAACAGCCCAGAGTGCAAGAGGCAATGATAGCCTGGAACACTGTAAGCACCAAGTGGGAGTTGAGAGGTTGTTCTGCACATTTCTCCATTAGCTGTTGCTTGCCAGTGCCTGCCTGTGCTGGAAGTGTGTTCTGCAAAGAGGGGAGGCAGAGAGGACTGAAAAGGGACCCATCTGAATTAATGTTCATGCAATTGCTTTCAGAGAGCACCGAGGGCCAGAAAGAAACAGCAGGTTAAAAGGAAAATGTAGTGAATCCTTGGAAACCTTCTAAAGGGCAGCTCAGGAATGGCACTAACAATGCCTGACAAAAAGCACCAACATTAAGCACACTTTGGGATTGAGAACACCCCATCTTTAGAAACTGCACCATTATTTTCTAGTGCAAAGGATGATGAAGAGGTATAATTTATAGTAAATTATCATGTGGATAATGGATGTGAAATTTGAAGCATGTGAAAGGTGAATCATGTTTTTTAGCATAGCTTTGGTAACAGAGCGCTCTCAAGTGTGCAGCTGGAACAGTACCCATGGTACGGATCAGAAGTTCATGTGCCACCAAGTTTAGTTCGGCAGGAGTCAGATTTGCACTGGCACAAAATGTCTTCCAGGCTTTACAGGGCCAGAGCCAATGTAGGAAGGAGGGATTTGGGATGGAGGCGAGGGCCAGTGCTTGCATCTGGGTGCATGGGCATCCCTTGGGCACCCAAGGTCCTGCTTGGGAACCCATTAATAGCTTCATCTGAAATAATGAGGGGAATGGTGCACAGCTGCCTGCCCATAATGAACCAATGACAATGTAATTTATTAGAGTGATGTATTACATGGGAACGGTAATGAGAAATGGAGGGACCTGATTTTGTAAGACTCGGATCAATTCGGTTGGGTTTTTATAAATGAACAGTGTTTTTCTAACCACGGAAGATCATTAACATATTATTTTATTAGTACTTTTCAAAGCTGTTTGAATTACAGCTGCGTTTTTCAGAATCCAAATAGCAGCATGTGGACATGTGTCTGAAATATAGATGTTGCTGCAGTGTAAATACGTCATTGGCATTCGATAGGGAGGTGGGTTGGAGTGACGGAAGAGGCTGGGATACATCTATAATTTATGAACATAGCTGTAAGTAGGAGTTATTTTCCTGTAAGCAAGCAAGCTTTTTCCTGAGAATTTGTTTCCTATTGAACTTCTTCTGCCTTCCTCCCTGCTCCATGAGGTTGTGTCCCCCTAAAGAGAATTTGCTTCTATGCTGCCAGCTCTGCCAGGCACTGGCATCACTGCGGGTGCAGCTCTCGCTTTCAGTGAGAGTGTGGAGAGGCTGTGCACTGGGATGGGCAGCAGGGATGGAGGTGGCAGCAGCTCTGCTAGGCTGTGCATGGGCTCCTTCCTCCTCAGGTATCATCTCTGTAAGCAGAGCCTCCCTTCAACCCAAACCCAGCCTGTGATTCTCTGATGTTTCTATGTGACTTCTTGCCTGGGCAGTAAATAGGGCTGAAGTTGCTGAAGAGCCATTTCTTGGTGATGACTTCCTCTCCTTCTGCCTGAGGAGCCAAATATAGGGATGAGGAATGAAGAATTCTTTGCTGGTTCAAGTGAGATTTGGGTGAAGAAGGATGGAATGCATCCTTTCTTTTAAGCCAGCCCTAGCTTACCCTGTACTGAAATAAGCTGAGCATGCACATAAGTGATGTGTTGGCCCTGAGATCAATAAAATCTCATGGCAATACATTGTTGGGACGATACAGCAAGGTCTGAGTCTCAGCCTCGCTTTGTGCTAACCTGCTGCATTTGTCCAGGGAAGACAGGAGAGGAGGAGGAACGGGAAAAGACACTTAAACCCCCCCTTAGGCTAAAGCTGCCTGCAGTCATCGGGCTTCCTGGTTGGCGAGGTCAGGACAAAACCATACGCAACAGCCGCTGAGATGGGGCTGTAGGTTCCCACCGCAGGTCCTGCTCTGTCACCCACACGTGTGTCACAGCATTACATGTCATTGCAGGGCTCCAGCATGTCATAGCTGAGCAGCCAAGTCCTTGGCACTTGTGGTCGGACACAGCCTGGCTGCATCCCACACGGCAGCATGCCCCATATCCCAGCATCGCAGCGGGGCTGAGCTGGAGCAGGGGACATGCTCTATTAGGACTGCTGGTGCTTTGTACCACTGAGACCAGGGCTCACACCAGAGCTACTTCAGAGTGACCCCCAAATGCACTTCAGCAGTGTGCCAGGTCCTCAGTAGGAGCTCTTTTGCTGTTGAACTGATCTGCTCCCACTGGGCTGCAATACTTGGAACATAAAAATAGATGGAGATGACAGGGAGGATGGCTCGAGTGTCAGTGGTCCCTGGGACAGCGGGTGCCCATGTCAGGTGGATTCCCCAGTGGGGTGGGGAAGAGCATGTGTGTGTGTACATGAGTCCAGGGGTACAGCCCCATTTTCGCCATCCAGCCTGTTTTAGTTGGATGGGGCTGACCTCTGGTGCAGGCAAAAGCTTAAATGGGTGAGAAGGATTTGGGTTTTGGAACATATGAGGTCACTCATTCAGTTGGAGAGCAGCGTGTGTCAGAGGTCCAACAATTTGTTTGTAGAGGAGTTTTGAGCATTAATGATTCAAGATGTTTTCCTGGGAGTGGTTTGCAACATGAGACTCAGCGGCCAGCATAGCGTTGGGGTTTGATGGGATTAGTCAACTCACTGAGGCTCAAAGGTCTCTAGTAACACAATAGTTAAGGTTGTACTTTTCCACATGGCTGAGCCTTCAAGGAGCTCACCAGGAGTGTAATAGATGTAAACAGGGTTGTGAGGGTTGTGCCAGCCGGGAGGCAGGGAGGGGGTTTCCCTCCGCATCACTTCTGTCACCTTTTCCTTCGTCTCTTTCAGAGTTGCCAATAATCATAAGCAGAACCTGATGACTGTTGCTAATCTGGGTGTGGTATTTGGGCCAACGCTGCTCCGACCTCAAGAGGAAACAGTTGCTGCCATTATGGACATCAAATTTCAGAACATCGTGATTGAAATTCTAATAGAAAACCATGAGAAGGTAATGGCTTCCCTTGCTTCCGTCAGTGCAGTTGATGTATGGAAAGGAGTTTGTCTCTTTACAAACTGCAGCCCCTCTCCCATGGTCCCCATAGCCAGTGGCACCGGAGGTGGGGTTGTGCCAGGGGGTTCAGTGATGGACACGACTTGGGATGTGGTGTAGAGGCTCCAGAACTGATGGTTCTTGGGCTGTAGTTGTGTAACCAGCAGGCTGGTAACCAGCCTTTTTTATAGTCATCTTGGTGTGAGTCAGCATGTCTCTGTCTCCGTTACAGAAATCCCAACTTCTTTGCCTTTTCCACGGTTTAACAGGAATTTGTCCTTAGTTTTAAGGGAGATGGGCACTAAAAGAAACTAGTGTGAGGTGCACGCTTAGACTGGATTCCTAATTCTCTGACTAAATCCAGGTTTATTCCATGGCGCAGTGTTGATCCCCTGATTTATGATGCATTAGTGTTAGTTGGCCATAAGGACGTTCATGTCTGCAGCAGGAGCAGCTCAGCGAGGCAGTGGCACGGGCTGTCCCTCCGGCTGGTCACATGCGAACAACATCACATAAAAATGCCATTTTCTTCTCAATTCAAACATGTTCTTTTGTTTGTGTGGTTTGGGATGGACAGAAATAACTAATTTGAGCATTCAGGCTGCGAAGAAAGAAGCAGAGGCAGGCTTGGCTCTGGCTCTGGTGTTGGGCTATTGCATGTAGATGCTGTGAATGTGTTTCTGGCAGGTTGAGGTTCAAGGTTGAACCGTTGGTACCTGTGGTGTGGGCAGCAGACCCAGGGCATGGCTGTGTGGGGCTGCAAAGGGGCATCAGGAGTGCATCCAGCAGGGATAGGGAGGCAGTGTCCATGTTGTGTGTTCTTAGAGAAGTTGCTTCCACAGGCACATCGAGACTATGGTATTTGTTTAGGATGAAGGAGCAATTTTCCTCTGCATGGAATGTAATGGCAACGATGGCTTAGTTCATCTGCATAGCTGTGCAGATGAACCTGTGGTTGTGAGCAAAGCCCAGCTTCCCCAGCCTTGGTCCTGGTGGAGGAACCATCATGAAACCTCACGGTGGCCTCTGATGGTCACCTCCGTGTCTGTCATCTCTTGGTTGGTGCAGGGAGGTGTTCACCACCTCTCCCGGTGGGATGAGGTCTCTGCTGTGTCGCCAGTGTCCCAGGCAGCACGGCACCGCTGTGAGTGTGTTTGCTGTCCCTCCCCTTCGCTGTGCTTTATGGAGCCCTCCCCTCATGGGCCCTCACACAAACACGTCTTTAGGCACTGATTTTCCTCCCTGTGCCGGTCCCTGGCCATGCCAGCCGAGCCCTCCATCGGCCGTTGCTGCGGAGGAGCTGATGGCAGATCTCTGCAGTGATCGTGTCTGGAAGGGCTGCTCTGTGCTCACCAGCCACATTACAGCTCCTGCCCCGCAGTGCCCTGGCTCTTCCATGCTTCCCCCTCCTTAGAAGCGACTCCTGGCACTGGCGGAAGGGTGGATGTGTGAGCTGGTTACATACATTTGTCCCCAGTTGATTCTGAGGGCCCTGTGAACCCGTGTCCCCATCCCTGCAGGGCTCCCGGGAAAAGATCCTGGGAAGAAGGGAGATAGGAAGACATAACTCCAGGAGAGGAAAATCTCTTAAATGCAGCATTAGTGCCGGTTCAGGACTGGTTTGTTTTAGTGTATTTCTTAATTTGAATTGATTGGAGCTCCTGGAAGGCTCCCCACAGGAGCTGCCGTGGGTGATTAGCAATAAGCAAGCTGCTTGTGCTGGTGCTGCTGGTGCTTTATGTTGTTTTATGCCAGTGACTCAGAGCCACTGCTTACAATTAAGTACATTCGCAGGGAAAACGTAATTGATTTGAATGGTTCCTGGCAATCAGCGACTGTCTGGTCTGACATTACATTTCCCCCAGGTAAGTGGAGCGCCTCTCCCATCAAAGTGACTGTTGTCATTGTGTAACCAGGGAAAAAAGCAAGCTTGGTGATGACATCTCTTGGTCTGAATGACTGCTGGCAGCCTGTTTACGCCGTCGTTTCAGCAGGTTTATCTGATTGCCGGGGCAGTGGGAGGGTTTGGGGGGGGTTAGTCAGCGTTCCCTGCTCGCCTGCCTGCATTTGCAGTCACCCCGTCTGAGATCTGGCTCATCTTCCCCCTGAGATTATTGCTGGGGAAAAGCATTCATCCTGGAGCCATACAAGTCTCAGGGAAGGATGCTGCAGGATATGGTGCTGATTATCCTGTGTCTTCCGTGATGAGTGTGACCTTGTGCTCCCACAGGTGGTACCTCTGCCTTAGCGTGCGCCCTGCACCTTGGTAGCCATGCGCGGTTTGGAATCGTAGTCAGCAAAACAGGGGCTTTGTGAAGGTTCCCGGAATGACGGATAAATCACGGTGTGCTCTGCGTTGCCAGAGGTTCTGACACTGACCATTAAACCCTGTGTGTAATCCAGCAAGTTCAGTCATTTCTGGAGGTTTAACAGCTTTCCAGGTCCCAGATCCAAATTGTTGTTAGACTCACAGCAGCAATAGGCTCTGAAACAGTTGTTAAAGCTTCTCAGGCCTCTGCACGTTGAGGCGTTGCAGCGCTGGCGTCTGCCCTTATGATTGCAGCCACTGGGACCTGCTGCTCCTTGAGTGATATCCCATGGGTTGTACTAACACTAGATCTGCTGGACATGGGGAGTAGTGCTGGGATGAGACTAGGATCAGGGCTTGGGAAGGAGGGAATGACAGCTCCATTTGCCTGCCAGATGCTGCAGTGCAGCAAGGAGGAACCCTGGAAAAGCAGAGCAGGAGCAACGTGCCTGGCTTCGGCTGCCCGACGTGACCCAAGGAACCAACCAAATGTCAAATTGTTACTTAACAAGATTTATCCATCAGCCTTTTCTGCCTATGGTTATGAATGAATGTGCTGGTAATGTAATGTGTTATAAATCATATCCTGGATATATATATAATTAAATGGGTAAAATTATTTTTCTCCTATGGCTCTAGATGTGGCCATGACAGGCAAACCAAGACTGCATCCAGTGGAAAAAACAGTAAGGATGCTGTGTTGAGAGCCTGGTTACTCGACTGATTGCAATTTAGCACCATATTTCTGACTTTAAAATTAAATGTTTGCTGAAAGTAATATTGAAGCACTATTACATCTGACAATTGCAGGTGTCCATCCACGTTCTTTTCCAAAGCTTTCATTTTTATAGCTCTCTGGAAAAGACCATTGTTCTGAAGTGTTACCAGTTTAAGAGATCAATTCACTGTCTTGATGATGCTCCCTCCAGACAAAGGGTTGACCAGGTCAAATGCTAATGCAGCCAGTATTGATGACAAATAAGAAAGTAGTTTATGCAGTGAATTAGACAGCCCCAAGCACGAGGCTTGGTGAGGACTAACACCAAAGTCAAAGCCCTCAGCACCCCATCTTCAGTTTATTCTCTGTAATTAGCTGAATGTTTAGTGATGCTGTTGGCAGTTTTAGCTGGTCCTTGTGTAAGACTCAGTGCCACCAACATTTTGAATGTCACAGCAGCTATTCTCCAAGCTCCAGATGCAGCTTTGTGCATGGGAATACACCGAGCTGTTGGCCAGAGCAGAGACTGGGGGCGGACCTTCATATGCTGTTATATGCCATCCCTCTGCTTTGGGCAGGATACCAACCTTCCCTGTTTTCTTCTTCCTTGTCATAAGATGGGCAGAAGTGTTAAAAAAGCCTTTTAACAGCCACCACTGACAAGGTGCTGCTGGGTCTTTGCCGTTCGGCAGACAGGGATAAGGTGTTATGGAGCTGTGGAATTGCCGCCTGCGTCAGGCTGAGGAGCGGGCATGGCACGACTGTAAATGTGATATATGGATCCTGGCTGCTCCTCTCCCACTCCAGCTATTAAACTGTCTCTCCCTCCCTGTTAATTGTGCTCTGGGACTGGGAGCGCTGTAGCACAGAGAGGAGCACGTCTCGGCTAGTCTTGTTAAACTGAAGAATGGAACAAACCTGAGCAACTTCCCTGTGAAAAGGAGAGGGTTGTGCCTGAGCTGAGGGAGATGGAGTAGGAGGGTTTGTCCTGCAGTGCTGGCTTCCTTTGCTGCTGAAGAGATCTGGGCTATACAATAAAGGCAAAGTCACATCTAGAGTGAGCTTTTCATCGTACAGTCCTTGGGGTCTCTCCTTAGACCTTCAAAACCAGTGCTGTGCTTTTTAAACATAGCTTTTAATTGACTTTTCTCCATTGTGAGTGGCTAAATTTAGCCTGCATGCTCTGCGCTGCTCAGAGGTGGTAGAGAGCGGCTTTTAACAGCCCTGCCAGGGCCTCCGTGCTGCTTCTGCTCTCCATCTCTGGTTTATCTCAGTGGAGATGCTACAGAGGGACTGGGATGCCCAGAAGATTCTTGTTTGCTGTCTGTCCTGGATAAACACTGGTGTTTCTGCTTCATCAGGTGGCTGTGTCCCACTGTTGGCACTGTGATTCTAGTAAAATTGTTTGATAATGGTGTTCCAGCTGCATTTAGAAATGCAACCTCCTTATAAGCTGAAGCTGGTTTTAATCACTGAGCTCATAATTTAAGAGCATCTATATCTTCCTTTGTCAAAGACCAAAAAAAAAAAAGGAAACAAAAACCTGGAAGTTTCTTTTCAAGTATGCTGTGGGAAATCATCACATAAAATGTGATTCATAAATCAATGCTTTGATTTATATATTGTTTTATTTCCCAAGTAGAATTTGCTATTGAAAAGCAACTTGAAAGCCAGAGCATGTTAAAGCGGCTGTGCTGGATATGGGGAATGGAGCACAGGGCAGGCGAGGTGCCCTGGTGCTGATTTCAGCCCTGCTGTGCTGAGGATGCTGCTGCAGAAAAGCTGTATTTGGCCTGTAGAGGGAAGGGCTCAGGGCACGCGTCTGAGCACCTGGGGCAGGCACCTGGAGGATGTGCAATTATGTAGTGGTTTGGCGTAGTAAGTGATGTACTATGAATAGCCCTTCTAAGCAGGACCTGTGAGCTGGCCTGAGCGCCATTGCCAATGGTGGGATGCTGGGGTGGAATGTTGGGGTGCAGGGAGCAGGATGCAGCAGCCGTTCAAGAGGTTGGGGAGCCACTATCCCCAAACTCCCATGGGGAACCATGGAAACAGGCACTTTGGAGGTGGGAATGGCGGCAGGCAGGCATGCACAGGGTGAAAACGAGCGGCGCTGCCTGCAGAAAGCATGGCTTGGGCTGCTTCTCTCTCTGCTAACCCATGAGCCCAGGAGGAATGTGTGAATGAGCTCAGCAGAGCTCTCCAGGAAGGGCTGCAGCAGGAGTCCATAATCTACCCATCTGTTCCGCAGCGTGCCCAGCAATGCGCACTCAGGCTCAGCTGCTCGCTTGCTCGGGGCCGGGTCCTGCCGTGCGCAGGAGCCTGGCGCAGTGACTGATCCCTGCTTCCTGCCTCCCGCTCCATCTGCGGGCTCGGAACTGACCCTGAGTCCCTGCAAACAGACAGGTTGGGCAGTGATGTCCTTAGGTAATCCACTGAGAAACGTTCCTTAATTCCTCCCCGAAGCAGTAAGCGCTGCCCCTCACACCCGCCGCTTTGTGCTTTTGGGGAGAGATGCGACATTAACGTTTTTGGCTAACATGTCTTGGCTCTTTCATGTTTATTTGTAGAAATCAGCGTGCAGGGTTTATGTGTGTGTGAGGATTTTGCTGTTGTTACATGAAACAAAGCAATTAAGTGCTGGCAGCCGCTCCCATGTTGGATGCTTTGGGCAAGGCCAGGGCAGCCCATGGCCAGCAGCGATGGCTGTTGGCTCTGGAGGAGACACCTCGGAGCTCAGCCACACCGGGCTGCCTATGGAAGAGTGTTCATATGGGCAACCCCTAGCAGTGCTGGTTGGGTGTCTGGCAGGGGAAGGCAGAGCAGGGATAGATGCTGAGGGATGGGGTTGAATATACTCTAGAGAAGGGAGACCTGGAGAGAGCGTGTCTTGAGGCAGCAGTGCTGCTGGCTGAGCCTGGGCTTCCAGAAGAGAAACAAATACCCAGATACCACCAACAAACAAAGCTGCTGCTCTTGGGATTCGTGCAGCTCTAAAATTCCATCCCCTGCAGAAAAAACACGATTACTCACTTGTCTGACAGCTGGGCTGGAGGCACAGACTTTCCCAAGCTGTTCTGCATCAGTGGGTGCGAAGGTGCTGTGGGGAGGTGTGCATGGGGACGCACTGGCTCGTGTGCCCAGGGCACCCTTGAAAGCTTGGCAGGGTGGCAGAGGGTTGGGGTTCTTCCCATCCCAGCACACGCATCTTGGGTGAAGATTAGAGAAAATGAGTGCAGACAGGGTGGGAATGGGGGATTTGGGATGTGGTATTCAAAACACTGCCCTGTTGAACGCGTGTGTCCCTCGGACGCGGCCCTGCGGAGCAGTGGGGCGGGCAGGCAGGCAGCTCCGCTGTGCGAGCGGTGATGCCAAAGAACAACTTGTTTATTGTTTTTAACAGATATTTAACACGGTGCCAGAGACGCCGCCATCGAACTCGCAGCTGCTGTTATCCCGCAAGAAGAGCACGGACTCGAAGCCTCCCTCCTGCAGCGAGCGCCCGCTGACGCTCTTCCACACGGCACAGCCCAACGAGCAGCGTAAGTGAGCCTCCAGCTTTCCCTCTTGACGCAGCTTTTGCCCTAATCGTGACTAACACACTGTAATTCCCATGCCATTCCCGTGCAATTGTGCTGGTGTCAAGGGAAGAGGCGATTCCCGTAACAGGATCAGGCTTCAGTTTCCTCTGCAGTGGTGTTGATGAGGGGTGTGAAGATTGCCTGGTATCCAGGCCCTTAACAGGGGCTTGAAATGAGGCTGCATTAGCACAGTATAGAGTGTTGCTGTCCCTGCCCCACCTGACGGACCCCTGCTCATTCCCTTCTCATGTTCCTCGGCCCCATCCTCACCATCATCAGCTCCCGCAGCACATGCGGCCAGGGAGGACGCCGCCTGTGTCTCCAAGGGGTGACCCTTTTTGGATGCCCTCGGGCACTTTGCCTTTTACAGACACAAAATCTCGGCCAGGAGGTTCTGCATTTTCCCGAGGATTATGTGCGCAGCAGTTTAAAAATGTTGAAGATCATCTTTCCATTGCTGTCACTAAGTGATGCTCCACATATTTAGGTGAAAGAGTCAGTGCCCCGTTCCTACTCATGGAGGGGCAGAAATGTGTCTGCTCCGGCTGTTGCTTCATGTTACAACCCAGTTCCCAGCTCTTGTGTTCCTCCTGGCCGTGCCTTGTGCTGCTCCTGGAGCTGGCCAGCAGCACAGGGACCTGTCCCTGTTTGCTAAAAGAACAGGACAGGGACCTGGTGAGCAGAGCGAGCGCTTGGGGCTCTCCCTGCTTTGCCTTGGGAAGGCGGGTGAGCGTGGGGAGCAGGGAAGGGCTGTGTTTTGTGGTAGTGATTCGATCATATTAGTGTGCATTGGGAGCATGATTGTTGAAACATTTATCATTGAAGTAGGAGTCGCTGTGTTCTCCAGCAGGTGCTTGTCTTTCAGGAAAACATCATCACAGAAGCAGCAGTTTTCTGGAATAGGGCTGCTTTCCATGCCATCAGTGATGATAATTGCTTCTCACAGTTACAGTTACTGTTTATATGGAAAAAGCATCTTATGAAAATGAATTAACATGATTTTAGGTAATTTGTCTTAGAACTGAGGAGGGGGTCAGTGCTGCTGGTGTTGGGTTGGGATGCATGATATTGCCACTCTTCACTGCTGAAGTTACACAAATAAGGGGGAAATCTCTTAACAGAATATGGTCAAGGGGAAACAAGAAACTAAGAAACCTCCAGGTTGTCAGCAGAGCAGCACATTGGGGTCATATAGCATCATGAAATGGTTTGGGTTGTAAAGGACCTTAAAGCTCCTCCAGCTCCAACCCCTGCCACGGGCAGGAACACCTTCCACTAGAGCAGCTTGCTCCGAGCCCCTGTGTCCAACCTGGCCTTGAACACTGACAGGGATGGGGCAGCCACAGCTTCTCTGGGCATCCTGTGCCAGTTCTCGTTCTTAAAGTGTTCCCCTGCTCTGTCACACAAATGCTCAGTCCCTCGGCAGCTGATTGCAGGCACAGAGAAATCCATTCCTGGTTGTAGTTTGCATTTTAATTATTTTCAGGTTTTGTGGCACTTTGGATGTCTTAGGGAATATAAAATATTAATGCCTTGAGAAAAAATGAGGGGTTTTTAACTACAAAGGGTATTCGTTTAAATGGAGCTGCTTCTTATAAAAAGAATACCTGGTATTTCTTACAGTTTAATGTTTAATATCTGTGTAACCTAACTGCCTGTCTTCTGACACCTGGTAGGATGCTGCCCTGTTTGCATTAGGGCAGGGATTACTACTAGGAGCACTGCCTTTGCAGCAGCGTGTTCTTTACCTCTGTGTGCAGGAGCAGCTGTGTGCGCTGGCTGATGGCTCTTGGTTTTGGTGTTTTTTTTAGAGGAGAACAGGAACAGTCTCATCAACTCCAGCCTGGAATCCGTCATCTCTTCAAACGTAAACAGCTTCCTCAGCTCCAACAGCGTGCCCCAGCCCAGCCTCAACTCAAGTGATCTCGAACTAGAAGTAATTAAACCCAACAGGCCAAATTCACTGTAAGTACAGTGTTCATTACTGTTTTATGTGCTCTCCGTCTTTAATCTTTAATCAGGGCTGTTTCTTACTCCAAATCCCAGCAGTTTGTTGACGAGTACAATTTAACATGGAAGTTTTTAATGGGCACCTAGCATGTGCCCTGCATTCTCCCCTCGGTGTGAGCGGTGCAATGAGTTACTCTGGGCTGTATCTGCCGGCGAGCTTCGCCTCTGATCATCCTGCACATGTGGGATGGTTTTCGAGCAGAGCTCCACGTTGCGGCTGGAGCCGCTCGGCCCAGCTGGTGATAACTCCAGTGAGCACAAAGGACTTTTCTTTGGAGTTGAATTCTGGGGCTGTTGTCAGTACAGTTGATCTCCGGCCAAGTCTGTGCCATTGCTTCGCCTATTGCTTCCTTCATCTGGAAAGTTCAAGGGAAAAAATAGCGACCTTAGCAATGACTCCCTGGGGACGGCCGCGTTATTTGTGATGTCCCCGAACTCGCCACAGCTGAGCCCTCGCCGATGGCCGTCCCTGGTGCGGGAATTTCCTTCCTGCCGCGGCTCTGCCGGGCCCGATCGCATTTTCCCACAGAACCTCCCCTCCTCGCCCATGTGAAGATCTGCTCAGATCTTCAAGAGCCATTGCGGTCCTTGCGAGCCGAAGCCAAGTGTCCCCGCAGCGCTCTGCGGCACGCCCCTGCCTGTCCCTATGGACCCGTTGGAGGAATGCTGCTCCCGCCATGGCAGTTTATGGCCTCGCTGGATGTGGTGACCTTTGCAATTAAAGGAGACCTTCCTTCCCACCCCTCCGGTCCTCCCACAGGCTCCAAACACTTCCAGTTCCCACTCAACCCTGGAAGCCCCTGCTCCCTTGAGAGCAGGCTTCAGCTGCTTTCTCCTGGTTAGCAGTGGAAGGACCACTGAGGAATGAGAATGGGGAAGTGCCAGGGTGGGTGCTGGTAGAGATGGTGAAACTCATTGCTGGTGGCTTGGTTGGCAGCAGGGGGTGGGTTTGGGGGCTCTGGGGTGCAGCCCTCACTGCCAGCATGCAGGAATGGCTCAGGGCTCTGCCTGGAGAGGCTTGCAGGGCAGAAAGGTAAGTACCCAGCAGGCAGCCGGCGCTGCTGCCCGAGTGAGCACGTGTGTGCACAGAGGACAGGCTCTGGCTCTCATCCATCCGCTCTGCCTCTCTCCTCACCATTCCTGCCACTAAACCCATGAGCTGCGCGAGTACCAAACCAACCCAGTCCCACTGGCACTGAGTGTGTGAGGCTCAGCCCGTGCCATACCCTGCCTGTGGACTTACCCACTGTGAGACCTTCAGGGAGTGTTGCGGTGGCTCATAGAGCATCCAACAGGTAGGACACCTCTGAATTAATGTTGTGTGTTACATACATACTGAGTCAAGATGTGTTGATTTCTCATGTCCATACTGTTGGTTGAAGCTCTGGAAGTCAGTCACATACCATTCCCCCAACAGGATGTTTTTAGTTTATTTATCCTTCGAGGGGGGAAAAAACAATGGTGTGACTTCAAGTATAGCAGGGTTTGTGAGCCTGGGTCTTGCTGTGACCTTACAGGAATTGTTTGCCAAATTTGCAGTTTTTCAGATTCCAAGAATTGCCTCTTCCTAATAATTTCTTTTTAAAGGAAGTCATAAAGCCATCAGAATACATCAGTTAAAGCTATGTGAGCCTCGGGGGAGCGGAGGCATCTTGCTGTTACCAAGGAAGTGAGTGAGCAGCCCAGCAGTGGGACTATTTGCTTGCTGCCAGTTAAGGGCCCTGTACAGCTCTGGGAGGCGGAGCAGTGATGACCAGGGTAGCACCGGCAGCTCCTCTGGCTCTGACCGTGTTTGTGGCATTTGGTGCTTTTCCTCAAGTGCAGTGATGATGTGGTCACTGTCACACACACAGGAACACACAAGTTTTCACTGCATGTTGAGCTAAAGGTTGAAAACTGAGTCTTGAGGTGAATAATACCATGCTCTGTAACCCCAAATATTTAAATCATGTGTCTTTAATCCTATCTTTTAGTGAGAAATGAAGGGTCTGACTTCACTGTATTCATTTTAAACAGCATGTATAGTTGTCACTGCAGCCCCTCTGTGCCCATTTACTCATGAGCACAAGCCTGTGCCCGTGGGTTTGGCAGGTCTGTGGTGTTCTGCCCTTGGTGGTCAGCACTCCATGAGGGTGTTGGTTTGCAGTGGTGAGGATGAGGAGGGCTCCCAGCAGTGGGTCCATCCCCCAGCTCTGCCCCATGGCTGTTTACAGGCTGGGGCCAAGTGCCTGAATGGTGCCAGAGCCCAATGGCTTTGTCACTGCTGCTCCATGGGACTGCCCAAGTATCATCTGTGTAAAGCTGCTTCTGGTTTTTAACCAGCTGGGTAATCCGGGCTCTGCAGGCAGCCTGGGGCAGTGCAAACACTGCAGCCTGTCTGTAGTAGCTGTTGCTCCATGCTAGGGGTTCTGGTGCTCCCCTGTCATTAACAGACCCAAAGTTAGGGTGTATACCTGAGGTCTCGGGGTGCTTTGCCCTTTGTGCTCCTGCAAACACTCTGCCAACCTCTCTGCCTGTCCTGTGAGGCCCACCTCTGGGCTCTGCTTCACGACTTTGGGTTTTTCTTGTGTTCTTTGCTGGTTTGGGTGATTTTTTTGGCTGCAGACCAGGGCCACCCTGCTTGAGTACCCATCAGGAGGGATTTGCTTCCCGGCAGCCGGGCCATGAGCTGATCCCTGCCTGAGCTGGGGCCTGCAGCTGAGGAGCTGTAAAATTCCAGGTGTGTGGAAGCCAGGAAATCCCACGTTCTGAAAAAGGGCTTGCTTTGTGAACAAGGAGCCCTGTAAGAGAACAGGGACAAAAGAAACCTGGATTCAGTGCTTCCTTCCCTTCGAGCAAGGGACTGCTGCTTCCCTAACGGGACACCAGCAAACGTCAGTAAATTACAAACCAATCCAGACCAGAATTTGACCTACTCCTTATTTTCTGCTAAATGCATCACTGAAACCAAGAGGCTGATGGAGATTTCCATGCAGGGAAATGCCTTCACTAATTAGGGATTTTCCTGCTTTATTCTGAGGTTTGGTGCCTTTAGGTATCAGTGCATCTCTCACCCTTGTCCTGCAGGAGGGTGAGCACGGTGACCCCAGTGTCCCATCCAGGACTTGGCATTAGTGTCACTTAGAAAAGCCTCTCGTCTCCCTTCTCAAGGCTCGTGTATCCCCCAGGTCTGCTCCATGGGAGCTGAGCTGATTCCCAGATCCCACTCGTGAGTGTGTCCTGCTTCTCCCCAGCCTCTGAGCACGATGAGGGCGACAGCAGTGAGCACGGCAGGCCCCAGGTTCCCTGCTGTGCTGCTGTTTCTCCTGTCCTCCTCAGCCCTGCCTGCCCTCAAGCTGCTCCTCCTTCACCCACCGGGAGGGAGATGGTTCTGCTGCGGGGCGAAGGCTCCTCCTTCCCAGCAGCCAGCAGATTTTTACTATGGGAATGCATTTATTTATTGGGGCTGGCTTTATTTTTATGGAAACCGAGCTCCGGGCGGGAGCTGTTCCCGGTGAGTCAGCAGGACTGCTGTGCCACACCGGGCACTGCGGGCGGACCGGGCTGGCTGCCGGGGCCACCAAAACCCCGGGGACCTGGGTTTGCTCCTAAAGAAGTGTTGGATTTCTTTATCCTGCCCTTGCAGAAAACTGCTCCCTTGGAAAACGTGGCAAAACAAGAACCAGAAGGTGCTGTGCTCTCAGCTGCGGTGGGGCAAGTTTTCGAACTACACCGTGTGATGGTGAAAACCAGGAGATTTCAGATTGCAGGTTTTAGCATCCCTTAAGAGAATCACCTCGCTGTGTGTACCTGTGAAGCCTCTGATGTGGGTATCACTGCAGAGAACTGACACGTTGGTTGGTGTTTGCTTTCTACTTTTTCTTTTCTCTTTTATGTACAAGTCTCATCTCTGTCCCCTGTATTTCCCAAAGACCTTGCTGTGTGCAGGGTCCCACTGTGCTGGGTCCATGTGCTCCGAGTGCTTAAATCTGGCTGAGGCCAAATCGGAGGTGAGTGCTGCAAACACCTTTTCTTTCTGAAGGGCTGGGATGGGTGGCAGAGCACCCAACGTTCCCAGATAGCCCCAGGGATGCTTGCCAGGATCCTGAGGCCCCATTTCAGTGCTACCCATGCGCTCCTGCAGCTAGCCATGGGCCAGCACCAGGTGACCTGCTGTATCTGCACCATCCTGCTGCTGCACCTGAGGAAGCTGGTGTTGGGAAGACAGGCTGGCTTCACTGGCTTATTTCAGCATTTCCCACCTTCGGAGTGCATGGGTTGGCAATCTTGATGTCCTTCTAATGCAGGATGAGTTTGCATGTTGGCCAGTGTCTGCTTGGTTTTGCTGTAATTACAGAGCAAGTCCCTTTACCGGTTGCCCTTGGAATTGGCTTTGTAGGTGCAAGCCAAGTCAGGAATAATGAACACAGGGAAAAGAATTGCTTGATGAAGGAAATACTGTCTGTTGTGACCTCGAAATGAAATATTACTGGGCAGGTTTGCCTGATTTCTCAAGGAGATACAACCAGTCCAGCAGCACTGCCTCTGTTTGACGGCGTCTCCTCCTCTCCACGTCTTTCCGGGCCTGGCGGCCTTTGAATGCAGGGATTTTCCCAGGCGAGAGGGAAGCAGGGCCATGTCATGGCACCCGCAGCCAAGGCCACGGCAGGGACCGATGGCAGCTGAGGATGCCTATGGCATTAGGGTCGATGGACAGGCGGAGACCCCGCGCCACCACCCAGCCCCAGCACATGGTGTTGGCTTCACCTCCTTCACCCTGGGAACTCTGCCTTTAGGGAAATGCTAGCTTTGGGAAACTTGGATTTAGTCGTCACGTGTCTATTTGCATTTTATTTCATTTTCCCATTGACCAAGTATGGCTATTTCTTGCCCTTGATGGATATGGAAAGAAATGAGGAGCAGAGCTAAGGTCTAGTGGTCATGAAAAAAATAACCCAGTTAATGCAAGGAAAAGAGGTTATTTCCATGTGGTTTTGATTTACAGGACCAGAATAAATCTTCATTAGGCATCCCAGTTACAAAACTTGAACATTTTCCCTTCCCGAAAATGAGACAAAATTCGAGCATTAATGTATTTGCAAACCAGCCTCCACCAGTGGCGTGTTACTGGGCCTGGGGGTGATGGCACAACAAAGCCACGGGCTGGTGGCTGGGATGTACCATCTGATGCACCTTCTCCCCGTTACCATGTCACTTGCCATCTGATAGCCAGACAAACCACTGCAGCATCCATCAGTGCATCAAACAGGATGGGGCAGTGTTTTTTGGAATAAATAATCTCTTAAAATGCCAACAGCTCCTGCAATGATTGGCTGTGACACACATAAGCAAAAACCCACGAGGAGAAGTAAATAGACCTTTAAATGCTGCTGGTTCCTCATAGAATTTAAGTCACTTTTTCCACTCGGAGAAATAACTGCATAAACACGGCACACAGCCTCATGCAGCAGCTCCATTGCCTGCACCCACCCTCTGCTGCAAAAAGAAACTGTTTGGTCTTGCTTTTCTTGGGGGTTTTAACTTTTGTGGAGTTGTCAGTAACAGCAGTGATGCGATCGGTACTGTGCCCCGCTTCGTTAGTCAAGTTACTGTGAGAACAGATCCTTCTCATGTGCCTCCGCTGTCAGGAGGGGATTAGCCAGGTGTAAAGGGCAGCAGGGGCTGGTGCTGGGCAGGGATTCCAGGGAGAGTCTCTTGGTTTCTGGATGCCGTGCGAGGTTGGCTGCTAGAATAAACCTATTTATAAAAAGACCCCCCTGCAGGCACACAGGAGCGTGTCTGGGGAGGCTCTTGCAGGCTGTGAAAGCCCAAGGACAGCGTGGCAGTGCCAGGGTGGGAAATGCTTCCGAGCATGGACCTGCAGGGGGATTTCTGAGCTGTTTCCTTCTTTGCACCAGAGTGTTCTGGGGTCAGGCTTGCCGGTTGGAGTGTTTCTGGAATAATCCCTTTGCCACTGTCGAACAATGGAGGTGAGGTGCAGAACTGATGCAGGCCGTGTGTATCACCCGTTTCAGAAGCATGGATGAGGTTCAGGAGAATGGAACCCAGCAATGCTTTTACAGAGAGGGAAAAAGGATCTGTAGGTTAACACAGATGCAGTGCTGGGGCTTGGGGTTGGCTGGCAGTGGGTCCAGCTGCCCCCTGCGCAGGGAGAGCGGGAGAGAGCAGGCAGCGTCTGCCCATCCGTCCTCTGTCCAGAGGGGGTTGTGGTGTCAGAAATGAGCCCTTAACCTCCGTGACCTCTTCAGTTCCTCTCCCATTTTGCTCCCTTGCCCTTGTTTTGCCGGGGCTTTCATGGCTTTCTTCTCTTCTGCTGCTGTTGTTTATATTCCTGAAGAATAACAGCAATTAGAGGTGCAGAAGCGGGGCCCACCCTCATCCTGCCTTCCCGTCAGCCACTTTGGGAATGGCTCTGAAATGGCATCTCTGGGACTTCTGTTTAAGACATTTTCTCATCAATCAAATACTGCTGTCCCTGAGGAACCTGGATGGAACCCGCTCTCTCCCTTCCCCAGTATTCAGCCCCACTTTTAACTTGGAAAAAGAGCAGGAAAAGGCACTGGGATTTTGTGATTGATGTTTGTCACTATGAAATTGGGGTAATTTGTGCTTAGAAGGGTCTTCTCCTCCCAGGTTGGGAGCTCGTGCCCAGAGATGTCCCGGGGCCAGCAGCCTGCTCAGGCTGCTCCTGCATTGCACTGAACTAATAATGCGATCCGAGCAGTGCTTGCTGTAGTGAAGACGTTTCTTTTTACTTCAGCTTCATTTTCTGGTTCTCTCTGTTTAGAGGAGATTGCAAAGAAACCTGGTAGTAAGTGCAGGGAGCCTGGACTCCTCCATGGTGTAGAAACCGCGTGGGGCATCTGGGGTGGGTAAAGCAGAACTGCGAGGAAATAGGAACTTGATTAATGGCGAGGTTTGGGCTAAACAAAGCTGCTGCTTCTTCCTTCCACCGCATTGTGGCCGCCTGGCCAGGAGCCACGGCGGCTCCGGAGAGAGCCAAGGGCTGGGAGAGGCATTGTTGGGGCCAGCGGCTCCAGGCTGGGGTTCCCCCGGGAGCCTCCTAAGCCGCAGCGGGTCCTCTGCTGCCCTCATTGTGCCTGGCACCGCTGGGTGACACACACCGAGAGAAGCATCTCCCACCGGCCCCGCTCAGTGCCGCCGTGCAAAGCTTGGCCCTGAAACGCTGGGTTTTAGCCTGCTGTGGGTTTTAACCTCGAGGGGCGGATCCTGCGGTTGCCAAACATAAAAAAAAAGGCATTTTTTAGTGATTAGGTAAAATCTCGTAATGGCAGCTCCTCCGGAAAAGCCTTATCTAAATGCGGACCTTTCCCTGCTGCGGGCGCATGCTGGGCCCGGGGCTTTTGCACTCGGCATGTGTGGTCCCCATGGGGTGGGAAGGCTCCGAGCTGGGGCAAGAGGTGCCCTGGGCTGTCCCCAACCCCACGTTCCAGGGATGCTGCTGCTCAAAGCGCTGCCTTCCAAGCAGTGACATGATACACAGTGATTTCACCTTCCCTTCCCTCCGTACTTCCCCGTGTGCCTGGTTGGGGTTTGCATCTTTTCCATCTCCTGACAGAGCTGCGAGGTGCTGCTGTGCTGCTCATGGAAATGGGGAAGAGCCCTGGGACAGCCCTAATGGTACATCTGCACATGGCCTTGCCTGGAGAGGATGAGGGCTCTTGGCCATGAAGCTGCCCTTAACAGCAGCAAGTGGCCCTGTGGTGTTTGCCATAGAGTGGGGTGAAGTTACCCCAGACGTTGTTTCCTCTCCTGTTTGGGTCACAAGAAGTATAAAAGAGGAAGACTGGGGACAGCACAGCAGAAATGAGGTGCAGGTTCAGGGCCAGGAAGAGCACTGAGTTTGCTGCAGAGGCTCACCATGGGCATGGTTGGAAGGTGCTCGGTGGCAGTGCAGGATGGGGGGAAGATCCCAAATGTCTCCAGCAAACAGGCAGCTTCTCCAGTTTCCTTCTTGGTGTGTCCCAGGGTGTTCCTCTGTGCCAGGGACGCGTTGCATTTGTCTTGGGGGGTGCTTTGCATTTTGCACTTTAGCCATGGGGTTGGTTTTGTGCTCAAGAGGTGCCGAGATTGTTCCCAGTTTAAAACAGAAACCGCCTATCTCCTCTTTTCCTCATTTGAGAAAAGATCTGTAATTTCCCAGTCTGTTGCTTGGCTTATTCCAGATGACATAATATTCCAAGTATCTGGTGACTTATTTATTTCTTTTGGTGCAGACTGTTACAAGGGTGTCTGTATGTTTGGGTTTTTTAAAGCCGTTTCAACTCGGGAGCCCTGGATTGTGCCTGCAGTTAGAAAGCTCCATAAACTTTGGTGATTCAAGGTTCTGGCAAACAGCCTTAAACCTGTTTCACGAGAAACACAAGCGCTGTACTCAGTAGACTCCACAGACAAATATACTTGAGGCTTAGTTGCTGATGGCAATGCATTTTAAAACTTGCATATATATATACATGCATGTGTATGTATTTTGTAATTCTTCCCTATGCTGTGTTTGATGTGGATTTCTTTTCTAAGCGTCTGTGTGTTTCTATGAGGTATTTTGAGATGGGTGCTAAAGGACGGTGCTCGAAGGCCGCCGGAGCAGGGGTGGTGTTTTGGGAGGGTGGAGGGAAATGGCAGAGCTTCCATTTGAGGCCAGATATTTGAGGCTGTGTGGCCAAGAGGAAAGGTCCAGCGCTGGTGGGATGCCAGCTCCCCCAGCACCCTGCTCATGGGCTCCCTGCGCTGGCCTCGCAAAGGGGAAGGCTCCAAGGGATGGTTTATCTGTTCTTCCGCTGTGTGAGCTTTTCATATGCCCGGAGTTTGGCAAAACAACTTCTCAAAGCTTGAGCTCTTTCACTTTTCAGTTGGCTCTCGGTCTAGAAACTTTCCACAAATGGAGCTTGAAAATTGAGCCAAATATTCTCATAAAATGAGCCTCCAGTTCTGTGGCTAACCCCATGTGAACTGGTAGTCACACGCCAAAATATTTCCTACCGGCTCGTCCATTAAAACAAAGGTAATTTGTCAGGCTCAGAGCCCTTTGCTGATGGAGCCGGCACCCACCTTCCCTCCTCGGCAGCACTGAGTTATGTCCTTGCTTTGAACGTTGCTGTGGGTGTTCTCCTCTGGGTGCTATCGCCCGCGGGTGGTTGCAGGCGGATGGACAGGCAGGCAGGCAGGCTGACGGGCTCTTCAGAGCCTCCGTGTTCCCAGTGTCCCGCAGCTCCTCCAGCCTGACTCCTGCTCTCCTCGGCTCTTCCCAGCGCTGCCTCTTAGGAGGCTTTTCAGAAGTTTGTGCCTTTGAACAGCCCCGCTCTGTTCGTGTGATTTGCTCTGGGAACATCTAAAGGTGCTTCTTGTGAGCTGAATTAAATTAGATCCCCCTCCAAGAGAGGCAAAACCAGAGCCTCAAACTTCAGCAGCACGTACGCTTAAAAGGCAGTGTTCTTGAAAGCCTGGGAAAGCAAATCCAGACATTGCACTTTCATTGCTTTCTTAATTCATGTAATTAGTGTGGAGATAGCTGCAGAGCAGCGTTTGCTTCAAAGAAAGTGCCTCAGACAAACATTGGCTAATGGCAATTTTACTTTCAAATAAAGCAGTATTTGAAAATACATTATGGCCATAGCAGGGGAATGGATGCAGGAATCAAAGATGATACAACAAAGCTTTCCCTGGGGCAGGTAGCAGTACACTCTGTGTTTTGTGATGAGCTGATGGGTACATCTCACAGTCATCTTCTGCTGGCCAGTCCTTTCTTTTCCTTTCCACTTTTTCCTTTCCTGCCTGTTGTCATAGAATCCCAGTCTGGTTTTGGTTGGAAAGGATCTTAAAGCTCATCTCAGTCTCCCCTCTGGCAGGTTAAAGCCATTCCCCTTGTACTGTCCCTACAGGCCCTTTCCAAAGCCCCTCTCCAGGTTTCTTGTAGCCCCTTTAGGTGCTGGAGCTGCTCTGAGGTCTCCCCTTAAGGAGCCTTCTCTTCTCCAGGCTGAACAATCCCCCTCTCTCTGTGGCTCCAGCCAAGCTGTGGGTCCCAGGGTGTGTTTTGCTCTGGGGCTGCCCCAGCCCGCTCAGCCCCTGCATCCTGGCTCTGCTTCCAGCGCCTGTGCTCAGTCTGCATCCAAACCTCTTTTGGGCAGAGTGTCTCAAGTGTGAGCCCAGCCAACACTTTTATTGAGACTGCTGAAAGCAAATGATAGTAAATTAGGTCTTTCTGCCACCTATAAATGTCACCGCGGACAAAATATTTGTGGAGAAAGAGCCGAGTGCGTTCTTGGGTTCCCCTTTCTGCAGGCAGATTGAATTCAGAGCCGAGGATGCAGCCTAGACTCTGCCTTGTGAAAGTCTTTTGACGAATGTGGGAGTGTTTTCTGGAGCGGTGCTGGTTTCCAGCCGCCCCACACAGGCACTGGGAATGCTGAAGACCTCCCAAACCTCCCCGGAGCCGTGAGTGGGGTGCGGATGGGGACCACCGGCCGTCCCGGGGCGGCCACCCCGCCTCCTGCGCATCCCATTTCCCAGCAAAAGCCTGACAATTCCGTGCGCAGGGGCAGGGGAACAGGGCAGCCCGCGCACAAAGACATCCTGTCTCCCTCTGAAAGAGGATCCTTGTGCCTAATTAACTTCGTAAATTAGCTGGAGCTGTAACGCCAGCGCTTTAACCCAACGTGGGGGTAACTCGATCTGCCCGGCCCTTTCTGCCTCCGTAAGGGATCCTGCCCGTGTCCGCTTCCCGTGCAGCTGCCGCTGCCGTGCGCTGCGCTGTGCAGACACTGTTGACAGGGCTGTGCTAAGCTGGGAAATCATCAGTGCCGTAAGAACCGCTGCCAATTATTCCCCGCTCCCCCGCTGGCATCGCTCCCCCTTCGCCCGGCTCGGCCCTGGGGGCAGCAGCGTGGAGGGATCCATGGGCTCCCGTGGTGGAGGTGTCCCGGCTGGCTTAGCGGGCAGTGGGGAAGGAAGCCATGGGAGGAGGGAGCACTGTTTCATCTTTTGTTGCTGCCTGCACCGGCGCTTGGAATAACATCAGCACATGCAGCCGCGTTCCCTGCCGAGCAGAGGAAAATCCCCTCCAGCTTCTGCCCGCGCCGGGCTGATGGGGTGGGAATGGGGAAAGAGGGGAGAGACACGACTGCCTGCTCTAACACATCCAAACCTTGCTCCCAGAGACCCTGCTGGGGAGCTCTGCGGAGCAGGGGAGGTTTATTCCCCTCTCTAAGCAGAGTTGGGATGCCCTTCCTTCTGCACTGTGGTGCTGGTGGATGCAGGAGCTTCAGCAGCTTCCTGCCTTCCGTGTGCTCATCAGAAGCAATCGTGTTCACATCAGCTTCAAGGCGAAGAGGTCTCTATATGACAAAGCCAGTGCTGAGAGCCTCAGCTGTTTGCTGAAGAGGATGGGGAGCTGGGAATCATCCAGCCCAGGCTGGTTTGACCCCCAGCAGCTGCTTCTTCAAATAATGACACTACCTAATCACCTCTTTCCAATGGATCATAGAATCACAGAATGCTTTGGTTGGAAGGGACCTTAAAGCCACCACTGCTTGAGCAGGAGGATCTTCACAGTGTGTCATTAGTGGGAAGGGAGAAAAGCTGACGTTTTCAGCTTGATTGCATGCAAAGGAATGGAGTAGGTAAGCTGGGAGGGTTGTCGTGCTCCCACCTCCCACTGGGCTGCACTGGGAGGAGATGTGCGATGGGAGGAGGAGGATTCTGCTGCTGAGAGTTGACAAGGCAAAAGTGTTATTATAAAGTTTGAGTTTTCAAGTGGAGAAAACATGAAAAAAAAAGAGCAGAACGAACCAGAGCTGTTGATAAATGGGATCATTTCGGTGTCGTAGTCTCTGGGAATTTGAGTGACATGTTCTGATCAGCTCTGAACTGATGTTTGCAGAACACTTGAGGAACGAGGCAGTGCAAGAACTGACATACAGAAGGAAATCAGGCAAATCAAGTAAACGCAGGAGGTGATGGTGCGGTGGCTTTGCTCACCCGTTCTTCTCAAATCATTTTTACAGGCCAAAATAATCCCCATTGTTTTTCCCAACGTGTATGACCTCTGTGGGCAGGTGTTTGTTCTTCACACTCCATGGAGGATATTGGCACAATACAAAAACACGAGTTTGGGCTGATGGAGGCTTAAAGAAGCTGCCTTTGTGTTTTGTTGGGATTTGAGCCTGGGAATGGCTTTTCTATCGAATTATGCGAGGAAGATTTCTTAGCCAGGAGTGAATTTTTTACGGTCTGGAGTAGTTTTTCTGACCATTGCCAGAAATCACGGACAAAGCTGGTGCTGAGCTGCGGGTCCTGCAGAGCCCCGGCCACCAAGGCCATCCTCGTTACGCGCTGCTCAGCTTTCCTGCAGCTCCAACGTCCCGTTGCCACCCCAAATGGCAGGTTTGAGCTGCTCGTGGCTGGCAAACCTGTGTCAGCAGCGAGGCAGGGCTGCCCTGTGCACAGGATGTATTTAGCTCAAATACTTGATCCTACTGAGCACCCCCCGGCTGATGTGGGAGCTGTGAGCCCACAGGGACTTCAATTTCCTTCATTTTCCCGGAATCCCATATGGTTGCTGGGGTGGCAGATGGGAGAGTTTTCTTTTCTGGGGGACGTACGACAGCAATGGATTGACTGCCAGGGAAAAATGAGATTTCTGAAGGACTGTTGAGTTCTCCTTAATTGCGAATACAATTTGCTGGTGACTAATGGCCCCAGACTTGCAGAATTACCTCATGTATTAGAAGCAGTGGCGCGATGGAAAAGATGTGACTAAGATGCTGGCTGGCTCCTGATTTACCAACACTTCCCTCCTAAACTGCTGTTTGGCTTCCTACTGACACATTACAACTTTGCTATTAATAATTAAGAGCTTTAACACAGTTTGAAAGCATTGGTTCAACATAAAACCTGCCAGCTTGATTTGCAGTCTGCTGAGAGCCTTTTGAGCGGGGAAGAAGCCGGGAGGGGGTTAGTGATGGAGCAGAAGATACAGCTGCTGAGCAGATGGAGTGAGGCAGAACACATTGTGTCCAGGCTGGGTGCCGTGGAGAACACAAAGACATGTTAGCATGGACCTGTGGTTGCCTCTGTTCCATTGTGCTGCCCCATATCTTCCTGTCTGTCCCACTCCCAATGCTGGTACGATGTTCCTGTAGGAGCAGTGAGTGGTGGGTGGGTAACTTGGTAGTGATGCTGTGCATTCTGTGTGATAAACAAGTTATGTGACTGATAATGAAACCCTGTTCCATATTGAGAGGGCACAATGCTCCCATCGCCTGGATCTGACCACTGGGGAGCACAGCAACTGGCCAGTTGCGCTGACATCCACACCAGTCCAAGCTTCCTTCCTGCAGTGCCTCCAGAGCTTACTCATGCTGAAAACGCATCCATTGCTGATTCTCTGCTTATTCACTCAGCCTTTCTCCAGCATTAACATCAGCCTCTAAGCTTCCTACACCAAACCAGCAGTGTCATTACATCCCTTTGAAACATCAAGCATCATCTGCCTGCATTTGGAAATGGAAATGTTTATGAAGAGGGACAACAAAAACCTCCAGCTGTCCTTTCCCAAGGTCAGAGCTCTTCCCAGTCTCTTTTTTGCTCTAGTGGGAAACCTTTTAGATGGTTTATGAAATTACTAAAGCAGGGAAATATTTCTACATATGGGAAATATGCCAAGCAGCAAAGTGACAAGACAAACCAATGTGCTGGGTGTCTTCAGGATTACAAAGAGGGACACGTCCATGTTATTGAGAAGTAGATTCTGTAATCCGTGCCCATGGAGTCAGAGGAACTAGTAAATGGAGATGTGGGGAAAGTCCACGCCACAGAAGCTGAAATTTTTGGATCTGTTTGGTCAAGTGATGTTGACTGCAGTGCATTTTGGCTGCTCATTTCCCAAAACATGTCACTGTTTTCCACCTGGATGATTATGCAGTAAGATAACACCCAAGAGAATGACACTGGAGGGAGTTTAACATCATTTTCATGCATTTAAAGTACCAAACAGAGGAAGACTCCTGCCAGTCTGAAGCCCTGTGAGCTAATGGTCATGAAGAGGGTTGTGCGTGGTGCCATCACTAACCTGCAGCTCAGCCAGAGCCTGGGGGTTGCTTGCTTGAGCCCATCCATCTGCATGTCCAGCACTGCATGAGCTCCATGAGCTTCTCAGCCCAAGGCTGCTCCCATTTAATTTAGGCAACAGAGCCATATCCACTGGTGAGCTGCAATCTTCTTGTTTTAGCAGAGTTTTAGGTGTCGTGGCATTAAATAATATTGTAATTGTTTTTTTTCCTGGTTAGCTCTGAGAAGAGAGCCTTATGTTCTGCAGCTTTGTTTTATAGGAACAGAGCAGGAGGGAAAGGGCGGGGGGGGTCCTGATGTATTTTAATGCAGTCAGGGATCGATAATGTCAGAATGGGAATGCTGTTATTTATTCTTGAGGTGATGTCATGAAAGGGCTTTAATTCATGAGTAGCCTCTGCCCATTCATGGTCGTTAGATGTTCTGTGTCAGAAATAACCCCGAGTTCCACAAAAACAAACACCAACTTGTAAACATTTTTGAAGTGGAGCTGATGTCCTCTTGGCCAGAAGAACAAAGCAGCAGAAGTTGTCTAGAAACCCTGCTGAGAATAACTCTTCAGACCTGTAAACGCCTGGAGGACTTGGTCTGTGTAAAGAGAGTGCCAGAGGCAGACTGCAGAGAGGGGGAATTGAGAAGAGGTGGGTTATGAGAAGGGATAAGAGATGAGGTTTTTTAGCCACAGCAGCTGGGAAGGAGACTGGAGTCTGGAACAGGAGTTAAATGCACTGATTTGCTGGAAGAGCCAAAGGGGCAGGCGGGAGGTGAAGGTGGGGGTGCCCCATGGGCTGAGCGCTGCGACAGGACGTCCTCCTGCACCCTGCCTGGGCAGTTCACAGGATGCTGCAGGTCACACATGGACCCACAGGAAAGGCGAGAGCCTCGGGATGTGTTGGGCAATGGACTCGTGGAGTTCCCTCTGCTGCTTCCGCTGGGAAGAAGGCCATACCCGCCCTGGAAGAGTCTAATTTTAGCCACTTCTCTGCTTCCTGCTGCCGGTATTTTTGGTTCTTAGCATTTTTTTCTCTGTTTTGTTTCCCACTGTGCACCCAACAGGAAGAGCCCCTCACAAAGTCCTCCCGAGTAAGAAGAAGGAAAAGAGGACATTTGCTTCCTGCAGGCAGGACTGAGAGCAGGCAGCAGCCAACACTTCCCCAAAGCCTGTCACCACCTCTGCTTTTTCCACGAGAAACAGAAAGGAAATTGGATCCTGCAAGAAAACCATTTTCCAAAATGCAGAGACCTCAGCATAGTCTGTTCAATCCATGCACTGACTTCTCCAGACAGACAGGACTCGGGTCTTGCAGCCCATAAACTCAGAAGGGTGATGCTCAGGCAGTATCTTGGGAATAAATACCTGTATTTCATGGAAGGAACACTGTGTGCATCATAGCCCATGGTCTGCAGGTGCTGTGAGGGCCATCAGAGACATCCACGTGTTCTTGAGGAAATGTGCTGGAAGGACCTGCAGAGCAGGACCGTGAGGCTCAACAGGGGTAGCTTGGTCATCATAGAACCATGGTCCTCTCTTCTGTGAGCAACCTGATAGAAACAGGATGGTTCTCGCACCCAAAAATCCACATGCTGCCATTAGTATTTCTCTCAGTTATTTTGGTGGGCACAGAGAGTGTTTCTTTGCCACCAAGAATCTGAAAAAAAACAAAACCTTCCTCCAATTATGGGTAGCTTCTTACATGGAGGCTGGCTTGGGTGCTGGTTCTTGCTGTAAGGCTTTGTTACTGCATCCTTGCAGAAATAACCCTCTGGATGGTATTGATGGCATTAGCACTGTGGTTAGCGCAGCAGGCTGCAGTTGGTGGGGCGATGACAGAGCCAACTTTAGGAGCAGCGAGAGCTGCATTCTTTTAAACTGATTTCATCTCAAAAAGTGCGTTGGGAATTTCTGCTCCTGGAGCCCTGTGTGGTTGGATGTTCCTCCCGTTGGGCAGCGCGAGGGCTGGGATCAATAGCAGTGCTTGGTGGTGGCCATCCCATGCTGCAGGCTCACCAGTGGGATGTCCCATAGGGGCAGTGGGAGCTGTGGCAGGGGGGCTGGTGGGTGTTGGTGGCTGCTGTCAAGGGAACAACCCCAACCATGTTTCAGCCACCAGCTCATGGCCCCCTCCAAGTCCCACCTTGGCCAAGCGCCTCTTTGAGAGGGGCATTGCTGTGCCATTTGGTTTGCTCTTTCCCACCCCAGTGTGGGTGTCTTGTGGTCCCTTGGAGACTGCTGCTCACTGGGTTTGTAACCAGGGACAAGATGGGCTGATGGCGAGAGGTGTCTAAGCTGTCCTAGGATCATCCTGCCCTGCAGACGGCTCAGTGGACAGGAATCTTGCTGAAGCCAAGAGCTGGAGGACCAAGGTTTGCTTCCCAAGGTAACACTCCTTGCCTACAGAAAACCCATGTGTGGAGCAGGTAATGTGCATTTGATGAAAAGCTTTTTGAGATCACCAGGGTGGAGGAGTCTACATGAACAGTGGAAGGCAATGGTAAGATGGAAGGCACTCCTAGCAGGTCCTCTGCCTTTCAAGTGGTAAACCCATGCATTCATATTCCATTTGCCATGTCAATATGTACCATCTTGGAGACTCTCTATAAGTAGCTTAGCTGTCTAGAGCCAGAGCACATCACTGCATACAGGTATTACAACCAACAGGCTTTGGCTACCAAATTACCAGCTCCTCTTGCAGTATTAACAGTGAAGGAAAAGCCCTAGTTCCTGCTGCCCAGAGAGCACTCTCCATGTCTTCATGGACATGGTGCATCTACCATGTGCTCTCCATTAGAGGGCAGAAGCACGCTTACACAGAGGTAAAATAATCCCAAATTACCTGCCCTGTGTGTCGCATAGCTCAGGGGGTGGGACATCACCACCAATGGCCAGACAATACACCTGCTAGAAACCAAAAGAAGCAAGAACTGGTGCTTGAAGGGTTAATTTCTGTGACTTGGGCTGACTTGATGGCCTTTGTAGCACCTCCTTCTGTTTAAAGTTGGAAATAGATTTAACGTGTGGTAAGCACCAACCTGTCGCAGGTTTGTTAAAGACTAAATAACACGGTAATTACTCATTTTTCAAAGCACTGACAATTCTAATGATAGAAAAATGCCAAAACGATTGTTTTTAAATAGTGACAATCATTAGGAGAGCATTTTGAGGATGTTAATCGTCTTCCTGTGAGCGTTCCTGTTTGACAGCCCTCCTGTGCCAGCTGCACTGCGCTGCTGTATCTCATTTCTATATGCATGTAATCCTCTGTTGTAATAAAGGTATTGCCCATAATTACAAGGGGAAAGCATTAGTTTCTGTTGGATGCAGTGGCACAGCAGAAGCCAAGAGCTTGGCCTTAAGCAGATACAGACCTCGGGGTGGTTCAGACCAACAATTTAACCTTCTTTGGTGTCCTCTGGGTGCCCTTGCTGTGGTGATATTTATGACATGGGCATGTTCTCTGTAGAAGCTGGACCACATCCACAGACCTAGCCTTTCAGGTTTGAGTTGTCACCAGCAGGGAATGCCAGGGCTTGCTGGCTGCCAGGGCTATGAAGGACACACAGGAACCGCTTGGAAGTGCTGGTGCTGGTGGAAGGTCCGGATACCCAGAGATGAGCCTGGGGCAGGCTGTTGTCAGGGCATTGGTTGCACAGATGCATGAGCTGGAGGGGAGCTGCTGTGCCAGGAGTGACATTTTAGTTCTCAGGTCCTAAATTGTAACTCAGAGAACTGGGAAAAAACATAAAATTCCAGATTAATCCTAAATGTTTTCTGGAGACACTTTGGGTGTTGGGGGAGGTTGGTGCTCCTGACTGAGGTTTTGCATCAGCTTGAAATGGAAGAAAAATGTTTGTTCTAGTCTCTTCTCTGATAATATTTACAAAGGCCTGTAGGGACGGGCCAAGGGCAATGGCTTTAACCTGCCCGAGGGGAGACTGAGATGAGCTCTTAGGCAGAAGCTCTTCCTTGTGAGGGTGCTGAGGCGCTGGCACAGGGGCTTGGAGCACAGGTGCTGAGGCCAGGTTGGACACAGGGGCTTGGAGCAAGCTGCTCCAGTGGAAGGTTTAAGGTGGACTCAGATGGTCTTCAAGGTCCCCTTCAACCCAACCAATGTGGTACTCATTGATTCTGTGAATTCATTCTGGGCTTCAAGAGCAGAAGCCAGGGGCAGAAACAATGAACTTCCGTGGCTGTGATCTCAGAGGTGCTGACCGAGCATGGATTAACTGTTAACCCATTACCCTTCTTGCAGAGACTACATCTGTTATTAAAGGTTTAGGCATCCTGCTGGGTGTGCTGTGCTCCACTCTGGAGGGAGGGGGCTGCACCATCCCTTCTGGAGGCCGGGGCTTGTTTCCACTGGTCCAGACCATGCTTCCCAGGAGGCTTCTCCTCGAACAGAAAGGAGGCTCAATCACTGCGTGGTGCAAGAGGGAATCTGAGTTTAACATCTGGGTTTAACACGGGTTAAAACAGACCCATTAAGTGCTGTTACTGCAGGGCTGAGGTTTAGCTGCATGCTCTGGAGCTCCCCTCTCCCTGCATCTCTTCTCTCTCCCTTGGGAGCCCCCAGCTCCTGGATGAGGATGGCCCAGGGGTTTCCTGTGGGATGGCACCCTATTCCCACCTCATCACAGCCCTGTGGGATCAGAGGTACCATTCCTCTGCCAAGAATTAAAACATAATTGTGATGCTCTTTGTTTTCACAGAGGCATTTTCAATGTGAAGAGGTTTTTCTGGTGCTTTATCAGGGATGGAGTTTACAGTTGGAGTTACACAGAGAATATAAATGAGTTGCTAAGCATGGAAATGGTAGAAGATGAATCAGCCACAAATCGGTATTTTAGTACAAGAATTGCTTTTGGTGAACCTGAGAATGACCTGGGTCGAATGGTTTTGAAGGAACCAAACACTTTTGCATGCATTTACTAGTTCACTAACTCGATTCAATGTCAATTGATAGCCATAGCTTAAAAGGGAGCAGGCTGCATGAGGGGAAAAAGAGTTCTTCAATGTAAAACATGGAAACCAAATCAGTGGAGCTGATGAGCACGGCAGGAGCCCTGGAGCACTGGTTAGCTCGTTGTCATAACCAGCCCCTGGGGTCCCAGCACAGCCCCTGATGCTGCAGAAACCTTGTGGGGTGCTACAGGCTGGAGCTTTGCTCCTCATCGTTGCCTTCAGAGAGGTGATAACATGGGAACACCAGCCCTGACCGGCTCCATCCTGTAGATACGGAGCTTCCAGCCCCCAGGACCCATGTGGTCAGACATGGGAACAGGCTGTTGGGGCTGGGAACCATGGAGCAGGGTCCAGCCTCTAACGCAAGTGATGTGAAGGGGGATGGAGGCTGCTGGCAGGAGCAGTAACATCAGAAATACCAGCAGTTATTTCTGGCAGCACTGGGGGGAGTCACACAAGGCAGGTAAGTGCCTGGGCTGCACACGGGGTGTGGGGCTCACTGAATGGGGTGATGGAGCAGGGGTTAATTGGAAGTTCCGGCTCTTGTTGTCCAGAGAACTGCAGATCTGGCCTTGAAACATTTCCCAAGGTCTTGGCACTTCATTTCGTAGCTGTGTCTCATGCCCTGAATATTCCCAAGGCACTCGCTATCGTTGGATGTCGTCTGACTGTCTCTCAGCTGCTGTTTGTTTCTGTGGTGGCATGTTGATAAGGTATCTGGTTATGTCTTGCAGCCCTCAGAATCCAAGCCCAACGTCACCCCTCTCACCGTCCTGGCCCATGTTCTCTGCGCCATCAAGTCCTATGCCCACCTCCTCTACGTCCAGCGACTCATCCCCCATCAGGTCTGTTGCAGAATTCGCTTTGCTTTTTGTTGCTTTTGCTATTTTCTGTTTGATTTACTTGGTTCCCCCACTTCACTTCCCTTCTCCCTTTGCATCCTGCTCAAACCTCCCCTGTGCAGCTTTCTGCACTAAGCAAGAGAGGAGCTTTCCAACATCTCCCACCCCAGGAGGGACCCTCTGAGCCCCCAGCAGGCACCCACTGGCCCTGTGGGTTATGCTTGGTGTCACGGGTGGTTTCTGTGGGTTTCCTCAGACATTTCAGGTCCTGTGGTTTGCTGTACTCCTCTCTGCACAGGTAAGACGTGTAATGTGTAACCTTAGTGAAACGTGGTAACACCTCGTTTTCTGGCCACTTCCTTTTCTTATCTGGAATCTAAGGAAGGTAAAGAACACGTGAGTACACCACAGGCAGTGCTGGGGACCTGCGCTGCGGGTACCAGGGATGCTTGTGGGGGAAGCCGGGCCAGCATCCCCTCTGCTCTGTGCGCAGGGTGGGATGGGATGGGATGGGATGGGATGGGATGGGATGGGATGTCCATCCTCTGAGCCCATCCTGGCACAGAGGAGCGTGAGGCCGATGTGGTCCCCAGCAGAACGTGGCTCCCAGCCTTTAGCAGGCACAGGCGGCTCCAATCCTGCTCCTGGGGAGACGTGTCAGACCTGTTTGTTCATGACAGGCACAGACCAAGCTCTTCCCCCGCACCCACAGCACACAAACGCTGCCTGTGCAGCGCTGCTTGCTTGCCTGGGTTATTTATTTGTGCTCCGTGTGTCTGCAAAGGCTGACAGCAGCGCGATGCCACCGAGCAGCTTTCCTCCGGGGGAGAGGCTCATCATCCCCGAAACTGCACAGGGACAGATGGGTGAAGCTCCTGAGTGCTTTGCTGGCCTTGTGCCATGCTTGGAGGCACAAACCTAACGTGAGCAATCGCTGGGGTCCAGCATTTCAGTCCCTGATGACTGCAGGGCTCATGGGTCCAGTCACAGCCCGTGGCAAGGGGCAGCCTGCAGGGGTGCTGGGCTGCAGAGATCATTTTTGGGGAGGAAAACAAAAGCTTCAGTGGTTCAAGGTCAGCCAGAAAATGCCTTTTGTTTCCCACCTGGCAGTCACCTCCAGCTCTGCACAAGTGGTGCCTCCCAGCACTGAAGGACCCTCTCTGGAGCAGGAGGAGTGTTTGCCCATGCTGGGTTTTAAGTGTTTGGCAGCTGCTCGTGTCAGGCAGCTGGAATCCGGAGAGGAGAACCCTGTGCTTCGGGGCTGTCTTCACAGCAGAACCAAACCCATTCACGGCTTCCCTGGCTTGTGGTTTCGATGAGAACTACTTTTGCCATGAGGTGAAAGTGTGACGCTTCCCTGGGCTCGCTCGGGGAGGAATCTGAATGCGCTCAAGTCCTTGGGAAGATAAAAACTGGTGTAAACACTGATAGGGGGAATGGTGACGCCTGGTCCCTACCACAGCAGTGCTGGGGCTCTTCCATCACTTCCCTTGGCTGTGCCATAGCTGAGCTGTACCCTGCTGCAGAGCTGGATGAAGCCACTGGGCTGATGGGCAGGCTCCCAGCATTGCCTGGTGCTATCCCAGCTTTGCACCAGCCTTCCTGGTACCCAAACCCGGGAAGGATGGCTGGGAGGCTCCAGCAGCAGGGGACCCCTCTGCGTGCCTGCGCTTTGCTGCTGGGTCCTGAGGTCCTTCATCTTCTCTGTGTGTCTGCCAGTGATCTGCTCCATTTCTGGCTCTCCCTGCTCTCATTCACTCCTCCGCAGCGTGGGCACGCTGACACTTCTCCACTAAAATCTAATGGATCTTAAATCTTTTTTATCTTCAGGTACGGTCTCTAAGGAAGCACCGCAAATCCTTCCCAGGCCTCCTTGCTTTTCTGTGTTGAAATACACTTCCCCAGGGCTGATTCTTCCTCATGAAACCCTCGTTGTGGCTGCAGCTGCACTGGCAGTGATGGCTTTGGCAGCCAGCGGGGCTGGTGGGCTCCTTCTGCCGCCTTTGCTCCGTCCTGGCCCGTGGGCTGGGTATGGCCCTTTGGAGGCTTCCAGAACCTTCCCAGCTCTTGGGAAGCTCCTGGAGCCAGCCTCAGGGCTGCTGGTTGTGTGGGCACCGGACCTGGGCTGTGGTCCAGCTCAGCTCACACTGCCATTTGCAGTGCAGTGAAATGGTGCTGGGGGCTCATCCCCAAGAGCCTTCAGCCTCCTCTGGTGTCTTCCTCCCATTTCCCCCGAGCAGTGTAACCATGGACCCTCGCAGAGCAGTAGAGATCCTTGGACCCCTCTTCAACACTTGCCACTCACGTGAACCCCTCCATTGCAGCGGGGAGGGGATGCTGTTGCCTGCGAGCAGTGGGGTTGGTACCAATGCGTGTTCTCTCTTTGCAGCTCGCCGCTGCGGAAAGCCCGAGCTCTGTACGCCTGCAAAGCAGAACACGACTCGGAGCTCTCCTTCACGGCAGGCACCGTGTTTGACAACGGTGAGTCCCTGACCCGGGTGCCTGTGGGAGTGAGGGGAGATGGGCTCGTTTCTCAGGCTGCAGTTCCCAGTGTTGGAAAAACAGGATCACAAGAGCTGTGCCCGGTGCCGTAGGAGCCAGGCTTGCTCCGTGCCTGGTGCTGGCCTTCCCCAGGGCAGGAAGGTCTCACTCCATGTAACGTTCATGGGAGATGCTGCAGGGCCAGTAAAACAGCAAAACAAATGAAGCTACAGAGTGGGACACTTGCTGTTACTTATTTTAGCACAAAATTAATGGAGGTTTTCTTCCCGTGACCCAGGGAAGGATTTGGGCTCTCAGTTCATGGGTTTCCTTTTAGTCTCCTGTTTAAGGACTATTCTGTTTCCATCTCTGGAAATCCTGTGAAAGAAGAAAGCAGAAATACTTGAAACCCAATTAAATCTGAGCTGTGTCTGGCTTTACTTTACTGAAAACAGCTGATTATCCAGGAGTCTTTAGGATCTGTGTGAAAACTGCCTTTTCAAGAATCTGATTTATTATCTAAAGGAAATAAATCCTAAGGGAAATGTCTGAAATAGGAGGGATGAGTAGGTGGGATTCTCCTCTCCCCCAGAGTAGAGCACAGGGGATCACTACAGCAGAGATGTCCCCTGTGCCACCTCCAGCCTGGGTCAGTGGGTCCTGCTCCATGTCACACTCATCACCCTGCCCGTGCCAATGGTGTCGGGGCTGCTGCCCAATGCTCCTCGTGTCTGTTCTGGGCTGTGACCGCGCGTCCCACCAAGATCCAGACCCTGGATTTGAATGTAAGGGGGAACTGGTGAGCATTGACTGACACCAGTGTTTGCCATGTACGAGCCATTCCCCAGTCTTCTGGGTAGGAGAGATTAGTTTCCAAGTATCAGCACCAGAAATACTCTGCAGTTGCCATGATGTTTCATGCAGGAGAGAGATAGAAAAGTAGTGTGTGTTTTTTAACTCTGGATCCTGGGAGCTGGAATAGGTGAGTATGGTGAGTCAGCTTTCTGGAGATGATGTTAATGAACACGGATTGTCTGTTTCCTGCATCAGGGGAAAGAGACTGCGCCCTGTGGACTGAAGCAGCTCTGGTTTAGATATAATCCCAATGTAAAGAAAAGACTTTTTACTACTTTCCAAGCAGTTCTTGGCTTTTATAATGTTAAGCATTGTCATTCGGGAAGCTGCTACCACATGCACTGGTTTTGCCCTGGGATATATATGAGAATATAGCAGAGAGGGTAGAGAACAAGTACATGTGAATTAAAGAAGATACTTCTTCTAAGCAGCTCCATAGATATCTTATAAATAAACATGTTCTCCCCTTGGAGAGCCCATGGGAATTAAAGCTGCTAGAAGGGGAACAAGTTTGAATTAAATACATTGTATTTGCTATATAAAAATCAATGGATTATTCAGGGGCAAAGCCAGACAGCATGTTCTAATCACTAAGCAGCCCAGCTGAGGCTCACGTTAGCTGCGGAAGCTGTTGGGAGCAGCACTGCTCGGTGGAAGTGTTGTTATGATGGAGGGCTTTATAAAACCCAGCGGAAGCAAATGGATCTTGGGAGTACTTAGAGACAGATTCTGGTTTGACTTGAAACTGAGGGTGCACATGGATGAGCAGCATCTCGGTCTGATGGGGACATCGGGGTGCTGCTGCCTGCACCGAGTGACAGCCGCAGAGTAACCAGTACCCTGTTGTGAGGGGTCCATTTGAGCTCCAGTGCACCGGTCCTTCTAGATACAGGAAACCTGGGTTTTCCAGCAGATCTTTACACTAAATGGGAGGGATGTCCTGGATCTGTGGAGGCCTGAAACTGGGGAAGGTGGGAGTCATGGGTCAGGACAGGGATGCTCGTGTGTGGTTTTAACACACATCACCCCTGAAATGGAAAACTCAGTCTTCTGAAGCCATGAGCCCCCCACCTGAGCTGGTGCTGACAGACACTGGAGTTTATGCTACATGAGGAAAGCTGTGCTGCATCTGTGCTCTAATTCTGTAACCAAGAACGAGATTCCCCCATCTGCCCGTGTGCTCTGCTCTGTGTGACAGCACCTGCCCAGAAATGAATGTCTGTCTTTGGGACACAAGTGATGTTCTAAGGCAGAGGCAGTAGCTGGAACGCACGTGACTTTTGGTTAAAGCACTTTCCCAGCCCATTTACTGAGACCAGAGGGCTGGAGGCACAGACACGCACACACCACTTATGGCCATTCTCGGCTGGCAGGGGCACTGTGAAGCCTCATCTCCAAAAGGGATGTAAACCAATAAATTTTAATGCAGTTTTGCCCTTGGGAGCTTTCTTTGCAGGCTGGAGGTGGTCTTTGTCCTCTGGGAGGACTGCTTTAGCCCTTGGTGGTAGAAAAGCCCCAAGACTTGGGGGTGTAAGTGTGCAAAAAGAAGCGGCACAAGTGAAACCCCAAAATGTGTAAAGCAATGGACAGGGCTTGGAGCAAGCTGCTCTAGTGGAAGGTGTCCCTGCCCGTGGCAGGGGGTGGGACTGGAGGAGCTTTAAGGTCCCTTCCAACGCAAACCACTCTGTGATTCCTTTATTCTGTGGTCTGTATTTGTCATTAATAGATCACTATGTACTGTATTCCTCTGCCCACGTTCCCTGTAGTGATGGACTGAGGAATGGGCATAACTGGTTCCTGTAAAACCAGCAGATTTTCAGCAGTTGGTTGAATAAAGGAGGAGTTTGAGGCTTCTGAGGGCTGACCACGTTTTTCATTTCACAGAAATAAGGTTGCTCTCCTACCGGGAGCGTTTCCTAATGCATTCCCTCCCTCAGCCTGGTCCAGGCCGGGATGTGCAGGGTTACACTGTGATGGAGTTAACCCCCTTCTCTCAAACTCCAAAGACATTTTAGCCCAAATCTGGAGGAAGTTTTGAGCCCCTGTTTTTATCACTGGTGCTTCACTTACATCAGCCCAGCACCAGTATTTGGAATCCCAGTACATAGCCTCATGTGCAGCTCACTTGGTTCTTCTGTTGGTTTTACTGTTGGGTCCCTGACGCTTTATAAAGGACAGGCAGAGGAGGCCCAGGGTGAGCACTTCAGCTTCCCGAGCATCTTAGCATATTTGTTTTCTTACTTTAAGCCAAACACAAATTAAAGGTCTTGTTCTCTCCCAGGAGCAGCTTTGGGATGCAAGCTGATGTCAGCACACAGAAGAGCAACAGCCCCTATGCCGTAACCCCTGTGGTAACCTGTCTTTTCTTTCTCTCCTCAAGTTCACCCATCGCAGGAGCCTGGCTGGCTGGAAGGGACCCTCAATGGCAAGACAGGATTAATCCCCGAGAACTACGTGGAGTTCCTATAACTCTGGGCGCAGGAACCGCCTCCGCTGAGCTTTCCATGGTATCCATGGCAGTCGCTGGTGGGACCAGGGTGAGGGCTTCCCCATCCCCACCGAGATGAATGTTTGCGGATAGAACTGTGCTCCTCTCCCTGTGTGTGCTGGGGCTGTGGAAGGAGCAGTCCTGGGGATGTGGCTCTACTCCTGCAGCTCCGATCCGAGGTAGTGATGCCCAAAGCCCACGTCCCAGCGCGGAGCCATCGCAGCAATGAGCAAACCAGCAAAGCGGCAGCTCCGCACCACAGCCTGCGTGCTCCAGAGGTGCCAAGCACCAAGTGTGGAGCAGCACGAGAGACGCACCAGCCTGCGCTCCCTGCGGTGACTCTGCTTGCCACCTGTAAAGAAGGGAGCAGAAGGACCCCAGCTCCTCATCCTCCCCGCCGGAGGAAGAGCGGTCAGCAGTGAGGAAGCCCTTTGCTGCCATCTCTTTTCCCCACTTTCCAGCCAGCTCCATGCCGATGGGGAGCAACCCAGCCCCTTCTCCCGTGTCCAGGGAAGGGCTGAAGCAGCTTCAGCAGCAGTAGCAGTGACAGGAGGCTGCGGGTCCCATGCTGTGCTGCCGCAGCAGAGCTCCGCTCTTGCAGGCGAGAGCGGTCCTGCACTGGGCCCTGCAGCGCCGGCGCCGTGAAGTGGGAATATTTGGGACCAAACCTCTCCAAGTGTGTCCTTTTTTAACGACTGAACTTCCTGCGAGGCAGCGTCTGTGATCTGAGGCAAAGAGCCCGCAGTTCCTTCCTGGAGGGCAAGATGCAGCTCCAGATAAATGCCACTCCTGTTGACGGTCTCCGTTTCCGATGCATTTGCATAGACACATCCATGCTTTTGTGAGTGCCCAGGCTGCTGATTTAGTGCCATTGGGAGCTGTGTTTGCCACTCTCCACCCGTTGCTTTTTAGGTGGTCTCGTGCTCGCAGCTCCGTGCGTGTAGTCTGTGCGTGCCAAGTCTGTGCAGTACCGGTGTGCAAGGTAAATTATTCCCATGCTCATAGGACATTTGGTGGTGGTGTGTCCAGAAAACAGAACACAAAGGACAGGTCCTTCCCCACCGCTCCATTCCTGCCCCGGAGAGGATGCTCCTGCCTCCATGGACATGCAGAGTGGGTTTGAAATCCCTCACTATTCCAGGCTGTTTTTAAAGGAGAGGGTGGGAGAAGGAGCCCAGCGTGACTGCGGGTGGCACGTCGGGAGCTGGAATGGTTTTATTTTGTGATGGAGAATGGTGGCAGAACCCCCACAGTCCTGGGCAGCAGCGGTGCTGGGGGATGGATGCTGTGTCTTTTGTAATGGTTTTACAGACTGAGTGGCTGAATTGCTGTATGTGTCACTTTTTATTTTTGAAAGAATTATTGTATAAATAGAGTATCTTAAAATATTGTGAGGGAAAGATCTATATTTGATATTTTTAGAACACCTGTAATGAGAGAAGCAAAGGACACTTGAAACCAGTTACAGAGAACACTTGCAAACACATCCACAGCCACTTTCATACCCTGGGCTGCCTTCTTGTCCGCTTTGTGGTGTCACTTAGAATTGAGGAGCCCAAAGCCTCAGACCTCTTCATGTTCTTTGCAGTGATTAAAACCCCGGGACTTTTGTTTTGGGGAAAAAAAACAGAGGAAAAAGTTGATCTTTTCCTGATTTCCGGGGCGGGCGCAGCACAGCTCGTCTCCTCGGGGCTGTAACCTTGCTGTAAGTGATGCACTGGGCACGTCGCCCTGCTGCTGATGGCTGCGCAGGGGAGAAGCCTCCAAACTGTCCCGTGTTTTGTGCTGTGAGGCAATGGATGAAGAAGGCCGAGAGATTTGTAGGGATCAAAGCCAGTGTTTCACTGTCCTCGTTCATCCTCGGGTTCAGTGGTGAAAACTCGTACCACTTGTTGATGCTCCTGGAGCAGAGGATCAGGCTGGGCTTAATCCAGCCCCAGAAGTCACTGGGACCTCAGGGATTGCTCAGAGCTGGCTCTGGCTCCTGCACGGTCTAGGGTGGGTAGTATAGGAACCCCTGTCCAGGGGTGTAGGGGAGGGATGGAAAGGGCTGATGGAAGGGGGGGGGAAGGGATTAATGTTTCATCTGTCAGCAGTATTTGCTTGTGTTCAGGATTGTCCTGTCCTGAGCTGCTCCCCCAGCATAGAATCGTGGAATGGTTTGAGTTGGAAAGGACCAGCCTGGCCTTGAGCACTGCCAGGGATGGGGCAGCCACAGCTTCTCTGGGCACCCTGTGCCAGCGCCTCAGCACCCTCACAGGGAAGAGCTTCTGCCTAAGAGCTCATCTCAGTCTCCCCTCGGGCAGGTTAAAGCCATTCCCCTTGGCCTGTCCCTACAGGCCCTTGTCCGAAGCCCCTCTCCACTTTCCTGTAGCCCCTTTAGGCACTGGAGCCACTCTGAGGTCTCCTGGGAGCCTTCTGTTCTCCAGCTGAACAAGTTCAGGCTGCGGCTGGAGCCAGTGTCTTCCCAGCACAGCCTTCTGTCTCCAACGTGACTCTCAGCCTTTGAACAGGAAGTGTTCTGTGGGCAAATGAGAATCTCAGACACATCAGAGCTGTTCTAAAAGGTGTATTTAGGGGATGTGGTGTTTGGGGACCTCTTCCTAAGGCTGCAGGAGCAGCACAGACTGCCCTGCCCCAGCCAGCTGCTGCCAGTCCTTACCCTCACAAAGCCTCTCTGTGCAGTGTCCCCTTTTGCCTCTTCAGATACTCACATTGTTCTGGGATGAGAGTAAATTCCTTTTCCTATGCTCTTAGGAGCGTCTGGATGCGCTGCCTGGAGAGTTATTGGGAACAGAAGTTCCACGCAGACGTATTTACAAGATGTCCCGTGGAGGGAGGAAAGCAAAGCAGCAGCAGCAGTTACCGCTCTTGCAGGGGAGCGACTGGAATATTCTTTTTTAATTAAAACTTCCCAAAATCAGGATTTGTCTGAAGCTCTCAGTGAACGCTCCCTCCGTGGGGGAGTTTAATAATGGAGCAAACACTGGTTTATTCTGAGAGAAATTAGAGAGAGGAAATACTGTTTTAGACCAGCTTGACATGACATTTGATGCTGAATATTAAAGTCATCAGTCAACATTAGGAGCAAGCAGGGTGTTCACAGGCGCGCTGGTAGGTGAAGCCTGGCCTGTACGCCCTGCCCAGCAGTTTAGGCAGTAAAGCAGGAAAGAAGACACTGCAATAGTATCTGTTCAAACACAAGTCTTGGGTACAGTCCTGCCATGGTTCAAGTTGATGGGGTGGGTCTCATCAGTTGGCTGTGGCCAGGCCACTGTCACCAGCCTTAGTCCCCATGTCCTGGTGGCCACGGACAAGTGTGGCTTTTCTGAGGTCCCCGCGGGCCCTTGCCTCGTCAGTGGATTTGGGGGGCTTTACCGCAGGGACTGAACCCTCTCGGATGGTTTTGGGAGCACCCAGGCTGCTGCCAGCGCTCCCATCACACCTCCCGGTGCCCTGCTGGGGCTTGGATTGGGGTTGGGTTGGGATTGGCATTGTCATTGTCTTGGGTTGGAGTTGGGTTGGGATTGGCATTGGCTTGGGTCGGGTTTGGGTTGGGATTGGCATTGGCTTGTGTTGGGGTTGGGTTGGAGTTGGATGCTTTCTTTGAGCAGGGTATTGCTCAATAAGAGCAACCATTTCAGACCATGGCCGTGACTTTTCGCATTCCTGCCTGGCTCCGCAGTCAGACAAAACATCCTCCTGGTCAGTGTCTGTCTCGACACTGGGTTCAGTGGCCTGAAGAGCAGCCCAGACCATCACAGCCGGGCTGGGTTACTGCTGTAACATGGGGGTACTGGGTGCTCTGTCCTCTGCACCTTAACCTGCAGGGCGGGCTCCTGCTGGTCCCTGCACCTCGGGGAGCGCGGAGCTCTCTAACCCTGGCACAGAAGACTGCGGTACTGATTTCGGGGTAAGCTGCAGATGAAGCACTGGAATGTTCCTTCCACAAGGGTATCGCTTCTTTTACTGCTGACAGCTTAAAAGCGGGTGGTGGTGAGGGATGGGAGCAGGATGCTCACCAGAGCCTTGTAACACCAGCACATCCGGATGCTGCAGTATCCAGTTGATGGCTCTGTTTAAGTGCTGGAGAGGAGTTACCCGGATTTATCCCGGCGATTTCACAGCACAAATCCACACAGCTTCACGGAGTGCTTGTGTAAGCCCCTGAGGTCCCTCCCAGAGCCTTTCCTTCACTCCTGGCCACTGTCTGCCCTGAGGAGCACTGGGGCTGGAGGTGATGTGCGGGCACGAGGAGCTGCATCCCCTCAGCTCTTTTAGGTGTCTTTACAGAAGGATCTCGGTTGGGGTCAGGACTCTGCTCCGCCAGCGTGCACCCCGGGGAAGCAGGGATATCCCAGGAGCTGCTGAATGGGGAAGGGTGGGATCCGGTCCATGGGCTCCTCACAGCCAGCCAGGACATCGCCTGCTCCCTGGAGACCTGCGGCCACGGCTCAAGGCTTGAGGGCAAGGAGAAGAGTGAAACCCACATCCATGGGAGGTGCAGTGTGAGGTGAGGTGCAGGTAAGGGCTCAAGGCTTGGGGAAGACCTCAGAGCAGCTCCAGTGCCTAAAGAGGCTACAGGAAACCTGGAGAGGGGCTTGGGACAAGGGATATAGGGACAGGCCGAGGGGAATGGCTTCAATCTGCCAGAGGGGAGATGGAGATCAGTGTATGGGCAGCTGAGCAGCACCCACCAGTTCCATCAGGTCTGTGCAGCTCTGGTTGAAGTCAATGGGTCTGTAGGTGAGGAACATTACCTGCACAAAAAGAGCCCAGCGCTGAAGGGCCCTCTTCTGCTTTGCAAGTGCATTTAATTCTTGTAACGAAGCAGCAGCCTCAAAGCAATTCCAGTTCGTATGTTAGGGCTAACTCCCAGCTTCGGGGAGCTGAACATGGAAAGGTGTTGGGTCTTTAAGAAGTAGCCGTTTAAAGTTCCCGTCTCTGGGTGAGGAGCTGATTGTTTGAAGACAAGCACAGCAAAGCACCTTGTAATTTAGCACAGCCGTTTGACGGCTCACGAGGTAGCACCTACCTATTACTGATTAGAAACCCTCCCTCCTGTTAATGAAGCTTATTCTTGCCTCTAAACCTCAGACAAAGGGCTCTAGAAAATTACACCTGTGCTCTAAAACTCACTGACGCACTCAGGAAGGGGGGAAATGAAACCCCAGCCCCCTGGAAACCTGCCTTGGGGCTCAGGTGAGATGGGGGAGATGGAGTTAAACAAAGCCGTGTCCAGAGCACGATTCTGGTGTCCATGTCCCCCTCACCCTGGGGTCCTGAGAGCATCCTGCTCCCGGCTGCCCCTTCCTGCACCAGGGTTACCCATGGCAATTGGGTAATTAAATACCTGCAAATGATCCAGAGCCTTCGTTAGCAGCCACCTGTGAGTTCATAGAGAGGATGTAATGGGCCATGGAAAAGGCGCCGTGGATGAGCACGGTCTCCTGTAACCCAAGCAGAACATTCCCTTCATGCAGATCCTGTGGGAGAAGCGGGGTTTGCGGCCCCCCCGTTGGAGCCTCGCAGGGCCATGGTGTGTTACCCTGCCGATGGCACAGCACCGGGCTGCATCCTGCTCTTCGGGCAACAGCAAAGAGCTTTCCCAGCCCACGCTGAGCGGTGCCAGCCCTGGGTCACCCAGCCCGGGTGCATGTCACCCATGCACTGTCACCCTGCGCCCTCCTCACCCTGACCAGAGCCTCGGGTGGTGGCAGCTCTAGATTTTTATGGACATTTCACGCGTGTCTTTCTAAATCTCAGTTTTGCCGCTGCTGCAAGAATCTGTGTTTCTAGGACTGGGAAATCCCAGAACCCCAGCCTGGTTTGGGTTGAAGGGACCTTAAAGCTCCTCCAGCTCCAACCCCTGCCATGGGCAGGGACACCTTCCACTGGAGCAGCTTGTTCCAAGCCCCTGTGTCCAACCTGGCCTTGAGCACTGCCAGGGATGGGGCAGCCACAGCTTCTCTGGGCACCCTGTGCCAGCGCCTCAGCACCCTCACAGGGAAGAGCTTCTGCCTGAGAGCTCATCTCAATGCATGAGGTGCTTCTGGCCTGCCCCTGCCTTTGTTGTCTTTGTTTTAGTTTGGCTTCCGTGGGTGTTTTGTTAAGCGGAGGCTGCTCCGCGTTGTGCTGGTACCTGAGGCTCCTCCAGCCGCACGCAGCAGAGCCAATTAAATCAGCAGAGCTCACCCTCTCTGTTTATTAGTTATTCCCCCAGCAACAACGATATATTTAGACCGACAGCTCCGAGCTGGTCCAGCCCCACTGCGCTCGGCAAGTCCTGGCCGGTATGGGGGACCCCCAGCCCCAAGGCAGGGTTTGGAGGGGGCCGACCCCCCTAGGAAGCAGCATCTCCATCAAGGGGGAGCTGTGGAAGCAACCCCCTCCGGGGTTTTGTCTTACCAAGGGCTGGTTGGGTTTTGTTACTGTTGGTTTGGGGTAATCTCGCTGTTTTTGGGCCGTGCAGAAGGTGAATTGTGTGTCTGCGGTAGGAGCTCGCGTGGCTCTGCTGCAGCTCGGCCATGGGAGTGCTGCCTGCAAGCAAAGAGCATGGGAGAACTGAGGAGTTAATGAAGGCTGGTTTGTGGCTGAGGATGCTTTGTGCAGCAGCACAACTGCGGTGGGGCCGGTGGCCAAGTAGGGGCACAGGCTGGACCTCTGTGGAGCAGCATTAACAGCACCATAGGAGGGGGAATGACAGAAGCACCATTGTCTGGCAAGGGGGAAATATTTGTCAAGCTGTTTGTGAGCATTATTTAAGCAGATACTATTTCTTAATGCCTTATAGGATGAATCTCACGGTTTCAGAGCTCCCGATTCCCTGGCAGCCCCTGTTTCCCCAAGTTCATCACTGTATCAGTGGTTTATCCTGGTCCATCTCCCTGGCACAGTCCGTGTCCCATCTTCCATGTCCCCACTCCATAGTGGCAGTGACAGGCTGTCATTGCTGCTCCTGGGGAACAGGGCAGCCAGGCAGGGCTGTGCCCACTGCAAAGCCTCTTCCCTCTCTTGCAGCCCCTTCAGGCACTGGAGCTGCTCTCAGGTCTCCCCTTCAGGAGCCTTCTCTTCTCCAGGCTGCCCCAGCCCAGCTCTCTCAGCCTGGCTCCAGAGCAGAGCTGCTCCAGCCCTCGCAGCAGCTCCGTGGCCTCCTCTGGACTCACCCCAACAGCTCCACGTCCCTCTCAATCTCTGTATCTGCTGCATGTCCCCCTGCTCAGTGTCCCCAGCAGTGACCAGGGCTCTGTGATGCTGCCCATGTTGCGCCCTTGCTGCAGAGGGGCTGCTCGCTGCTGTGGTGCAGGCAATGCGCTGCTGGCTTGGCTGTGCTATTCACGCTGCTGGATCCGGCCCTGGGGCCTCGGCCAGCCATGGGTTTTGTTTCTGGGTTCTGCTCCCCTCCTCCAACCCCTGTCAGCAGCGCAGGAGCTGGAGCTCACACATGTGTGCAGCTGGGGAACAGGCACAGCCCCGCAGCCATGGCGTGCTCATGGGAGACAGACAGATTATATCTGTATCTATATCATCTATATCTGTATCATCTATAGTTATATCTGTATCATCTTTATCTATATCCATGTCTATGTTTTTATCTCTGTATCTCTGTATCTCTATTATCTCTATTATCTATATCATCTATAGCTATATCCATATCTATACTTATATCTCTATCATCTATATTGTCTATATCATCTACCTCTATCTCTGTATCTGCACACAGACAGCTGTGCATGAAAGCCTTGTGACTACAAAGCACCAACTCTGTCCTTGCCCTCCTTGTCCTCCCCCAGGCACCTCCTGTGGCAAAGGGGCTTGTCACAGCTGTAGTTTGTCCTGACTACAGAAGAAGGGGGATGCTGTGAGCACACGGGAAGGGCTCGGTGTTGGATGCAACCTGGCCTGCTTCAGTGAAAAGAAGGGAATAAAGAGAAGATGGAGACACCCCCCCCCCCCGGTTTAAACATGGCTTTAAACTGACAGGGAACACATTGAGGTAAGACCTGAGGCATCCCAAGCGCTGCAGGGCTTTCCCTGGGGAAGCTCCCGAGGGGGGGTGTGCTGTCCCTGCACACATGAACCCTTCCCAGTGCATCCCGCTGGATGCGGCACTTGGCCGAGGAGCAGCGCAGAGCTCAGCCCGCTCACGCTCATTCTTCTGTAAACAAAGAAACGTCCCAGTGGGGCCCGAACCAGAAAATCCTCCCGGCAAGGGTTAGGACACAGAATCCCACAGCCACGGATGCTACACGGCGCTTCCTGTGCTCCCCGTCCTTCCCGGCTGCCAGCCGGGCCCACGGCGCTCAACCGGGCGCAGTGGGTCACTTTTCCACCGTGTATCACATCAAGCGGGCAGTACAACCCCTGTCCTCGTGCATTAGCAACGCAATTAGTGGCCGTATTAGATGCTGCATCAGCAGTTTTGCCTCTGTCTTTTCATGTGGTTTGATCTCACATCAACAGGGCCTGTAATTAGAAGGATTCCACTTACTTGTTATGTTCTAAATGTAAAGGTCTCTGTTGTGACCTCAGAGAATATCCTTAATTATGCTTTGGTGCTGTGCCAGGCCTGTGATGTATTGAATATTTACTGCTGCCACCACTCTGGTGTGCTTCAGAGCAAGTTTCCATCCGTGGGTTTGGCCACTGGAGACCAAGGAACTTTTATTCCCCTTTTGGGGGTTTCTTCAGTTGCTGTTGCTCCAGCCATGCTGTAAGTTGAATAGATAACACCTTTTCATGTGCTATCTAGACCAGCTTCAGGTCTCCCCATAAATGAAATTATCAGCATTGCTGATAAGGAACCGAACTGAGCTGGCTGACGCCATGGAAGAGCCATGGAGTGGTTTGTAACCCATGGATCTGCTGCATCTCCCCAAAGCATCGGTCAGAATTGCTATGCAGACAGATGGAGTTACTGTAACTCCTGTCCGTGTATTGCCTCTGGCCCCAGTCTGCAGCCATCGAGCCTGGAAATTCCCAAAGTGAACTTTATGTAAGCCCCTGGTTTCATTGCAAACAATTCAAAGAAAACCCTCCCTGCTGGAAGCTGGCGTTTTGAGTTGCTGCTAAATGAGATTTTATGATGGCACGCCTCTCACGCTGCTGTACAATGGGGCGCAGGCATGAGCCCTGTGAAGGAAGAAAACAGTTTTATTTACTGATGTCTTGAAGATAAGTTGCTTTTCAAGAACTCCAGTGGTGACGTGGCAGGGAAGGAACACGAGAGCACTGGGTTTTGGTTGAGGACCTCGAGACCCTCTGAGCACCAAGTGCAGCGTCCCCAGCCCCACAGAGGTGTTTCCAGCACCGCTGATTTGGGAATGATTTTTCAAGCCATCCTTGGGGCTTTCTTTGCAGGCTGGAGGTGGATCTGTCCTCTGAGAGGACTGCTTCAGCCCTTGGCGGTAGAAAAGCCCCAAGACTTGCGGGTGCAAACATGGAAAAAGCAGTGGCACAAGTGAAACCCCAAAACGTGTAAATCTAGGAGCTGGGAGACTAAGGCTCTTGAAACTGGTCAGTGCTCAAGGCCAGGTTGGACACAGGGGCCTGGAGCAAGCTGCTCTAGTGGAAGGGGTCCCTGCCCGTGGCAGGGGTTGAAGCTGGAGGAGCTTTGAGGTCCCTCCAACCCAAACCAGTCTGAGGTCCTGCATTTCGGACAAGTGTGAAACCATCAAGAACCATTTCAGTAACACATTTTAAATCAATTCTGTTTTTTCCCTAACTCCACTTTGAGCTGTTTCTCTCAGAAACTGGGGCATCAATTCCTCCCCCCTCGGCCCCAGAAATGGATGTTCAGAATGCCGTGGCAAACACAGCAAGGTTTGGGAGACGCAAGTTAAACTGTTCATCTGAACTTAATTATCAGACGCTCTCCCCCTCCAGAACTCCACTACATCGGCCAGTAGCTTTAGCATCAGTGATTCCTGCGGATGGGGTGAGTGATGAGAACAGATGAACAAGCTGACTCTGTTGTGAGAACCAACCCCCTCCAGGTACACAGCAAACACTGCACAAAAGCATTTTGGAGCCATTTAATGAAAAAAGCAGAATTTTATTATATGGTTTCTGTCCATTATTCGGCATTGCTGTAAATGGCTCACATTTACTGCAACTTCTGTACAGATGTGTGGCTTTGTATTACCAGAACAGCAAATTCAAATGAAAAAATAAATGTTCAACAATTCCACACAAGCTTTTACAGTCCAACAGTTCACTGAGTAGGTGAAAACTACAGACTTGTTACTACAGAATTATTCAGCATGAATAAAAAACTACAACTTTCATTTTTAAACAGGAGTCACTGGTTTAATTTCCTTTATGCTGTTTTAAAATTACTGTGATAAAAATAATGATTCTTTTTTAATAATGCCATACACCGGTACGATATAGGATTTGTCCCCAGTATATATCTCTTGTTTAATATACAAAATAGAATAATGACACATCGCTGACTCTATGCTGTTATGCACGTTAGTTGGGAGGTGGGGTATTTCCATACACACAGCCTTTCATCAGCACCCCGGAGCCTCCCGCTGCCTCGGAGGCCCCAGTCCTTTCCTGAAAATTTGGTTCCTATGTGGCATCAGTGGCTCAGCAACACCTGGTTGCAGACTGGACTAAGGATAGAGCGTAACTACTCTAAGTACACCCTCCGAAACCCTCACGCTAAGGTGTGACCCTCCAGTCCTCACTCGCTGAAGTTCGACTACGGGAAACAGGATTGAGCTGATGTTCATCCAGGCACTTTCCTCCTCCTGTTTTCTACCCCTGTCTGTGAAATGGCGAGCTCATTTCCCAGCTCCATCCCCAGCCCTCGGCCCCGCTCCCGCTGCTCCCACTAAGGCCATTCCCGGAGCTCCCGCTGCTCCCGCTAAGGCCATTCCTGGCGCTGCTCGTGCACGAGCTCCGCGCCCGGGCTGCCAGCGGCCGCCCCTCGGTCGATGCACTTTGTGATAAGGCACTGAAGAGACGAAGTCAGAATTCTCCCTGCTTTATCCAGAGTGCAGATACTACCCACTGCTACAAGGACTACGGATACACAGGACACGGACTTCTCACTGCTTACTAAAGCACTACAGACTTCGAATGGTGAAGTTTAAAACCTAACAGCACGTACAGGACGATTGCTTTCTTCTAACATCACAGTTTCCTTTTTATTTTTTTCCTTAAATCCCTAAACTAAAAAGGAATATAAAGGGATACAGACTAGGAGGGGGTAGAGCCTCTCTTCTCCTACGTTACCGGTTCTCTCAAGATGGGGAATCATTTGTTCATGTTCACTCCAGTTACTTTTCTGCTGGCAAAAAGAGAAGTTTTGTATTTGTGTCTATGGATGCGCAGATGCTTGCACACCCACTGCACACCTGCTCGCACCACCACTCTTCCACGCAAGCTCAAATCAGGGTTCCTGGGGATGCAATTTTAAAACCATTCTCCAAAGTAACCCCAGTTTTCCTTTAGCTGAAGAGCCCCCGGAAGCAGCACAGAACTCCTACCTGTATCTCAAACGGTTGTGTGAACAGTTGCATGAAATGGGGGTAGGAGTTGTAACTGCAATACTGAACTTGCCCTTCCCTGTTAGAAAATGTACATATATCCTTTACAGATCAGAGAAGAGAGTGGTTACTTTTCTTTTTTATTAAAGATGATATTTTACTCCAAAGTACTGAATATAGGAGCTTTTCTTAATAGGTATAGCATTCAAACAGGGCTTTTAGAGAGGGTGGAAATTCGGTTTCCCATTTTGCTCGGAAACCACCTTCTGCTAACAACAGAAACGTGCTAGTGTATGGTGAACAACCTATGCTCCGTATTTACATATTGCTGGTACCTGTGTGTGTATTATTGCCCAATTTGTCGAGCTGTTTCTGCTGTGGTAGGTGAGGCTGTATGTGAAACTACCCCCGTCTGCTCAGAGGTGTAGGTGTGGGTGCTCACACGCATCTTCCCCGTTACATTGCCTGCAGCGGAGGTCGGATTTAGCAAACGCCTGGCGAATGGTACCCAACCATACAGATAGGAGTATTCCATCCAAGCTCCAGCTGGGATTTGTACACAGTGATTTGAAAAAACATCAAAAACTCAACCCTAAACACACCCACTGAACACAGGTTTTCCTTTTGAGACAGAGTACTTCTTTGGATACTAAACCCCGACGCCTTCAGCACTACCTCCAGACAAACCCCAGCGGGGACGGGTTACCATTCAGCATATTTGTGACCCCTACAAAAAATATAATTACATGTATCATGATAAAGCAATCTGTCATCTAAAAATCATCCTTATTATACACTATACAAGCTATTTTACAATCATTTAATAAATTGCTTTTAAAGCTGCAGTAGCCCTTCCCTTCTTTTCTTGGATCAGCGAATATACCGATTATACATATTTGAAACTATAACTAAATATAAAAATATATTAGGTTTTGTATTTTATCAGATGATCTTTCTCGTTTCTATTACACAAATACTCTGGCCACTTTGCGTAAAAATCAGATTTTAGAGTGGCTTAGGAAAGATTTCAATTTTGAAATACAGAAAATTGTTAAGGTGCACGTAGAAAAGGCTACTACAGCTTCTAAACGGTTTAAAATATCGGTATCAATGGCAACAAGGAGAAATTCACAAGACCCAGGGGAGTTTTATGGCACGCTAGTCATTGGGGTGAAGGGATGCAGCCTTACAAACACAGACGGTTTGACGTACGACTCTAAGACCACGAGATCAGTAGCGGAGCTTTCCTGCTCTCCAGGGAAGAGGATGGGCCCAGCAGCGGCCATAGAGATGTGGGAATGGGGCTCGAAGCTCTGCTGCTCCGGCTGCTCTTCCCTCCTCCTGCCCCACGGAGAGAGCTCTAGAACCGACACAAGAGAACAGAACAAAACCAAACCACTGGGCATAATTACACGTCTGCCTCTACGTCAGTGGCGTTTCTCTGGATATACTTGTGTGATGACAGATCTCAGTGTATAGAAAACGTGAGTTTCTCCACACAGAAGTAAACTTTTCTTTAAGCTATGCATATTTTCCTGAAAATTTCCTGATGGGCAGTCAGGACTGAGCTTCTTGGCATCAATGCAGCCCGTGACTCTCAGTTATGGCTGTTGCATCATATGCAAAAATCAGGCTTTTTTTTTTCTTCAATATATAAAATAACCTGCTCATTTACATCCAGTTTAGGACTGGGCTAATCTTCTATGAATCTGCATATCCAACACTTTTGCACCTAAGCCAAAAGCAGTTGTTTCTTTCACATCTATTGAATTAGATTTGAGAGTTCTCCCACCCACCCTGGCCCTTAAAAAATGCCAAATCTTGATGGTCGCTTGGGCAGTTGAAAGCTCTTAGGTTAGAAAAGGCCAAACCCATTTTCATTGTGTGAATATACTCGAGGATTAATGTCTAGAGGTCATTTAGGAAAGCTACGAGCTGCCCCACCTTATAAAACCAGCTGTACAATAGGCATCTTGAAGTATTACAAAAAAATCAGGTAAGAAAAAATGAACAAGCCGAGTTCACGGTATAGAAAGTTAAAGGAAATGGCTAAAACCAGACAGCAATAGCTATAAAAGGCACAACTTCCCTTTTCCGATATACACTTGTAAACGTTCCTCAGGTTACACATGCAGGAACCAAACGCTACCTTAGAAAAGAAAATCCAAAACACTTGACTAAAAAAAAAAAACCAAAATAAAACAAAACAAAACAAAAAAACACAAAAAAAAAAAGCCTAGAAAATTGTCTCAGCCAACTGCAGCAACTCCTCCACCAGCACAATGTCCGGAGCACCGAGCCTGGCCCCGCGGCTCCGACGCATCCAGGGATGTCGCACGAGGGGAGAGAGAGAATTTCTGACCAACACCATTCCTTTTCCTTGCCCTTCTCCCCACTCCTTTACCAAGGCGAGCACTCCGCCGCTCCTCCAGCCTAACTCTTGGCCCTCTGTAAACCACATGTAGTGCATAATTACAAAAGAAACACCGCTGCAAGGACAAAACCAACAGGGTCTGTAGGGATTTTTCTTTACAAAAAAAAAAAAGCTATCATTTGACGTTTTCTTAAGGCAACCCTTTTGTGTTAAGGCAGTCACTTCTGATGAAATAAGAGCTTCTTGATATTTCCATTTGAATATTTTGGTATCTGATTGCTGATGATTTCTGCCAACATTTCTGGGAACTCAATACTCATGGATTTATCCAAAAATGTCTGGAAGCAAAAGCTCAGAAGATTTTCAACCACCTACAAGCGATAAAGCAAAGAATTACTTTCACACAAATACGTACAGAAGAACTATTAACCCACATCCTTCCTCCCTCCCCTCCTCTGCCTCCGCAGTGAGGCGCAGGCCAGCACCCGCCTGGGTGCTAATTGCCCTCAGCTTAATTAGCAAGTCCTGTAATTGGTCTTCTAATAGAAAACAACAGCTCATGCAAGGTCTTTACAAATCTGGAAGAGGTTTTGTCTCCTTCCTATTCCAGCGTATAAAGTACCCATGGACAAGCTCAAGATCTTTCCAAGTGCTTGGTACAGCAACAAGAAAGACAAAACAATGTTGAGGTCTCTAAGTTTCCTTTGCCTTACCCAGCTTCAGCACCACTTTGTACCATCTGCACATTTTGGAGTACATACCGCAAGAGGAGGCAGCCTGAATTCTGGAATTCTTTGCAAAATTAGACCGCTACTCCTACTAAAAATAGTGCTGATGCATGATTTTAATGCAGTTTCAAACAATTCCATAGATTCTTGAATTGCTGGTCTCCGAGATAATTTTGGTTTTAAACTCCCCATTTCTGCTGCTACTGCAAAGTCAGTGACAATTCCTCAGTTCCTCCATTTTAAACCCACACAATTTCTAAAAACTAAAGTTTTTAAAATTTAAAGACTGAAAAAATTAAAAGACTGAAAATGGTATCAATGACAAAATGAACTGCTGTCGAGACCACTGCAAAAGCAGACTGAAAGCACCACGTTCACCTCCTCCAAAGAGCCTTTAGTTGGAGTAGGGGAGCATGACTGTCTCCTCCATCCCACCCCCTGATACTTATCCCTTCAAATGCAGAAAGGATAGAGGAGATTACTGTCATATCCCCAAACTCAGCCATCTGGAATGTCTAAAGCATTCGTTTCACAACTTACATCATGCATAGAGTCCAGCAGTTTAGTCAGTTGATAGAATCGCTGCCAGTTCTGGCTCGAGTTCCCTTCTCTCTTCACTATGGCCTTTCCCAGCTCCTTAATGTATGTCATACGGATTTCTTCAAATAAAGATTGACTCTTCAGGCCTTCCTTAGGAACTGTAACATTGATACAACCCTTTAAGACATTACACATCTACAAACTGTGCCTTTATTTAACTTCTCTTACACCAGTTACACCAAAAACGGCTTAAAGGAAGGACAGATGAGAGACAAGGAAAGAGTGTGGGAACCGAGACAGACAAGCAGTTGAACCAACAGCATCACACTGCTGAAAGTGAAAATAAAAATGCCAAAGGTAACCCAACAAGAAACAGAAGGAAAGGAACTGGAGGATGGAAGCAACAGCACTGAGCCCTGGAAGTGCCTTGGTGAAGACCTATCAGCGCTGGAGCTCCTGTGCTCTCAGTGTCTGGGGAAACATGACATTAAGACAGATTCCATCAAAACTCTGCGTGCTGAGGGAGGAGCAGGGGCAGGATCATCAGCAGGATCACGGGATGGCTTGGCTCAGAATGGATCTTGAAAGATCATCTAGTTCCAAGCCTCCTGACGTGGATCAAGTAACGCATCCAGGCAAGGCAGTAACAGAGAGACTGGACAACAACCTGGCTGCCCAAGCCAGGGGGGACTTGGGCTGAGCTTCTTGGAATAGGGATGGAACACCATGATAGCACTGGACAGACGAGGAGCTGTGGGTCAGGAACCCAAAGCGTGGAGACTGAAATCCATGTGAAGTCCCTGTGCCTATGTTCTCCTGGTGGGACGGTCCTAAAGGCCAAGAACTAGTAAACAGATGAGGACAAATCAAGCATATGAACTCCCATGGACCTTAAGATGCTTGATTTGAAGCGTTTGGTTACCTTGGTGAAGTGAATGGAAAAAGAAGATAGAGAGCTGAAACAAAGCTGACTGAAAGCAAGAGAAAGGAGAGAGGCCTCCAAACCACACTCCCCTCCTTACAAAATCCAACCCTTGCTACACTGTCAGCATCTGTGAGATGTGGAAGAATTTTGCCTGCCTCGCCTGCACAGGACATGACAACACATCAACTGTTGCTTCAATGACTTAAATGAAAAGGCCTGTGTGCTACGTCTATGTGTGAGCTATGTGTGTAGACCCATGTGGGATTCCTGCTTTACTCCTCCTTCCTCTTCTCTTGGAAAACACAGAAACACAATAAGCAGAAATTAAAACTGTGCAGTCACGGATTAAAAAGCTGTACAGATCTCAGCTCCTCAGTTTTCAGAGGTTCCACAACATTCCCCTCACACAATGTATGTACTCAGAGAGACATGTGGAAACGTATTGTCTTCCACTGCAAACATAACAAAGAGGCCTTCTGCTGGTTAACACCAGGGCTGCCACTCCTCACTCGTGAATGGCCTTAACTGTACGAGTGCTGCCTCTTCACCATTCCTGCCATGGAAACTTCTTGAAGGAAATTTCCAGTTCCTGTAAGGAAAGTTGGCCTACACCACATCCAAAACACTTGAGGAATTTTTGGGAGAGATTTCAGAAACTGCTTTAAATCTGCAGTTTCGGGCAAGTTTCAAGTTCCTACAAAGCCCACGGCAGCGTGGAGCCAAGAGTTCCCTCTGAAAGGAGCCCTTGTCCCAGTTCTGGGCTTGGCAGGCGAGGATGCACCGGCCCTGCCAGGGCGACGAGGGGACGGCACGGGGAGGAACCGGTTGTGGCAGCAGTGAGCTGGCCCCACGCTGGGCTGCAGGAGCCTCCTGCTTGCACTGGGGGAAAGCCCAATGCTCCCACATTGTCACAGGATCATGGGATAGTTTGTGGCGGAAGGGAGCTTAAAACCCATCCACTTCCAACCCCTGCCACAGGCAGGGACACCTGCCACTGGAGCAGCTTGCTCCAAGCCCTGTCCAACCTGGCTTCATCTGTTCTCATCTGTTTGTAAGATTTAATGCTATTGTTCAGTGTAAATATAAAAGATAATATATGTAATATCTTAGCATGAATGTCTGATATCTTGTAAGAGCTGAACTTCCTTCACTTACCCTATACAGTCAGGTGCCAAGATGCACATTTTGACTTTTATTTGGTATCAGATGCTTAACACCACTTTAAACTACACATGCACATGCAGAGTACTGGCAGGTTAAAATTACATTGTTCCCATAGGTATTTAACTGTTCACCTACTTGTAGAGAGGAGAAGCAACGTTTTCATGCAGAGATACTCTTCATATGAGACTTGAAGCCGCGACAGCTCTCTGGCAACCATGAGCATATGTTTGCACTGTTCATACATACATGGTAGATTCATTCTCTGCCTGACAAATAAAAGCATAAGAATTAGTTGTATGTCTAGATATCTGAAAGTTCTACATCCAAGTTTTTCCACGCTTCATTCAAGAGCAGCAGGGATTGTACAGGCACATGGTAAGGCAGTACGTGATCTGTCCCACAGCAGAATCCTGGTGCTTTTTAATCCAGTGAATACATTCAGGGAGATTGCCTTGGTCACCACATACAAACACTGGCCTAGAACTGCAGCGTGAGGGGAGCATGACGTCTGAAATCCCAGTGCCACAAAGGAAGCCTGTCTTTACCAAGGACTGCTCAGTAAGCCCTGTTATCAACAGCCAACACAACAGCTCAGTGCAAACTTCACTTAAAAATCCAGTTTGGTCACTACGTGACAAAGGTCTGGCAGTCCCGAAGTATTTAATCTGTGTAAAGAAGCGTGATGGTGGATCAGACTGGAGATGAGATTACTCCTTCTTTCAGTACTCTTGAGAAGACCACCCAGATTTAACACATATTTGCTCACTGGGGATAGCATCAACTTGCCACAACTTCTCAATGTTTCAAGTGACTTTCTACTTCTCACATCCTTTTACACTCTTAAAGCAACGTCTCTCATTTCAATTGCATGTTGCTACCTCTGTACTGCAGTATGGCTCCTATCCATCAATGGAAAGACAAATCAACAATCAAAGGAAAATCTTTGGTTTCTAAGACATCACCTATTCAGCATTATAATCTAAACAACGATACAGACAAAACTGGAAGTTAAGGGTAAGATTTGGGTATGAAACTGCACCAGCTCCTCTCACACTGCTGCCTTTTTCAGTTCTCCTTTCCTTAGCAAGAGCATCATATAACGTGCCCTCACAAGCATCCTAAGAAACCCTATGTGAAAACAAGAACTTTACCTAAGAATAACAGGTATTGATCGGTTTTAAAAGTCAGAACTACAAGCTATCAAAACTGTATTAAACCCCAACAAAGTACAAGCCTAAATCCCATCATTCCCAAATGCATGCTGTTGGACAACTCCTGAATGCTAAAGGACTATGTGTGGTACAGCCTCATACCCAGACAGTACCAAGAGCCATACAGGTGACATACACCAACACACATACCACATACATCAGTGTTACAAACATGGGCATCATGCAAGGAGTAACAGCGAGAACTCAAAGTGCACATGAGGGCGAGCTGCATGACACAGGAGTAAGTGTAAGAGATTCAGTTGTGGGATGTTTCTCAGGGCACTTGACACAAAGCCACTGTTTGGCAAGTTTTCTCCTCACCCCTCTGGGCTGTATCAAAGGGCATCTGACATATTTCAAATTGAGTAATTTAAACACATTCTGTGACAGGGCTCAGCAGTTTTCCTCATGTAAAACTATTACCATTTCTGGGCAGAAGGTTAAAATAAACATTATGAAATGGGTCAGCCTGTCATTTCTTTCTCTGTGCTGCAAATGCAATCACATCCGTGAGCCTGAGAATCTATCTGCAGACACAGATTTTTGGCAATACCAAGGCTCTGCACATGGCAGCTCTCCAAACCCCAGAGCGCAGCACAGCCCCCTCCCTTCCGCTGCTGCGAGGGCACATGTTGCTCTGCACCATGCCCTGGCGAGCAGCGCACCCAGGCTGTGTCAGGGCAAGAGGGAAGCTGATTCACTGCATAGTCCTTAACGCTGGCAACTGCTCTGGGAAGAGGTCCCAGACATTCCCCTCGCAGATCTCCTGGACAGAATGCATCCATGATCTCAGCTGAGCAGGGGGAGCCTGTCCCAGGACCCGCACCAAAGCATGGACCAAAGACCTAGCCAAGAGCAGGGTCTGGGGCGCTGTGCTTCCTTCTGGCTGCACTGGCACCCTCCCTGCAGAGGGCATTTAGCAAGGTTAGCAATTAATTTACCCACACATAAACCACATACTTCAACCAGGTACTACACGTAGCTGATTAAAAGCGGTATTATAATCAGAGATGACCTCACACATGATTTCTTCCTAGCAGAACCCATCTACAGAACCACACTGACTTGGGGGAGTCGTCACATAAAGCTCTGGTGATAAACGGGGCCGGCAATCCAGGGAAGCTGCCTGCACTCCACAACAGCTCAGGAGGTAGAGCTGGAGCTGTGGTCAGTGAGTACTGGGTGACACTGCCCCATCGCAGTAGTTCAAAGCTTCTGCCTTTATCCCCACTCACATAAATGGAGATTTTAAAGAGCTAACGGCAATTTATCACTTCTGAAGTGATGCTGCTTTAGTGACTGTACACCCAGTCAGATTTGAATCACCTTCTTCTTCCGTTAAGTATCTAATACTCCTCTGCTTTTGTAGCCAGGAGTGAGCAGAGCATTAGCTGTAAGTCTGAGCTCCATGAAAGCCCATGTAACACACACGGGATGTACACATACATGCTGTGTGGGATGCCATGTTGATGGCAAAAGCATGTGATGATTTTCAACACTGCTCTGAGTCACTCAGTTCAGCAAAGTCTATAAAAGAATAAAAAAGCCAGTAAACAAGATGCTGGTGTTCTGAAAAACAGATGATACAGACTTCACAGAACCAGTTCCAAAAGAATGTTCAGAAAAAATTCTGGGAATAAGGGAACTCATGAAACATGGGTTATAAAACTGGAATCACTTGATAATTTCTTTCTATTCAAATAACACCAATTCAGAAAATCTGTATGGCACAGAATGACAAAGGAAACCAAGGATTTGACCTCAAATCTAAGACAATAAGAGATCAGATTCTGAGTACGCACACAGAGTCAAAATCCTAAAACACAGGACTGCCAAGAGTTTCTTTCTAAAGCTGGGCAGCAATTAAATGGCATTTGCTACTTGATGAGCACAACTGTGCGTTAGTTACTGTTGCTCGCTGTGATTTCATGTGCCTGTGACATGACCAGAGGCCTCAAGCTGATGTAGTAACAGTGCCGGTTCCAACAAGAGCATGTTTTGAATCACAAGCTGCAGAAACAGTTGGACAATACTCCAAAATCACAGGTTTAGACAACCTCCAGACACTAAATGATGGTCTGAAGCCCAAGATTTATTAAGCTGCCAAACTTTTCAACAACCTGAATAGAGTTTAGTGTGTGTATGTGTACAAAACCACATATATTATGTATAAAACTGCCAGCTAGTACATACTGCTATCAAAGAATCATTTGTCTTGTTTTGAAATGTAAAACCATGAGCTCCCTGAACAGCCACACACTAACCCACTGAAGTGCATTATTTCTACCCAGAAATGAAGCACACAAATGTAAATCTAAAATATTTTCCAAAGCCTTAAAATAACTGAAGATGCATTTTTGCCCCTCCCTTGCCCTTATAACCCTACCTACCCAACCCTATAAGACATATTTAACCTAGGACAGCCAATGTGATAAACATTATTCAGCTATATTGGGTGATTCCCACCCCATCCAAATAAGTGACTGGAGTACAGACATATAAATGGAATATCCAGTAAGTATTCACTGTTTAGAAGACCAGTCAAATGACCAGGCTGCCAACTTGAGGCTTGAGAAGAACAGCACAGACTGCACCAATGGTACTTGGAAAACCCAGTTATGGAGGGATCTCCAGCAGTACCAGTGCCAAGAGGCCTTCACCACCACAGCAAAGCTACCTGAGCACCCAGCAAAACAACCCACTGATTTCTGGGAAGCTTTCTGCCCATTCATGGCAAGATGTTTATAAATGCTAAGGACCTGTTAGCTGAAAATGTAGCATGACCAACTTCTTAACGGGTTAGACGGGTTCTTACGTACAGCCCACTTACACCCAGTTGCCTAAAAAGTGTTGACATGAGCTCGTGGATCTTGCTACTCCGTCTAAGTAAGCAGTAACTACACAGGAATAACAAAGGAGAGGTTTAGTGCAAGGGTAAATGCATGGAAGATTCATGTTACTCATATGCTTGAGCAGACACATGCATCTAAGAAAGTCTTATTATCCCCATAAAGAACTCGAGTATCTTGTGGTTATGTTCATTTGAATAATGTGCTTGTAAGATGCTTGTCTGTTCTATTTCTTCATTTATATTGTACCCAGCAACACCTGCACTTTTCTTACGACCCTTCTGAGGGTGAATTTTCTCTTTGCTCAGAGAGGCTGTGGCTGCCCCATCCCTGGCAGTGTTCAAGGCCAGGTTGGACACAGGGGCTTGGAGCAAGCTGCTCTAGTGGAAGGTGTTCCTGCCCGTGGCAGGGGTTGGAATTGGATGAGCTTTAAGCTCCCTTCCAAGCCAAACCATTCCATGATTCTCTGATTTGTTTATAAGTAAAATCAAAGGGATTTTGGGGGTGAAAAGCAGGCTAAATATATTTTTAAGATCATACTGAGATTCAAGTATGTGCAATTCCATATACGCAGCGAGATGTTTATCACAGCATAATGTGATACATACAGTTTTGTTTGATGTGTAAACTCAAGTTATGCAACAGAATCGAAAACCCATCCATGTGAATATTTGCCACTGTTTTGTAAGGCTGAAATGATACAAGTGTGCCTGAGGGGCTCATGGGAGGCTTGGAAGTTCCTGCCAACTCCTCAACTTGTTTGTACTTCCATTTAAGAAAAACAAGTACATCATCAATCTAAAGGCTCTGGGGCTTGGAGATGAAGACCTCCTGGAGTTACTGCATTCGAATGCAGTATGGGTAAAGACATACAATTGTGTTCTAGTCTTTCACGGAAATAAGGCTTTGAAAGCGCAATTATTGATACGGAGCCAAATTTCTTAGTTACAAATGAAAAATGTTCATCTAAAGAACAGACCTGTAGAAAAGTCATTTGCAGATCTCAAAAATTACAAGTTTGAGCGACTCACATCTCTTCATCTGCATGCACAAACCTGAAACTACTGAACAGGAAGCCAAAATCTGATGCAGACAGCTTCAGTTAACTGTAAAATTGACCTTGATCCTAGATTTCAGACAATCAAAATGAAGGTTTCAATTCTGTTGCACAAACAACACTACACAGCGCAGAAACAATTTCATTTCTTTTTCCAAATGGATCATTAAGATGGAGGAAAACAAACCAAAAGACACCACAACAAGCCGAACAGAAGGAAGTTATATATGCCCCATCCCTGGCAGTGTTCAAGGCCAGGCTGGACACAGGGGCTTGGAGCAAGCTGCTCTAGTGGAAGGTGTCCCTGCCTGTGGCAGGGGTTGGAACTGGGAGAGCTTTTTAAGGTCCCTTCCAACGCAAAGCAGTCTGTGATAATGATTCAGTGAACTTACAACTCTACCTTGGACACGTTTCTAGCATACCTAAAACATTCAGTGAGAGTTTTCAGGGTGGTGGTGGGTGGATGAGCGTGGGAAGGAGTTGTTTGGGTGAAAGATCACCAAGATGCACATCACAAAGTAGCACTGCATAAGGTTCCTCTGGGATATCACATACTGCGGAACTATCGTTTGAATGATGCATTAAGAGAGATCAGGCACCTCTGATCATTAAAACCCAAGTGCATTTTTCCCCTGATGCCATCGTGTCCCTCTTGTCACACCCAACCCTTCAGTATCGCAACACTTCCCCAGCAGCACTGCCCCTCTGGCTTTCCCTGCGCTTCAGAAGCCTCTTGGAACTCATGTGGTGTTATCAATTATTCAGTATTTGTCATGTTTAGCTCCGAGGTGGCTGTATTTTACTGATGAATGGTACATAACAAGTTACGACCAGAGGGTTTTAGGGGGAACCTGTAGCACACTGGAGAAGAGATGGCGATTCTCTCAGTCTATATATTTTATTGAAAACAAATGTTACTTTGATAAACAATTCATGTACAGAAACTGTGACTAGAAGGCATTTTGGGAATTAATATTTAGTACAACAGGACTGCAGTAAATGTGTTGGGTACCAACACAGGCAGCTGTAAAGCTGCATGGTTCCGACCCACTGCTCAAACAGCAGGGGACCCCTGCCTTAAAGCAAATCAGATGCCACTGCGCTTGTCAGTGACCACATCAATTATGGCAACTCCACCACGCAGAGACTGTTTTACTCCAGAGCCATAACCCTAAGAACTTCAACCAATACCAGCACACAGATGGGCCCTCACCTGGCATCTGCTCATCACCCAAGAAAAATCTTATTGTAAAGACATGCTGACAGTTTATAAATGCTCTGGCAAATCATTACATTGAAATAAACCAGGAATAGACACATAAACACGAAAAAGGAGAAGTCTGAAATGTAATGGTTTTCTGAACAGAGAAGAGATTCGAGAGCCCTGATTCTGAATTGCAAAAGGAACACAAATATTAAGACTGCTGTCTCAGAGCATGCCAAAGGGATGAGCGTTGCCCCCATTTTAAAGACAGAAAAACAGAGACATGAATAAAACGTCGTCACTTGAATCACTTCTTAAATCACTGTCAGTGAAACTGTGATGCTACAAAAGGGTTTTGGCTGTATGTGCAATCGTATTGATTCAATTTAGCCCCCACAAATGGCAAATCCACAGTGACAGCATCACCTCCGCTGGAACCTGCAGGGTCAACTTGTTTTGCATGGCTCTGACCAGCAACCTCAGAGATTCACACCCACAGAGTACTTCCAGTGACTCATTCCAAGCACAGAGAGAACCCCTTGGCAGGGCTTAGAAACGTGGAATCACCGGAGGGGCAAGGCTGAGAGACCCCTCAGGTTTGTTACACTGCGGGAAGAAGTGGCCTTTTAAAATCAGAGCTGAAGGACACAAACACTAAAATGGCTCCAAAGTGAACGGCAGGAGAATGTGACAGTGCACTGGGGCTGATCCCGAATCCATCTCTGTGGGAGAGGGGACAGACGGAGTGTTTGCTCTCCAGACGGGAGGCAGAAAGGCATCACCTAACGCAATCTGCTATTGCACCCTCAAAATATTATATGGAAAGTAATATAAGGATGCACATTCCTGTGCAAAGTGTTTATCCCCAGTGCGTCTCCAATAAAGCCTGCTGTCCATCACCTCGGCAATCCCAAATTCCCTCTTTCACTCCTCTACAAGGCAGAATTACTGCACAGCACGGGTTTGAGAAAAGCAAGGAAAATGATGCGCAGTGCAAGAAAAAAGATGCCCAAGGATTCTAGAAAATTCAGCTTTTCCTGAAACGTGGTAACAAAGTTCAACAAGAAAACATAAATCAGATGAGTTTTTCCATTCGTAACCTTGTCTTTTTAGCCAGATTTTAATCAGGTTCAGATAGAAATGTTTAACTGATCAAGAATGCTGCGAACCTGGCAGGACCATCACTCCCATACAATAAACAGACTGAACACCATGCAATCTGCCAGACTTTGCTCTCCATCCCAGAAAGCTTCAACTATGTGGTCTCTGGTAAAATGAATTATTGTAATGCCTGGTGCAGGAACAGTCACAATACGGAGTATTTTTGTACAAACACCTCCCACAAAAACTTCTTGTTACAGATAACTTAATATCTAAAGCACCTTCCCTGCATTTGACTTACTTAAAAACGCGAAGCAACCTGCCAAAACCAAAACCCCCTGCAAGTGACAGATTGATCTGTGATCTTGGCATGAATTTGCTACCCAGTGATTCACCTCCTGAGTACAAACCCCAGCATCACCGTGTCAAGTCTTACTTACTCGTTAATAATCAGGTCTGGGGCAAAGCACAGGAGATTCCCGTTTGACTGTTTGTATGATCTCCATCCTAAGGCAAAAGCCATTAGGAACATCCAGGAGTACTGCAGAAGGGTCATTTGGTCATCCAGATGTAAGTTTCGGAAACCTGGAAAACAGAAATTGAGGTGTGAGAGTAAAGAAGAAGAAATAAACTCCTGTAACTTGGCAAAGGACCGCAGTTACCATCAGTACAGCTCCTGACTTACCAATGGAGGCTACCACTTTCAGAAGGGTATTTCTGTACCTGCAGTAACAACATTTCCTGCCATATTACGACCATCTGAGTCAGCCACGTATTTCAGATGAGATTTTGGTGGAAGACAAAAAGAAATTAAGAACAGTAAGAGATGCTTATGGCAAAGTTTGTGCTGGATGAAAAAAGTGCATTTTAAAAGGGGTGCAAGATTTCAGGGCTGTTTTCCAGCTACTAAGGTTCCATTCAGACACTCAGCACGCCATCAACGAGTCCTCTCCCTGTTCAAAACTTTGCAGAGGTAGGGCTTAAGCGTTTAAGGACTCCAGTTCTGTCTTCTGGACAGCGAGAATACACACGAGATCTGGAAGGTCTGAATAGAAAGCTCCTGGATCACACAACCTTGAGCTGGTTTGAACGCGTAACTGTCAACCATACAAAACAGAAGGGCAAGAGAAAGCAACAGGAAGAGTAACTCTTGAACTCAGCACTGTATTGTATATTCAGCATCTACCAAAGCGAAGCACACGTGCGCCCTGGGATCTTATAACCATGACGTAAGTTATGTTCTGGATGGAAAGAGTACCAGATTGGGTCCTCTGATATGTACTACAGGTAGTAAAAGGAGACATAAACATATTAGAAAATGATCAGAATATATGTCTGTGCTTATCTGGAACTGATGGGCAGTTAGCTGGTTTGCAAAAGCCAACAACTGTATTTCATGTACACCATAATTCATTGGGCCATCTTCCAAAAATCACAGTATTTTTGACTTTCTGTACGTGCAGCCCACTAGGCATTAATGGGTTTAATATCAATAATTAACAGCTCTACACTGAACTTACAAAATACGTACTGCATTAGTTACCATCAGTAACTGCTTTTGATCTTACAATGCAGCACGAGCAGAGACAATTAATCAGGGAGGAAATGCGTAAAATCTGAAAACTGGTCCCTTAAATAGTCTTAAAATGCAGACAGCTTTTAACGAGCAGCACTAGCTCCTATTAGATCCTGCCTACATTTAGCAAGACACGATCGTGCCATACTGAATCATCACTGAAGTCTGAATTCAGCTGATTTTATTTAATTTTATTAAGCATCTGGCATCTAAAGAGCTCTCAGCAGCGCTGCTGCCTGGAGATGTGCGAATGGATGGCATGCAGTAGTTTCATATATAACAAAACTTGGTATGTCTAACCAAGAAAAGCTTCTGCCTTTGCAGAGAGCATCAAGTATGATTTACTACTTCTAAAACAGAGGCAAAGTGTTTCAAAGTTATTTCACGATTTTGAAATCCCAGCTAAAGGGTTTGGCAGGCAATGCTGGCTCGCTGTTAGCATGCCTGAAGGTGTACAACAGCAGCAGTATATACAAACTAAATACTCACGAAGAACCACCTTAACAAACAAAAGAAGCAGATAAAAAGGGGATAGGAATAGCTCCTATTAGTGTGATTATTAAAGAGACGGTTGGCATTTACATTCAGAGCATATGCTCCAACCTGAAGGGTTTCTCTAATTAGGGAAACTGTTCGAAGAGATGATGAACACAGAACTGTTGTATAAAAACAGCATCTAAATCTGTATTTGTGAGTACCAGATGGTCTCCTGAAGACTTGGCCCAGAAGAAAGTGCATGCATGTGAACTTCTTCTAATGCAGGCTAACTCATCCTAATCCCCCACTGCAGAGAAGCCCTGAAGGGCTAAAAATCCCTCTATTCCCAGCTCTGCTGGATACATATATTTGAATTTACCAGTGTTTCTTCCCTATTGTTAATTTATTTCCCTGCCTCAAAGGAGGCACCATTATGACTCATGAATTCCATTATTGGGCATTTTTTTTGGCAGCCCTGCTAAGTGATGTTATTCTTGGGCACCATCCGCATTACGGAGGTGGTTTTGCTGGGGTTTTGAAAGCAGGTAGGTAGGTAGCGGTACCGAGTAGAAGTGGAAGGGAAGAAAACACTTGTCTTTGTCTGGAATAAAGAGACCCTCAGCTTCACCTTCGGCCCTGGTAGCATGGGATGCCACGTCCAAGGCTGGGATTTAACATCACTTCTTCTGCAAGGCACTTGCTAAGTGTGTCTTAAGGTGGGAGCCAAAACAGCCACAAACCTTTCCCGTTTCCCTGGTGACAGTCAGCTTAATCGTGTGGCTACAGTGCTTGAGACACAATGAATGTCCTGACTTCCACCCTGGAACTGGACATTCAAATGCCTATTCACAGTCAACAAAAATCTACAGATATAGTGAAGGGCAGTAAAAAAAGAACCATCCATGAGTGCAGACCCAGACCAGGCAGTGCAGCAACTGCAGCCTGAGTCCAGAGAACCTCATTGCTAAAAATATTCAAGAAATAATTCTCTCTGCAGTGGAGCCACAGCTCTTTGCATTACTTTAAAACCCAAATCTCCATTTAAATACAAATTTTAGCACTCAGTGGCCAAAGGGTTCCATTAAAATGAACTAATTTATAATTGTAATAAGATTTTTGAAGCTGTTTTTTTATGCTTTTCCACTCCAGAAGCATGAGACGCACAAACAAGCCCAGGTATCACTAAAGCTTCACCTGTGAAGGCTTTGATGGATACCAAATGCAAAGGCAGATTTTAAGCAAAATACAAACACTGCACTTTGTGATCACAGAATCAACCAGGCTGGAAAAAACCTTTAAGACACCAAGTCCAACTGCTGCCCAGCACTGCCAAGGCCACCACTAACCCATGGCACTGAGGGCCACATCTACACATCTTTCACCCCCAGGGACGGTGACTCCAGCCCTGCCCTGGGCAGCCTGAGCACCCTCTGGGGCAGGAATTGTTCCTCAGCTCCATCTAAACCTGCCCTGGTGCAGCTTGAGGCTGTTTCCTCTTGTCCCATCCCTTGTTCCTTGGGAGCAGAGCCCAGCCCCTCCTGTCAGGCAGTTGTAGGGAGTGATCAGCTCCCTCCCTGAGCCTTCTCTGCTCCAGACTGAACCCCCCAGGTCCCTCAGCCGCTCCCCATCACACTTGGGCTCCAGGCCCTGCACCAGCTCCGGTGCCCTTCTCTGGCCCTGCTCCAGCACCTCAATGTCTCTCTTGTAGTGAGCGGATGAGAACTGAACACAGGATTTGAGGTACAGGATTTGAGGTGCAGCCTCCCCAGTGCCAAGTACAGGGGGAAATGTATTTTTGCATTACCTGGTATTGCCTTTGCCCACTTCACTGCAGCCACGACCTGCCGCCCTCCCAGCATGTTGAGAGTGGAGAGGATGCGCCAGCTGGAGTCGGGCAGCGTGCTGTCATAGCCCGAGTACAGCACCTCTGGCTCGATCACCTCCAGCAGTGACACCAGGGTTGGGGTCAGCTGCGGCAGCGACGCCGGGACGATGCTCTTGTTTCCAGGTGTTTCCGAAGCATCCCGCGCTCCCGCTGCACCCGTCTGCTGGATTCCTTTTATCTTCTTCTTGGTTTTTCGAGCTAGGGAAGTTTTGGTAAGGCACAGGTTAGCTCATGGGAAGTGACCACAGGGCAATAAAAACAGCACAGAGCAAATGCTGCTGCTGCTATCCTGCAACTGCAGATCGGGCAATTGAATATCCTAAGCCACCTCTTCATAAAACTGTAAATCATTTCATATTAGCTCTAATTAAAGTTCCTGTGGAAACATTTTGTCTTGTCACATAAACGTGATGTTTCAGTGAAACTCACATTCATGTCCATGTTTCAGAAAGCTAAATAACATCTGCGGGCATGCTCAAGGCTCATCCTAAAAGAAGAGCCCTGGTTCTACCATTTCTATTGCAAATTTGCAGAGTACCAGTGAAAGTCCAGGTGACAGCACGACACCCGTCTGGAAGTATTTGCAGGACTGTGCACCTTGTAAGTTCCTTGAAGTATTAAGTATAGAAAGCATGCAGAAGAAAGGAAAAAAGCATGTAATGAATGTAAGAAGTTACTCAATCTCTCAAGCCAGGGAAAACAGTGTTTTTCAGTGCTGGGCAGGAGCAGGTTCTTCTCTTGCCAACTCTCTTGCATGTAAATTATTGCTGCGTAATTAAACTATAAAACTCACTCGCCAAATAAATAAACCACCACACAGAGATGTTAACTGTAAACTACACAAAGTTGGAGCAACAATTTTATTAGTGTATTGTCAATAACGGGATCTCCTACTTGGCTGTGAGCAATCCCGGGTGTATCCGCTACCCTGAGCGTGCTGCGAACACAGAGCAGGATGCATCCCAGTTCTCTTCCTGTGTCTCAGTTAATTGGTTTCTGTTCTGGAACTCCTGAGATCAGTCAGCAGCACTGACACAGAAGCATCATGTCCTGTGGTTTCACATTCAAAGTGTCTCCTGACCTGTTCAAAATCTCCAGTCATCAGAAATGCCCCAACTCTGTAGCTTAACAACGTACAAATCCCCATCTTGAGCCCATTTCTCCCACTATCTAGAACAGGGACTTCAAAACTAACTGTCAGAGACATAAAATTCTCCATGGCCCTTGCACAAACCGCATTTTCCCAAAGGCCACATTTGCCAGGACTGCCATGGGGGAACAGCGATGGTTATTCCTTGGAGCAAAATGCTTCTCATTGCTCCCATCAGATTTTTAAATGGCTGCTCCAAAACGCTTTCAACATTCTGGCATTTTCTGCCCCATTATCCTTGTTCTCAAAAGCAAGCAAACAGCTTTGACTTAAATTTCCAGGCACATGCCTTCAGCTTAATGCAGACACCTGGTATGGAGTATTTCCAGCCCAGAAAGTCTGCTAAAATGATAATCAACAAGAAATCTATCTGATAAGACAAGGTATTATGCAAGAATTTTTATTAGGCTAATAGACCTGACAGGTATTTAATTGTAACTCGCAAAAAAAAGAAGCTTGAGATAATGTGCTGCTTTACAGTTTCTTTTCAGATCTAACACCGCCACACATTTAAAACCAGCTCCTCAGGGCAAATCACAGCAGATTAATCCCTACAGGGAAACTCGGCATGGGAATAAAAGCATCCAAGATTTTCTGTGAAACATCCCCACCGCTGTGCTGGGGATCAGGCACAGACACCACGCACCTCACTTCTAAAATGGGGTTTAGAGTGGCAAACCCACGGCAGGGCAATGGGCCTGGGTAGAAAGGAGAGAACAAACTCAAAGTGAAGATGGCAGAGCAAACCCATAAGCTGCCAACAGTTTAACCATAAACTGCAGCCTGAAAGGCCAAAGAAAATTACAGACAGAATCACAGAATCCTAAGGGTTGGAAGGGACCTCAAAAGATCATCTAGTCCAACCCTCCTGCAAGAGCAGGGTGACCTAGAGTACATCACACAGGAACTTGTCCAGGCGGGCCTCTCCAATGTAGGAGACTCCACAACCCCCCTGGGCAACCTGTTCCAGTGCTCTGTCACCCTCACAGTAAAGAAATTTTTCCTGATGTTCACATGGAAGCTCCTGTGCTCCAGTTTACACCCACTGCCCCTTGTCCTGTCACTGGACATCACTGAAAAAACCTAGCTCCATCATCCTGACCCTCACCCTTTACATATTTGTAAACGCTGATGAGGTCACCCCTCAGTCTCCTCTTCTGCAAGCTAAAGAGTCCCAGCCCCCTCAGCCTCTCCTAAGAGAGATGTTCCTTTCCCTTAATCATCTTTGCAGCTCTGCGCTGGACTCTTTCAAGCAATTTTACGACTTTTTACAGGCGTAAAACCTAACAACAAATCTTGTCTTCAAACACACTGCAAGGAGGACGGGTGCCAAGGAATACCCAGGGTCAATTAACGAGGGAAGTGGAAATGAGAATTCAAAGAAACAGAAGCTGCAGCACAAAATACCATTATTCTCTGTGTAAATCTCTAGTACCTGCAGCTTGGCAGTTGTATGTTCTTCCAGTCCCCTACACCCAAACCCCCATGCAACAGCAACAAGCACGTCCCAGGAAAGGATGATAAACAGGGCCAGAGGTACGACTGAAGAGAAAACAGACTACGAGAGAAAGTGGTCAAGTGACGTGTTTCTAGTGCAGAAGGACCCACTTTTGCCTCAGCGCAACAGCAGGTCAGAATTAAAACGCTGCATGACAGATTTTGTGTATGTGTTTAGTTCTTTATAAACAAGTTAGCCTTCTACCCTATACCTAACAGTGAAACTCGCTGTAGGTATTCAAAAGTGAGAGCTATTCCCAATGTGCCTGGACAGATTCCTGGAAGAAATCTTCCAGCAAGCAGGGGCAAGCGCAAGAGCCGTGCTGGGACAGTCTGATCTCTCACCATTCCTTAACTGGTTTGCTGATAACCATTATTCAGGCACTGAGGATACATCTGACGACTTGCCAAAATGAGATTACGGTCTAAAACGTGTACACATTTAAACTGGCTTTTAAAGAGCAGTAATTCCTGAACAGTGACCCTGAAAGAGACAAGATGAAAGGAACTTCTCTTTAGTCTCTTCCGTGCTTTATGCTGCCTTCCAGTTTTTTTTTCCTAAGAGTTCTTCTGGAAGTACAACCAATTCACCATCTGTTCAGCTCCGTCCACTAAATCCTTGTTTCCATGCTCGTTTTTCACTGTTTCACACTACTGTGGGTTCTTCCGTTTCTGCGTTGCTGAGTTTCTAGATCCTTTTCCCTCTCGGTCACAAAAGCTCCGCTCTGCCTTTTCCAACAACTTATGTAACGACATCCACCCTCCAAAAAGTCAGTGTTCTCTGGGATCCTCAGTGCCAAAATTCAGGCACACAGACTATAGCTGGAAGGGCTCCAGACTCCATGTGGAAAAGTGGCAGCTATCAGACGTCATTCAATTCCCATTTTCTCTGGTGGAGAAAGGAACTCAAGGAACTCATCCCAGAGCCCGAGAGAGCTCTGTAGGGGTCCGCTTTAAAATGAATTCCAATAAACTGATGCAGGAACAGAAGGGCTTGCTATTGGAGTAATATACATTATAAAGTGCTCTGTTTATATAGACAAATGAATCTATAAGAATGACAAATGAAGACATACTAATATTCTCTCTATATTTTCTATATATATCATATACATGATAGAGATACATCTGTGAATCTATAGACATGAATATATGGAATTTGAAAACAAACACGGTGAAAAAAAAACAGAAACAACTCTTAAACCAAAATGTCTTCTTTCCCACCCCAAAATGAAAATCATATGTATCATCCATCTCTTTAATATAATTCACCACTTACACTTTACTAAAGGATATTATCACTGCCTGAATGAAGCTCTGTTCATATTTCTATCCCACAAATACAATTCTGACATTTTTATTTTATCTGACAATTTTGATTATACCAGTACCACCATGATAACTCTGCTGGTAAGAACTGTATTAATCTCTACGGCTCAAGGAAAAAAAAATCACACATAAAACAGAGCTGACACTAATAAAAATGTTTTATGCCATTTTACAACTCTGCTAAATCTCTAGTTGATGGTCTTCAGTTTCTCATAAGCCACATTCAGGACTTGGCAGAGAACAAATACATATAAATTTATTTATTTAGCCTATCTTTTCTAGAGAGATTGAAGAAGGATCCCCAGCATGAACAAACCCTCTGCTCTTCAGTCTGAAGACCTAAGCCCCACTCCAAGCTTAGGTCTGTGCCTCTGGGCTTTCCCTCTCCGCCATGGTTTCGATGCCAGGTCACTCTCCTGAGTCAGGACAAGCCGGCATCACACTTTCCTACAGGTGATCTGGAGTTCTGCTGTCTCACAGCCAGTGAGAAGGCAACAAGATATACGTGCTGACAGGAATGACAAATAACCCTGCTCTGCGGGTATGACTCACTTCTGCTGAGCAGCCCCAGCGCGAGCGGCTGAGTGCGAGAGCAGAGGACAGGAGAAACGGCAGCGCAAAAACCTCCTGCTTTTCACTGAGCTCCTCACACACGCCGCAAGCCCGGTACTTACTTGTAGCCTGTTAAAGTGCTGCCCAGGTAACTGCTGCATGAGCAGCATCACCTTTTGGTGTCTAAGACCCAACCCTAAGAGCAGGATTTGAACATAAGGTACCTTCGAGGTTCATTCCCGCCTGGAGACACTTCCGGTAGCGGCACGCTGGGCAGTTTTTCCTCCGGATTTTGTCGATGATGCAGTCGTTCCTGCCGGCACACAGGTAGTTGTGCTGCCCTGTTCACAAGCACACGGAAAGAACCATCAGCTCGGAGCAGCACAGGAAGCCATTCCTTCTCCAGTCATGTCAAGCAGCTGGGGACTACAGTATACCTTTACTTGCCAAAGAAAAATCAATACCCATATGATTTCATGCATCTATCCACCAAACACATTTCTCATATTGAGACACCAAAGCCAATAATTTTAGGGAGAAATCCTGTTTTCTGTTTGAGAGCATCAGGCAAATTCTATTCTTAAATCAGTTTTTCTCTTTTTTTACTTTCATATCCTTACACGCTATTCTCTATAGTGATACTGTTTCCACTTTCCCCAAATGGATCCACAAGGATGTAAACAGTGCTCATAAACACATTTTGGAAGCGCAGATGTAACCACTTCTACAGACACACAGAGCAAGCTTTCAGCACGTTCAAAGCCATGAGACCTCCTCTTTAACTTAAAGAGTCTGACCTGGGCAAACCAAGTTCTGGGACATTTTCATGGGTTCGCAGGCTCAGAGCAAAACTGACCCCAGAAATATGGCAAACCTTGAAGTTCACAAATGAAACTGTGTTTCTTAGCTGATGGGAGCAGGCCAACAGAGCAGGAGCACCTAGTCTTCATTTTTTAAGTCATAGCAATAAATGTCTCAACAGAACTTACATAGAGGAAGGTACTACTAAACGGTACATCCTTCTCCCACATACTGATCAAGAAATATGCTGCTTTAGAGAGCAGAAAGCTGCAGCCTAGTCTGTTCACTGTACTGCAAAGTCCCGATAGTACAATACTGTGAGGAACAGACGCGTTTTCCCAATACTGAGTTATTAACAATGGAGTTAGTGTCTCCTCATAGAAGAGCCTGGTTAAGGAATCTGTTTCAAGTCAGCTGTGAAACTGATGGGTATGCAGAGCTTTTTACTTCGGCTTTAGTCAGCCTTCTCCAGGGGAAGTGTTTCAAGTTGACATGCCAAGGAAGCACTCAATGTCTTTATGAATGACCCCCTCCCTTTTCCTGTGAAGAAGAGGAACCCTTCCTGATCCTTGGGTAATCTTTGTGTTTAAGACAACTCAGAAAATAGACCCATGATTCAGGATTCTGCTTCCTATTTGCATACTTGTACCTACAGCACATACACACGCACGTGAAACGCAAACCAATGGCTGTCAGCACCGCAGTCAGAGGCTGCAATTTCATGTCTCGCAAGACGTTCAATGAGACCACGCTGCACACAGTCAATACAGTTGCCTCGGGGGTGAATTTCCTGAGCTGTTCAATTTTTCTCCTAACAAAGAGCTTCCTCTCTGTGCAGGTGCTGCTTGGTTGCTTGTATTTATTACTTGCCTATTCTTGCCTTTTTTTTAGGTGAAAGCTACACTATTGCTTTGTATTACCTCCTATTAAAGCCTTCGTGTCACGTGAATGTTTTGTGGGAAAATAAAGGGAAGTTGAGGCTGCCTTCTGCTCTGGGTCTGCCCGCTGCCCAGATAACAAACAGGCCAGCTGCACGAAGGAATGATCTTCCCTGCTCAAACCCCAGGTACTTCACTGGTAAAAACTGGCAGTGAGCAACTGGAGATGTTTCCAAGGGGATTTACAGCAGACAGGGGCTGCGCGCTCTTCAGCGCTGCACCAGCCAGCGCTGGGGGCTCTGACGCCCTGCGGGACTGAAGGAGGCTTTGCCCATTTGAGCACGCTGGCGTATAAAAGGTTAGAAACTGCGGACTTGGGAAGCTGGAATTAGAAACGCTGAAGAAGGAGGATGATCTGGAGCACAGCAGGAGGCAGAAGTGTTGGGAAGCTGAAGGGGAGGGGAGGTGTGAGGATGTGAAGCAAGGCGAGGAAGCGGAGGTGGGGAGGATCGAGGTTGTTTTGGGGGTGAACGGGGCTGGTTCTGGGATGAAGGCTTTGAAGCACCATGAAAATAAGAACTGCAACAAGATGGCTTTGGCCACCTGGGGCTCCTGAACAAAGCCTGCTGGCATGAAGAGCTGCACAGAAATATACAGCTGACTTCCACCTTCAACCTTCCTCTTCTCTGCTTCTACTCTTTGCTGGAAAAAATACCCTTTATATTGATTTTCTAAGTACCGATACTTTCAGTTTCTGTGACTGTTTCTGTCACAGCACATGGGTGTGTAGACAGAGGTACAAAACAGGGTTTTGTAAAGCCTGGATGACCAGCGTGCACCGCCAGCTTGATCTATGTACTGACAGGTGCCTGGCAGCTATTAGTAAAAAGGATATTGCAGAAACAAATTCCTTTTACATATGTTCCTAATAAGAAAAACGCCTGTAAGAGACAAAGCAAATTATTTGTTCCTTCAAGTGCATTCTAGAGCTAACAGATACTGGAACAGCTCCTGAAAACATGCACAGTATCAGGCCAGGTTGGATGGGGCTTGAAGCAACCTGGTCTAGCAGGAGCTGTCCCTGCCCGTGGCAGGGGGTTGGAACTCGATGAGCTTTAAGGTCTTTTCCAACCCAAACCAGTCTGGGATTCTACGATCTAATCAGAAGGATTAAGGCTGGGATAATCTATGGAACAATAAAAATGAAAGCAGAGGTGAGCCTTGAGGAATTGATTGCAGTTTTTCAGCCACAAGCCTTCTTCCATTTTTAACATTAATTCAGCTGATGTAAGATGTGGCAAGTTGCACCACTGACCAGAAAGAATTACTGGGTTGATTTCTTCATGTATCGGTACTTCTGTGATTTGTTTAAGGACGTGCAAAACCTTGGCTATGATGTATACCCAGCTGCCATACAACATTACTCTCGAGGGATACCCAGTGACCTTATTTCCATTAAGGATACAGACGATTATTTGTTTCAGCTAAAAGAGTCTGGCTCTAATTGGGAGTGCAACTCCACACAGACCAGCTGGGAGCCACGGAGAGCCCACGCAGCCCAGTGCCCTGCACTTGAGCTCATACTGTCTCCTGGTACCCTCCAGGAACAGGCTCTGCTTCCCACACAACTGACATCCCTTCCCCTGGTGACAAGCAAAAACTGCGATACGAACCCAACGCTTCCGATCCCTCCAAGAGGTTCTGCACTTCCACGCAGCTCCCTATTGCATCCAGTGGGCTTGGAACTGGGAGAAAGTGCTGCTTCTGAAGGACTGAAGGGTGGTTTGTCTTTGTCAGCACAGCCTTGTCGCCAGTGAAACCCAGTGTGCAAAAACACCAGCAGAAAATGAGGCTGATTCACTTCAAACTACCCAGTAACGCTGCATGAAGAAGGCATGAGACAGGAAAGCCTGGAAGGCTGTAATTGAGAATGGCATCGTTCCACAAGAGAGGAACTGTGACCCTTTCGGAGACACTGAGAATATGCTCAATATGTAACTATACTGTTCTGCACCCCTCTGACACTGAAGTGAAGAATCACTAAGGTACAACCCAAGTTCATTGTAAAATGGCCACTTATGCTGCCCCAGACTCACAGATCACTTACTCTGCAATACACACTACAGCTACACCATTAGTTTTCCATCATCCCTATTTCCCAGAATGATTTACCTCCTGTGATTAAAGAGAAATCTCAATAACCCAAAGCCACACACATGCTCCTGTTACCTGGTTATCCCTGCAAATAACGTGCATGGACATGTATGTAGTTTAGCCTATACTGCTTACAGGAGAAACTGAAGAACTACGATAACCTCGCACACAAGACGTGTATCACGTTTCACACACAGTTTTACACACAAACCAGCTAACATTAAGCTTAAAACTCACAAACGCGACAGATCTAATCACACAGACAGATATCTGTACAGAAACAGGGCAAGTGAACAAAAACAACAGCGAAAGAAAATGACAGAAACAAAACGCCAAGACAACAAAACATCCTTTTACACTGAGTGAATGGGAGCATTTTATAAATATAAATGCAATCTATGCTTCAGATAGTACACCATTATCAATGCTATTTTCTATGAAAAGATCAGTGATACAATGGATGGGATTTTCCAGGAGCATTCTAACTAAAGCACGGATTCCAGCCGGATTAAGCAGACCGGTTTTGGATGTGGATTTCCTACTTCTAAACAGGAAATTCCTCACGCCACGTCTTACCTTCCACAGCTCTCTTGAAGAACACTTTGCAGCTGCCACAAGTTAGAACCCCATAATGACACCCCGAGGCCTCGTCAGAGCAGACAAGACAGAGCTTGGGAGGTGGTCCCGTAGTTGCTGAGGTTGTGGATGGAGAAGAGCTTACATCTGATCTCATTCCAGGGCTACAGGGAAAAAAAGGCATAGAAATACTTTAAATTAAGATCTACGGGATACTGGCAAACAATATTCCTGACTGCAAGAAATGGACTGCCCTCATCCCCAGCTCTGCACACAGACTCTGGAAGAGTTAAACACTGAATTCCACAAAGCAGAAGGAAAGCTGCATGGATTTTTCATGGCCTATTTGACTAGGTCAGGATTACTTGCCTTACACGTTTCTGAAGCCAAGTTTCTTGCACAATTACCCTAACCTTTAAAATTGACTCTTAAAACATGCTTTTATTCCATATTGTTTTCATTACTGTCACATTCACTGCAGCCTGCACAGAGTCCTACAAGAGCTTCATTTCCAGTATCATCACAGAGTTTTCTACTGGGATATTATTACCCCAAAGAAGCTGTGCAAATTAAGCCATATATGGGTATAAATTCACAGTAATAAATGATCATTTCACCCCAGCATTTTAGGAAAAGAACGTGTATTCCTAATTTGAGGAGCTGGTTTTCCTATGTAAACAAAGAGGCCATTCCCAACCGAAGGGCTGGTTCTCTAATGAAAGAATAAAGGCTGTTAGAGCAATAAATGATCTGTTGTAACCACCTCTGAGCTGCTTCCAATGGTAAGGGTTGAACCAGCAGAACCAGCGGTGGCGGTGAGGCTCAGAGCCTGATGCTCTGCAGCGCATGTGAGCAACACAGCCCAGACCTGCTGAGGGCTGCCTGCGGTAAGGTCCATCTTGTTGGCTTTATCTGCACCATTTTAAACTGCCATTCCTATAGTGTATGCCCAAAGCAATCCCCACAGACAATTCTGTCCAACAGGGCTCCAGCCATTTCCACATGAAGCTAGAAAACAACACCTCTTTTTAAGACTTTGGTGCCTTTACCCAAAGGCTCTCCAGAACATCCACGTTCCCTGATGGGGGCCGAACATTTGCACATGGGCTGGCTTCGGCATGGAAAATTCCTCTTCCTTTCCTCAAGAAAGGCTGAGCGGATTTGGTTACGCATTTAAAGAAACCAAACTCACAGCGCTCCAACGCTCACAAAACCCTTGGAATTCCAGCCCAAATGAAACCTCTCCTGTCCCTGGTGCGTTGGTTCTGACCAGGAGGGAATTGGTTAATAAAAACAGGAGTGGGAACCTTACCACTTGAATACAGAGGGATAAAATCAAACCAAAACAGACGTGCCAGTGAAGCCCACACCTTGACACATATGGAACCAGAAGGCAGAGAAAAGGGAAAATTGCTTGTGTTGGGGGAAATAAAGCACAGGCATGCGGAGACCTCAGGTACACATGGACCTCCCTACAAAACAAGAAGCTGGTGTGTGATAGGGGAGAAGGTGATCCCTGTCTAAGCTGAGTAAGGAGGGCTGAGCAGAAGAGCGAAAACCAGACAAGAACATAGAAACAGCCCCACCATGCTGGAATAGCTGTGAGAAGGCGAAGGGTTAAGATGAGAGCAAGGATGGTGTGAAGGCTTCAACAGGAAAGACTGGCCAGGGAATGAAGTAAATGAGGCAACCTTAAGGAAAAGAGGAGGAAAAAAGGCCACCCAGGGAAGAACACTCCTTTTCAGGACTTGGGAAAAAACTCAAATCCAACACATCACTCCAGGGTGTTCAGACAACATTTGTGAACTGCTGCAACACTACTTCTACACCATCACTCTACAGAGTCAGACAACCAGCATTAGGTGGCCTGTCAACAGAAGTGGCAGTCCCCGATTGACTGTAATCCTGTTTATGATCCATATGATGGCTTTTCGGTGTTTTCCAATTCATCTGTCTTCTCTAAAGAGCAGAGCACTATAATAAAACACTAGGGTTGCACAATCCAGCACTCAACATCCAAGTAATGGCAGAATGTAATTTAACCCAGTCACATTTATTTGATGTCCTTGCAAACAGGCATCTTTAATTACATGTTCATCCTAATTTCTACAAAGCACAACTGCCTTCCTTGGAGCAGAGGCACTCGAGGAATGATGTAACGATGGAAACTGCCACCACACGGCCCCATCTCCTCCCATGAAGACAGAAGCTAATGGCTATGGATTTGCAGGTTGCTTCAATGAGGCTTCTTGTCCTCATGGAAGCTGACAACTCAAATCTACTTCTTCTGCCTCCACAAAGCTGTTCGATCAGGACCATGCAAATACCATAGAATACTGGAATGGTTTGGGCTGAAGGGACCTTAAGGCTCATCCAGTTCCAACCCCTGCCACGGGCAGGGACACCTTCCACTAAAGCAGCTTGCTCCAAGCCCCGTCCAACCTGGCCTTGAGCAGATTGCTTTTTTCTGTTGTTTGGTTTGTTGTGCTGCTTTTGATCTGTTTTTCCCCAGCTCATTGATCCATTTGGGAAAAGGAATTAAACTGTTTCTCCACTCTTGTCGTGTCATATGCAGAGCCCTCCTCTCCCCATTAAATCAGTAATCACTGGCCAATCAGAAGCTACTCTAAGTTGTCTTATTTTTTCTTTTTCTTCCTTTTCTTACACTCAAAATCTCAGTTTACACACTGAAATACAGGCTGGGAGCCTGCGATTTTAAATAAGGAACATATAACTTGAGAGCTTCATTTCATTAACATGATTAAATCCAGAAAAAGATGGAGACATCTTTCTGCGCGGAGTTTTGAAGACAGCTAATTTAGATACAAAAATAAAACTCTTTATACCTTACGCATTTCTGACAAGAGCATTTTTAAGGAAATATTCATCAACTGTCATAGAAACCATGGTAGTGCCAAACACGTTCCACTGAAACTGTTCAATCACCTTTAATTTTTAAACAGGGCTCATTTTCTGCACCAGAACCATAGAAAATGTCATATGAGAAAGAAAACAGATGATACGACTTCCAAAACTAAAAATAAATTATTACACTGATTAATAAAGCAGTAGCCAGCAATCTAATCTGGGCTCCTGGCATATCTTTTCAAGCCTGGCTATATCAGATAAGGCCAATATTTACTAACTGTGTGGAGAGCTGCCAGACACTGACAGTCCCCTGGTTGTGTAAAACACGATTCTGCCTGCCTGAGACATGGAGAACAGAGGGATTATAGTGCATAAGGACTCCTGCAAGAGCTACACCCAGCTGGCTGCAGGTTTCATATAAGTCTTTACCTAAAGTAAAAGACAAACAACCACTTCCTAAGGAAGAGGTAAGGGAGGGAAATTACACTCTGAGATAATAGAATAATGAAAAAGTTATCGTTATTTGCAGAAATGTTTTTAATCTCCAACCCCACTAAAGTGTGATTCTGACCTAAACACAAGTCAAGCAGCACCGATGAGAGAGGAAAAAATAAATCCAAATTTTAAGGATTCTAAATTTGCAAAAACTCAAATTAATTTTATTTTGGGAGGCACAGTGTTTGTTTGAGGGTCCTGAGCTCCATTCCCATGTGCTTTCAGACACTACAGACAATCTAGTTCTATTGACTTGCATAGACAGATTTATCACTGCCAGTCAAGGAACTGTGTGGGGGTAGGCTGGAAAGACTTAAAGACAAGAAGATGCAGGCAGAGGCACGAGCTCTGCAGAAATCAAGTTGTTTAACCAAAGCCATGTCCATGTTAATCATTCACCCGAGACTTTCAAACCAGGCTCAAGGTTCAAACTTACATTAAGTCAGGTGTGGAAACGTTTATGGGGATGTGGTTTCCCCTTCCTGGCTCCCCTGCAGGTCCCATTGTCCCCTTCCCGGGTCCCAGAGGCCAGGGGACACATCGAGACACCGGCACCATGTGCCTCTGGTGAGGCTGTTCCAGCCGGACACCGATACGGTGGCCATCAGACTCACAGCAACCGGCTACGAACCTCCGAGCAGGAAGATGTGTGTCGTTCTTCTCTCCTTGCTGTGAAGTATAAACCTTCCCCGATACAACCCAGAACGTGCTCGCTGAACCCACTAACACTACAGTATTACTTAGAAACATGTATTACCTCCTTGTGACTTTCTATTATAAAGCCACAACCCCTCTAGTGAACCCCTCCAGCAACAAGAATTACTGTCATTTACGCTCTAGGACTTGCAACTCTCCACCAGAGTGTGAAAGCTCGGAGTGATGAGCGTTTCTGTCTGAAACTGTGCCCACCTCAGCATGGTGCTGTTGAAGGGTAAACTTGTTTTAAAAATGCAATTTACATTAGCACCACTAACAAGTTCCACACATGCAATGGGAATGTGGTGAACAGATTTCATCCCTGGCAGTGCTCAAGGCCAGGCTGGACACAGGGGCTTGGAGCAAGCTGCTCTAGTGGAAGGGGTCCCTGCCCGTGGCAGGGGTTGGGGCTGGAGGAGCTTTAAGCTCCCTTCCAACACAAACCAGCCTGGGATTCTATGATTAGAAGCTGGTTAACAGATTCAAACCTAACTGCGTTTAATGCAAACGGCTGTGAGCTTAAGATGAGAGCAGCAGCATCTCAGGAAACCTGTGGGTGCTCATCAAAGCAGCAGCTCTCAGCTTTGCAATTGCCACCGTCTTAAAAATATCTACCCTATAGAAAAGGTCAGGGGCAATGTATAATACAAGTTTGTTTCATACACAAGGACAAACAAGGTACTCCCTGGTGCTATTACAAACTGCAAAACCAGAAGACTTGCAACTGGCTCCTAAAAACCTCTAAGAAAACGCTTTTCACATCCAACTGCCAACTCCAAGGAAAGAAATGGATGCAGTATGTCTAGGGTGGGAAGAAACTATATTTGACTCAGAATTTGGCTATATTTATTTGACTTGTCACTTAGTAAGACTATTCATTTTGCTCCTACTTCTAATTTAATGCTCAAGCACGAACTGCACTCAGTCATGATACACCCCAACCACAAAACACTGCACACAGTGAGTCCTGGCTCTCCAGCCTAAGTCGCCTTACTATTGAGCTAACATATTCTTAACGACGAGTTACTTATCTGTCTGAGTAGTATGACCAAGCCAACAGTACAGACCCGATCCTCAATGTCATTGCCATCTGGCCCAGTCTTATCTTCCAGCAAGGAGAACAATGCAAACACTCAGCTGCACACACCAACTGATTACATTTCTTGAATTGCTTACTTATTTCTTTATGAACTACAGAAACTACTCATTATTGTTATACCCTCCTAGGCAGGAAGGTAGTTTTCAGTTCAAGCAGGAAAAATTCTCTAAACCAATGCTATTGACACCATCCTTGTCACGACAATGTTTGTATATTTGCCAACTGAAAATCGGTTCAAACCCACATTTTGCTGGTTACCACTGGTTCCGATGGTGTCTTCTGCCTCTTGTAATGTGCTCACTGAAGTTTAAAGAGACTGAAAATTGGTGAATCCCAGCGTTTTCCTCCCAGGCTGCCCTAAGCTCCTGCAGGCACATGCAGGGCGTGCACAGCCTGGCTGTTATCAGTGAGCATTAAACACCCACAACTTACCCAAAGGCAGAGGGGTCCTGGGGTGCAGACTCCAACGCTCCTGCTGCCTGCCTGCAAGCACAACACACCCACAAACCAGCCAAACCAAGCAGCCCTCCAAACAACTCGGATACAGAACCCACCTATTTAAGCTTTTTGCACTTGAACAGAGAAGTGCACTGCTTTGTAACAGTGCTGCTCTGGATTACAAGCATGTCCCCTGTAACAAACTGAAGACCTGCTACAGATGACAGTGTTTAACCAAAGCCTGTACATAAATGCACCCAGTACCACTGTTCTACAGCCCCTCTGAAAGCCAAAATGACCAACCCCATTTCCATGATTGGGGATCCAGGTAAATGCTGTATCGTGACTTGATAATCCAGGAAAGACTGAGCTCAGAACAAAGTGACTTCATTTTACATCAAGGAAAGTCTTTACATAAATCCCTTATGGAAAATAACTTTCAAACTTAAACAGGGAGACTGAGCTGAGCTCTTGGGCAGAAGCTCTTCCCTGGGAGGGTGCTGAGGCGCTGGCACAGGGTGCCCAGAGAAGCTGTGGCTGCCCCATCCCTGGCAGTGTTCAAGGCCAGGTTGGACACAGGGGCTTGGAGCAAGCTGCTCCAGTGGAAGGGGTCCCTGCCCGTGGCAGGGGTTGGGGCTGGAGGAGCTTTAAGGTCCCTTCAACCCAAACCACTCTGTGGTTCTATGATTCTGTAGCAGAGCTTCAATGACAAGCGTATGATTAAGAACAGGTTTCACAGGGAGCTTGTGTTTCCCCACTGAGGGCAGAAGCAGCAGGGACTATCATTCCAAGCCTTGCTGTTTCACGTCCCATAAATTATATTCTATTAAATGAAACCCACCCCAATCCTGAGCACAGGCGAATCCCAGCATTACATTAACGAAGTCACCTGCGGAGATTCCCAGCAGCGTGCGAGGGACGGAGCCCCGCCACATCAACCAGCGCAGGCTCCCGATGGGCACCGAGCCCTCTGACGGCTCTCTCTGACCCTGCAGGACATTGATTCCCGAGGCCCAGGCCCTGGCGCAGGTGCCCCGGTGCTCTCGGGGGGGAACCGGCCACGGCTGCCCCTCTGCCCCACTCTGAAATGGCGTCTGCTCCCATTTTAGAGCCGCACGGGAGCGGGAAAGAAGCGCTAACGGCAGCGAGCGATGCGACTGCTTTTCTTCCCCCCTTCTGGACCCTCTCCAGAATGTAAAGGTTTCAAGGGCACAGGCAAAGCTTTCTTGGAATGGATAAATGGTAATTGATGTTGCAGCTGCAACCTTAGCTGCAGCTCCTGGGATTTCAAATGTACTACAGCCCTCAAGTATTTATGACCAGAAGACGATAATTAAATTCTATGTTCTAAACTTTTACATTTATTACAGCGCTCCAGTAAAGCAGGCAAAAAGCCTTACCTTCAAGGGTAGGGCTTACTGTTCATAGGAATGCATTTATGTGTATTTTTCCAAAGTGGCTTTTTTATTTATGTTTATTTTTAACTTAATTGTGAGTCCTCGTTTCATAAATAAAGAGGCAGGGAAATAAAAACAACGCAAGAGTAAGACCGAAGCCGGTACCTTTATACTTAAATAAAAGCTTCACACAAAAATACAGACTGAAATCCAGCCTCATTCTTTATGCTTTGCTGGATAACAAAACCTGCATTTGATCTACATCTATTTACAGACACGTTGGGGATCACTATTTATGCACTTGACTTTCAGGACCTCAATCTCGCAGATACATCCAGCTTTCTATGCATACATATGTGCTCTGCATTCACAAACTAAGGTGCAAGCAGACCCTGATTACACCCTCATTGAGAAGGCTGCAAGACTGACATGCACGCAGCAGAAGACAGCTCAAAAATCTAATAGGAAATAGGTGTTTTTTCCCCCATTTTAAGCACATCACACGAAGTTGCTCCCAGTCTCTGATGCAGCAAGCACCGTCTCCCATCTCAGCAGCCACCGAGCTAAGTTCTACCAGGGTGCTGCTTCCTTGGAGCAGTTTCACTTTCTGAGCCTTACAAATGATCCAGGAGCCAGCGTACCCTCCCCAAATTACTATCCTAACCTACTAATCCTGTACCACACTCAGCTCACTTGCCAGCATGCTGAATTCAGCAAGACTGCAGAACTCCTCACAGAGGTATTCCGTCGTTAGAACAGCCCCACAAGCTTAGACCAGCCCCAGCATTTTAGCTTATCCCATGCAGTCAGCACATATCAGGAAAGTATTTTACTCCTTATTAAAGCACTCTTACTAATGTTGTAGCAGAGGAACCGGACTTAAAATATTAAACAGGATTTGTTCCATTAATGACCTCAGTGTGAGCTATGTACACGGCTCTGGCCATCCCAACGCGAACGCCTGTGTCAATCACAGGACTGCACTCAGAGCCTGCCAAAATGATGTTGCTAGGAAAGAAGGCAGGAGACATCTGGAAAGCTGACTCTAACGTACATGGAAAAATATTAATGGAACTGTAAGAAAAGCAGTAAAAGATTAAACTGAACTGCAACAGTCCCAGAGCAGGTATTTTCAAAGCTGCAGGATAAGCCTCGTGCAGTCAAACTGAATCACAAAGCTATAAATAAACTTAGACTGGTAATTAGAAAGTTCATTTCTGCTATTTTGAAAACACAAATCAAGACTCCCCTGCTGCCAGAGGAACCCTCTAACAGTCATCGGACACTGATTTTTATAGATGCGCACAGCCTGTGCTTGTATTAACACTGCATAACCATTTCCTGCTGTGCCAAAATAAAACGCACAGAACAATTAAAAGAAATACAGATCTAAACACAGCAATAAAGCCCTAACTCTGAGGAGGAGGAAGAGGGAAAGACAGAAACAGAGCAAGAGAGGCAGAAAGGAACGGTTCTTCCTTAATTCCTTCTACAGACTTCAAGGCAGCTCTGTTTAAAAGTGGAACTGATACTAGAAGTTGAGGTGGTAAATTCTTCAGTGCAGAAACTCCATTTCCTTGTCAGCCTGTATGAAGCCTTGCACAACTGCCTTTACCCCTGGCATGGGCTTTCACACTTTTTCGTCAATGAAAAGAATACATTTACATGCAGAGCAGTTTATTATGGAATATTAACCAACGTGTTGCATTCTGGGCTCTGCTTCAGTGGAAATATATGGAGAGGAGGGATGGGGATGTGTGCCAATTCTAGGTCTTGGCCTCAGTCCATTTGATGTGGGTCCAGGATGACTTGGTTGACTGTTGAGTCATAGGTTGGTTCGATTGACATTATTTCACATTTGACTAGTTATTGTTCTTTAAACTTTGGACAGGAGTCCAGAAGCTCAAAACACACCAGTGAACCAAAGAGAAAGGGGCCAAAGCAGAGCTTAAACAAGATTCTTAAGCAAGAAAAACATTCTCCTTAACAACATCTCCTTTTAGCAGAGGGAGCTAAAACCCCAAATCCCACCTCACAACTTAGACATCTTCTGTTTACTACCGAATACCTGTAACACACAACATGAACTGCAGAATTCCTGAAGAAGCTCTGAGGCACCATTAGCACGAGGGTGGGAAGGAGAAGCAAACACCTCCCCTCCAACACAAGTGACCCAGTGAACGAGCACTGCATTCTTCACAGCAGTACCCGTGGCATTCCTGATGTCTCAGACCATGAGTGCCCAGGCTGTGCATTCGCTTCAGCCAACCCTCAGCCTAAAACCGAAAACATTTTAAGCCCCAAAGCTACTGTTCCAGCACTGAAGGCAGCTCATAAATACTGGTGCAGGTTTCAGACCCACTGGTGTTACACATGGGTGTGCTCAGACACAAACTTGTCACACAGATGCACTGTGTTTAACAACAGAAATTAGCGAAGGCTGATTCCGCAAAGTGTCTGCTTGACTTCGTTTTCCCATTGCATTTTACCTCAATCTCAGATAGCACAGATGCTTTCAGGGGGTTTTCATCCCTTTTGAGGGAAACCCAATGTTCTATCTGCTTGTCTTCAGAAAGCTGATCAGCAGCTAAAGATGGGCAGAGGAAGAACTCGAGCTGTCTAACAAGAGAAGGGAGACTGGGCTTTGTTACAAGAGCCTAGCAAGGAGGGAATCAGCTTTCATGAGCTTCCAAAGGCATGAAAACCAACCAAAAACCAGTAAAAACATCCTATTTTGGGTACTTTGCTGGAAGACAAAAATACTGCTGATGATTTGGAGAGTTTAGTCCCAGAGAAGGATGACTGTGAGATGCTCTTCTTAGGGCTGAAGGCCAGAATGGAGGTTCAGTGCCAACTTAGCATGAAGGATTATGTAAGATGCTACCCCAATGCCTGTGGGTTATGCTCCCCACTTAGTTCATGAGCAGTAGCTTCATTTGGAAGGGTGAAGGTTCTTTCCTACTTTAGAGGGAACAGTAATTCTTGCAGGAAAGATAAGGAACAAATTCAGAATTCGTGGTGACTTGAGAAATGAGAAAGCTGCTGAAGGGCAAAGCACGGCGATGGCACACATGGGAAAGGCTGAGACCTCCCGCTCTCAACACTATCAGAAGGTTTTCCTTGAGGCTTTATCTTTAGGTTCTGGTGCATTTTATCATTCAGAACCAGCTCTCTGCGTACACAACGGAGTTTAGCACAGAGCACATCCATCTAAAAGGTGTTTTCCAAAGTCTCGCAAGCACTTTTAACACCCTTTGTAACCCCATCCCATTTCATTCCAACTGGCCTCTGGTGTGTTTGATAAAAGGAATACAAATGAAAGCCCTCTTCCCTACACATGACCAGGAAGAGAAGCACGCTGTAATTCTGTTTACTGACACAAAAGCAGCCTCTAAACTTGTGTAATATTTTCATAAGGACAAGCAACAAGTAGTACCCCAGACCTGTGCAATGTGTATACACTCTGTATGTAATTTTCATGGCACTTTCAAGTCAACTTCATTGAATTATCGAGTAAAGTGCTGTAATTACTTTTGTCAACACTGTTAAGCAATTACAGACACAATTTCTGCTAGAACATGCACACGCAGTGGGTTATTATCTGCTTTTATTTCCACTTGGCATCCATGCCACACACTCAAGACTATCAAGATGTTTCATCACATCCCTCTCGTTGCACACTCCCAGACTTTACAAGCACGTCTTGTTTGGGTTTGCTCCCCCATCATACTTGTAGGTCTCGCCTCCTTCCTCCTGGACTTCTCCCGCTGTTTTACCCACTTTCCTCTGTCCTCTTCCTCTCCCACTCCCTGTCAGATGAAGGAAGCTCTATTCCTTCCTTGCTGAACCACACACAGTTTCCTGGCCACATTGTTCATCTCTGCCTCTTTGTGTATTTTCTCTTCCTGAGCAGCCCTGGGAACCCCTCCCAATTTAAACTCCATCTGTAAACCTCATTAGCAGGCTGTTTACCTCTCGCACATAACTAGCATGCAGTGACTAGTCAGACAGTCCCAGAGCCTGTGCACCCCTGTCTCCACACCACCTCTTTTCTCCAAGAGCATCTTGCATGTCCTAAGGACTGCTCCGTGCTGTTATTTCAGGTTCAAAGCAGCAGGAATTAGAACATCCTCTCAGTAAAGCATTAAGAACTTTCCTGGTTGGAAACTATGTTTTGTTTTCCTGAATTTCAGTGCTCATTACAACTACATGCACTCTTATAAAGGTCCTAATGCCCACTATAACTCACTTACAACCCACCATTATCTTTCAGTATCTTTCACTGCCAGTGTGGTCACTCAGATTTGCCAATAGAATAGGTCACGGTATCTCAAACTGAAAATTTTAACTATGATCGTTACTTAAGATTTACTTAACACAGGACACATTGCATTCACACCTGCAGTAAGTTTTTAAGCCATCCCTGTTTAGTCTACAAACTGTTCCAGTAAGAGAGCTGCAGTATTCCTCATGGAAAATGGAAGGCTGTTTAATACTCAAGTATCTTGTAAGGCAGAATTCACTGCATGATCATTTCAGAAGAGGTGGGGAAGATCCATTTCAACCAGACCCTGCTGTGGTACAACTTTCCTTTACCTACTCTGTGCTCCTCTGCATATGCTGATGCCCTGTCCCCAGGTACACCAGAGAGGTGTACCCAGACCTATGCCACGATCGGAAGGGGACTCGCACCTCTTGTACCCCACAGCATCAGTCATCTGAGTCTGGCCTTGGTCTGTAAGTAAAATCCATGACTGATACTTGATCAAATTGTTCAGCAAACTTCAGAGCTGCACGAGATTCCCTCTCATGCCTCATACAAAAGCTGTTTTAGCCTTGCACATCTTTTCTGAGCTTCAGATAAACTAGTTCAGTAACAAAGCATCCTTATGGAACAGGAAAGCGGTTAATCTGCTTGTTTTTAACAAAGGGTAAAAAGCAAAGAATCACACAAGCTCTCAGACACGTCAACAAAAGCAGCATTCCGAAAGTAGCTGGGATGAGCCTGGCTCCTCCAGAGCACTGTGTTCACTCAGTCCAGATTCTCAGTAGCCCCTAAGAGCAGGTAATTACCAGAGGATTACTTTGAGGTGAAATAAGTAAGAGTAGGATCAAAGACACGCATTATTTCCAGTTTGAACATCCATCTGTTACACTACAGAGTCTCCGAAGTAAGGCACAAGCCCAACGTTTCTGTTCTGTCACTTCCATGTTTCACCTGAGGAACATTAAACAAAGTCAAATTGACAAACAAGAAAGTTGCCTCATAGGAACCAACTGACCATGGACTGCACACTTCCCTCTTTGTTGCAGTAAGGTTGTGGTTAAGCCCAGGTTTAAACAGGGATTCACTCCACACAAGTTCCCGACCGTGCATGGGATGCTGCTGCTGTTGCATGGTGAGGTGTCATCGTGCACTGCTGCTACACTGGCCCTTCCCAAGGAAAAGGAGCCTGCGTTATGGAATCAGCCCACAGTACACAATGGGTTTGGCTTTTGCTTTGCCAAGGGGGGTTTCCTCTATCTAATATACTCGTGGCAATACAGTAACAGGATCTAGCTGAGAGGGACAAACCAGATCTTGAAAGTCACAATAGTATCCGAATCATGCAAAATGGACACAGTGCTGGTGTCCCAAATGACTGCTTTTGAAAACGTACCCGAGATGGTGTCAACACATAAACCCCTGCCACAGAAAATGAGAAACAACTAACAGACTCACAGAATGGTTTGGGTTGGAGGAGACTGTTAAAGGTCATCCAGTCCAACCCCTGGCACGAGCAGGGAAAACACATCCTAAGAATAACATCTTGAATAAATAAATAAACTCATTAATTTAGGGTCAGACTTGGAGTCCAAATTGATCTCAGCCACCTTCAGGAACCACAGGAGGTACAGCAAACACTGACCTAGTCAATACAGGGCAACACTTAACAGCGAGGAATAATTCAAGCCTGTTTCTAACTCCCACTGCCTAATGCAGAAAACTGATTTGGATAATGATGTTCTTAAATTTGAGACCTCGGAACACCTAAATTTAGATGAGATTAACCAAGGCCTGAATATAAATTATACTCAAATTGATATGAAGGAATTACTTTCTTAAGTTTCCTATTTGCTTATTTCTGACGCTGAATGCATCATCATTACATGCGGGTTTTCCTACCTGCAATACACATGCTTCCTGTTAACCCTCATTCTGTTGGTCAAGACTTAAGAACTGATTCTCCAAGGTGTTGACCTCTTGTCACTTCCCAGTGGCCTCTGAAGCCAGATGCTGAGGACTCCCTGATTCCGGAGGAAAAGCAAAGCAAGCACCACGAGAGACACGTAATAATTGTCTCTGATAACACTAAAATAACAAACCCACCAACTGCCATTATTTATGCTACTTCTGTGTATTGTGAAAGCTGTGCTGTTTCAAAAAGCTTGGAACAGTCACAACTTAAACCATTTTTCCACTGCAACAATCCATAAAGGAATAACAAACAGAGCCAAAGGTCTGTAGTTCTTCAACTTGGTTGTAGATGGCTTGAGTGAGGCCAAGCACTGGAGATAAGCAGGCGGCCTTTTCAAGGCGAGAATGATAACTGCTTCCCTGCATTGCTTATTCTTGCAGTTTTAATCGCTGCTTTTGCAGCATCTGGCACTTTTCTTTCAGCTCTGCTTAAGGGCTTCCAGTTGTGAGAGTCTCCCTTTGGTCAGGAAATCTGCCCCGGGCTGAACCACGTCTGCACCCATGGGTTAAAAAGGCAAAGCAGTCGCCCACTTCAGCATCTCATGACTGCGCTGAGCCTCAATCCACGGTGCTGGCTGCGTTTTTAAGCTTTAGAAGGAAAAACCTGGAATACTTTAAGGGCTTTCATCAAGGAGGAGACAAATTCCATGGCTCACTGCTAACACCACGTGGGGAATTCCAGCTCCGGACCCACAGAGCACGCTGTTAACAGGCTGCAAGCGGTTAACGACCAGACTTGAGGGCATGTACGTGTGTCCAGGCGTGCACACACCCTACGTGTACGTGCAGGTGTTTCCAAAACTCTGTGCTGTGGGAGTGCGATGTGCTGAAGGCACCGCGTTGCGAGATGCGCCCTGCAGAGCCCGGCAGATGACTAATTACAGCCTTGGCTGCACCCGGCACCGCGCGCGCTCATCTGCAGCCTTCCTCCTCTGAAACCTCTACAGACATGGGATAAACCCATCCTTCCTGCCCTCCCACTGCAGCACCAGAGCCTCCTTACCCTGGCTGGGAGTCACTTGAGAGCGCTGTGAAGTCAGGAATAATGGGATTCAATTCCTTTCAGACTGTTTCTGTTCAGCATTTTTAACAATGCCACCAAGCAGAACCCATCACTTTATGAGTACTACAGGGATCGTCACTTAGAGAAACAAAGGCCTTGAAAAGAGCAGAGAAACCGCCAAACAATCTTAACTTGATCGTGGAGACACGAAATGGACCGGACATGCTTTAGTGTCGAAGTGTTAAAATGGAAAATTAATAATGAAGAAAACCATTCAGAATACTCAAAACCGGTTTCTACCAAGTATTCTTGTTTTCAAAAGCAGCTGTTAAGTGCAGTCCTGGAGTACAGTGCGAAAAGGGTTTAGCACACAAGTGGAAAGCAGAGCTTCTCACCCTTCTGTGTCAAATCAGCTTCACGTTTATTTGAGGCCACTGGAAAAGGCAGCAGCTCCTATAAAGAGCCTTCACTCCTCTAAAAAACCCTGCTATTTTGATTTTCCAGGGTACAGAAAGTTGGGTCTCTTCCTTAGACTTTCCAAAGCCCTGTAAGAAACTCGGAATACGTGCCCGTTTGTTCTTATCCAGAACTTCACTCCCTCACCATCGCCAAGGCATCCTCTGATTCCTTCCTGACCTCAGACTAAAGGCCAAGAAGAGGTAATATCCAAGATGGCTGTTTAAGAAACAAATACTGTAAGTTCCCTGTAAAAGCAGACTTCCTTTAATGTCCCAACAGTTGTAATTCCTTGGTACAGGCAGTGTTGGCTGAACGGACGCCATAATAACCTGCCCATACATCTATCCCAGACTGAAGAGCTCATGAGCTGGAATGAATAATATACACATTGTGCTGGTGCCTTTGAAAAAGAAATCCTCCTCTGTTCAAAGGGAGCCACAACCACGAGCCTCGATCCACGTGCTGAAGCTTTCCCAGCGTAAGTATTTTGTTTTGGAATACGTGAGCGTATTTTGAGGGGGGAAGAAAAGGGACACAGGAAAAGAAGCGAGTTTCCTGGCAGATCTTTAGCATAATTTCACACGCAAGAAGATCAATTACAGGCATTCATTCAGTCTCATTATTCCCCAGCTTACAGCATAGACGTCTTTAAGTTCACATTACCTAAATTAGATCACTAAAATATTGAAGAAATCAAGCCACACGAGTGCAAAGCGCGGGCTGTTCTGGACGGATGTGTCCTGGTACCTGGAGAGCTCCACTTAACATTCTGAGTCACCCTTCCCCTACCTCGTAGCTCAAAATGCACAGAAAACACTGTCCTGAGAGGTGAATTGTTAAGCAGTGACCTTAAAGCTCCTCCAGCTCCAACCCCTGCCACATGCAGGGACCCCTTCCACTGGAGCAGCTTGCTCCAAGCCCCTGTGTCCAACCTGGCCTTGAGCACTGCCAGGGATGGGGCAGCCACAGCTTCTCTGGGCACCCTGTGCCAGCGCCTCAGCACCCTCCCAGGAAGAGCTTCTGCCTAAGAGCTCATCTCAGTCCCCCCTTGGGCAGGTTAAAGCCATTCCCCTTGGCCTGTCCCTACAGGCCCTTGTCCAAAGCCCCTCTCCAGGTTTCCTGTTGGCCCCTTTACATGCTGGAAGACCTTAATCTGAAAAATGCTTCAGACCCAGTACCCAAGGATCTCTACCGCCCTTCCCCGGTTTCAGTATTTAGACCAGGAAATTGAAGGAAGAATAAGGGAGGTTTCGGTTTTTGTGTTTGAAAGGAAAGGAAATGACGAAGGAAGAGCCTTCTCCTGAGCACAGCCCCGAGCGGCAGGGTAGCTCGTGGCCAACTGGCACCCGGCCCGTTTGAAGTCAGTTGTTTACTTGTTGTCCAACCACTGATAACCACGGCGAGGGGACCCGGGGATCCAAAAAAGAACCAAGTTTTCTGCTCAGAGAGGAAGGAAGAGCAAACCAGACCATGCTAAAAGCAGTCACCACTGATGGCAGCCACTGCTGAATCGGGACAGGCCAGTGTTAAAAGAGATGCTTAAAACCAAATATTTAAAACTAAACCCCTCATATATCAAACAAAGCATCTTAGATACAGCAGGAACTGTATTACAGAAGAGAAACAACACTGCCATGCCTGTGTCCTCCATTTAAGCCTCTTGCTTCAGGGCTCCATGCAAGAGTAAGTATATGCACAGAGCACGTGCACCACTAGAGAAGCAGCACAGCCACAGACATTAATTCCTTTTAAGAGCTCTCAGTTATTTAAGACTAAGTTTAACCTTGTGATTCACGAGAAAAAGAACTGCTGACGGCTGCTTGTAAATATTCCAAAAGCTGAAAGGACAGCAAACCCAGCCATGCACATCATGCTTTCAGGGCAGTTTTACTGAGCACGCAGGTTTGGAGTCAGTCCTGGAGCCCGGCTCATCCTGCTGATGAGAGCTGCAGTCTTGAGATGCTGTGGGGACCACAGGAAGCACCTCCGTCCCTCCTGGATTGTTCAAGAGCTCCTTCTCCTAGCTTAAAGCAGACAAAGCTTTGGGGTCTGAGCCCCTCACTGACCCTGCCAGCACTGGGGTAGTGGCTGCTGCTCAAACATGCCCCAAGGACTCTTTTGGGAGGAGCACCTGTGACTACAGCCAGGGACCACGTCCTGGTGGAGCAGTGGTCAGCAGCTTGGACCTGCTTGGATCTCCTCTTGCTTTACATGGACAGTTACAAAACTGGCTGTTTGATGAAGGAAAGACTTTACTGTGAACCACTCTTCATGACAGAACACTCCAACCTCATCCCACACACTGGGACTGACCAACAGACCTCAAACCCGTGAGTCAGAATGTTCATCTTGCATTTGCATGTCTACAATGAGACAAATCTGGCATCTTACTTCTCTAAACAATATTAAGTATCAAATATAACCCTTTGATATGTACATTCTAATCTAAATATGTTTCATTCTGAAAATCTTAAAATACACTTGTATATAGCTTCAGTAATTGCTGGCTGGTGATATAATGGAAACCAGCATCACTGGGATGGGAACAGAGCAGTTTTTGTGGGCCAAAATGCTTGACCAAGTGAACGTCAATGTTAATGAATGTTACAAAACGGCAACCAAATATTTGGTTCAGATTTTTGGGATGCAGGATGGCAGTCACTATAGCAACCCCACCATATTAATGAACCCCCCAGCTTATTAATGAAAGCAGGGGACACCTGCAGAAAGAGGAAATTAATAACATTCTCCAGTTTACAATCGTCTCACTCGGCAATGTAAATGCAAAATAACAGAGACAAACTGACGTGAACACCTACTGCTGGTGTAGTCAAGAGGAATCCAAATGCACAGACCAAGAGCTGTGAGAAGAAGGACCTCAGGTAGTCCAGGGCAGTGACAGGTAAACCAGCTCTTCCTTGAGGAGCTGCTGTACCAAGGGCTTTGCTCTTACATTGCTATGACCAAACTGCACACATCACAGCAAGGACACAACTGCTGAAATACTGACTTAAAAAGCACTCCCTTTGAAGTTACCTGCAAATACAACTTGACTGAGCTGCAGAAACCAGAGCAAAACAATGCTCTTTGGAGTAAACCAACACCCGGCGAGGACGGTGCCATCAACTACTCCCAGCCTGGGCTCATTTACAGGCATGGGAAGTTCTTCAAAATAGAAGCTGGAGAAGCCAGTAATTCTCATTTCAACAGCAACATCTACCACCGCAACGTCCAGCCATCAGCTTGTTTGTATTAGTCCTAACTTTCCACACGCTGTGTGAGGGTAAGTCCAAGCATTTAATGCTTTGCAGTATCTGCACGATGACTCCTTCCACTTAGGAAGGATCAAAAAGAGCCCTCAGGGAAGAAATCTGTGACGGGTTCCCAACGTCAGTCCCTGCCTATGCATCAGGAACAGCTTTACTCACTGAAATCACAATTCTGGGAAAGCTGATACACATGCAGCAACAGGAGAGATGTACAGAAGTACCACACGGTTACACACACAAGGAGACGGTATGAAGGGGGACCTGGGCTGTCCCCATGGCTGCTGTTGACCTGCCCCACAGCACCAAACCACCTGCCAAACACACACCACTGCACACCCAGAAGAAAAACAAGCTCCTTCCCCACAGCTGATCTTCCCACCTTGCAAACCCCCCAGGTTCAGTGCTTCTTTGGGAGTTCAGAAGTACTACAAAGCACTGCTGGGGGGGAACAGCAAACATGGTCGTGCTCCCTACTGAAGAGAAGCTATGGAGACAGGCTGAGAGAGCTGGGCTTGCTCAGCCTGGAGAAGAGGAGGAGCTCTATCCTTTGCTATTAGAAAATAAATCCAAATAAATGATTGGTAAAACACTGTCAATTTCTGTTTCTCCCTGAATGACATTATAGCTGTACCTGCAGACAACGCTTCTAAAGATCACATTTGGATTTGCAAAGAACTGTGCTGCTCCTATTAAATTTCCATTGAATCTGCTCCTGTAACCGCTCTGCAGTGAAGCTGGAGAGAAAGGAGCAATGGAAGTGAGAAGAATTCCGATTCCTGCAGAACCAGGGGCCTGGCTGCTTTCAATGGTGCGTCCGTGGCAGCAGCCCAGGAGCAGGACAACGCTGCTACAGCAACGCGAGGGGTGTCTGTGGGGACGGGGACATCACTGACTGCAAAACGTGTGCCAGAAGAACCTATCTTTGTAACACAAGACTTCATTTTCTCGCATGTCTTTGGAACTGTGAGCGCTGGCTGAAGTGAAGGCTGGGGCTCAGGCACACCGGAATTTCCCCAGGCAGCAGGCTGAGCGCCCGGCTTCCTATAATTACCTTGATTTATCTGCGATTTTAAAGACAAAATATGGAATTTAACACACGGGGTGGGGGAATACACACACCTGCGCATGCACCAGAACCAACAATGAGGGAAAATGAATGCAGCTCAGGAAGACATCACTGCAACCACCGTGGATTGCACTTAACGCCATCACATGTTGGGCTCCCTTTGCTGGCACTTTCCTCCTCCATTTTGTCCATTTACCTTGCTGATGTTTGGGAACGATGTCTCAAGCACTGGAGACAAAAGTGTTCTGGCAGCACATCATGAACTTACCCAAGCCCCTCGGGAAGCGGCAGCATGGAACGGACCAGCACAGCCATGGCGATGGGAGCAAAGCACAAGCCAGAACCCCTTCCCCTTTATCCCTCTTGCCAATAAACCCCATTTACCTTCTGGGCTGCTGTTGTGCACTGAGCCAAGGGTTTCAGACACCCTGCCATGACAACCCCGAACCCCTTCCCGTGACCCAGCGCTAGCTCCATGCTGTACAAACACCATGCAGGTGATGCCCCAAAGCACCCAACCCAGCTCTGCACCAGCCACCCCAGATCCTCTCCTCACGCTCCGTGCTCAGGCCCCGTCTCACACCCTCAGTCGAGTTCTTGTCCTGAGAAGCAACCACTGAGCCCTGCCCTCGGCTCCCACCCCGCAGCCAGCTCCCAGGCCCACACAAGAACCGCAGTTCCACGACAACCTGGGGGGTTTTGCTGGCTTCTTGCTTTACAAATGGCTCCTGGCAAGGACACACGTCACAGACTTGAAAGCAAAGAAAAACCCCAGCACACTGAGGTCACTGCACGTCCCCCGCAGGAAGCCAGGACACAGGTGAGGAGGAGCTCTCCTGCCCGGAGCAAGGGCAGCTCTTTCCCAAGTGACCCACGTGCTCAGTGACCTTACAGCTCCATGGGGCAAGGGCAGAAGCCGGGCTCACCCACCCGCAGCATCCTGGGTCCCACCGAGCCCACTTGATTATGGGAGCCACGCTGGGACATCCTGCCACTGCTTCCACCCTGGTCCCTGTGCTGAGCTGCCTGCAGCAGGCACCCAGCCTGGCAATGTCCTTCACAAGCTTGGGTTTTAATCATAGAACCCCAGCCTGGCTTGGGTGGAAGGGACCTTAAAGCTCCTCCAGCTCCAACCCCTGCCACCGGCAGGGACCCCTTCCACTGGAGGAGCTTGCTCCAAGCCCCTGTGTCCAACCTGGCCTTGAGCACTGCCAGGGATGGGGCAGCCACAGCTTCTCTGGGCACCCTGTGCCAGCGCCTCAGCACCCTCACAGGGAAGAGCTTCTGCCTAAGAGCTCATCTCAGTCTCCCCTCGGGCAGGTTAAAGCCATTCCCCTTGGCCTGTCCCTACAGGCCCTCATCCAAAGCTCCTCTCCAGGCACTGGAAGCTGCTATGAGGTCTCAGGCTGCGCCAGAGGCCAGGCCAGTTCCAGCCAGGAGTGTGGGATGGTGACACAGCACTGGGGTAGGACACCTCTACCCTGCCACAGACAGACGCTTCCCAGAAACACAAAGCTGACGTGTCTGTGGAGCCCGCCATGGCCTGTGGGAGGCTGCTAACTTCCCAATCCCATAAATATCCTGACATAGTTTACTGTTTAATTATGGAGTTTCTTACAACATGACGGTGAATCATCGTTGCTAAACCACAGGATTTTAAACGCAATCTAGAAAAATCTACCTTACAATTAGCACCCAGTGACAGGCATCACTTAGTAAGCGAGTTCCATGTGTTTAGAAGGGATACTCCAGTGTCACCAGTAGCCACAGCAGGCACTCAACCACCTCTTCCGTCTTTGAGGGGGTTTTAAAACTCTACAGATGTTTTGAACACACAACCAAACCCAACCCCCAGATGTGATCCCATCCCACACAGCAGCATCGTCCTGTGAGAGAGGCTTCTGTCAGAGTGGGGACATGCACCGCAGCGCTTGGACCACACTCACAAAGTCATTACATCAGCTAACTTCCAGTGCAGGGACAAGGAGTTGCACCACCTTCACAAAAGGAGAACCATCAGAAATAGCCCTGAGCAGGAAAAACACAAGTGGACAAGAACTGCTGCTCTCATTTCCTGTCCTTAATGCAGGACCTCGAAAGAGACTCCCTCATCCAGAAAAGGAACCCAAGTTCGTGCTCAAAGAAGAGGCCAAAAGAACACAGATGCCACCAGCAGTAACAGTTTGGGAAACTAAGACCTCTGTGACTGTTGAGTGTCTGGACGGCGTTCATGAGATCTGGCATTGCAGTTTTGCTGTTCATTTCCATGACGTTTAAGGGCCCCCCTTGTGAGGGATGTGTTCCGTTCAAATTTCATTTTCATTTCATTTTAAACCAGGAGGGCAGTTTCGGGATGCTCGCTCGAAACGCTGCGCACAGGAAGGCAGGGCTGGTGGCACTTGTGAATGCTTGGAAAGAGTCAAAGAGCTCAATGCTGCATTTCCTTTAAAGCTCTTCCTCCGTTCAGAGGCTGGGGGCAGCCAGGAATAGAAACTGCTGCTGTGTCCTGCCCTCCCCTGCCGTGCCGTGCTGTGCCACTGGGCCACCCTGCTCTCGTCTGCAGGTGGAAGTGGGCAAGCCACACACACAAGTGCCCTGCTAGCAATATGCCAACCTCCTGATTGTTATTTCATACAGCATCGGCTGTTCCAACCTTTAACGTGTTAAAAAGAGGCTTCAAAGAAGAATCTTTAGCGAGATAAAATAGGTCCGAGCTCATTTGTCAAACCAGTTGCTCTGGTTGGAAAGTAGCTGTCAAATACCTAGTGTGACTAAGACTGTAATCTTGCAGGCATCCTAATATTAACTGCTCACTTAAATAAAAAAAGAATGCTCTGCTGCTCAAAATAAAGAGCTCTGAGCACTCGCATTTGTACGACATTTGCATTTTATACAAGGAGCTTTAGCACGAAACTTCATTTTTATTAACTCGTGCGCAAAACCTGCACGTAACCTGGCACTTGGTTGGAACGGACTTGTCTCCCCCAGCTCCGAGGAGCTAACTCACCACTGAACTCGTCAGAGTGGTTTTGTCGGAGATGAAGGTGTCAGCTCACAAAGCAGCAGATGTGTGGGGCTGAGCAGAAACCCGTGTGCAGGAACGGCACAGCTCATACAGCTACAGAAAAATGAAACCTAGGGCCTTTACAGCTGACCAGCGCTCAGATTTTCACACAGATTGCTTCCCACTGAAATCAGTGTGGGCAAATGATCTTTGAGAAGCCTGGTCAGGGCTGCAGAACAGTAGAGCGGGTCAGAGAAATGCTCCGAAATACGTGTTAACATAGCAGCTCTTTTGTCTGCAGAGTGCGTTTGTGATGTGGGATCTCTCCTAGACTTTGTGCTACTTCAAATAAGAGAGAGCGAGCATGCGATTTAATGCTCATTTTTCTTGTAATCATTTGGTCAAAGCAAGTGAGACAAAAGGCATTACAAGTCTCCCCTTTCCGCCAAAAGGGGATTACATCATGTACGAAACCAGCCGACAAGAAAGACCCACTGTCATTCTTTAGAAATCAGTTTTACTCCGTGTTTGTTTGGAAATCCGAGCAAGGCAGTGAAAACAAACCCGTCTGTTTTCAGGAAAGTGCAACTTGCGACCTTTCACTCTTCCTTCACATTTTATTCCATTTAAAACCACTCTTTGCACAGCAAGTATCTCTTCAATACAACATTTAGCATATTCCTAAGAGCAAATCCTACTGAGCTAAATGCAAACACAGGCATTCCTCTTACTGAAATTAAAGAAGTGGTGCAACCCCTCAGCCTCATCATAGCTCTTCTCCTCTGGGGTCTAACAGAGGGGAGCACTGAAATACACACATGAAAACAGCACACTGAAGTAAGGGTTCAACCATGATTTGCTGAAGCAACCCACAAGAGAAAAAATGAGAGAAGAAAACAGCCAGGTAACACGCAAACTGAAACTAGGACACGGAACTGTACTGTCTGCTGAGTTAACATGCATGGACTGCATTCCTGCCTAACAAATCCCCATGCGTGAACACAGCACATGCATGTTTTCAACACTGATTCATTAGAAACCTTTAGCTGATGCCTTCAGTAAGTTATTGTTTCAGAATGGTAATGGAAAACTCTTAGAAAGAATCATAGAATCATGGGAAAGGAACAAAAACAGGCAAGAGGAAAAAGTACATGGGTATGCAGTGATACATAATGTGCCTATGGAGCAGATGTGTTGATTTAAGACGTATCGATACCAATTTACATCATCTGATCAAATGAAAAGCTACAGAAAATCCATACGTTTTATTTAAGATACCACATTATACCTGCATTCATGCACACCCATTTTTAAGAGACACGAGACATCACACAATCCTTTCCTGACAAGGCATCAATTTGGCATCCAACCCCCTTCCAAGCCATTCCATGTGTCCTCCTCCCTTAACAGCGTCTGGGAATGGATTCTAAGTAGTTAAACCCAGCTCAGGAGAGCAGCACAGACCCAGGCTCCCCCAGACCGCTGACACCCAGTGCCACACCACTGCAGCTCCTCTGCCACATGGAGTCACACCAGAGCCTGCTCCTACATCACCACGTATGACCACAGAGACACACAGACCAGGCGAGCAGGTTCCCCAAGCAATGACAACAAAAATAAACCCCATCAGCTGCTCTCTCCTGTCACGGACACTGGACCCTCCGCTCCAGGGACACGTGTGATTCCATCGTGCTGCTTCCAGGAGAAGCAGAAATTCAGGTAGCCAGAAACAGGAACAGATAGAAAACCCACCAGTACACCACAACCCCAGTTCCTAACACAAGGCAAGACCCAAGTGCCCCAGGTAGCCAGAAGCCCACCACAGATCATTTAGGTAAAGGCAATTCACAGAATCCCAGACTGGTTTGGGTTGGAAGGGTCCTTAAAGCTCATCCAGTTCCCATCCCCTGCCATGGGCAGGGACACCTTCCACGATTACAGAACTTCCCCCAGTTTTCTTTTGGCCTTTTCCCATTTTTCGTGAGAGTCCGATAATCTGTGAGCCTCCAGAATAAAACCAGACCAAACAAAAACGAACACCAACCCACAGAGCTATAACATCACTGCCATTACTTGCTTATCTGTATAAACTACATCCACGGTTGATACTCCATTATTTGCACAGTGCAGCCAGTGGCCAGAGCTTCCTGGGCACTATTTTGAGTCAAACGACTCATCTGTGACCCCATTTCTTTTTTGAAAGAACACCAGCATCCTGAGCAGTACCTGCTTCCTTAACACTCAGTTATGCAAATGAAAGCAACCAGAAATATGAGGTATGTGAATAAAGCAACAGAAGAGTAAGTTGTGCCCTGCTGCTCAGCAGTTTCATATTAAATCTTGTGTGACCGTGATGCATAAATACGATCATGATCTCCAGCTGTTTCCTGACACACAGGATCTGTACAAACCTATTACACATCACATGAGGAATGCATTACTGTAAAATCTAAAATGGAACTCTGTTTCTTAACTCGGTTACAGTAGCAGCGAGCTGAATTCAAGACAGACATTATTATTATTTTGGAAATCCTTCCCCATCAGCAGTTTTGCCTTTGTGATCTCAAGAAACTGAGGTATTTAATCAGAAAGTGGAAGCGGTGGATAACAATATACAACAAAACATTAGCAGCTGGTTGCTGGGTCATTTTCAAAGTGCATCAGAACTGTAATTTTCTAGGAGGACTCAACATGGGCTGTGAACTCCACAGGTACAGATGGAACTTGGAGTTTTAATGATACCCAGTTGATACAGACTATATTAAGAATGCAGTTGGCGGGTACAGAAATGTACTCCACAGAAGATGTCAAGACGACTTCTGAAGAGCAGAATTTCCTCCAGAAATCCACACAATTGTAGTGATTATTGATTTAAGGAACCATTATTATAAATCTCTACATGATATCCTGGGTAAGTAACACCGTGTCCTGGAATCTGAACTGAAGCCTCACACAAGAGCAGCCAGAACAACTGACATCACCTATGTCACAACACGGAGCCCCAGGTGCTGGCCAGCATCGCCTCGCCCCACACAAGGGCTTGAGAAGCTGCAGTTCCACCTTGTGCTCCTGCCAGGATGCACCACTGGGACACGGGAAGCAGCCACGTGACAAACCCAGCGGTGTGGGCCACAAGGGTGGCAGGATGCCTTTTGTCACAGTACATACGGTTGTATTTCAAGCAATAAAGGGCATAGCTTGGATATTGGGAGACATCATTTTAGCCAGATACCTGGCAGTAAACATCACGGCAGAGGGTGGCATAAGGCAAGCCCGGTGAGGACGCAGGAGGCATGTGCTCAACACTGCACCTTCTTTGTAGTGAAGATGAGGTAAGAAAAACCTCCAGGAGAAGCAGAGTAATTGCACTAAATGGTTTTCCCAACCCAACACACCACTTCTGGGAGCGCAATTATTCACCCCTCCAGTTACCTGATGTCATTCAAGATGCTGGACTTGTTCTACACGGGGGACAACCCGCACCCTCCTGTCCTCCCACGAGACAGCAGCAAGAGCCGCACGTCCACAGTGCGCCAGGCCCCTTGTAATTAAGTCTGTGACACCCAAGGGCTGGAGCACACCCCATGAGCTGCTGCGCCTGCAGGTGACCAGCAAAGCCACAGTCCCAGGTTCTCTGCCCTCACACATGGGTAAAGCAAATGTAGTTTATGCACTGCTGTTTTTTTCCCACAGATACTTGAAGCCAGTTGATGTACAGTCAGTGCCAAGACAATGAGCTGAAAATATTTGTTTCTTTTTGTGTGTGTGTCATCTGTTCCAGCTGTATTGGTTCATGTCTGTCCCATGGGGATGAGCCCATCCACTGACAGCATCTGCCCAGTATTTCCAGAGCCCAGCACTGAGAATAGGATTAACTCCTGGTCTACAAGCGTTTTGGTTATTTAAGCAGAGGCTGTATTGTAAGTGGGTATCATACTATAGTGAATCGGTCAGAAACCCGCTGTGATGAGAACACGAATAATCTGCACAGGCAACAATGCAGCGCACTAATACTTCAGTAAATAAGATTAAAATGTGTGTACACTGCCAGGCTCTGGGAGACAAAGACTATAAAACCAGAGGGAGCTTAACACAACAGGCTCCCGGGGTCTGCGGCACGCTGTGCTGCACAGCTCAGTCTTCCCAGAAACTACCTTGTTGCACACATGCTGTTTCTGCGCTTCTAAGAACAGTTAAAAACTGGTCATTTTATGAACGCGTTTTAAGTTCCTTTCTGTGTGCCAGAGGGGACACACGACAGTTATTTTAGCTCACAAAACCAAGATAATCAGAACTGCAGCTCTACAAAGCTTCTCCCGTTGCTTGTTACTTGCATTGAGAAGAGGATTACATTGACAGGTTACTTATCTCAAGAATGGTGAGTAATGCTCATGGACAGAGATACTGAACTGAGTATGGAAGAGAGAACAGCTCTGATTTTACAACAGGTAGACAGTACCACTTTGGTACAAGCAGCGCTAGGTTCCTCCTCTGTCATTTTTCACTACTTGAGGTTAGGCAAGTTACACTTAAATAAATAAGTACAATATAGGAAGCCCCCAAAGGCCCATCTGGTAGGTGGTGGTGATAAAAAGAGACCTGGGAATAGAGAAGGGCATCGAAACCAGGTTGGATGGGGCTTGGAGCAACCTGCTCTGGTGGAAGGTGTCTCTCCCATGGCAGAGGGGTGGAACTGGGTGAGCTTTAAGGTCCCTTCAACACAAACCACCCCATGATTCTATGACTTGGTAACCTTTTAAAATATAGAAATAATTCCAGCCTGCAGTTACATATACATGTACCACAGTTACCACTTGCTCATTTCCAGAATGAGCAGTAATAGTCAAAGAAGGGACATTTGCATCTCCAAGACAATTTTCTCTCACTGTGTGAAAGTCATCTTTATCACCATAAATACATGATGTAGGAGTTGTGCAACACATATATTCCACATATATGAAAAGATCTGTGAGAAGGGCTGATTCAGCGCCAGTTTTACTTTCACTGGCAGCTGAAGAGTACAGTCGGGTCCAACCATTATTTAAGATGGACCAAAAATGCAATGGGCAACAAAAACCAGCCGGTGCTTTCAAAGCTAGAAGTAGGCTTAAAATAGAGATCATTGTATGGAGAAATAAATTAGCAGGAGTTAACAATTTGGGCTGGACTTATAAAAACCTTCCCAGCTATCAGCTAGCTCAATGAGCAGCCAGAACTGGGAAAAGCAGATCCCACCTTCCACGACCTCCTATCCACCTAGCTACCCTTTCACAGTGCCTTACAGCACATTCTGCAGGACCTCCCCAGTTCATCCCTTTCTGCCAAAGCAATGAGCTGTTTTGTCATGCATTTCCAAGACTCCAGACCCAAGTACAGTATTACATTAAGCTGACAAATCACAACATCAACTCCTGAAACCCCAAGCACTGCAAATGAGTCTGGTTTTTATATCAAAATGGAATTATTAAAAAAGACATCTTTCCCTCTGTACCGTACATCACTTACTGCTGAGTCAGGCAGCATTTAAAGCACTGTGTCCGACCGTGCCAAGCCACCAGCCCTGGCCGGAATCCAAGCTGAAACAATGCGGTAAGACAAACGCACAACTGACCTTTACCATTTCTAGCAAACAATCACTGCTTTCCCCTTCCTTCTAGTAAAACGCCCGAGTCCAAGGAGAATCCCCGCTATGGAGTGACGGCACAAAGGTAACTTCTCCTGGGAGGAAGGCTTTGGACTGCAACCAGCCAGCAGAGCTTCTACCACCTTCCAGATTCTCCTCCTCCCTCATGGCTTCCCTCAGCTCTTGCCCTTTCTTAAACTTCCTTAATGATCCTTATCCCCCACAAGCTGAAGCACTAGGAACCATTTCAAATGTAATGGGAGAAGCCCTAACACTGCCAGTGGGGCCCAGCTTTGTAAAGTCTGGCTGTAGGCTAAGAGAAAGAGCGCACAGAAACCCCTGTGTCGCTGTGCTGGCTCTCCTCGTCCTTCACTCCCCCCACAACAAGCCACATCTCCAGGAAGTTAGAGGAATGAAGAAGCCGAGCTGGATTTAATGTAGATACCACGCAAGAGCCTGCTGAGTGCGTGCTGCTAAAACCATTTCCTTGAAATTTAACATTTTTCACTGGCGTTTGTTAATAAATCACAAATAACATCCCATCAGACACAGACATCATCGAACCCCATAATTCTTCAGTGAGGCATTTACCAACGGGCTTTCAGCCTTTCAGCTTTACTCCTCTTCCAGATGCCATCTCACTTCTAGTAAAGAAAATCCAAGGCAAATCATCTCCACGTGCCTACCTTTTCCTCCCTCTTAAGCTCTTCCACCTTTTCCTTAGTTTGCTCCACTGTGATTCATCAGCAGCTCGCTTGCTCTGATGGGAGAGCTCACCAAAGCCACCCCAGAATGAAGCTGTCCTGCTGCTGCTCAAGAAGATGGTGAGCATCAGCTGCTGCAACACTGAGCTGCAGCACATGAGCACAAGCACTGGCAGGCTCTTCAGCAGCTGGAGATACAGGCAGCAGCCTATTGACTATCACCGATTCGTTCACATCAAACCGATTGCCAAGGTTTGGGTTCTGCTTGTTAACTTCCCAACGCCTCCTCCTGCTCACAGGAAAACGCATTAGTGTTCTCAGTCCTGATTATTGTCTCATTAAAGACCACATGTGGTGCGATCCTTACAAGCAAAATCACTCAAAACATTGCATGACATCAATTCCAGACTATAAAGAGACGTCGCGTGCTGCCCATTAAAACACTTGGATTAAACACTACCTGAACACCAAACTGCAGCTCTTCTCCCCATGTGTGTAGCGGATCATTAATATGTTATGAAAAGTCAAATAATTCTACCAACACGGAAGTATTTCCTACTGGAAACTGAAATGCAGCCATTCTGAATCCTCAAAATCCCAGCCTGCGCTCGCACAATTAGCACCTACAGCAACACACAAAAAGCAGTCCCCAGAATGCAGCAGGAGAGTCCTCCCTTTGTTTCTAAACCAAAGGCCAATCTTGTTGAGTCTTCTGCAATACCCCCCCCAGACTCCTTGGGTTTAGACCAAACATTGCTGACAAGGTTCAGGAAGAAAGAGAATTCCTGCCTCAAGCCCAGGGCTCATCAGTACCTCAAACCTTTTACAAAGGAGATGGGGATGCCTCCATTTTAGGAGGGAGGGAAAAAAAAACTAAAGGTAGACTCAAACCATGCTGGTTTTAGAATTGGACTTGGTGGGGTTTGGGTGTAAAAATCCTTGGGAAGTCAGAACAGCTTTCATGGAAGCTAGAAAGAATGAATTTTTACGCAGAACTCAACTAGGAGCCACCCCCAAATTCTTTCCATGCTCCTTAGATTAAGAAAAAGATACTCCATTATTGTAAAGCAAACTAAAGCAGTAAAATCCCAGATGACCTTGCAGGAAGCACCAATGTCACCACTGGCAGCACAGTGCTGTGGACCCTGCCTTGCCCCTGGTGCAGGCAGATGCTGAGGATGCTCCTGTGCCTACCACAGGCACTCGGTCCGCCAAGGGCATCTGCCAGCCCCATCCTATCAACCTACAGCCCCCTCCTGCCCACTGTCTGCTCAGCCCTGACACCCTCAGCACCTCCTCAGAGCTGCTGCACGACACAACAGTTAACATCCACCACTGGTGCCCTTCTTACTCCTGCACCAGATGCAGGAGCTTGGGTGGGTTTTTCATCATGACATTATCAGAAACCCACTATACAAACCCAGTGGTTACGGCATTCCCCAAAAGCCAGACAATCACTCATGTAACCCATTCACCCATGAACATGGTTCTACCCACACAGTCCCGTAAGACAAAAACAATGCATGAACTTTACAGAAGTGTTCTCAAAAGTGACGTTCCCATTATCTACAAGGAATCTGTTTGCTCAGTCACTGCAATTCATCTCCCAAACCCGGAAACAGTTCCTCTTGCTTTGATACAGACTTTATAACGATTGCCACTAAAGATGCAGTGAGCAAAATAAAAAACCCCCATGAGAGAAGCAAAAACCAACACAGAAGTTGGACTGATCATGTAAAATGTTAGCACAGAGGAGTTTTACTCTGTAAAAATCAATGACAAGGCACGTTCAATATTGAAACAGCGAAGTAGGATTTATCCACAAATTCCCATTTTCTTTCTGGATTCCTTACACTGCAAATTGCTTCAAACACTTCACAGAAAAAAACCAACACAAACTCATGACAAAAATGATGACAGAAATCAGAATACAAGCTGAAAGTTGTCTTCCCGAAACAAAGAAGTCCCCACACCCCCCATTCCAGCCGTGGGAAAACGGAGCACGCACCGCCTGGGGAGCCCCAGGATACTCCAGGGATCAATCCATCAGTGGGGCAGGAAAACCCAGAAAGCTAAACCAGACCCTTCATTGGAAGCCTACGCTTACTGCTTCCACGTAAGGACCTGAAGAGCCATTTTCTAACTAAGAGTCGGCAGAAATGCAGCAAAAACCCCTTCCACCACTGAGACCGAGCTCTGCACTTGTGCAAGCGTACCTTACACAAAGAACAGGTAAGGGAAACACACAACCAGGTGTTATTGTTGAGACAAGGACCTGTCTCCAGCTGTGAGAGGAGATGTGCACAGCGACGAAGCAACAAAGCTGCCACCACTTCCCTAACTGCGGAGGGGCAGAGGGAAAGGGCTTTACTTGAGCACGCACCACTGAATTACCTGCAGAAAGCCCTACTCCGAAGTCACTTGAAAGATGCACTAACTAGCTCCCCTAAAACACCCCGCTCTCACCAAGTCCCCCCTGAGCAAACCCTCCTGCAGTCCTACTGAAGAGTTAAACTCCAGGTATGTTTAAAATCTCACTGCAAATATTCTTATCTCTTTAAATGCAGTTATTAAACAAACCGCTGAGTATTTGCCACCGGGAATCTTCTTGTCCATGTAAGGTAACTGCAATACGAAGCAAAGCTAAAACTCTAGTTCAGCTTAAATGCAATTCTAGAAATTTACCCAGCAACCAAGTTATTTTTGTGCACAACATTTAAGTAACACAAGGAAGGAAAAAAACCCCACAGTGATTGATCCTCTAACCCTTGGGAATGAAGCTGCTTTTGCAGACACAGAAATACTTCCTTCTATACTGCCTCGTGTAGGGATCCTTCCACCACGTACTCAATTTTCCCTCTAGGTTGTAACCTGGAGGTTTTCTTTCTTTTCTAAGGCACACCAGCTCCCTTCCTCTCTTCGGCCCTTTAAGACCAACAGTTGAACACTGGCTTAAAGCTGCCATCGCGCTATGGAGCGGACAGGCCCCGGTGATGTCTGACCAGCCATACATGACAGATGAAAGAGGGATAATCGACTTGGAAAGGAAAACCGAGCAACAAGCCCCCACCCACCCCAGCCTGCACGCAGCTGTGCTCAACACGCTCAGAGTATTTTAATAAAGAGCAACAAAAACTAATTACCTTGAATAGCCATTAGAGAAAGCAGGTCTGCCAGAAAGGTTGAGCGTTCCCAAAGGGGCCAACGTCTCGTCTCCTGATCCCTGGCACCTATTCCAATTTTCTGAGGCGGCAGGAAGAGATGGAATGATATTAAAAATTGGTTTCTGATCCTGCTGCTGAGAGAGCGATGCAGTATTTAAATCATAGTGATACATTTGCCCCCCAGAGGTACTGACGCCGTGGATGGATATGGCAGAGACCTTAGTACCCAGCAGATTTGACCCAGAGAAGTTTGCCTGACAGTAAACTGGGCCCATGTTTTCTTGCTTTATGCCAGGAGTACAGAGTTCAATGAAGTCTTCCTTTTCTGTTTTCACTTGAGGCATCGGCATTTTGGAACTGGGTAAAAGGTCACCACGGTCATTAATTTTAGGTTTAGTGTCAGATAAAATAGGAGGCTTGCAGTCCTCGCCCAGGCTCCCTTCCAGGAGGAAAGCATCATCCGCAGATATAGGGGAGAGCAGGCCGCCGTCATCGAGCAACGGGTCGAGCCTCCACGGGCTCCCATTGGGCTCTTTGCCAGGCGACACTGGTGGCAACTCTAAATCCTGGAGAATATCCAGGGTGCTTTGGTCTTCAGAGAATAACTTCAAGTTGCCACCGTTCGAGCCAGGCTGGCTTTGGACTGCAGTTCCTGACTCTAAAGGGACGTTGCGGCCAGCCATGCCTGGGAACTCCGGCTCGAGCGGCACCTCAGAGGATATTGCTCCCTTGGTGTCCTCTGCCAGGCTCGAGGACTTGTTCAAGCTCGCAATGCTTTCTTCCAGGAGCCTGAAGTCCGTTTCTCCAGAAGAGATGCCGATTTGGCCCTGCTGCGAAAACCCGAGGTCGTTTCCCATCACTTTCGCATCAGTTTCACCCATGTACAGTCCCATCGAGAGCGACACTGCCTTGGAAAGGTCTGGCGGAGGCACATTGTTTGCTAACCCTTTCGAGAAGTCAGCCAAAGCAGGTTGCTGGCTGGAATCTGACTGAGAAGACGTGGGGAGAGGAGATGTAGACACAGGGGCTTGTACAGTAGCTCCACCCCTGAAGGGTGGACGAAAGTCCATCACGATCCCTCCTTTGGTACTGATGAGCGCATTTTTCCTTGCTTCGCCTTGATCCGACGAGTTAAGCAATTCTTTGGAATCCATTACTTTACCATTAGCTATAAAAAGACAAGAAGCATTCAAAGTTAGCACAGCAAGGACGTCTTAATAACAGCTTAAAAAAAAACAGTCTCAACAATTAGCCTGGCAAACCTGGTTTAGCTGCTCTGACAACGAGAGCACAGCAAAGCGAGCTATGAGCTGACACGTGCCTCATGCTTCCCAAACCCCCTGCTCTGGGGGTTTTGTTTGGGTCGGGCTGGTTCTATGTTTATTTCTGACTGGTAACAAGGAAGTTTGATTCTTCAAGCTTTGCTGAGCCCGGATGGAGCAGAGCCTGCCTGAATGCACCTCGCCATCAGCCCACAGCCTACATCTCTCTGAGCACACTCGCTGGCTCTGTCACGCATCCGAGTGAGGAAGGAAGCACAAGAATTGTTCAAGTGCCCAATTTACAGTTTTTGCACAGTAACTTCCCCTGGTATTTAATTACATCCTGAGCAGGGCTGGGGAGAACGGCATTCACCAGCTTTCCCAAGCCAGTCTCCCCCTCTCCCTGTAGGTTCCAATGCATCTCCCACAACAGGTACCAAAGCTCCGGAGCCGACTCTCCAACAATGCACCTCCCAGCAGCCCGAATCCAACCGGTCTGCTATTGACCAGGAGCCACCCGACCCCTCCGCCCCAGAACGCACCACTTCCTATCTTTGCACAGGTTCAGCTCAAAATACAACTCGTGAACCTTGAAATAAACGCCACCCGGTTCCTTAAATACACCCCCAATCTATAAATAAAAGCTCACTAAAAATAAAGCAGGATTTTTATTAGCTCCATGCACTTTAACGGCTCAGGGCTATTCACCGAACGCCTCTTCGCACCGACAACACATCTAAGCATCTGTCTGTATTTCCTACGTTTATTTTCAGCACAGAGCACAAATATTTAGCGGATAACTGTAAACCCTCCGGCAAACTTTCCTATGGTGTCTGTCTACGGCCTAACCCCGGCAGCGCCCAGCCAAGAGCGCGCAGCGGCCGCGGGAGGCGGCGGTGCCCGAGCCCCAGCTCCATCCTCCCGTTAAACCCACGGCGCTCACAAGCCGGTCGCGGTCCCGCTCGCCGGCCCCGCCGCCCATCTTGCCCGGCTGCGAGCAGCGGAGCTATTTCTGTGCGCCAAAGCGGGCCCAGATCAACAAAAACTCCCCACGTGTGAAGAAATTTAAGGCGGCCCCAGCGCGCTCTGCCCCGGGCAGGAGCGTCCCGAGCGGGCGCAGCTCAGCGCAAACCCTGCCCTGGGCTTTCAGCACCCCCCTGCACAGCCCCCGGCCCCTTGACTCCGCCGGGACCACAGCAGACGGCAGGGACCGGGAGCCCCCCGGGCCCCCATGGATCACAGCCGGCACTGAAGCATCGCTGGGCCATTTAAGGTGGACACCAGGGCAGCGAGCAGGGAAAAAATTAACAACTGTGCCCCCAGTTCTGCCCTCTTTAGGGTTTTTCTTTTTTCGACGGGGGAGGGAGAAATGTCGCTATTCCATTTGACAATTCCCCCAGCGCCAAAAAACCGCAGCGAGCCACCCAGTGCACGGAACGCGTCAAAAACGAGACGCGAGGCTCTGCCCGAAGCAGGAAAAAGCGGCGAGCGCCGAAAACGGCCGAATTGCGAGAAATTCTGCTCCGCAAAAGTAGTTTTCAGCGAAATGTGTCGGGACCTGTTGAGCCGCCTCCCGGCACACCCACTTCTGCAAAACCAGCCCAGCCACGGCAGCGAGCGGCGCTGGGGCTCCCCCCTGCCCGGCCCCAACACCCCGCACACACCCCGGCCCGGACCGGGGGGGTCCCGCTTCCCACCGCCGCCGCCGGGGGCACCCACGTCTGGGGGGAGGCCGCGGAGCTCCGGCACCTCCGTGCCCCCCCCGTCCCGTCCCACCGGGACCCTCCCGGGGGCAGACGGCTCCACGGCCCCTGCCTCCCCCCCCCCGCCGCGCTCGGGGCATTCCTGCGGGGGAGCCGCCGCTTCCCCCTCCCGGGAACTTCCCTGCCCCCGCGGGACCCCCGCCGCCCTTACCTCGTCCGGGGGAGGGCGCTGGGGCTCCTTCAGCCGCCAACTGCCATCGCGCCCGCGGCGGGGGCTGGAAGGGGCGAGGGCGCGGGCGGGAGGAAGTCAACAGCCGCCCCTCCGGGGGCCGCGGCGGCGGCCAGCCCCGCTCCCCCCGCTGCTGCCGCCGCTCCTCCTCCTGCTGCCGCCGGCCAGAGACCCTGACCTAGTCCCCGCCCCGCCCGACGCCACCGCCGCGGCGCCCCCTCCGTTAATTAGCGCTAATTGCCTCCGCGGACTTCGCTCCCCCGCCTCCTGCCTCCCCCCCGCGCCCTCCCGCCCCGTCCCTCCGCCGGGCAGCGCCGCGCTCGGCGATGCTCTGCCCCCGCCACAAAATGGAGGACGGCGGCGGCCGCCTCCTCCCCCTCCTCCTTTCCCTCCTCCCTCCCTCCCTCCGCCCGCCTCCCCGACGTGGAGAGGGAGTGGAGACCGGCGGCACCGAGAGGGGCGGCCGCGGCAGCGCGCCCGCTCCCTCCGCACGGGTCGGCGCGGCTCGGCTCGGCCGGGCCAGGCTCGCTCGGCGCGGCACAGCGCAGCCCGCAGGCCCTGCCGCCCCTCGCTCGGCACCGCGGGGCAGCGCCCGGCCGAGGGGGAACGGTGCGACCTGTTGGCTGCGGCGGGCAACTGCAGCCGGCGCGGGCGGCCCGGGGCTGCGGGCGCGGCGCTGCCCGGCGGGGCTCGCCCCTTCCCCGGCGGCGCCGCTCCGCTGCTTTCCGCTTCCCGAACTCCGTACCGAGGGCGGCAGCGCGGAGAGGCCGCTCCCACCGTGCCCCCCCCCGGCCCCGGGAAAGGGTCGAGCCGCTCCGCTCGTCGGGGGGAGGCGAGGAGCGGAGGGGAAGCCGCCTCGGAGGTCGCTGGGCGGCTCTGGGCCGGGTGTAACGGCGGTGGGTGATTGGGTGCAAAACCGGGGAAAGAAGGGAAAAAGACCCGTTAAGACAGCAGAGGGAACGAGGGGGGACATCGCGGGGTGCGAGGGAGATGCGCGTTTCTTCTCTGGCACACAGTGGAGGTTCTTGGACACACGAAGCTCAGCAAGGCCGAGTGCAAGATCCTGCCCCTGGTTCAGGACAATCCCAAGCACAACTACAGGCTGGAAGGAGAGTGGATGGAGAGGAGCCCTGAGGAGCAGGACTTGGGGATGTTGGGTTCAGAGCAGCTCAACATGAGCCGGCAGTGTGTTCTTGCAGCCCAGAACTCACCCCCCGTGTGCTCGGCTGCATCCCCAGAGCGTGCGCAGCAGGTCCAGGGAGGGAATTCTCGTCCTGCACTCTGGGGAAACCTTAGGCAGAAGCTCTTCCCTGTGAGGGTGCTGAGGCGCTGGCACAGGGTGCCCAGAGAAGCTGTGGCTGCCCCATCCCTGGCAGTGCTCAAGGCCAGGTTGGACACAGGGGCTTGGAGCAAGCTGCTCCAGTGGAAGGGGTCCCTGCCCGTGGCAGGGGTTGGAGCTGGAGGAGCTTTAAGGTCCCTTCCACCCAAACCAGGCTGGATTCTGTGCTGAGTCTATGAATTCTGCTTCTGAGATCCGTTCCCTTTGAAATGTATTGAATTGAGCAGGTGAAGAACATCAGGTTTTCAGCTTCTGGTTTATAAAGCTGGGAAAACAGTACTACTGGTACTCCATTTAGGTACAAGTACTACTGGGAGCAGAGGCACTGAGCCTGCAGGATCACGCACGGCGGTGACGGAGGAATCGCTGTGTGCCGCTCCCCTGGCTTGGGAGAAATCTTTCCATCCTCCTCAAGCGCGCTGTCCTGTGTGACTGAGCAGCCCCAGCATACCACCTCCCTTTGTTCTCCTGCGAGCAGAAACGTTCCCCAGGGCACTCCTGCCTTGTAAAAATAAATGTAATGGAAAACCTGGCAGGCTGGCATGCTTTGGCTAACATTTTACAATAGTAACATGTTACCCTGCGTAACGGCTTGAAATGCGTTATGTGATGGTGGTCAGAGTTAAGTAATCCCCATCTTTGCTAGTTGGTAAAGATGCATGAAGTTAGGCTGTCAAAGACCTGTGAGTTTTGTTCGTGTTCAACTAAGTGTTCAGAAGGTGATGAAGTTGATTGGCTGAAAGTCTGTGGCTTGCGTTAAACAGCCGGCACTGACAGCTTCTTGGAACATCAACAGTGTTCAAAACATTTAAATGACTGAGTATGAGTTTTTTGTTTCTTGAGTTCAACCTGTTTTGTTTTGTATTCACGTTTAAAGTACCTGAATGCCTATGGTCCGATGGAAACAAAGATGTTTCTGGAGTTTAGGAGTGCAGTGTTGTGACAACGTGTCATCAAAACTCTCTATTAATAGACGTCCCATCTCTGACATCAATATACCTTGTTCCGATGAGGAGGCTCACCTCATCCCTGCCCCAAGAAGAGCCCAGCAGCTCCTCTCCTGCTGCAGGCACCATGCTCGTCCCCAGAAGAAAAACATGAAGCAAATTCTGCAGCCTCAGAATGTGTGGTTCCCCTTATCCTGTGCAGGGTTTCACCACCCTGCCAAAGTGTCAACAGAGGTAATGGGGTTGGATGGGGTAACAGCTTCTATGGCTTTGGCTCCCATTTGATACAAATCTTAAGGCGACCTTCCGCAAATGTTGGCATTGTTCGATTGTCCTCACCAACCTGAGCAGAGCGGTCATTTGATGAAATTTGTATATTCTTACCCAAAAGTTAGAGGTGAAGGCTTGGGGGGGGGGTGGCGATGATGCTTGTTTGGTTGGGGTTTTCCCCAAAATCCTGCTAGTTCTCTTCCAAGTACACAAGTTATGCACCATCATACAATCATCATGCAAATACTGCAGCTGTTTTGGAGTTGAATAGTGAATTAACTAAAGACTTCAAATACAAGAGTTTTTCTCCTTCTCGGAACGTCTACAAATGGCATACATATCTATGTTCTGTGTAAAGAATAAAATCTATTTGTCCAATAGAGGGAAGAATTGGTTCCGCAAGCGGAGGAACTGGAATTTGAGGAGGAACTAAGGAGCACCCTTAAAGCACAGGGTCGAGAGAAGGACTGAAATACAGTCATTGTATTGACAGTGCTCCCTCATTGTATTGACAGTGAGCGTTTTGGCTGTGCCTAAGTTTGAAGGAGAATTTCAGGAAGTAGGGATTGCAGGTCAGGTGAGTGCCCTGTGGCTCAGTGGACCACAGGAGGAGGGGTACGAGCTGTCATACGATAGATAACACAATATATAAATGACTGCACTGCACTATGCCACGATGCAATAATATTGCAAAGAGCCTCAACCTTATCAAACACTAAATATAGACATTAAAATACGTAAGTGGATAACATTATTAAATCATTGCTTATAATTATGACCCTCATAGAGGAGATGAGGCAATTCATGGAAACCGAGGAGACTGGTGTACAGTGTTCCAAACCAAATGTCAGGAAGAAACATCTGAAGCACCGAAGGGAATCTCGTGGCTGCCAGATGCGGCCATAAATCTGACTGTCTGGGGGTTAACATGGGCAACACAGAGGACCCGGGGATAAGCAGCTCATGCCACAGATGACTTTGAAGTGAGCACACATACGTAATCCACAGGAAGCATCGAGGTATAAAAATGGGCTGGAGTCACACTGGGAAAGAATTAACCCTTGCAGACTCAAGGAAACAACTGTAAATGATCATGCACGAGTACGTTCACAATGTGGGGAAATTCCTTTGGTTACGAAGTGCTGACAGGCCCAGTAAGAACAGAACAGACACAGGGGTCCCTGTTGGCAAACGTATATGGGCCACTGTGGATCTGCACTAAATCAGTTTTAGTGCTAGAAGCAGGCTGGGAAAAAAAATGATGGAGGTTTTTCCAGATGAAGGGATGTGCTCATGAAATAGAATAGGAGCAGCTTTCTTTGTAAGCTGCAAGAAACCGGTGTGTGGGGTGGTGCTAGCAATTAATGGAGGTCGGGTTCAAGTGGTTGGATCTACTTTACCTTGGAAGGACAGAGAAGTTCCCAGGCAAGGAGACTGATTTACCACTAGTTCACTCAAAGTACTGCAATGGACACAAATGATGGTTTTGATCTGAAGCAATTAATAAAGATAAGCTCAAGGACAAAAAAAAACATACAAAAAAACAGATGCTGAAAAACAAGAGCTACATATCAGAGAATCAAAGACAACGGGGAATGGAAAGGATTTAGTCAAACTGAGGACATGGTAGCACCAGCGGCCATGTACATGAGATAAAATCTTACTGAAGAAATACTTGCAGAGATCCTGGGAACTAGAAGATGATTGTTCAGAATTACACAGAGCATAGAATTTGCTCTTTTGGAATAAATACTATAAGGAGGCCACACATAACAAATCATGAAGTCCTTAAGCTTAGTTGGAAGTACTTCCAAAACCAAGAGCTGCTTCACCTTTGCCTGTGAAACACTGATTCTATAGCCATGAATCAAAGATGGCTCTTGTAAAGCTACAATTTAATAGGAACAACTCCTCCTCCCTTTGCGATCTGTTGTCTCTCTACAGAAAGGCAGTGGCATGCCTGGTCCCTAAGGCTCTTCACAAACAAAGCTTTTAAGACCTTGGTTGCCTTGTAAGGAGGTCAGTTTTGTTTCCTATCAGCTTGTAAGTAACTGTTTAATTCTTGAATACGCAGTAGAGGCGTTCAGGCAATGACTGCAGCTTGTCAATAGTTTTCCAGCTAAGCCAGGATGGAAAAGCAATGTTCCCCGGCTGCTGTTCCCACAGGCAGAGGAGCACAATTCCTTACCAGTCTGTGATGAGCTGATGAGCAGCATCCTCATGACTGCAAGTTTATTTGTCAGAGGGGACTCCCAGCTCCAAACTCAATCTGAGTTCGCTTTTGTTATTAACTTTACTAGGTCATAGATTGAGGCACAGAGGTCTGCGCCATGGCTGCCTTCATCCTCCTGAGGTTAATAACTCTCTGTCTTTTTTCTACTTCCTTTGTATTTTTTCCTGTTTTTACTTCCTGTGCTAGTCCTTCATCTGTTGTGGTGTGTTTTGTGCTTTGATTTCCCATCAGATGCTTCACTTCATTAGGAACCACTGTTGTAGTTCTTCCACCATGCCAAACTCTGCGTGTAACAACATAGTGAAACAGGGCTCATGGCAAATGCAGAATAAAACACATCTCTAAGCATCATCATAAACTGGAAGAACCTAACGCCTGTATCCAATTGGTACAGCCCCACATGGAGTTAAATCTCTTTCTGGCATAATGTGATATCAGTGCTTTCCAATTCCATCAGCGGCAAGCTTGGTCCTTGGTGTTTATTGAAGCCATAAGAACAATGGGGAGCACTGAATCCACCCGTCTCTGGGTCTATATTGACAAAACATTGAGGGCTGCTTTCTTCTGCAGCTGTTTTGTGTGAAAAAGAGATCACAACTGCAACTGGAAATTAATCTGAGGAGGTGACGATGCCGTTGAGCTCTTCTGAATGCCAGGACAGTGATCCATACGGAACGGCTGGAATTCCGAAATGCAGCGGCGGAAATGCACTGTTCAGAAATGGGGGGAGAGTTAATTGGGTTCATCGAGGAGGAGCGCTTTGAGGCAGGCACTGGGGTGAAGTCATCTGCAAGTGCACACAAATAACTTTGTTGTTTTAAAGTTTTCCAGAAACATCTGGCAACAACATGCAAGGAAGAGGAAACTTTTGGTTTATGCATCAAAACCTCTCTATGAAGAAAACTGGCTAATGACAGGATGCCTGCAAGAAAAGAACCACCTTTGATTCCACCAGTATTTTTTCCTGCAACACAATGCCTAATAAAAATCAGTAGCCAGTGACAGATTCTAATGCAGTCTGGGCTATGTGGCATTCACAAGCGAATGGCTTTAATTTGACAGAGGGGAGATTTAGGTTGAGTATAAGGAAGAAGCTCTTCCCTGGGAGGGTGCTGAGGCGCTGGCACAGGGTGCCCAGAGAAGCTGTGGCTGCCGCAGCCCCGGCAGTGTTATTTTGTTAAGGCAAGTCGTGCTTTCCCATGTCAGTGATTTCAGATCACGTTCCATAAATTTAAGACTTGTCAGCAATAGGGTTCAGTAATGAAAAGACATTCAGGATGTGACACTGGGCAAGTTTGAAGCTCAGACTTATGAGTAAAATACATAAGAAAGGTATACGCAAAAGAGTTTTTTTTACCACTAAAAACGTGTTTTATGAAATGTCGTTTACCTTTAAACCATCTGTCTTTACTGCGGGAGCTAAGATACCTCTTTAAATTGAAAACATAATTCCAAACTCTGCCCCATTTAGTACCCGGATGGGCCCTAATTTAGAGTCTGAGCCAAACCCAGGAGCCAAAGGGAAGAATTCTCCAAGTTGCAGTGAGTGCTTCATATGAGGAAAGGAGTTTTAGAGCTCTTCTTAAATAATCACACATTTGAAATGGGTGAATTCAGAGGGAGGTAAGTCAGGAGATGGGACATGAAAACTGAACTGCTTTTCCTTGAGACAAGAAAACACAGATAAACTGATGCAAAGTCTAAATCTTTTCAGTTCTTAGAGAAAAAGTGTTTGTAGACAATTATTCTTATGCTCTGTGTTCCATCTTCCTTACTGTGTTTTATTGTTACAGTATTTGCACGAATATAGCTTTTAAAGGACCTCAGTTTTAAACAGTGTGCTGTGCTTTTAGATGGGACAGCTAATAAAAAAACTGGAGACACAAGAAGGTCTTTCCTGGGTAAGATTATACTTGGCATCACTCTGACATCACAGAAACTGGTGCTGAAACTGCAGTGTTGAAAAGAATGACAAATTTAAAGCAAATCCTGTTGTCTCATATTTAGCAGTAAGATAATTAAAGACAACCTCAATATCTGGGTAACGCAAAGCCATGTAGCAGGGGGGCTTATTTTGCCACCTGAGAGTTTCTGCATTGCCAGGTACTAATCTCTGATGGAGCCTGCTTTCTCCAACTTCTTTCTAGAATGTCTTACCCTTGGGTATCTCCTACATCTTGCAGCACAAAGTTCCACAGTTTAATTAAACACTGGGTGAAAAGAAAATGCTGCCTTTTGTTTGCTTTAAGCTGCAGATGATGATTTAATGCCACTGACTCTTGTTTGTCCATTAGAAAGAGCAGATAATTGTTCCCATCCTCCTGCTAGATTTCTCTGTACCTTGTAGACCCCCCACTACCAGCCCTTTCCTCCTCTGGGGCTTCCCTCTTCAGACTCTCAGCAGCTGTTCCTTTGCCTTAGTTACATTCCTTGACCTTTTCCACACCTTTTTTAGTTCTGGAATAGACTTGCCGAGATGGGTGACCAGAAGTACATACAATAGACAGACGGGTAACACAATGGGGTTCTCTCTTCCTTCCCTCGTAATTCCGAACATTCCAGTTGACTTTTCTGACAGCCAGCACTGAGCTTATGTTTCCAGAGAACTCCATATCTCCAGTAACTCTTTCTTTGGTGGTCATACCTAATTTACAGCTTGCCATTGCACTCATTCATATATTTTCTTGGGCGCATTTTGCTTTTCCTTATGTGCATTATAATTTATTGGCAGTAAATCCAACCTGATCCTTTATCACCTCGTCACTCAGCACATGAGATGCTTCTGCAGCTCTTTACAGTTCGATTTTGTCCCTATTACCTCGAATACTTTATTTCCAGCAGCCAACTTTGTCACCTCCTGCAACCTCCTCCCCTTTTCCAAGTCATTGATGCATATTTGGAATGGCACATATCCCTGTGGGACTCCACTAATAACCTCCTTTGGCTATGAAATGATCTGTTTCTTCCTGCCATATTTTAACCACTCTTTGACCCTTTAAAGAATCTCCTCACTTTCCCTGGACAGCTCAGTTCATCTGACATGAACACTGTCTTGAAGGAGCAAGCAATAGAAAGCAGAGGAACAAATCTGACCTTTTATCACAGCAGCAGCAAGGACAGATGACGGGCCCTGTTCTCTGTGTGGAGCGTCAGTGTGATGCTGCAGCAGCTTCGAGGAAATCCCCAGATTCATGCTGACATGAACAGAAGCCTGCCTTACCCTGCAGACAAGTGACAGCAATCCTCAGCTCCTGGCTGATGAGAAAGAATGGGATGTTTTGCCCTAGCACAGACTCACTTCCAGGATTGAAACTCCTGAATGTGCAAGCTTCCATGGGAGAGTGTGTTAGCGAGGTTAATGGGGGTGGAGGCACTGGCAGACCGGAGACCTTGGCTCCCCTGCATCCACACAAAACTTTCTAAACCAATGTGTTCTGCAAAACGAGTTTTACCTGGTTTTGCAGGTACGGTGTGAAACTGCCTGTTGCTGCGCGGGTGAGAGCCAGGCACACCCAGGCTGTCGCTGCAGGAGCGGTTACATGATCTCGAAGTCCTGCACGTGGGATGATTTATGAGGCTTTCTACTGATGAAGAGAAGTTGAGGCTTATTCCTCGCTGTGAGTTATTGCAAACACCTCTCATGCCAAGCTGTGAGGCCGCAGGCGCTACCCATCGGTGCTCGGTGCATGGAGGGGATGTACTTCTGAGTTTATAACTGTGAAGCTCTTTGTGACCCACAGAATGTAGAGACTAGAGAAATATGTATTAATAAACCACCAAACAGTAATTTTAGAATAACCTTCAGTCGCCATCAAAGAGGAAGGAAAGAGCAGATTATGCACTGTAACTGTACAGCCTTCTGTAGAAGCTACAGGAATCATCAGAGGTTAATACATTGCCCCAAAAGGCTCTTTTGTGCCTATACAAAAGGTCAGTATTTGACTTCTTCCATTACTGCATAACAAGGCACAAGACTTGAAATGATTGCAAAAGGGAAAAAAAGGCATTACAGTGGAGTCTCCTTGCCAAAACGCTGTTCTGCCTCTAGCCCTCAAAGAGCTGAGATAAAGAGACAGGAAAATTAGAGGCCGGATGACAGCAAATGCCGTCTCCCTGGCTCAGCGCGGGCTTGGGGCATCTCTGCCATGGCTGTGCCTCTGCTGCGTGGGACACCCTCTGTAAAACACTCCATGAACCCACACCTGGCATTTTGGTGGCTTTATTAAGGTGTTTCCACAAATCCTGCATCTCATCACATCCATCCCCAGCACCCAGAGCAAAAGTGAAACTCAGTGCGTGATTTCTGTCCTCCCTCTAAACCCCGTGGTGTGACACCCACCCGGCTGTGCCCGGCCTGGGAACACCCAGTGCCAGCCCGGCTCCCACAGTGGGTTCTCTGGAGCACACTGATCTTCACAGGGAGGCATCGGGATCCCCAGCAGGGACCAGCAGCTGTTTGTATTGAGAGACCTTTCTACATAGCTGACAAGAGGAAACCGCAGCGCTGCTGAGCCCGGTGCGGTCCCACGCGGCAGCTGTAGCTCTTCTGTGCTGCTCTGGTGGCCCCGAGGCGATGGGAACCGTTGGGGATGCTCACGAGGAGGGGAAGTGAATGTATTAAATCACCTCATCTTTTTACCTGTATTGCCACCAGCCAAGGGGGATGTTCCCTCCAAAGTCATGAGACTCCTGCGGGCCAGTCCTCAGGAGTTAACATTCCAGATAACACTCCCTGTAAGTCATAAAGAAATGGCCTTGTTAGAGCTGAGTGTTGAGGAGGAGCTGGAGGAGACACATGGCATTGCCTGCGCCAGGAATGATGGGCTGTATTACCCAGAAAAGCGATTTGCTGTCAGTGCCTTCACTGCGTACCCTTGGCATTTTATACCCAGTTAATAATAACTGGTCAGGAGAACAGTAACACAAATCAATGTACAAATTCAATTAGGAAGAGAAAATAAAAATATTGTGTGAATTACCAAGCTAACCTGATGCATTTTAGCCTTGAGTTCACAATTTGTTTGGTGTAGATGAAAAGTTCTACTCAGATTTAAAGGAGGTTCCAAAAATATTAATAGCAGATGTGAATGAAAGAGATAATGATTTTCATCCCTGATTATGTGACTGAGGTTATAGAGAGGGGGAGGGAGTTTGGTGAAAATAATTTGGCTAGTGTGCTTATAGCTCTTCTGTTAAATATTAACACTTCACAGCTTTCTCCCATTTACAAGGTGAAGAGTGATGGTATTTCTCTTATTATGTTATGTGAGTTTCACAAAACGCAGATTTCCTTGTGGGTATGAAGAATGGTTAAGCTGCAGGCGTGGAAGCCCCTGTGCAGGATGGCAGCCAGGACCTTTCCCACCAGGACAAGGATAAAAGGTTGATCTGGAACCAATACTCCTGAGAGCCTTACTTAAATAAAAGGACCGGTTCGCTTTAAGGGCTGACTGTCAATGGGAATGAGTATTTATAAGACTGCTAAAATTAGCTCACAGCATAATATATGTGCTAAAGGGATAATTTACAAAGGATACGGCGAACAATTAGGGCTACGCAATGTGCTGGCTATAGAGCCACTTGTGAGCATCCAAAAGGGCCACCAAAAGACCAAGGTAATGCAGTTAATTTCTTTATTGGGGTGCATACGTAACACACACCAACTACACAACTCTGTGTAGAAACATCTCACTTTAACTTATGTTTTTTCACTGGCAGAGGCTTCTGCAGTGGCATTTTAGCATCAGCTGTGGCAAGCTTCCTTCAGAATTGAAAGGACCATCCTGTCCTGCTCCGAATTAGTGTAATGTTCACTTCTAGGCTCTGGGTCTCATTGCACCTTCAGTTTCAAGACAGAAGGCCATGAATTTAATATCCCGGCTGTAAATCCATGTAATGCTCTGAAGGCTACACATTCCGTTGTGAATAATGCAGATCTAATCACCTGGGATGAGCCATGCGAGTCCCAGGGTGAGTTTGCTGTGTTTACAGTGGTGGTTGAGCATTTGATCTGCCCCTGCTCTGGAAGGCCTGGGGAGCATCTGTGACCTGCACGGTGCCATATCCTAAGGTGAATCCAAAATGTATTATTAGGTGTCATCCCTCAGCTCTCCCGGCATTGCTTTAACATGACATTAGTACCCAGAACAGCAGCACGTCTCTGAGCTACGTGCAGCATGTGCTGGTAATGGAAGTTTGCCTTGTTTCTTGCTATTTGTTAGGAAGCAGATAACCAGGTACGTGCTAGATGGGTTACTGAAGCACCAAGAAGTTGTGTTAGGGAAGACTGAGTGCCAATAAAAGAAGATATAAACCCCCAGTTTTCAACCCAGTTCTGAAGAACCAGACTACTGCAGTCCCTTCAAACTCAAGGTGATTCCATCTTTTGTCCTTTCTCTTGCTCAAAGCACAACATCCATTTTCCATTCTGCCTTTACTCTTAACCCTCACAAGGTCTTAAATGAAAAGGCTTTTTATATAGTGGGTATTTTTTTGACAAATAACGTTTGAGAAAAGCTAATGAGAGAGCAAACCCAATCCCCTTCCCGCGGCTCGTGTCTGTCTGTCAGTTCTGATCCCTTAGAGGAAATAGACTCGCTCTGCTCAGAGACCTTTTATTCCTCCTGGGTGTACATGCCACGGAAGGGTAATTAATATGTAATAACAGACTGATTAAATATGTTCTTTTATGTTTTGCATTTATGAATCATGCCTGAACTCCCTGGTCAATGGAGTCTTTATCCACTAATGCTGTCATGTTTTCTGTATGCCTGTCACATGCTTTACTTTATGTGATTTAAAGTACTGCCCTGTGTGTTTCAGACAGACAGCAGTGCTGGTTGAGCAGTGTAGCTCTTCAACAGAAGTGGAAACAGAGAGACCAAAGACAGAATGCAGCTTCCTCAGTTGGTACCTGGTCATGCAGCAGCTTGAGCACTGGCTTAAAGCCCTTCAAAAGGACTTGCTCAACAAGCAGAACCCCTTATTAACTACTATTGTATATGATATGGTACGTGATATATGATTGATATAGATATGATGGTACATGGTAACATACCTGAGTCTATTCCCTCTATTTTAAGCATAGTTTTGTTCTTCCTGATTGCTGGTATGAAATAGTTTCCAGGGTTTTTTGGCTTTTTGGGGTTTTTGATTTTTTGGGGCTGGGTGTTTGAGGGGTTTTTGGTGGGGACACCCAGCCCCCAGGGAGGAGCCTCCATCCGGCTGCTGAAAGCCCTTGGGAAGCAGGAAAAACAGCCTGGAAAATGGGTCTTAAAAATGTGACTGTTTTATTCACAAATATGCTTCGTAACCCGTAGTGCGTTTTAAAGCGCGGCTCTCACTAACAGCCTCCTGAAGCCTGGTGTGAATCACTAAACGATCACAACAATCTGGAATAATTGGCAGTTTTCCACTCGGAAAACCTATTTTATTTCGCTTGTGCCTGCCGGGTCTGAAAAGAGCTGTTTTTGTACGAGGTCCAGAATTCCAGGAAAACCTGCAGTTCCCATTACCCAGCCGTGTCTCCACTTCCAGAACCACTCTGCCACTAACCCGGTAAGAGTCGCTTTAATAGCCCTGCTGGGTTGCCACTTTTGCCTTCTGACTGAGTAATGTTTGCAACAGCTGAGACATGAAGCTCCTCGGTGAGGTCGAGCTCCTCATTTAACCCCGCAGACCTCAACCAGCGCCACTCCAAATCACGCCCATCCTTTAAATCCCGGCTCTGGATGTGAGCAGCGCTCTGCTCCCGTGCAGGGGAGGGCTCCCCGTACAAATGGCCCTGCTGCCTTGGTGGTTTCCATTCTGGTTTCAGCAAGGTGCCATCCCTGATCACAGACACTGCCTGAGCCTGGCACTGCCGGTACCCCTGCGGCATCCCCGGCACAACTCAGCATCACTTGGAAAAGAGGGGAAAAAAGGCTTGAAAAGAGCAAAGCCAGTTCTGAAGTGTCTGCCTGCCAGGACAGGATAGAGACGAGGGCGAAGGCACTGGCTCCTTGCATGAGGAAATCAGAGACCTTGTCCTAATTACACAGGGATTAATATTCTTAACAGGCATGCTCTAAAGCTGCAGTTTGGAAGCAGCAGCAATCTGGTAAACAATTTACATCGGGTGGCCTGCCCGGGTACTTCAGCCGGCGTGGGTGAGCAGCCCCATTGTCTCCCTGCCATCCCAAATGTCCCTATTTCCAGACATTTGGCCTCCATCCATGGGCTGGGCATCCCAGCCCCATGGGCATCTCTGGCCTTGGCTCAAGACCCTCACCACCAAGAGCAGAGCTGGTCCCCACCTCCACCAGCACCATCTTTCATGCCAGGGCTTCACCGTGCTGCTGCCCATCCCCTTGCACCGCAGCATTCCCACAGTACCGACATGCTGCTGGCTCCTTCCATTCCTCCCTGGAGCACAGCGCTGGTTTTCACGACCCAGCCTGTCCCTGTAAACACAAAACGTGTTGAACATGTAAACACTGGATGTGTTACTGCTTTCCCTGGGGCAGAGGGGTTGGTAAACACGCTCTTGGCTGGCCAGCCCAGCAAACCACAACAGCCAGCTCCTCACCTACAGCCTAGTTTGGTGGGGGTAAATTACACAATGAATAGACTTCTACCCTCAGGATGAGTTACTGCCCTGTGGAAGTCCACGGCAGCTTCAGCACTTGGTATTTTCAGAGCAAGCTTACACATTATTTGAAAACATTCACACAAAATCTGATGCCCAGTTCTCTATTGAGTGGGATTATCTGGGTTTTGTCTGGATGAAGTCTCCTGCCTTAAAGATAAGGAAGTGTTTTACCTTCTCTCATCTTCCTTCCTCCTTTTGCTGTTTAACCCACTTCGCCCTAGACAGAACATCGTTAATGAAGACAAAGCTGAGGTTTAGCCAGCAGCGTGTCCAACAAGGGCTGCAGTAATTACACCGCTTTATCTCAAGTCACACGTGGAAGCAGCAGAGAAGTCGCCTTGGTCTCCTCTGGGCTGAGTGCAAAGCACTTGGGAGAGATGTGACAATGCACAGGGATTGTGGAGAAGGTGGGAACGGTCTGGATATTGCAGATTCCAGACTTTCTCCTCTGTCTGGAGAAAACACCTTCTCCTGCATGTGTAAGTTTGCAGGATCAGGCGCTTTTCGAGAAGGATTAGGTCAAGCAAAGGCAGCAGAACTGATGCTCCTTTTCCCCCATTGCTGCCAGACTCCCAAGGACAACCAAGAAGTGGGTTGTTGCAGCCTGGCAATGAGGCCTTTGCTTTACAATCACCTTAGGGGGGTGTTCTGGCCCTCCAGCAGCGGTGTCAGGACTCCACAGGACCTCTGCTCTCAAAATGAGCTTGGCCATTTAATGCAGATGAATGAGATTCCCCCCCCTTCCAGTTCTATCAGGCTCTAGACCAGGGCAGGACGTGCCAAGGGCAGGAGCAGCCGCCAGAGCAACCTGAGCCCTCGCCTTGGTCCCCGTCTGCTGTGTGACCTTGGACCTGGCTCCAAGCTGCAGCATCCAAAGTGACACAACAGGCACGAAGCGGGCATGGAACAGGAGTGACCGCGGTCAAGGTGAGCACCTCAGTGCCTTGTCCTGGTCCTGCAGCACCTTCCTGGCTCCTGGAGCCATTACTGGGCAGCGAGAAGAGTTAACTCAGTGAAGGCACATGAAGGTCACGGGGGAGGAACAGTTGGACTCCAGTGGTTTCATATGGGAGTTTAAATAGTTGCTGAATGACATTGTGGGCTACTGAGTTAATTGCCCAAGTGACCTTTTGGAAAGTGTGTAAACTGCTTCGGGAAGGAGCGACTGGAAAAGCAGAGTAAGGAATGCACACACACACATCTGTATGTCCACACATGCCAGGTGACTGCAGGCAGCAGGGTGGGCAATGCACCCCTGACCCCATCCCTTCCCCACACTGGCAGCGCTGCCCAAGCCTCCCAGATTAGATGAGCACTATCCCCTGCAAACTGTGTCAGGAGGAGTCGTTGTTCCCACCTGAAACATCAGTTTCAGTGGAAACATCAGTTTCAGTGGAAAAACTTCAAGATTTCCACCCAAATTTCCACTTGTCCTGGTCTGTTTATCAGAACTTTCTCCCTTTACCGATCACAGGCTGAAAATCTGGCTCACTTAAGGCCAGATCGTGTTTCTTCTCCTTGGGGAGATGGGTTCAGAGCACTCTGTCACACTCAGAGAAGGCCTAAACCACTGCACTTTCAACAACGCTGTGAACAGTTCTGCCTCAGTTCACTGACCAGGAATTACATCAGCAAAACTACAATGAGATAAGGAAGCACGGTGACGGGATCCGAAGTTAAGTTTCATTTACAGTTTGCACTAAAAAGATCACATTTTCCACAACCTGACCATTTTGAATGAAATAAAACTCCAGCATTTTAGATTAAAAAATAAGGATACTTTCAAGAGGATGCGACTGAGAGTTCCAAGACTTCAGTCAGCTCTGAAAGGAGGTCTGCAGGGTCTCAGCTTGAGAGTGCAAATTGCTGGCAAAACAACCACTGCTGCTCAAGTAGAATTATGCAAGCAGATTTGTGTGTATATAATCAGATAATAGTGCCAAATGCAAAGTGCTCTCAGGCTGGTTGTATATACAAGGTGGATTTTTCCCCCTGGGAAGAGATGTAATACAACACAAAAGACCTGTTGATGCTAATGTGTGCATTCTGGGAAGGCACCTGGGGAAGCTTTGTGGGGTTTGGATGTATTGTGCAGTGACCAAACCTTTCTAAACCTGCAGGACAAAGGAAGCAAAACTGGATTCCAATTGCCTTAAATTTAACTCATATTTCTTTTTTTTATTTTTTTTTTTTTTAACCAAAAAAGCTTTGGCCATGCACTGGTAGAGAGGGGTTACCACTGCCTCGAACAGCAGTAGCTTATAAATCAGACTTACCCGGTTTATTCACTTATATTCTCTGATTACATTGAAAAGATATGTTATTTGCCATGGCAATCTCCTCATTCCATGTCAGATACCAATGCAAATACAAAGGCTTCTCTTCCAAAGGCCCCCCTAAGGTCTCTTTCAGGGACATAGTGCACATAAGTCACCGAGACTCTGATATATTTTAAAAACAATATGGTCTTGCACTGCACAAGGAGCACACAGAAATTCATCCGCAGCCACAGTAAGAGAATATTTGTAAAGGCTCCTGCCTGGCTAAAACACAGATGAAATTCTGTGCATTCCAAGGATTTAGAGATGTTAATTAGTGCTGCGAAAACTAAAAATGAAAAGAGCACAGCTCATTTGAAGCAGGACCTTAACAACCTGGATTTGTGGTGGGAATATTTGATAGAACCCAGGTATTTGATCTAGGTGTCAGATTCAGTTTTTCCTTTAAGAAGCTATGATAATTGAAATGCCTATTTGCCAAATCAGGGTGCTGTCAGCAAATTGTCTGTGATGGGGGAGCCTGAACCTGGCTCCATGCACAGCTCCTCTTTCTGCAAAGATCTTTTCCAAGAAATGAAGTTCTGATGAATCACGGTAATAGGCTGTCAACGGGCAATAGCCCAACAAGATAAGCGAGAGGAGTCTTAACTCTGCAACTTAAAGAGCTCTTCTGCAGGGTGTCTTTAATTGCTGCACAATCAGATGCTTCTAGAAGACAGACAACTGGAGGGACAACATCAAAAGGCATTTCCACCCAGCCTGGAGGAGTGGAGCTACTGGGACTGGGTATTGTGGTGGTGATGAGTGGGTCCAGTGAAGGGTTGAATGCGTCAGGAGATGTTGAGTGGCTTTAGGGTTGCACAAACCCATTGGGTTTGTTTAGGGAGTGTTGTACATCCATTCAGGAAGACACTCTCCTCCCAAAGAAGGAATATGAGCTGGTTACCTTAGCTCACCAATGTGTTGTGATTCCCTGCATAGCCGCTTCTTTGCTGGGCAGTGCTTGGGGAAGGCAGCTGGGCAGATACACAGCCCATCTGTGCTTTCCTTATGTACCCAGTCTGCTTTGACAATCTGCTTTCCTTAAGGTAAAACCGGGCTCACATCCAAGCCAAACTGCACAGCACGGCAACGTCCTGGCCACCAGGAGCAGAGGGCAGGCCCTCACTGCACCCGGTGCACACTGAGGCTCCCACCTGCCTCTGGAAGCAGACATTCAACCTGCAGCACCAGCCCGTGCATGTTTCCTGACTGCCGTTGGTGTCATGAACAAGTGGGCTGATTTCTGTGCCTGAGCAGCCACGGGAGCAGCACGAACAGCTTGGTATCCGGGGAGCTCCAGTCCCACGTTGTGCAGTTTACAACAAAACACAGCCTGGAAACCAGCTCCATCTTCCTCCCTGCCTGCTGTCTAGCACAGGAGCTTCCCAGTCCTAACCCTGGTTTTTGGTTACTGCCCCAGCCTGTTTACTATGAGAAGGAAACAGAACAACGTCTGAGGCAACAAATGCCTGAAGAGCAAGCTTGGCTCTGTCTCATTTGCTTTGTCTTTGCAATGAGGAGCATTCTGACTTCCCCAAGCCAAAACCCAAGAGAAAACAACCTAAATTTACAAAGTCTTTTAAATTTTTGCAAAACTTCCTGAGATCCAGCATGAACGACTGCGTGATGGGAGGCCGAGCAGGTGAAAACAAGGGTGGTTTTGCTCAACAAGATTGTGTGTTTAATCAGGAACTTGTACAGAACCTGCTCTTTTCTTCTCTAAAGAACCTGTGGGATTGTGCTCTGCTGCCAGAAGAAGGCAACAGCCCTGCATGCCCTGCATGGGAGGGGGACATCTCTGCAGTAGGCGGCAAGGCAGAAGCATGGGGCAGGAGGCTTTACAGCTAAAACAGTGTTACCAGGTCATGAAAAGAGTAAACATCGTTATGACAGGTCTCAGTGCTTGAGAAGCTTCAGGGATGGAAACGAAAACAGCCAAGCATCATTTCAGCAAGATGCGAGATGCACAGAGCATTCAGGTGCTGGAGGTGCAGGGCTTCCCCAGAGCAATCTCTCGCCTGATAAACTTCAGCTGGAACCTTGCCTGGATGTTAAATTGGGCATTAAATCTGTATTTCATAGAACCCCAGCCTGGTTTGGGTTGAAGGGACCTTAAAGCTCCTCCAGTCCCAACCCCTGCCACAGGCAGGGACCCCTTCCACTGGAGCAGCTTGCTCCAAGCCCCTGTGTCCAACCTGGCCTTGAGCACTGCCAGGGATGGAGCAGCCACAGCTTCTCTGGGCACCCTGTGCCAGCGCCTCAGCACCCTCACAGGGAAGAGCTTCTGCCTAAGAGCTCATCTCAGTCTCCCCTCTAGTATAGGCTGTATTATAAACAGGTAAATAAAGAACTGGTGAAGGGTTTCTTGCAACCTCTTAGACACCTTGGTCTGTCTTTAAAAGCTTTTTTTTTTAAAGCACTGCGCATTTCCTTTCATCCCCCTGGTCTCCTGCAGCTGTTAAAGCTGAATTTTGTATTTCTGTTTCTTTTGCACTTACAGATTAGCTTGTAATTATGGAATTGCACTTATGGGAACCAGGAAACTGACCCAGAACATGCCTTTAGTATTTTAGTACATGACCCTGTGTGAAAACACCTTTTAAAGCTAGAGAATCTGCAGTTTGGTCTTCAAAAAACAAACCCAAGTGTTTTTAAATTAACATGTTACTGGCTTCAGTCTAACGTTAATTCTAGCACATTGGAAAAGATAAATGAGAATGGAAGCTGACTCCATGCTGCAAACTCACACCTCTGTTCAGAGCCACTTTGATGTTTTAACAAGAACCGGTGATGGAGTGCACTGACTGTTCCCTGCGCCTGCACAGCTCTGTAGTTCCACGTTCCCTTTCCCAATCCTGCTCAAAGCCAGGGAGCAGAAAGCACAGGGCTGAGGCAAGGTGCACTTGGGGCTGTGGCTGTGGGGGGAAGAATCCACCAGTTCTCCCCTCACCCTCCAGCCAGGACCAATCACTGCAAGGGCCAAGCTCCTGCACCACACCAGCGATGCTCTTGGCATTTACTGGTGACTCTCAAGGAGGCGGCAGTCAGAGGAATAACTCACCTCACCATCACTTAGGTTAGAAATAACTTGGGGAACATTTTGTGCATCAGCTCTAGAACAGAAAAACACAGACTACGCGGGTTGATCTTTTTTTGCTTCACTGAAGTTGCTGAGAATTGAGGCAATTACCTGCCAGTGGGCTGGCTTGTTCCAGCCCTGGTCCTTTTAACAAACACATGCACACACACACACACACACACACACACACGCACACACACACACACTATGGGCAGAGAAGGATCCAGCAGCACTGATACCATCCCCTGCTGGGATGCCAACATGCAGCAGTCGTGTTCTGAGTAGGTACAGCAACCACATATGACCCACACTGCAGCTACCATTAGTCCCATTCAGGGTCCAGCACTTGGGGCATGTGAGCACAGGGATGGGGCTGTTCTCGTGCAGGGAACTGCAGAAAGGCAGAATTCTGCAAGGACCGGCTCCGGCTGTTGGCACAATTATAGAAGAAGAACGTGGGAGAAAGCTCAGACTCTGGCTTGTGCCTGTCACCAGCACCTCTCCAGCCTGCCCGTTTAGTCCTGGGCACAGCGCAGGCCCTGAGCCAAGCCTGGGCTCCCCATCAGTCAGGATCATCTCCCTCTGCCTCTGTTTATACAAGCGCAATGGCTCCAGGAGACACAGAGATGCTTTAACCCAAATGGCCAAAAGCCCAGTTATAGAAGCACTTGTTTAGGCTGAGGCACACGTTGTGGGTTTAACCATTTACCAGACACTGTTTCCCTCCATGTCTGCTGGGATAAGGAGCAGTTTATACAGCTATGGCAGAGCCCCAGGCCCCATCTCTGTGCCACTTTGGGTCCCCCAAGCTGAGTACCCACTCGGTACCACAGTTTGCAAAGCAGGACACAAGTTGTTCCATGAACATGTTGGTTCTTTCCCCAGGTCTATTCCATAAACCCAAGCATGAGCCTCCCTTATCCTAGAAAAGGCTATGTGATGTGGTATCCCCAGCCTACGACACCACAGCAGCACCAGGAGCTGGAGGTGCCCATATCCGGGGGTGCACATCCCCGGCCTTGAGCTGTGCAAACATATCCAGTTTCTGCCAGGGGATGATGGGGATGATGCAGTGCAAAACCTTGCTGACCACTGAAAGTGTATTTTAGCATTTGCTTCTGGAATAATTAATCTCTGGCACATTAGGAAGTCACTAAACAGGACTGTGCCAGGGAGAAATAATTGCCTTCCCATCAAACCGAATACAGATGCATGATTAAAATGACGTGATATTTATATAATATTCTTGTATTATATAAATAGAGTTGCTGTGTAGAGACAGGGCCTGTGAATCATTCATTTGGTTTATGAGATGGAATAAGCTTTGGCTCTATCAGTATTATCAGCACTGAAGAAACAAGACTGACGCTAGGAGCAGCTATTTCCCACAGATTCATTTACCAGAATTATTCTTTGTAAGTTAGACATAAACCAAAATACATTATTGCAAATTATGCCTGAAAATAAATACTTTTAGGTTAAGCATAACAGAACAGATGCTTCCAAACACTGGTGCCCTCAGCCATGTCTTACATTGCTCAGGAAAGCTTCCTCTGCTTCCAGTGTAGGAGAACATCTGGGTCTTGCTGCTGCCCTGTCCCTTACTGCACAGCTAACATGGAACTCAGAGGTTACTAAATGGTCACCGATTTGTTGCAATAGTTTACTGGTAGCTTGTGAAAAGATCAAGTGCATTAAGATGCTTAAATGGGAAACTTTCATCATAACAGGAAACCCGAGTGCAAACTGCACCGGGAATTGCTCTAATTCAGACTCTCCAGGGTGATCTTGTGTTTCCATTTCAACCAGTTTGTTATTATAGCTACAGCGTCTGAAGAACCCTCACAGGGATGGAGCTCCCGTTCCCAATGGAGCGCCTTGGTGCTCCGAGGGGACTTGGTGTTTCCCAGGGTCACTAGTGGCCATGGGACCGTTCTGCAGCCGCAGGGATGTGCGTTCCCCATCTGCCAGAAGGAAAATCCATTTCACTCAGTTAACATTGACCAGTTACTTCACCACTGGCCTCGCTCCTGCGGCAAGAACAAGGTGGGGTCCAGCCCCCCATAGGCTGCTCACGGCAGCTTCATGCAGGCTGAGCCCTTGCCATGCTTCTAAATCCCAGGATATTCTTAAATGATTTCCTTAATTAGGGCTTGGAGTTTTTGGAAATGATTTCAGGCTGCCTGGGAGAGGTTTTCATTTAAAAAATAATCTTTAAATGTGCCGTGACTTACAGGACAATTTTATTGACTTAATGCTCGTGTGTGTATTACCTGACTCCAAGGAGGCTGCAGAGGGAATTGCAAGTCAGGCCAGGACGTATTTCCAGCTAAGACAAGCACAGCAACTGTTTTAAAATACTATAATTCAATACTAAATGCATCAGTTCAAAAGAACTGCAATAATGAGCTGAGAGGGGAAAGGCTACAGAACAATAGCTGGAAAACAAATGCCATAACCCATATGGTGGGAAGGGCCTGAAGAAATCAATGCTTGGTTTGCACAGGACTGCGAGTTAGTATTTTAAGGAGCACTGAGAAATATTTAAGCAAACATTCACATATGAACAGACTTAAATACAATTAATTATACCTACATCATCACTGAGAAGCTACAGACTGCACTTAAATCACTTTGCAGGAGTTCCCTGCCCACGATGGGTTTGCTGTGGGGTGGCACACCTCAGGCCAGCGCTCTGAGATGCTGCTTCAAGGGCAGCAGCTGCTACTAAAGGGGCTTCTCCCCCGATGAACAGCAATAGCACCCAGGGTTAGGTACCAGCCTGGCCTGAGAGCCTCTGGGCTTTTACCACAGCGAGTGAGCATATCCTGTAAACCAGCTTCAGTAAGGCAGCATGATAAGCACAAGACACAAATCTCTTATCCCACCCCATATCAAGCCTAAATATACTGGAAATAAAGTTACAAAAAGAGAAACTACCAAAGGTGTTGTCAATAGCTACCTGAAACTTGAGCTCTATACTCAGCATCCGCTTCCCAGCCCAAGGGACGGTCGGTCATCAGGGAAAATGCTGGCAGGCACTTCCATTGCCAAAGCCTCGCCGCAGGAAAAAACAGGTCATCACCTCCACTGAAACAGACCTGACTCACGGCAGCGCCTGTCCATGTGATGCTTCAGGCACCAGCACGTATTTGCCATTCCTTACCCCAAATACCGCTAGCAGCCAAGCAAAGCTCCGACCTGTACCCGGTGGCATCCCCGTCCTAGCCGGGGCTCCCAGGGATCCTGGAGCAGGGATTTTGCTTGCTCCTAAACCGAATGTTTCTTGTCTTACAATGAACAACGTCAGTTGCCCAAGGGAGCTGCTTGCTAGAACTGAGAACAACTTCATGAGGTGTTCCAGAGGACACAAGCATGGTCTCAGAGCACAGAGGGCTCTGCAGTGTTTAAGCGCAGGTTCTCAGTTCAGAGCTTGAACTACAGAGGAACCTTTCCATAACACAGAACTTTTCTACTCAATGAGCGAGGGTATTACTGCTGTTGTACAAAGCAAAGCTGGAAATTCAGCTTGAGGAGCAGGCTGGCAGCACCTTCTCGCAGCACTGAAGGGCTTTCTCACAAACAGTAAAGCAAGCACAGTTATTTTTGTTTAGCATTAAAAGAATTGATAAAGAGTTATTGACTGGCTTGATCTCCAATGCTTTCAGCTGGGGAAGGGGAGCACAGATTTCATTATCCTACACCTTTCACATATGGCAAGTGAGGCTGGAATCATGCAGCAGAGGTGGTGCTTTGCAACTCAAACCGAGAGGAGCAGGGGAATGAGCGAGGGAAGGAGCTGCAGTGCCCTGGCAGTGTGGTTGTGCAATTGTTCCCAGCAATGCAGGGGGTGAGTTGCGTTGAGCAACGTCAGCTCGGCCAGTCTTTGGTTGCAAGAGCTTCCTCGATGCGGGCAGCTGAGGAGAGAACGTGAAGCTGCTTCCTAGGGCAAAGTGAGTGATGCCAGGACCCAGAGGGGTCTCCAGGCCACGGGGGGCTCGGTGTGGATGCGCAGTCCTGCCCGAGGATCCTCCAGTGAAGTGACTGAGCATTCAAAAGGAAATGAAACTACCCCAGACCAGAGCTCCCCCAACACATTACCTACTGTGAAGCTGCACACTGGGCACAGAGCAGGAGTTCTGCCACATCCCCCCTTATTTCTCCATCTAGGGCCCTTGCCTGGCACCAAGAAGCTCAGGGCTCAAGACCCTCTTTGGCATCGGTTGGTTGATTTCATTCCAAACAAGAGCTCAGCCTGGCTGGCTCCACTGATAGCTCTTCTTAGTGCTTCCAGAGGATGGAGGGCAGGGGATCAACTTTGCCCTACAGGACAGGCATTCCTGCTCACATCCAGCAGGACCTGGGATTCCTGTGCTGTGGAGATGTGGCACAGACCTGTGACGCCCCTACTGGGGCTGTGCAAACACAGCCATGAGTCATTGCTTTCTTAAAGCACTGCGTTGTGTTCAACGCGCACTGAAAACAAATCTCAAAGTCTTATGGTTTTCCAGAAAATGACATTCTTGTGCTGCAGCCAGCCCCACTCCATGCCAGCAAATACAGTATTGTGATAACAGGGTTAGGGTTAGCATGCTTAGATGAGTAATGACTTGGCCAAGAAATTAAACTGATTTTAAATTCCCCTTTTCCAAAGAGATGCCCTTGGAAGACGCCCCTTATGTTCTCCGCAAACTTGAAGAAATGACTTGAATTCCCTACCACTTTTAAACAAGCAGAGACAGAGCTCATCCTTTGTGAAGGCAGCAATGATCAGCAGCTCGATGGAAGGTGATGATCAAGAAACCTCCTCCTGAGGGGGAGCAGAGGCTTTGCAACACCTCGCTGGGGCTCCCACCTTCCTCTGGGCACCAACATCCAAGTGAAGATAACTGGAACGAAATGCAGTTGGCAGAAGTGGCTTGTCCTTTGCTCAGCACAGCAAAAACCTGGACACAGATACAACTGCTGGGAGCAAGGTGACCCGGTAGAGCCACACTGTCAGTGCCCCAGAGCTGGCTTGGCAAGGAAGGAAATCAGAACAGTGTTGAGGAGGTGAAGTGGCCAGAAGGGGAGCCAGGCTCCTGTGCAGAGCTGGAACATACACTGTGAAGCAGTAAGAGAGGCACTGGGTAACGTTCATTTATTGTCTGCAGGGATTGTCTGCCTTGGATTTGGGGGGGAATCCTGTCCCTGTCCCAAGGTGTGCACTGAGGTACAACGTGCACACGCTGGAGGAAAGCTCCACAAAAGCAACACAGACACCCCCCCCTCCATGGGGTTTGGGAGGCCAGATCAGAGGGAATGACTCCACACAGCACCTCGATGACCTGCTCCAGAAATCGGAATCCACTTCCAGCCTTAGTTATGTGGAACACAAGCTATAAAATCTGATTGCTTTATGGTCCACAAAAATCAGTGCTCCTCAGTTCCTGCTTCCTGACAGCTGACTGTACATGGTCTGGATTGGAGGTGGTGCAGACCCGGATGGAGAACAGGACTGAGGTAGGAAGAGGGACTTATGGCTGAGTGCAGTGAACTTGGCACTTGTGGCACAGCCCAGGCTGCCCATGCCCCATCCCGCAGGGTCTGCAGCACACTCAGCCCAGCGCAGATGAGCCTCTCTGGAAGATGCAGAGCACGCAGGCTCCTGCCTGCCAAGGGGTGAGGTCATTTTGGAAGGAATTTTATTTATTCAGGAAATATTTCTGGAAATATTTACATGTCAAGATTACATGTTTAAATTTTTTGACAACTCAAACTCCGGGCCACATGCACCATTTCTGAGGAGATTTGAGAGCGTTTCTTCAGGCTTTCCTACACACAAGAGACTTTTACCGTATCTGGTGGAAGCGACAGCTGCTTTCTCTAAACCAAGGAGATGAAGTCCTGCATTGAAGACTCCAGTCTGAGCAGGAGGCTGCAATTTCTATTCAGTGGAAAGACAAGGAAAGGGAGTTGCTTCACACACGTGGGCTCAGAACCAAGCATGAAAACCGATCCTCTTTAACAGTGCAGAGATGTAGATTCAGTAAGGTCCCTGCATAGGAGAGGGCATCCACACCTGACAGGTCAGGATGTCCAAGCACAGGAGCCCTGGGAAGCAGCCCTTGCCCCAGGCATAGATAGAAGCTTGTGACTAAAAACCTCTTCCAAGCGTTTTAGATTTTGGTTTACTGACAGAACTGAGATATGGGGGATGAAATTCTAACTGCTCTAAACATATACATATATACATTAAATAAAGTAGTTTGCAACTCTGCAAGACCCAGCACTAAGAACAGGCGCTTGAAGGAACCACTCCTGCTCTGGAAGAAGACATGATCAACCCCTCCGTTGTGTTTTATGTCCATGAGAGTAGCTTAACATTTCACTTGATCACTACAGGAGAGAAGAAGGATGAGCAAAGGTATGAAATAGCTTCTGTATGAGAAACGACTAGACTGACTGTGACTTCAGGCTGCATCAGAGCTGGGTGGGGGACGGGGACTATGGCAGAAGCCTGTAAAATTGTCAGTGGGAAAGAGGGGACTCATAGGGAACAAGTTCATCACCGTGTCTCAGTCTGCAAGCCAAAGGCATCAGTCAGAGGCATCACGGGGCTGTTCCCATGCGAACAGGATGCACCTTTGCACAGCACAGGCTGCCCAAGGAGACAAGGCCATGTACAGTTACTAAGCCCAGACCCACCTCCCTGGTTTAGGAGGACCCAGAGCTGCAAGTCAGCAGTGAGCACAGAGGGAACTGCCAGCTCCCATCCACCCTGCTCTTCCCAGGCACCCACTGCTGGCAGCTTCCTGCAGGGATGTGGCCTTATTTGTGCTAAACAACAAGCAGTAAGTTGTTTAAAGCCAGGAAATGAAGATGCATGAACCAGTGATAGCATGTGTTGGTTTTAATTTCCCACCACGCTGTGATATCTACTTTACTCTTCCTCAATTATTGCCAAATTCATTAGGTTGATGTGAAATTCCCAGAAGCACAGAGGAATTGTGGCAAATCACAGTCCTTAACAGATTCGGCAGCATTACTCCTGGAGTTATGTATAACATTTCTAAAGTCATGGCCAGATCTAAGTCTCTATACTCTGCCTGAAGGGAAAAAATTAGCCTAATTAAATACTGGAACAGAAGCTGACTGCACAGCAGGTGAGATTATTCAGAGAGCTTAAGGCAATGCCACTTTATCTGGTTAATCGTAAAATCACAGTCATTGGCATGAGGAAGAAACACACAAACACTTCTTCAGGCTGGAAAGCTTTGGACTCAACCTCTACTCATGGCTCAGCTTCACCAAGCACCATCTCACCTCGAGCAGACTCAAACCCATGCACAGAGTATTCATGGAAACATCTCTTGTTGTAAAAACAAAATAAACCAAGCAGCAAAGTACGAGCAAACCACAACGAACCCACAACACACACCCCACCAGAATAACACCTGTGGTTTCTAACACTAGGATGGGTTTGCTTTGCCCAAGTATTCATAGCGAGGTATCAATGCCATTTCCACCTGAGGAGCTATGGTTCAGTGAGGATTTTCCACCTGAGCTACCTACCTGGAGACCACAATCAGCATCATGCAATTCCTCTCCATGAGGCCCTTTGGAAAGGCAAAGTCACCTCTGAACCGCTGTGCACTTCCCTTTTCCCTGGGGCTCATTCACCTGCAGCCCCTTCCAAAACATAGGGGCTGCCAGCCCACAGGAGCACAAGGAGCAGCTCTGCCTTGTGTTAGACGTGCCCTAAGCAATGGCACCACACAGAAATGATCTGAAAGCAAGCATCTCCCAGAGAAATGCACATATTCCTTTTTAGTGCCTCTTACCTGCTAGCCGGGTACTCCTCCAGGTCTGTGGCTTTCCATCCGGAGAGGTGCAGCTCTCAGCACACCATTCTGGCCGGCACTGATTATAGCTTTATTTCCATCCTGTCTTGCAAACCTGAAAAAGAAGCATTTGGAAAATGGACTAGAAAGGCATTTGCCTCCATGAAACTGTTCTTGTGCATCTGACAACAAACCCCAAGCTTGTCCTCAGCACCCTTGGAAGCGTGCATTGAGAGAGGTGGTGACTGAGCAGTCCCGGGTTTACCAAAAGGAAAAGACACCTGGCCTGGACCAGACTCTGTTTCATTTTATCCCAGCCTCGCGTGCTGCTGTCACTCTTGTTTCTGCAGTCACTCAGCCAGCATTTTACACCAGCTCTGGCAGGAGAGGGCAAAGGAGTCCTGGCCCCACGGCCACCAGCACCCCCCGTTCTGTGCCTGCCCTGCACTGGCTGCAGAGCTGTGAGGCTTTGGAGGGTGATTGCTCCACATCAGCCTAGGACAAACCAAACACAGCAGCCTTGCTGCTCGCCCTGTAAAATGCCTGCTTGCATCCTCCAGAACCAGGGATGCAGCTCTTACATTTCCTATGGAAAAGCTCAGTCAGTTTGTGTGAGGATCTGAGATTTCTGCTGGTAAGCACATAAATATTTACCTTGTTTTCCCAACTAGTCGCTTTCCCCAGTTCTTTACGCCCCTGCCCATAAACCATTCCTGCAGCTGAGCTCTTCCCAGAGCTTTTTTCTTCAGCCTCCTCCCCTCTACAGAAGACCATCACTTCCCCCCCAGTCACATCACACCCACAAACGTTTTCTAGCCTCCCTAATGCTTAATTTATATCAGATGACCTTTCCAGGCCTATGATTACCCCTTGATTACCTTCACTTCTGCCTTAACAGCTGTGTTCCCCTTCATCAGAACAGATAACTTGCATTGCTCATAGAGAGGAATTAGGACCTGCTCCTGAGGTGCAGCATCTCCATATACCTGCACTGGGGAATTTTTTTTCTTATAGGCAATGCATGTATTTGTGATCAGAATTTACTTTAAATGTCAACTGAAACAACAAAAAGTGAAAGAGAGGAAGTCTGCATGAGGAAACAGAGCAGTGGTTTCCTCTGAAGAAGCCTGCCCTGGTGTGACTGTAGGATGTCTCCACGCTATCACATTCAGCTCTTCACACCTCCCCAAAAGCTTGTTCTATTGCTCAGATGCTCATCAGCATAATTTATGGGGTACATGGGAAGATAAATACAACAATATATTCTTGAAAGAATATAATTCTGATGAGATTAGGGAGATGATAAAATAGGAGCCCTGGGATTAACAGCCTGAACTAATATTGCAATTGTCATCACATTAAGAGGCTCTCGGGAGACTGGAGTATTGATATAACTGTGGTGTGAAATCAAAACCTTGTCATTTATAAAGGAAAAAAAAAGATGTTCCTGGCATGCAGACAGCTGGTTCTGCATGAGCGTAGCACATACAAACCACAGCGTTAGGAAAGCCCCAAGAGATGCTATAATTCCAAAAATGTAACTATTCAATATATCCAAATGAAAAAAAAATCATCTTTACCGCACTCCTGCATCAGTTATTTACACAGTCTTAGGGGCCTGTTATTCTAGCTATTTTTCCTTTGATAGTCCTGATTTCTTATCATCATGCATTTGTGGTAATTGAGCCGCATGAAAGACCTTAATATAAGCTAAAAAGTATTGTTTCCTTGACTGTGAGGGATGGTAAACAGCAGTCGTTTGCTACCACAAACAGCTTCATTATAATTATCCTGTAGCAAAGAGTTGAATTGTGAATGTTTTCATTTCTCTTGAAAAACAACCATTAAGTTTTGCCTGCACAATCAGTTCCTCAGACAGGCCACTAAGCAACATTAGCAAAGCTCCTTCCCCTTAAAAACTCATTTTCACACCATTTCAGAAGCTCATAATTTCTAAAGAAAAGAAACAAGCAGGGAAACAAGCTGCTTGTTATTCCCTGCTGACCAGGGATGCTGGCAGCTGCCTTTGTGCCTATCGAGCTCCTGAAAAAAAGGACCATGGTGACCCTGCTGTGGTTTGTGCCTGTGGTTGGAATGGTTTATGCCCCATAGACCAGGAAGGTACCAGCCAGGCTGTCGCATCCTATGTGCAAGTGTTAAGTACATTTAACAGAGCGTGTGCATGCCATGGGTTGGAACTGGATGAGCTTTAAAATCCCTTCCAACCCAAACCATGCAGGGATTATTTCTTGCGATCACAACTCCACCGCCCCCATTTTCTCTGGTTTCATGAAGAACCAGACACAAAACCAAACTGAAAGGTGGAGGTTTTGCTTTAGCTAATCAGAAGGCAGAAGGCTGAATGTCTTTTAAATGTCCCTACAAGGGAGGCAGGACAATGCAGTCCCTACTTGGGTACTCCTGGAGATGCCCCTTCTGAAGAACTGTCTGAAAACATGAGTAATTTCAACAGAGATGCTAAACCGCACCTCTACCCTTCGCATTTTTCCAGTCTTAATTATAACACAGGAGTTAAATCTGGGTACTTACCTTAGAAAATGCACATCTACAATGAACAGAGCTGACAAGTCAATGAAGAAAGTGAAGTAAATTAATTTGAAGGTAAAATGAGCAAATAGGTATCTTACCTGCTAAAATTTAATGCAGCCTAAGGTCTAATTACTCTGGTTGCCAACATCTGGAGTGAAATTAGTATTACATTAGCTACTTTATTTGCATTGTCTCCTCTTGGAAAGGAAAACTGATTTTGGAACTCTGATTTTTCTATAAGGAAGGCTCAGTGGAGCTGGGAAAGGCCAAGGTCTATGGATGGTATGAAAACCTCCATCTTTTCTAGCACTCTCTCTTAGAAACACATGGTTGTAAGTGGAAATGCAAGTACCGTGTGCCCTGCTTGAGGCCGTAATTAATGTATTTGGGAAAGGAACCAATGTAAATGATTTTTCATAACACTGAGCCTTTCTATAAGGCTGAACTATTTAAATGCTTGCCCACTCTGTAAAGGCAGAGGGGGAAGTGCCAGCCCGTATTTATGAACAGTCAAGGTTGGGTTGGTTTTCATAAGACTCCTCAGTAATGGTTTCTAATTCTGATGCTCAGATTGAGGGCCCAGGAGCTCAGGTTTTCACAACGGTTAATAAAGCATCTTGAAAATTCCAGTGTGAGTTATGGTCACCTCACCCATGGCCAGGCCTGGGCAGACTGCTGAAGGTTTCAGTGCTGAATAGCTGCAGGTATTCAGTGCTGCTGCCCGGTTCTCCTGGGACTTGTCCATCAGCTTGTAGCAGAGCACCAGTCACTGTCCTGGAGCCTGTCTGCTTTAGCTTCATTCTGAGGACACCCAGTGCCAGGTAGTGGAGCATCCAAGGTGGGGAAAGGTGAGGAGGAATCCACTGCCCTGGGTGTCACCCTCTGTAGTGAGCACTGTCCAACCATCCCTGTCCTCTGTGCAGCCACATCCCCCTCACTCCAGCACCAGTGGGACAAGGCAGCTGGCATCATTGGAATAGGAGAAGCCATCCCAAAATGAAAATCAAAGGAGCAGATGATGCTTGGTGATGCTCTTCATGTTAAAATACTATTAATATTAACAGAGTTATAATTTGCTGAAATGTGGGTTTTGTAACAAGAATTAAGTGTCATAGAATCATAGAATAGTTTGGGTTGGAAAGGACCTTAAGATCATCCAGTTCCAACCCCCCTGCCATGGGCAGGGACACCTCACACTAAACCATCTCACCCAAGGCTCTGTCCAACCTGGCCTTGAACACTGCCAGGGATGGAGCATTCACAACCTCCCTGGGCAACCCATTCCAGCACCCTGACAGGAAAGAATTTCCTCCTTATATCCAATCTAAACTTCCTCTGTTTAAGTTTTAACCTGTTACCCCTTGTCCTGTCCCTCCAGTCCCTAATGAAGAGTCCCTCCCCAGCATCCCTATAGGCCCCCTTCAGACACCGGAAGGCTGCTATGGTTCCACTGGCTCGTTACAACACAGCGAGGTTTAGGTTCTCACCTTTGCAGCAAAGGATGGGGCTGGAGCCGCTGTCCCTGCGGGAGGGGAGGCAGAGGCGGGAGGAGAGGCCACGCCGGGGCGGCGGAGGCTCCTCCTGCGCGGCGTGGGAGCAGCCGCGGCTCTCCCGGCTCTGGCGCTCGCTTCCCCGGGGAGGATGAATTAGTACGAAAAACTTCATGCATCAGGAGGGGATGATTAATTTCCTTCCAACTAATTAATGAAATGAGATAATTTCCCACCTACTGATCCGGAGTGCAGCAAGAGGAGTCGTGTTGACTTTGGAGGCTCCTGCACCAGTGTCGTTTTGTGGCTCGCTTCAGCAGGATGACACATTTGTATTGGGCAAGGGAGGTTACAGGATTTGCTGGGAACAAGCTCATTTTTCAGCAAGAAGGATGTTCACCTCCACTTTCTCTGCTGCTAAGGCAACTGAAAGCGAGCACTGTTGTTTTGTTTTTAATTACAGTTTTTAGCATTCATCTCAGCCACCGTATTGACTTTTTAATGTATGAATAAATATTAAAAAGCACATATATTTTCTGCTCCCTGCTCTGCATTTATTCACTGCGCCTCGCAGGATTCTTTCCAGCCATTGAGTTTTACGTTTTCAGCAGCATCCTGCCACATCTGAAAAAGAGAAAAAAAAGAAACTAGGGCAGAAAAACCACCACTTTAACCCCTTGCATCCCGAAATGAGTGTGGGCTCCCTCCAGAGCCGGCTCTGTCATTAATAGGTTTCATATCTATTTATAATGAGGAGGCGAGAGCATTTCTGAAACATCCTGTAAACATTAACCCTCTGCACCCCCCCACAGGGTTGTCAGATGTCATTTTCCTGCTCTCAAAATACAGGGATTGATTCCTAGACATAAACACTGGTGGCCAGATGCCACTGTGATGGGCCTCAAGTCAAAACCACCCTCACCACTGGTAGGGCTCAGAGCAAAGATCGGGGATACTGAGCACCACAGGTTGGGGGCTTCACAGAATGAAAGAGGGGTTTTGAGGTAGAAAATCCACCTGATCAAACCCCAAACACTCAAGAAACAGGTGGGTTTGAGATGCTTCCCACAAACCCATCAACAGTTCCTGTCCCTTTGCCTGAGCTCCCTGGAGCAGGGATCAGTCCAGCCCTCCAAAAGCCTCTTCAGGCATTGAGGTGCAGCAGAGCACCCAGAACCATGTTTAATTTTCAGCCTGAGACACCTGAATACTTTCAGAGTGGGCCCATGAGTCACAGAACCATAGACACATGGAATGGTTTGGGATGAAGGGATCTTAAAGCTCCTCCAGCTCCAGCCCCTGCCACGGGCAGGGACCCCTTCCATAGAGCAGCTTGCTCCAAGCCCCTGTGTCCAACCTGGCCTTGAGCACTGCCAGGGATGGGGCAGCCACAGCTTCTCTGGGCACCCTGTGCCAGCGCCTCAGCACCCTCACAGGGAAGAGCTTCTGCCTAAGAGCTCATCTCAGTCTCCCCTCGGGCAGGTTAAAGCCATTCCCCTTGCCCTGTCCCTACAGGCCCTTGTCCCAAGCCCCTCTCCAGGTTTCTCACAGGCCCCCTTTAGGTACTGGAAGGCTGCTGCAGATGAATTATCAGTGCCACAGTTTCAATTCCTTAAGAAACAGTTTTTCCCTGGAAATAGCACATTTGATGCTGGGTAAGGGCTAGAAGGTGAAGCTTCCCTCTGCTGAAGTAGCTGGCACGGGAGAACCGGTCATCCCTCCTCTATCTCAGTGTGCGCACGGATAACTTTGCTGGAGCTCTGTGCTAGTGCCTTGCAGACTGAGGCCACGCATTTTGCTTTTAAAGGTGTGCAGAGGACAGATACTGCATGAAGAAAGTGACTTGTATAATAAGGTGATAAGCTGCAGAACAGAAAGCTGGATGGGCTTCACGTTGAAAGGTTAATTAAACCAGCAGAGCCTGCACGCATCGTGCACAACAGAGCTGCCGTGGCTCTTTTCCCTTTAAATATCTTGCATGTGGAATTAAAGCTCCGTCCCCTCCCCACACACAAGCAAATAAATAAATAAACGTGGCAAATCCAGTCAACCATAATTCCAATTAGTCCCAGCTGTTATTTCCCCATCCTTTAAGGCCTGTCGGCAGCCCTCAGAAATAGGTTACACATGGCCTCATGCAAGGAGACATGAAATAATTGCTTCAATCTGAATGGAGAGGAGCTAATTTTGCTCATGTATTATTCAGGATGACAGGGACATTACTGTAATAATTCCTGACTTGTTCAATATTCGCAGGAATGGTGGAGAAAGAAATGTATTTGCAGCCACCCCAAGTGTAGGAACCGCGGGTCTGGGCAGAAGCTCTCTCTGCTCCCCTATTCATTTTCAACAGCGTTCCCAAATCATGCTGCAATGAAAGTGCTTTTCACAGCTCAGATTCATTTTGACTGGAGCTGTAGGCAGAGCTCTTCCTGAGCCAGTGTGCCCTGCTACTGATTTAACAGAAATAGATAATGTCACTGGAAATAAATGACTCTTCAGTATTTCTTCTTCCACTGTTTTTCTCCTTAAGAAAGGAAGAGTGACTTTGGGAGGTCAGTTAGCAATAAAGTCAATAAATGACTCTAAGAAAATCTGTTTGGTGAGGACATCTCGAATGCTGATAAACAAATTCATGTGTCAGCTATTTATGGCAGTGCACATTGTAAAGCAACTCACAAAAATGTGCATCATACTCTAATGAACTGGCAGTGAGTTTAAAAAAAGAAGATGTTGTAACTTGTCATTCGTTGATGAAGAAGAGAAAGAATAAAAGCAGGGATAAAAATAAAAGGAAAATCAAAAGAGGGACAAGACACGAGAGATTTCGGTGAGTGGGCTTAGGCACATCTGCATGCCAGCTTCTAATGGAAAGAAAAGTGATTAAACTCTCAAATAAGTTTCTTCGTATAAAGTTCAGTTCCCAGCTCAAGAAGTTGAGTGTGTGCAGTTGGAGCACACTGGAGCTGATGACAAAGAGCCCGACAGAACAAGTTTCCAGCTAAGAGTATGACTATTTACTAAGTAGTTGTATACAGGGACCCTGAAATCAGTCAGCACATGGCGGGTTGCCTGGTCAACACAAACCAACAGAAAACACACAAAGAGCTGAGCGAAACCGGGAGGGTAAAGTCCGCTCCCGAAGTACCAGTGTGATGCAGAGGTTTCTAAGGCTTTAGAAACCAGCTGAAAAGTCACACATGTGCTTTCAGAGCACACAGAGGCGGGTTGGCAGATGCATGTCGGTGCCTGCACACATGGAATGTCAGGTGCCGGCTTCCAGCGGTTCTCAGTGACTAATTGCAGCCTTTGCTATTACCGCAGTACTGTTATGATTCCTCAGAACAGCAACACTCTGTTTGCTGACTGCTGAAAACTTGATTTACTTATCGCACTGCTTTCAATAGCGAAACGCTCAGGAGGCCGAGGGTGACCCACTTCTTTCCTGTAAACAGATGGTCCTTCAGCAGAGGAAGGTCAAGAAACTCTGCTAGAAGAGACTCCCTGGTGTGTAAAACCTCATGGCCACCACACCAGCTCAGTGCTCAGAGTTCACCCGAAGTTCTCCATGGAAACTCTGCGAGCTGCAGGATGTAACCCGGCAGGATCAGGCCGTGTCGCATGGACAGACCACCCAGATGGGAAAACCTGCTGCAACTGCTTTTCTGTTGCGTGTCCCAGTCTCAGGTATCTCACCCAACGTAAGGGCTGAAGTAATACACCAAAGTGACATTTTGTACTCAAACTGAAAGACACGTACGTATGGTGCAAGTCTTGGACATACAGCAAAGGAAAACACTGCCATGAAACTCATGGCAGAATCTCTCGATTTGGCCATCCCAAGACTAGATATGGATCAGTATCAAGTGAGAAAGCAGAGCTGTGCCTTGCTGAGAGACCATTTTCAAGCTGGATGCATTGCCCCTGTTTTCACCCACATTCCCAGTGCACAGTACTCCTCCCAGTGTTGCTTCTACTGCGGTGCAGATCTGGTTTCTGCAAGCACTGAGATTTCTCTTCCTTGTTGAACACGTTATGGGATACTGTAGGAAATAAAAGCACGTTGTCAAGTCACCTCCTTCTATTTATGCAATTCCTACCCTCTCAACTTTCAGAAATGAGCAGCGGTTTTAAGGGTTTCTGCATTGGAGTGCTTAGTGTTGGGTCCCACAGAGAGCTCTGTGAGCTGCAGGAGCATCTGCCTGAATTTATTCTGGGGTCTTGCAAGTATCAGCTTAGCTGGGGCTCCCCAGAAGGCCTGAGCTCACCCACCAGCCTGCTCCTGTCCCAGCCCCCTCCTCTTCCTGCCTCAGTGCTCGGCACAAGCAGAGCAGTGAGTCCAGCTCAGCCCATTTCAGCCCAACCTATCCCATCCCATCCCATCCCAATCCAGCCCAGCCCTGCATGCCTGCTCACTCCCAGACCCTTGAGCCCATCCCACCAAGCCTTCCATCCAACAGCTCCCCAGGAAGCCTCTCACCGCTCCCAAAGCACCGTTCTTGATCCCAAACACTGCTCCAGCCTCTGCCACCTCCACTGCCCCATGGGCTCGGGCTGACCATGGGCCTCCAAAGCAGCCAACACCCACCTGGGGCCAGTTGCTGCTAAAACCTGACCATAGCATTGAGCTCAGCTCAGAGTTTTCTGCAGCTCATACCTCTGGAGCCAATCCATACTGCCTGTAATTTGGGATGGCTGCTCGGTCCCAGCTCTAGCCCTTCTTTAGCGAGTAGACACCAGTTGGCTCCAGCCTCATACGCGAGCTCGTGTAAGGGTTCAGCTATGCAGGACAGTCTGTAAATCCCTCCCAGCACAACAGGCAGTTTTCCTCACTGAAAACCAGCCAGAAACTCTTCACAAATGTATATGCAATTATTCTCATGTTCCCTGCCCTCGCGTGAACCTCGGAAGTGTCCGTGCTGGAACAAGCCTCTAGCACGGCAGTGATCCCTGCGATGGGGCACGGGCACAGGGGTACCCTTCATCCAGATCCACCACAGCATTCCACTCGGGCTGCAGCGAGCAGGGCAGGGTGGAAAGAGGGATGAGGGGGTTTCTCCCCAAAAAGCACAACAGGAGTTTTTTCCCTCATCATCACCATCAGCAGGGCTGTATAAACTGTCCCCATGGTTAAATTTCCATGACTCAAGTGCACATCACTGCACGGCTCTGAACTGTCCCCACTTCCGTGATCCCTCCACTCGCTGGCTTTAGGAATATTGAGTTACATTTTGATCCAGGCCCTATCGCTGCTCATCTCGCCTTGTTTCCGCTCTCAGCTGCTGAGAACATTCTTACAGAGCTGTCAGGTAAGGCTTTATCCCCTTAAAAAACAGATTAGAAAAGCCATCTGGACCCTTCTTTTAAACCCAGCCCGAGCTCCTCCAGCTGTTGTGTGACCTCATCCTTTATTAATTCTGTAGCCTTGTATTTACCATTGAGATCAACCCTACAAGTGTATAATTTCCTGGTTTCTTTCCACCAACATTATTAAAGATTGGGGTTAGAGATTCGCTCCCCTCGTGTCCCTCGATAACCCTCCTCTCTCGCAGGAGTTGTTAAGGAGCAGATGATGCATCACAGGTTCCTTTATAGCAACAATAATTGTTCTGCTTCAGAAGCAACTGTGGCTTATATACTGCAGCTTTTCTGAAATTGTTTTTCTCCTTCCCCTTATTGCTAAGGAAGATATTGGCACCACAATGTGATTTGAGAGCTCATGTTCTCTTATTTTCCCCCCTACCTGCAGCCAGTGCAGATGCTACCTTCGTGGTGCCACCACTGACATCTGTGTAACCGAATCCCGCGTTATAAACAGGAAGCAGCAGTGACAGCAGCAATTTCAATAGGTGCTTTTCTTCTGCTGAAGCTATTATTCCAGACAGGATATATAAATCACACCGCGTCTGATGTGTCCAGTTCCAAGTCTATGGCAAACCTCAGCTACCTGGATACACCCCAGCCATTTGCCTCGCTGACAGCTTGGCTGCTTTCCCCGAGGCGTTTGGAGCTGGCAATTCTCTGGTTTGGGGAGGAAGAGGGAGGGTGACAGTCACTGCAAAAGACCAGGAGATGGTTTTTGTGTCTGTCAGCTAGGGCCGTCTGCTGCTCCAGTGTGAGTATGGGGTCAGGAGTATGGGGTCAGGATCCAAATTCCAAACTGGTTTTCCTGCTCCTCTGCTTGGTGCTGGCTCTGTTTAATTCTGGCCACTGGTCTCCAGTCTTTGACCTCGTAGCTGGTGGCTGTCAGACCTCAGTGCTCAAAAGCCTTGGGCAAAGGAGCCTCCCCATCCACTCTGTGATGCTGCGCTATAGCCACCATCACCTTCAGAACTAAAGCTGAAGTGTGAGTAAGTATAATCCCTTTCCTGCTGAAGCAGTGCTGGTGAGTGTTGCCTGCTGGCTGGGAGGCAGGGACCACTTCCCTCCTCACAGTGGGAACCCGGTAGCTAAAAATTGCAGAAATTGACAGGAATAAAGAAAAAAACCTTGCATGGGATATATAAAATCTAGATCAGGGTGAGAAATCTCACTGCTTATAATATTTGGGATTTACAATTCATTCATAATCACATGTCTTATCTCACAGAATCATAGAACCCCAGCCTGGTCTGTGTTGGAAGGGACCTTAAGTTTCCCCCAGCTCCAACCCCTGCCACGGGCAGGGACCCCTTCCACTAGAGCAGCTTGCTCCAAGCCCCTGTGTCCAACCTGGCCTTGAGCACTGCCAGGGATGGGGCACCCATATTCACGTGGATCCTCAAATAACTGCACAAACGGTAACACACCAGAGGTGATAACGTGTCATTACTCCTGGCTTGCAGAGGAGGGAGAGGAAAAGATGCCTCATCCAGGGGCTTAGGTGAGAGGTGTGTGAGGACAACCTTGCCCCCAGCTCACCTTCGAGGAGGAGTATCCAGCCTGCCTCTGGGAAGTGTTTGGTCTGGCTCTACTGGAAGCACAGAGATTGCATTTAGCCTACCAGCAGGCATAAAATAAATGGGTGATTTATAAATATTTGCCTCCTGTAATTGTCTTCAGGGAGGATGAGGTGGGCTCAGCCCCACCGGGGCCACTTTTCTGGGAGGAACAGCAGAGCTGTTAACAGGTTTCATTTCCACCACTCAAGCAGCTAATGTGCAATCCTTTAGTCTGATCACGCTTCTGCTTCAAAATGGCACTTGACGAGGGAGCACCTCTAATCCAGCATGTTCTTCCAACATTTTGCATGGGAAATGACTTTCAGACCATCTGAAGGCTGCTGGGCTGAGTGACTGTTAGGAGATGGTACTCCTGAGGGATAGGAAACAACCTATGCGGCTCTTTGTGGGGAAAAGGAAGCAAACAGCTGGACATTAATGTGGAATCGGCTGTTGATCTGCAAACTCTGTCTGGGAACAGCAAAGGCAGCTGAAAGGGTCTGGGTCAGACCTCTTCATGTCTTGGTGGTTTTCAACACTGTGACACAGGATAAAGCTGCGTCTTGACTTACGTAAAGCCTCCACTCTTCAGTCAGAGAATGAACAAAATATTTCTCTTCTCAATAAGCAATAGGGAAAAAAAAAGATGCTCATCCTAAGAAATGCAAACTGCCCTCACTTCTGCATGCTGGGGGTCACCATTTGCAGCATTTTTATATATTATGGGCATATTTAATTGATTCAGAACCTGACAGCCTCGTCCCAACGAAGCCAGTTGTCCTTTGGCCTCATCTCCAACACAAACAGGACTTCATGGCTCAACACTCTGCTCTAGCTCTGCACATCTTTGGCTCAGACAGTGAAGTCTGTTGTTGATGTGACTGTGGAAACACAACGAGGGGTAAGGGATGAAATACCAGGGGAAGATTGGAGCATTTTAATAACGCCTATTTTTATATCTACTGGATGCCAACCATCTGAGCTAATAGAATGTAATTGGAAGACTAGATTTAGTCATTTTCTTTATTATTAGGGCTTGATGTACTTCTGTCAACTCCAAAATACTCATTACATGTAATTAGGAAGAAGATTAGAGTGCCGTTAAGATGCAGGATAATGATGGAGCTCTAAAGGGCCAGTGGAAAAAACAACCCACTCAGGAAAATGTCTCAAAAGTGCTGAGCAGAAGAGGGCATTAAAAAGAGAGATAAAGATGAGAGCTGGTGCTAAATAATGAAGATGAGACTTTGAAGTGGGAAAGAGTTGATATGCAGAATCAAAGCGTTTGATGACTATACCTCCCTCTAAAATGAATCCTCTGTTATTTAGATGGCTGAAGTAACATTAGTAGGATAATTCCCTCTGTGTCTTTTTCGTAAACTCCCACCCCAAATAGCATAATTAATTTCACAGTTGTACAGGAGAATAATAAGAAAAATGCATCCTTTGAGAGGTGGGAGGTAATTTCTATCTGATAGAAACTGGGATTAGACACAGCACATAAAACTTTCTGATCATTTGTGCACCAGAAGTTGTCATACTGTACCTGACCGACAGCTGCTGGGATGACACTGAACAAGCTGATGGCTCACCCTGATTTCCTTGAGCGTGGTCCAATTTATTGACCAGATGAGCTGTAACATGAAGTAAGCTTTTTCTATTTCAGAGTAATGTAGGTCAGAGTGCACAAAACAGCTAACGGGGCAGCTGACAGTAATGAAGTTGTACACAGAAGGGTTAAGAAGGAAAAGAAGAGAATTCCTGTTGAGGCAGGGAATAGAGGACAGGGACGGAGCAAGCCCGTGTGCGTAGCACCGCACAAAGCAGCTCGCCACGAGGCATTACCACTGTGGGAATCTATTTCTGGTTCTATCATCAACGCCCCACATGACATCAGATGAATTATTCCAGGACAGAATCACTTTTCCAATGGACACGTATTAAAGAGCAGAAGAGCCGTTACGATGCACTCGGAGTTGTCTCACCCCAGCCAATGCCGCTGCATGTGGATCCCATGCACAGCATCATTCCCTCCCTGACCCTGGCAGAGCTGGAGCGAGGCAGGAGGGAAGAACGTGGGGCTGGAGCAGTGTGCCCTGTGCAGAGGAGCAGGAACCATCTACCACGGGTGGGATGCGGGCTCCCCTGCCCAGCCCTGTGCTGTGGGTGAGCACGGTAGTGTCTGACTCTCACATGGGGGCTTATATTTTCAGAGGTGGGGGTGAGAAGGCTGCTGGCAGTGCAGAATAGACTCAAACCATGCCCCAGTGATAAAGTGCACGTGTGAATGAGTGCTGAGACATAACGGGAGCAGGGGCCTTGGGGAGAGCAGGGACAGGAGGTTTCCTCAGCCCCCCAAAAACGTCCCTGCACCAGGTCTGCCAGTGCAGTGGGGGAAGCATCAATAGCTGGGCTGAGCTTCCTCCAGCCTTGCTGCTCCCTGCATGGCTCAGGAACGGGGCAGAGGGAATCCTGTCTCCTAGCAGAACCACAGTGTGGTGGCCAGGGAACAGTAAACGTCCTTTCCTTTCCTTTCCTTTCCCTCCTCCAATCTGCGGAACAGCAGGAGCCATCTGCTCCCCTGCTGCTGCTGGAAGGTGGAACACACACTGGCCTTGCAGGGGCTGCACAGGGGGAAGCAGAGGGTGATGGTGGTGATAATGATACCATGGCAGGGCTGGGAATGGACCAAAACACAGGCAATTTACCCCAAAATGGCACCACTCCTTTGAGCCCACTGCCTGCTCCCCGAGCCCTGGTACAGAGCTGGCCATTGCTGCCCACCCAGGGCACAGTGCGTGGCCGGGGACCTTGCCGGGTTCGGGTGGTGACTGCTGCAGCCCAATCAATCTCCTCTGCTTGTTTATAAGTATCTGTGACTCACAGACGTTTTTCCTGCTCCTTAATTGCCAGTTTCCTGAGAAACCGCCGCAGCCAGCCAATCGGCTGCGGAATTACGGCTTGGTGACTGGATACGATTGGGAAAAATAAATACAGCCTTATTGGTAAATTGAACCGCACTTTCCTAAGTACATCACGTATTTATAAACAACACATACATCTGCAGGAACCCAGAGCCCCCTCGCCTTGCTGAAGGAGGTCTCTGAAGGTCTCGTTCTGGGAAGCAGCACCCACCCCTCTCTGCCTGTCTCCCTGTGTCATGAGGGATGCTCACAGTGGGTACATCAGTGGCTGTACCAGGGGACCGAGTGTTCCCTGCGAGCCACAGCGCTGGCAGTGACCCCTGTAGACCCAGAGAATCCTGCGCCAGGAAGGTGACTGGGCTGAGGATCACCTCTCCAGCCATAAACCCCATACCCCAGGGCAGAGCCTGCGGGTCAGGCAGATGCTACAGCTAAGGAGGGGCAGAAGAGGGCAAAGCCCCCAGCATGGTGACCTGCATGGGCAGCAGTGAGCTGCCCCCTGCACTCCCTTTCATTTCTGAATCCTGATTTGAATCCTGTATCTCCTAAACCATGCTGGCTTCCTAAGAGCCTTCTGGATTGGTACAGTGATTTTAATAAACAAATTGAAATCCTTGTAAAAAGCACAATACAGTATTATTATTATTATTCAGCATTATAAAAGTGAGGGACAAGATGTAAATAAGAGAGAGAAGACTATCTCTGCCTTCAGTATTAGTCACTGCTCAATTACAACTTGATTCAAAGCCATTAATTGGTAGCAAGAAATAAGCACGTGAAGTCACTGTAGCACAGCAAGCTATTTCCTTTATTCTTTTAATATGTGATTATGTTTGGGAAGCTTGAAAGTCTTTTTTAGTAATCATTTGGTAAAGCCACTCTAATAGTTGTTAAAAGGCTAGGAAATACAATGCCGGTTAATTTTGGATGAGATCATAGGGAATTAGGGGGAAGGATATAAAAAGTATAATGGCATGAAAGAAAATGATAAGTTGGAGGAGTGCAGCACCTAAACAACTGCATGATGTGAGCAGTGATTCAGCCAGGCAGGGTAATTGGAGACTTGTGTACTGGTGAGTTTCCTCCAAAGAGCGCTAGCAGCCCATGTACCCACGTCCCTGCGCCGCGCAGCTGGATGCCAGAACCGCCTGTCTGCAGACCTCAGATTGCGAGTACCTCTGGTACCTCAATTACTGAGCATGATGATAGTGGCAGCGCGAATCCTCTGCTCCTTCTTCCAGTGCTTGTATCACACCGATATGAAACCCTCCCGTCCTCCTCCTGCTGTGGCACCGCCAGGAAACGGAGGCAGGAGCAGAGGGATGGCTCAGGTCAGCATCTGTCAATGTGGGGAGCAGATGGGGCTGTGTGGGGACGGGCCACCCTGAGTAATGCCAGACAGTCCCTGTGAGTCTTGCGCATACAAACCTAACACCAACACTGACGGGCTGAAAGTAAGGAGCTGGGCACCAGGTCTTCTGCCCTGGATCTATAAATCCCTCTCTGTTTGGAGGATAGCTTTTAGCCGTTGTCTAAAATCCACGTGTCTGCTCCAACTGCTCTGACAAGCTGTGTGTTTCAGCTGGGTACAGAGCGCAGCCCTGGACCTGGAATAACTTCAGACAGGGTGTTGGAAATAAGGAGTTCAGTTCCTTTCTTCCCCGAACCAAATACATAATTTTTCTGCAGGATGACACTTAATCTTTGTGTTTGCCCTCAGCCCTAGAGCTCAAACTGCGGTTCTGGTCAAGATCAAAATAATTCCAGCTGGGCAACACTCAGTATTTGACATTCCACCTGTTTGAAGCAAAATTGGAAGTGGTATTTATGATGAAGATTAGCTCATGGCCATTAAGTGGCCTGGGCTGAAGATGGATATTTGCTGTCAGAGAGGTGGTGGTGATTTATCGCAGCTGAATGCTTCCCTGGTTACACGAAGTTGCTGCCACAGAGCTCTTCTGGCAGAAGGAATCTGTGAACGCTCCTGAGCTGTGTTTCTGCAAAGCTGAAGAGCTGGCCCTGAAGTGCTTTCGTAAAGACAAGAAGGGAGGTCTCGCACTTCCCTTTTCTCAGACTGAGCTGTCAGAATTACTTGGTACTGGAGCAGTATCAAGTAGCTGGGGGAAAAGGAAATGAATTGTTTCTACAGTCTTCACTGGTCAAAGAATGAGGGGTCTGAAACAAATCTGACAGTTGCAGAAAACTCAAACCAGCTGCTAAGCTGTATATTAAAAATATTCCCCTGCAAGTGATGGCAGCGCGGGAGCAGAGCACATCCATGCGGGAGCAGAGCCCATTCCTGTGGGAGCAGAGCGCATCCATGCTGGACCAGCCCACAGGGCCCATCGCCTCCAGGAGGTCCTCTCTGCCCCGAGCAGCAGCAGGCAGGGAATGCTCACACGCTCACACAGCAGCACTACGCGTTTTCCCCAGAGATGCTCCTGTCTCCGGCACTCTGGAGCAGGAGGAGTTAGGGAGCAGAAGCTGTCACCTCTTTCATAACCTTCCAGAGTCACCATGCTCAGCTCAATGGAAAACGGAATAATAAAGCTCTTCCTTGCCCAGCCTTTCCCCCTCCACTTGCAAATCTGCCCCTCTGGGCAGGAAGCCAGAAACAGACACTGTGCAAACAGCAGCAAGAGCAGAGATGATGCTGAGCTGAGACCCGGAGGACGTGTCCTGATATAGACAGTCAGGGGAAGAGGGAGACAAGAACCACTGCTGATATGGATGGTCCAATTCACACCTCACTGCCTTACCCTTTCCAGCAATATTCATCTCATCTTTCAGATTAAATCACTGCATTGGAGTGGATTTCCTCACACCTCTCCTAAAAACCATTTCTATTTGAGTGTCTGATTTCCCACGTCCCAGACCACTGGCAGCGCTACTGTACTGCAGGATAAGGACATCATGGGAATAGATTGTTGATCACACCGTTTAGATCATTTGTGCAAGAGATTTCCAGAAGAGAGACAGTTTCTGCTCCCTCCTTTCCCACAGCAGCATTTCTGAAAATCTCCTACGTGTTTTTCTTCCGAATAAACCAGAGGAAGCTGCCTCCAGAGGGTTTTGCCATCTTTACATTTACTCCAGCACAGTAATCGTCTATGAAGAAAAACTATTGAAGCAGCTCAGTGAACTTCTGAGCAGACAGGCACAAGCCTCAAGATGGATATATAAGTTCAAACCTTTCAAAGCCAGGAAATAAATCAAGATGACAACAGTCCCAAAACATCAGAAAACCTCAAAGTTAAGAAAACCCAAGCATCGTAAGTTAAGACATTTCTGACTCAAATCTCTGGAAACCGTGTTTCACATTGCATACAGGCGAGAAAAACAGTCCAATCTCTCAGAGGCAATGGCTGCCTTCAGCCCTGATCCCAAAGGACAGAGGTGGGATACCGGCAGATGAGTGAGGAGAAGCCATGGGGCTGTCGTCAGGGGACTCTCTATGCCTGTGTTAAACCTTGCAGAAGAGCCAGAGAATCTATGCCTAAAGCTTAACTGCTCCAAAGGCCACCACTGACATCTTCCAAAGCAGAGGGAACAGTGTGGTGTCCCTGGAGTAACGCCTGGACTTGCAGTTCTTCCCATAACTCACACCTGTGCTGTTCACCGCTGCACTGCACCCTCCGAGGTGTCATCCTGCATCAACCCCGGGTCCCCTCCAGCCACCCTGCAGGAGCCCGTGTCTGCTCCAAGGTTACATCCTGTGCAGCGGAGCCCCTGCTCAGAACCCGCTTCCGACCCTGCTGCCCTGTGATGTGCTGCAGGACAGCTCAGAGGGTTTCATGTACGATCGCGCACGGAGCTTACTCTGCACCTAACACACACCTCTGCTCCTGGAAAATTCTGCTGAAGGGGGTATTGAAACTGTCTCTTCCAATTGCATCCAGGGCATCTCTAAGCAGTATGTCAATAAGGCCACATAATAATAATCAGATGTTTCAACTTGGCTTCAAAAAATTAGCTATGGGAGAGCAGCCAGTCTGCTTTCATTCATGGAGGTTAGATGCCAACTAGTAATGAAGAATGATGATAAAAACTAAACCTCTTCGGTTTTATTTAAACGTTAAAATTAGGAACCAAACCAAAATACATGTTCTTGGGCAAAGTCTTATTGACTTAGTTTAGGTTTGGTTATAGAGGTTGGAGTAAAATGCATGCATCGATTTACTGAACATAAAATTGTACTCAGTAATGTCAAGGAAGAAACCCCTGCACTCACCTTTTCCTAACGCCTTTCCCAAGTCCTCAGCACTCTGCCACAAACCTCAGCAAGACCAAGCACAAGGAACACACGTGCCGTACACCTCGACTGGTGGGCGCAATTGGTTTGTCCTTTCAAGTCCTAATGCTCAAAGTTACATCTGTTCTACAAGGCGATGGACATAAAAACTCAGTATAGAGCAGTTTGGTGTTTACAGTGAAATCGTAGTCTCTGAAAGTTTGGTTGTAGAGCTGAATATACACGGGATATCTATTTTATTTCCAGTTACAGCAGGCTATGAGCAGACTGGAGGAATGTGAATCTCCCATTGGAGCCATCCTTCCTCGGTCATCATTTCTCACACATTCTGTTTCCTACCACTCATGTAACCTCTGTTAGCACCTAGACAGGAGTAGTTAAAGGCTCACCAAACAACAGAGCCTTGCTGAAGAGCTGGCAGGAAATTGAGAAGAATGAGCTCTGGAAATCACATTCTGAAAGATCTTCAAGAAAAGCTCCATTAAACCAGTCATGGTATTTTTCACAGCTGCACAAGCCTGTAGCCACGTTATAATTAAAAGGATGTATAATGACAATCAGCTGGCCAGTAGAAGACCAGAATTGGTGTAAATCTCATTTGATTGCTTTACCTATTTAGGCTTAGATTAAACATAAACCAGCAAATAGAACAGAATCATTGTGAAATTCTAACCTTAGTATAAACTCACAGTCACCAAAGTCATCTTGAGCAGTTCAGGTCCACCAGCCACTGGGAGCTGTGGTTTACATTGTCTATAGATGGAAAGTAAAGGGTTATATTCTGAATAAATGTTTAATGAACATGGTTACTTCCATAACTGTGCCCCCATTCCACTATTACACTAACTGCTCCCCATTGCTCAATAGCTCTTCCTTAGGCCTTCAAAAGGGCGCTCCATTCAAATTAACTTTAAAAACCCATTTCTTTTCACCCCTCTCACATTATTTTATGTCAGCCTGGCTTGTGCAGATGGAATATGAAGTAGCTTAACATTGGCCTCAAAGGATGGGCAATAGCTGTCATTGCTGACACCGTGGGAGGGTATTATGGGCTTTGCTTATGTCACAGGTGCAAATATTGTTATCTGCTAGTGACCAGTTCAAAGCTGAGGCTCATCATTCAACAAAGCTCAGCTAATTGCATTGATCAGCTCTGCACTGACAAAACAGTTATTAGTGAATCATTTGTATCTCCCTCCTGAACCATTCCTTACATTCTGGAGACACTAATAGGTGCTCGGAGCAGTTTTAATATGGAAGATTTTTAATTGCCGTAAAGATTCTGGTAGTGCCTCCATTTGGTTATTTTAGCAAACATAATTACTCAGTAGAAGTTCATTAATTTTATTTATTATTCTTTAACTGAACCCTAAAGGACCCGATTCTGTTGTTCTGCTACTTCGGGATACGGCAAGCCTCCAAGATGTGATCCTCATGCACAAACACTGACATGAAATGCATGCAGGATCTGGCTCTATATTTGAATTGAACTGGAGAGAGCAGCAGTTTTAAATAATCATCCATCACACAGGAAAGCATTCAGCTGTAAATCTGAAGTAGAAACCTTAAGGCATGAAGCTGCATAAACATTTTGGCTGAAATCCACCATGAAGACTGTCAGAGTAAATATTAAAGAGAGGTTTGTATTCAGCTAAAATATCTGTTTACGGATCTCTTTTGCTGAAGCCGCATATTGTACAATGAAATGAGATCTCCAAAAACATTTTTGTTCCAATAACTTTTTAAACTGTGCTATATATTTTATGGAATTTGAATGTAAGAGCAGTTGGCCCAGAACTACTTCTGCAGGAGATTATTGGGAGAAACCATTACCATATGTCAGTAGAATGGCAACATCCCATAGACACTCGAGAGGATCTCAGGCTCAGCCCAGCTCTTGTGTTTATAATGTGGCAGTATTTCCATACTTCATATATGGGTACCTCTGCTTATATAAACAATATCATGGCAATGATTGTCAAAGTCACTTATAGGATTCCAATGAAAATAAGAGTAAATTTGTTCTTACATATTTTCAGAGCAGTGTGCTTCTGCTAGCACGGCTCTGGTGAGGGATCGTGGGCCACCAGCCCTGTGCCCAACACAGCTACACTGGAAAAAGCGTGTAGCATAGACCTGGCCAAGTGTGTTCTGCATGTTTCCCTGGGTGGTCTAGCCACAAGACACCGTTAGTTGTGCAGAGCTGGCCCTTGGCAGCTCACACGTGCTCCCTGGAGAAGGGTGATGACCATGGTTGTAAACCATGCGCCCATCACTGAGCATGCTTGAGGGCTTTATGAAACTCTTTGGCATTTGGTGTTCGTTGATGGGTTCTCAAAAGAAAGTTATTTTCCTCTTCTGAGCATCCGTACATTGCTCTTCACTGTGGAATTCAACCCCCTCCCTGATCTACCATGCACAGTTAATGGGCAAAGTCAGTGAGGTGGCTGGGATAGCTGGCTCCTGCTGTTCTCTGGCCACAGACCTACAGACTTACATCTCAGGCAGTGACCCGTAGACACAGAAGTGATCATGACCCATAAACTGCCTGGTCCAAAATGCTGGGAGGCAAGCGACAGCTCAGCACCCTGCGAGCGCAGTTTTCGCTTGCCCAGCAGTTTTAGTGATACCTCTTGAGCAAGGCCAAGTCATGCAGCTGTGCATCATTTCAGTACATTTACTAGTACAGTTTATTGCATTGTGTAAGTGCAAAAAGTGGTAATAAGCTCGTTTAATCAAACCTCTGTTTCCTAAAGGAATAGATGAGGTATTTCTTCCAGCTGCTCCAGAGCACACCTCAGCACAAGAGCAGCCGTTTGTTTAACGACAGAACGGACAGGCAGCTGTCGTGTGGTTTACCTTAACTGTCAAAAGAGACATTTGTAATTATTAAAGATTAATAGCTATACAAGCATCACCTCAGGAAAGCACTTTAAGGAAGTCTTTGTCATGGGAGCACTGTAGTTGCAGAGCTCATGCTATGCTGCACAAGAACAGAGCTAAGCAACGATTTGAGAATAAAACAGATTTGAGAATACTGGCAGAGCCTGGATGAACAGAGCAAGTTCTGCTAGAAAACAATAAGTCTACAATGTCAACAATGACAGATTAGTAACTTGTTAATACAGGTTTCTGCAAAGATATGAGAAATGTATTTTGCTAATAAAATAGGGATGGGAACGAATTACAGGTCGAGGGAGGATCTGATGAGAGATGAAGAAATTTAAGATTTGAGATCGGTTGTTTCTGCCTTGGACACTGGGGTAACATCAGGGAAAGATGGACATGACAAAATACCCTTCTCCAGGTAACAGGTTGAGGACTTTGGGACAATTAGCTCGAGACTGCCACTTCTAATCTCATATCCAGAGTTTTGCCCAGAAGCATCACTTCTGACCCTTGAGGAAGCAACACCTGACGGTGGCCAGCAGCATCACTGGGGATTCACAAGCAGCCCTAACCCCCATCAGACTCTGAGGAGCTGCTTTATTTTGTAAGAAGAATACAGTTTCCCACTCTGGTAATAAAGCACTTAACTTCAATATTAACCATTTCCACTGGACTCATTTGATACACCAAATTAATATCACTGATTAGAATATGATCCTTTTTAATCAAGTAAAACTGGAGACTGGAAGACGTTAATGTTATTTATTTGACCTTTCTGTGTAAATTCCAGCAGTTCCCTAAGGACAGAACAGCGACCACGACTGCAGCAACAGCTCCGTTTTGTTTCCTTGGACAAACACCTTTTGTGCATGGGCAGTGGAAGGGCATGAACAGCCACATTATTGTCATCCCCAAGTCCTGTGTATTGGCCAGACCAGAATAATCCAAACAGTTCTTGCTAAAAGCCTGTCTTTTAGTGTGTTTATGTGACTTCAGTTCTGCATTGTGGTGGGGTCTAGTCCAATACAGTAATTTGTGTTTCTAGAAATAATTGCCTCCAAGGCAGGAGCCAAACAGAAGTCAGATCTCTCACGTTCTGTGTAGATTATCCCTATTTAAGAGGCAGCCTTTTCTCCTACATACATTTATTACTAGGCCAAAATTTTTCACTATAATGTCTGGCTGACCAAGTAAACCTTGCCATGGCTTTCCAACAAAGCAACAATTACAAGTGTACATTATCTAATTCACTCTTCAAGCAGGGATCTGTTCCAGCCTCAACACCACCACTTTAGTACCACTGTAAGTGAAGAACAGTAAGGGCCCTGTAACTATAATTACCTAGAATTTACTCTCCTTTTCTGCCACAGGGGAAGGTCAGGTCCCCAGCTCTGGGTGTTCTGGGTCTTTCATAAGTGTTTGCAAAGCTGTGCACTACACCTCAGTGACAGAAACGCAGAGAATGGTATCCAACCGCTGTAAACAAGCATTGATACGGGAATGTAATTCTTAAGTACTATCACAGCATCTGACAATGCTCCTGACAACGAGAGGTGACCAGCTTCAGGAGTGTGGTTTATGAGCAGTTATGATCAATGCTTTCAACTCCTCACCTGACAGAGCACTGAAAAACACTAATTACGGGGCTTGTGTCTTATCCGGGATTTATGAACGGTAACAAGGATCATCCGTAACCAGTGAGATAACGTACTGAGCTTCTAAGGAAGGAGAGATGGAGCCACTCTCTGCAGCACCTTTTCAAGCAGACATATCACCTCCCCTCGCAGCAGGGCCATGTGCTCATCCTGGCAGAAGAGCAGCTGCCTGCTATGATGCTTTCCTAAACACACACCTGATTTCATCACCAGCTGAACGATCGCATCCATTTCCCCTAATTGGGTAACTTGCTCTGCTAACGTGAGCAAAACAAAAGCCGTGCTCTTATGTTAGGAGGTGCAAATCCACAAGGGAAAGTCATTTCGTTGGGTGCAAGCTTCGGGAGTCGCCAACACTCAACAATCCATGAGGAGCTGGAAAATTAGACCCAAAGCAGTCAGCGAGAGAGGGAAGAAGCTTCAAGGAAGTGGCACGGAGGGAAGGCTGATGCAGGTGAGGGGCAAAGTGCTGCATGACCGGTAGCAGGAGGAGTGGGGAGCGACGCAACCGAAAGGGCAAAGGCAGGTGAAGGGTTCATCACGGATAGCTGTTGGTTTGAAAAGCCTGACATGTGTTTCCTGTGAGTCTGAGGTAACGAACTGTTCCTCTGGCCTGAAGCGTTTCATCTCCCAGCTCCTGTGTTGTGGGTAACCATAGAGAACACACAGCTCGCGATTCCCCACTGGTAGCTGTTTCTAACACCAGATGTGCTGGCGTTCGGCACAGGCACGAGGCGAGCACCAGACAGAGAAATGACGCTTTATTTTGGGTGCTTCCATTCAATCAGATGGATTTCGAGTAAATTAGAAATCTGGACAAACATTCCCATGTGAGTGATATGGAGAGGGAAGGGAGAACAAGGAAACCTATGCCCCTTTCTCAGTGACAATTTAAAGCTGGGCTTATTCTATTTCTTTTTCCTCCAGTGTGTTCATTGCCGAGCTCACAAACCTTGCTCAGTGAGGCTGAGCCCCAGATTTCGTATTTGTCCCAACATGTCCACTTCCTGAAGGCACAGCACAGTGCTGACCGTTCCAGCAGCCCTTTAGTTTGAAATGAAAGAGAGCAGAAAGAGAAACCTATTTTATCAGCTCTTTCCACTCTTCTCTGCCAATTTTAGGCAGATTTAGAAATTCAAAGGTTATTCAACAACTCCTCATTTTGCTCCCCAGATGATGGCAATGTTCTGTCCTGTGACTCCTCATCAGGGTATGGATTCAAATAGACAATGTCACTTTCTAAGGGACAGTAGAACATTCCTTGGGGTGCTTTTCCATCCTACAGCTGATGATGCCAGCAAGTAAAAGACATTTGCCATCAAAGCTCTCAAACAATAACCACCCACTGTTGAGTGACCTTTCTGTGCATCCGTGTGGGAGGACACACCTCACTCTGGTGAGAATACAGTAGAAAAGGGAGAAAAGCCAAAGCAAACAAGCCCTTGGGGAGCTCTGTGGGCTGCTTTTTTGGGGGCTTGTCTGAGGCATGTGCCTTGGGAGGTGGAAGACAAAAGTGGGTCTTTACTGGCTGTGAGGCAGCAGAAGCAAAAGGCAAGGCTGTTCTTGGTATTTAGCAAGGGACCTGGACCAGGGACAGACTTGCCAGAGGTGTTTTGATAACAGCAGGTCACCCCTGCCCTGCTGGCCTCGTGGGACCACCAGCTTAGAGAGATCATGAGGTATCTGCAACCACAAGCGGTGCTTTGCAGACCAAAGATACCCAGTCAGGGGTGAGTCTGCATCCGTAACAACTACTGCAAGAGCTTCTGCAAACATCTTGTGGCTCTTGCATTAACCAAAAACTCAGCTAACCAACCAAAACCTGCTGACTAAACACTGCAGCTTTTTTCCACATGTATGAGCCTACACTGTAGATGCACAAATAGTTTAATTTGTACCAGAGCAAACAGCATTAGCCTGTGCCTCAGCCATCAGTCTCCTCATTAGAGCTACTTCATCAGTACCCAGCATGTAACAGAGCTGGTATTTTTACACTGCTCCAGTGGCATGACCCTATGTTCTTTACCTTAATTCAACTTGCTATTTACCTTGGAGCCAAGTCCAGATCTTGACTGCTGCTGCTTTCACCTCAGCAGTGTTAATCTCATCTGGAGTTCCCTGCACTTAGCCTCAGCCACAAGAACAACCGAGGATTGAAGTGAGCACAGTGAAGATATCCATTCTGCAGCACTGCGGGAAAGGGGGCTCCTGCAGCCAGCAATGGCCTCTGTGCACACAGCAGCCACCACCAACGTGCATTCAGAGCCCAGCCTGCATTGCACGAACAACCACTACTGTATCTTATTATCACCGTTGTTATTGCTATCATTATTACTATTATTATTTATAAGCAAATTTACAAACACATCAGGCCTTCAGGACAGCTGTTGTCGAGCTGCACATTGAAGAAATGGCACTGCTCCAGCAAGGTTTAAGTGTTCCAAAACCAGCATTCTGTGGTTTGAGAAAAAGCCCCCTGCTATTAGTGATTATCCATCACTTCTATAATGTGCAAGCTGCCCAACAGTCCCAAGTACACGTGTGCAAGAATCCCCCAGGCTGCGTTCCTCAGCCGCTGTGAAGTCACTGCTTGCTCTCAGTCACTTTTCCATCACAAGGAGCTCACAATCTATGCTTTTGCTTTATGTGTTTTCAATTAAACACTCAATTCTTCCATTGGCTATTTCCGCTGGCAGCCCCTGTGACTGTCCCAGATTTCTCCCTGCACACTTCAGTACTGGCACAGATAACAACTCATTTTTCACTTGAGCAAAGAGTCTAAATGCACTTTACATGGTGCAAATGCCACGGCTTATCCTCAACCAAGCATAAAATAAAAGAATGAGCAGAGAAAATGATGAACAGTCAGCAGCACTTTGATTTGGCTTCCAAGCAGATACAGGAACCATCCAAAACTTGGTTCCTTTTTAACATACCCTTTTACCCAAGATGAAAGAGAAGCTGCTTCCCCTAGACAGTGCTGCATGCTGTTTACCTCATGGTGGTACAGAAGTGGATCTTTGGTTAGGTGTCTTTCGATCACCCAAGTGAAGACATTAAACAAGATAAGGACTTCTGTTCCTTGGAGCTGTCACCAAGAGAAATGTAATGGCTCTGGAAATAAGGAACAAGTGAATTGCTCCATCCCTTGCAGGATATTAAATATACGCTCTCCAAAAATAGCTAATGTACATACTTTTCTCTGGAAAATGGAGACAGCTTCCAAAACCAAAGGTGTCAGCCAGGGATAGAATTGATGCTGCAGAGGCAGCACAGCCAGTCAATGGAGCTGAGAGCAATTTTCACAGCAAACCCCTGGCAAAGCATATCCAATTTTGGATAGGCTCACAAACCCAAATCCTGCGCTCAGGCCCATGAAGCTTTTGGCCAAGGTAAGACATATAAGAGTGAATTTCAGCAGGATGCTGCCCAGTTGTGGCATTCAGACCAAAGAGGTGGGGAAGGAACAGCTCAGCACTTTTCCAAGGCTTCCCTTCGGTCCCCATCTGGGGGAGCAGCGGCCACGTCAGGAGAAGTGATCAATGGTTTTGTCAAGCCTCGACATGGAGCTTGTGGACGGAAAAGTGCACACTTGCTAAGCGTGGCAGGAACTGGCAGAGCACTCTAGCATATAGAAAATAGTCACTCATAAGATATATTTACAATTGAAGGGGACAATAACTACTTCCCAACCAAAATGATTCCATGTTCCTGTACGGTTTCATTCCTTCCCGCTCATAAGATGTGTATGAGAACAGAAAACCACACGTTAATACTTTGTGTGCTCCTGTTGCCCATTTCTCACCTATGGCTATGGCGTTTAATGATCAGAGTCATTTCCACAAGAGGTAGCCGAGATGTCACACACACAGCAAATGAATTCCAGGAGGGAAATGAACAGCGCTGAAATATCAGGACCGAGAAATACATTAGAAGTATGAATCAGTAGAACTGGTTTCAATCACCCTTACATCTGGTTTCATCATTTCCTTCACCGTATCTGACTGCCTTTAGCTCTTCTGTGATGCCAAAGTCCTAGCACATCCATCTTATGAGACACCAGGCACTGATATGTCATCAGTTTCTAGGTCATTCCTTGCTTTTTAGCTTGGGAGCATTTTACCTTGAGAAATATGAAAAGGGAGACTGAAATTCCAGGGTGGAGTCTAAGTAACAGGAGGTGAAGTTTTTTAACAGATTGAAGTTTCTTGCAGCTGGGAAGATAAGGAGTAGCTGAAACTAAAACACCTAAAAACACCTACTGCATGGCCGCAGGGCTCTGTAGAGCAATGCCCACTGTGCTTTCCCAGAGCCAGGAGCGGAGCACTGCCTTAGTGACCCAACCGCAGACCTCTCCTGCTTGTATTTCCAGTTTGAAGGCAAACAGACCTTCAGAAGAAACAGCCGTGTCTTTCCGGTGCCTTTAAAAGACGTTTATGCTGAGTGAGCCATAGCGAGGCGAGAGTGGGCAACGTGCCTGATGCCTTCTACAACCTCAGCTCTTTGTGCACCTTTGCCGCCTGTGTAAGGATGCAGATGTGCAGATGGTGAAGTGCAAGGTACTTGTGCACAAATAACAAGTTCAAAATAATGGGAGATGCAGATGTGTAAGGATGCAGATGTGCAGATGGTGAAGCGCAAGGTACTTGTGCACAAATAACGAGTTCGAAATAATGGGAGATGCTGACTCTTCAGCTTTCCCAAAGGCTGGACTTTCAGGGGCTCAGCAGCTGGCTGAGCATTGCTGCAGTTGGTTTGGCCAGGAATATGGCAGAACAGACCTGAATCAGAAATGGAGAGAACTTAACCTATGTTGTGAATTGGATGGAGAAAATCAAGGTCTGAGCATAGCTGGATAACCACAGGACTCCAGGGAGATTAAGCTTTATGAAAATCTGATCTTGTGGGTACCAAGCATAGCTGGTAGCAGTCTTCCTGCTGCCTGTTGTAGCAAACTAAGGATGGCAATTACTTGCTGGACATAGCCATTCACTAAAAAAGTGAGAAAAGAGCTTTGCACATAAACCATTACTGACCATTCAGGTGTTTTGCAGACTTCCAGCACTGTGAGGTGGGAAACGAGCCTTGCTGCTCGTGTGGGACCTTGGCTGCAAGCTCACGAGTGTCAAAGAGCAAGTTATGCTGGACCCAGTGAACTTACACAGGGTGGATTCCGGTGTCTGTAGACTTGCACGGCTCTAACCTTTCCGCACTCTTCCCTCATTTCTCGGCCTGGCCTAGGTCAATGGATTTCATTTTCTGAAAAGCAGCCTCGCCTGGAAAAGCTGCTGCAAAATCAAACCCAGGGTGGTTTTATTTGGCAGAAGCTCACCAGGCAAGCTTTTCACATCCCAAAGCCAAAATCAGTTGTGTGGTTTGCATAAATATTCTATTTTAATTCCAACCTGCAAAGTCATGGGGATTTGGAAAGTAACTCAAGCTTTGGCCCACCTCTATCAGGAAATATTAAGTGGTGTATAACTGCTATTAGGATTGCAGGTTTCACTGATTGTCTCAGGCATGCAAAGCCTTCCTTGAGCAGGACTACCCTGTGCCACCAAAAGGCCACCTCCTGACCAGCCAAACGATCCCCAGGAAGAAGCCCTTTTCCCACAGCCACATCATCTCCTTTAAACAAATCATGCCCAGGTTTTCCCGCTTGCACACGTACACCAACGCCGGCTTTGGCTTTTCACCAGGCACAGCTCCTGTTCCTCACGCCTGGCACCCATCCATCACCACCAGCTCTACACCGCTAATGAGCGGTTGCGTGCCAGAGGGCACCCCTCCAGCAGAGCTGCCCGGGGTGTTGGACACCTGCAGCACACGGTGTTTGGGTAGTGCCGGGCCATTGACAACACGAGTGATGGAGGCTGGAAGCCTTCATCCCTGCCCCAGGGTAAACCTTTGCTTGTGAATAGTAACACTTACATTTGAACAAGTCAATAGAAAAGGAGCCGAAGGGGTGATAAGTGTGTTGAAGAGAAGGCAGCTGCAGGTTGTTTGGTTACCCTGAACACTCACAATGCCTGTGGATGTGAATTTCAGGTGTGAAAGGCAGTTATTTTCAGACTGCTGTCCCTTTTCTGTCCATTGCTGCAGTAAGGAAACAGGAAGCAGTCCATGCATTCTGCAACAGAATCTTTTGGATGCATCTTAATGCACTTCAATACACAGTGCTAAAATTCTGGTGCTGAACATAAAGTTGCATGTCTATACACACATGTTCATTGAGTTTGGAGAAGCAACTGTGAAGAATTAATATTATTGCTTTTTTAAATTAGAAAATGAGCAAATTATGAATTTCATCAGGGTTTTAAAGGTCAACAATACCATCATCATTCTGCACCAGTTTTAGTTTACTGTTAGTTCACTCGTGTATTTAATAACACAGCCCTCAGACAACATCTCAAGGTAGTGCATGCTCTTTGCCTGCACAATGAGTCATTTTCTGAATGCTCAGCTCTTCCTTCAAGTTCAGTTGAATAATATTTGCTTATAAAGCTTTCTCTTCTAATTCTTCTATGTGGAAATAAAGGGCCTGGCTCAGCCTTGCTCTGCAAGATGGCTGCAGCACTGCTCCTATCAGCACAGTTGCCGAGGTTTTGGCATCAGAGGGGAAGCAGCACCTCGAGGCAGCTGTTTGCAATGCAACAACCTAGTGAGCAACAGGAGGAGAGGGAAAATATGTAAGTATTTAGGGCAGTGGAGCTACATCCTCAAGAGGTTCAGCGCCCCACATGTGACATCAATTACAAAGTGTGCTCAGCTATTTGCACGTTCAGTTGAAATTCAGTAAAAGATTCCCTTAGAAAGAGGAGAAGGAACATTTGGTAACACTGACCCAGCTCCATTCTGATTCTTATTTTTTTTAGGATTTCTTGGAAATCGTGCAAAGCAAGAAAGAAGGATTCATCCAGTCCATTCTCCTGCTCCAAGTCAAGATCAATTATAGCTAAATCAGTCCCAATAATAGCTGCCAAACTTATTCTTAAAGACTTCCCGTGATGGAGTTTCCTTAAGTTGTCCTGGCAAACTATAGCAGTGCCTCACTATTTTAATCATTAGCTAGGTTTTCCTTCTGTCTAGCCTAAATTGCCCTCACTGAAATGGGATATTTCATCAGATCTTTCTTGAAAAGAGAGCCTGATTCTATTAAAAGGATCTGCCTGCACAAATGGTAAGAAACCATTCCATTAGGAAAAAAGCTCACAGATGCCCAGTGTGAAACCCAGAGGAGCTGCACAACTGATGCCAGTGCTCATCTAAGAGATGAGAGTCCAGTGAGTCAAATTGCTGCTTTGCTTACAATTAACACATTAAAAGAAATAAAAGTCACATTCTGGAATACCCTGTGTCTTACTCGGTTCCCGTTTGGACACATGAGCTTAGAACCTGGCCCCAAAACCAGGGTCTGGGATAGGAGAGCAAAATAAGTTGAAATTATTTCTCCAAACTCAGGGTGTGTGAATTGAGCAAGGTCAGCCCTTTCTGTGGGAGAAAACCCAACTGACAGGCTTCTGCACCCGAGCTCCCCCACCTTGTTCCACAAAAGCAATGTGTGTTCAAGAACACAGAGCCAGCTCGTGGCTGGTTTCCAGCTAGCGAGCACCAGGGGCTGCTCAGGGATGTGGCACCTCTGTCAGAAGCTGTCCCAGCCCTGCTCCGGGTGAGGACCAGCAGCTCTGCTTGCTCTGGGCTCTTCCCTGGGCCCACCAGCCCTGGCACAAATCAGAGCCTTCACTAATGATATCCAACAAGAGCACATCTTTTCCACCAGCACTTTGGATGAACCCCCATTTGCAGCTCCCCCGTAAGGACTGTCCTGCCTGCAGCATTCCCAGTGGAAAGCCTGAACTCCAGTAGGATAGAGACAGAACCAGCCACAAACCTGTTGATTTTAGAGAATGCGCGTGGCATCAAGAGCACAGAGAGGTAAGGCCCGTGTATAAGGACAACACTTGGCTTAAAAACATCAAAACTAAACAAGGAAATCAAACTGTACTTGATGCCTGCTCATGGGAACATGTAGGGCTTCTCGTGTGTGGGGGTGTCCTGAGGAAGAGGAGAGCCTGGACCCCAGCACAAAGAGGAACTCAGCACGTGGGGCTGCACAGCAGTAATCACCCCACATCTCCACTGAGCTCAGCACTGCAGCCTGGATATCGCTTTGGTCTCATCTACCCATCTCTGTCCTAAAATGAGTCTACACCAGCACGAGAGGCTGCGAGCGAGCACAGATGGTGCAGGGTGCAATAAGCTGCACCAAGCACTGTGAAACAAGATAAATCGCCTTACATGCAGTGGAACTGGGCCAGTCTGTAACTGAAGAAATGAGATCAGGATCAGGACCACTTCACTCAGCTACCAACCACAACAATCAGGCAGTGCAGAGGTAGCGGGAGTTCTGGTTTTAGTATACTGATTTGATCCAATTCTTCAAACAGTTGAAGTAAACCAGATAAATACTATTTTAATCAAGGATCCAAGCAAATGATAAATTTAATGCTTTAAATACCATTTAGTGAGTCTCAGCCTGCCCCCTTCTTTACTGCCTTACAAGAGACAATTGCTCTCAAATGCCTTGAATAGAAGCTGCTTTTGTACTTCAAAACGAGCCTAGAAGAAAATTGCTGGAAGAAAAAACAGGTTAATGAGTATGAATTACAAAACTCAAGATGAGCATGACACTAATCACTAAATCAATGCAACTCAAGGCACAGTTGGACCCTGCAACTCTCTTCCTCTCGTTATTGTGACAGTGTGCAAAGGAATATTTGACAAAGAAATTACATTTAAAAAAGAAGAACATGGATTTCATCAAATCCTGGAACAATTCTTCTGCTAGGAGTCCCAGTGATAAACACTTGGGGAAAAGTAAGAGGGATTTGGAGACAGCTTGGGAAGTATTTGCCTTATTTCTAGTGGACATGGCCCACGTCTCTATGCTGTTGTTTATGGCAGATCACTTGGGGTGGAGCCAGTTCAGAAGTTACCATGTAGAAACCGGCCTAAATGATAAGGTAACAGGGTGGGAAGCGCTCCTCCGCCTTGGCCATGCCAAGCTACTTTGCTAATGGTGAGATGTGGTAAAGAAGCTGCTAATAAGTTGCAGATGACCTCTCCTGGGAACCCGAAAGGGCTGTGCCTACACCGAGGTTTATGGGGATGTCAAGCGCACACACAAGCATTTGCCCTGTATTTAAGGTTGTCCTTTGATCACTGCAAACCCTTTGGCAAATAAATTAATTCCCCTCATTGCTAAAAAAGCCACTTCAGCATCGCCAGAGGGTACCCAGGGTCTGCAGGCACAGTGGCTGGACCACGGACACCACTGCGCATCACCTCCTGCCTCGAAACAGCCCAGGGTTCCTCAGACCCCACCTCTCCGCAGAGCTTCCAGGTATGGAGGGGTTAACGCACAGCACAGCTTGTATCCCTTCAGAGCCGCTCCTAGGGCAAGCAGGGAGCTGCCAGGGAAAGCCCCTTCCCTGCGGAGCACCAGGTCCTCGGAACCCCAGGTACACGCTGTGTATTCTTGAGTGCCATCTACTGGCACCGGCTCCGGTGCTGGATTACGGTTACACCGACACCCCGTTCCCCTGCTGCGGGGGGGTGAGGTGGCATCACAGCAGAGCAGCTTTCAGAGGAGTAAATGCAGGAAAGAGCCCCGATTTTTGCAGATGCGTTAGCAGCAGCAGTGTACTTAAGGGACTCTGACTTGCAGAAAGCACCTCAGCTCCTCAGTGCTACCATTCTGTCGAGAAACTGAGCAGCAAGACTGGACTCTGAGCAAGTTGCAATCGCCCACAAAGTCACATCTCTGAGTGCCAGGGATCCTTCTGCTCCCTACGTGAAACGGCCACACATCACCTTGCAAAGCAAGGAGCCAAGATGACTCCAAAAGGAAGGCAGAGCAAGCGTGCAGCCCAGCTAAAACCCCAGGGAAAGGCATATTAAGGCATTAAGTACTAATTCTCTTTGGGATGAAACAAGTACTAATACTCTTTGGGATTCAACAAGCTCTACCCAGACAGCTGGATGGGGTTTACTACACAAAGTCTACAGCTCTTCTCCCACCCCCAACAGCCCCCCAACACTGCCAAGGATTGCTTCATTTTTGCCTCTCAGGTGGGATGGGGAAGCAGGAGGAGCCCTGTCCTCCATCTAGCAGCAATTCCTGGGAAGCAGAAGGTGGAGCATCTCCCTGCCCACGATGTTCAATGGGACCCTCAGTGCACTCCAGAAATGCTTTGGGGTTTTTACCCCAACTCCGTCTCAGTTTGAACCACAGAAACACTCCCAAGAGGATGTAGTGTGGTTTCATGGTAGAGGCCCTGGGAGCTCCTGCCAGGAGGCATCATCTCCTGCTCCCATTACCACACCTCAGCCCTGAAGGAGCATTTCTCTGTCCACTGGTACATGGTTGCTGCAGCGTTCAGCCAGTTAGGACCACCTTCCCCCCCGGGGTAAGAGGGGCCAATTTTAAAGTGAAACATACGTTAATCTTGGGGGGGAAACTGAGTACAAAAATGGGTCCTGTGTCATCCTTCAGAGTCCGCATTCCCAAGTCCAGGAAAGGGAATAACAGACAATCTTTCTGCTTCGGCCCCTTTCCACCACATTCAAACCCAAGGCAGTCAGGAAAGCAGCAGAGCTCATCACCCCTTTGCACGGCTTAGAAACAAAAAGCCAAAACCTCGAGGGACCCACAGTCCCCAAAGCTGTTACGGGGTTTGGTTGTTGCTTCTGAAAAGCTGAATATGGCAGTTAAAGGCAAACAAGAAACTGCTATAGCAGATAGTACTGTAACAAAACTTCTGTCTGCCAGGCTGATAGCTGACATTTCCAACTACTCTGTATTTTGAAAATAGCAGTCAATAAGTGGCATTTTCCATGAGTATTTTTTGCATCCTCCCCTCCACCCAGCAAATGTTTTCCTCAGGCATTTTTACTACGAGCGAAGCGTCTAGTACTAGAGAAAACTCAGGTTTGTACTTTCAAATGCAAATATTAACACAAGCAGTCTGGCTTATATTTCTTCTTTTGGCAACACAACATGAGTTTCTTCAGCTACAAGCGTAGCTGTTGCAGCCTGAGCAGCAAGCCTTCAATAACTGTGGAAAAGTACTCAGAATGAATTCAGTGAAATAAAAAGAGGAAAAATTATTATCCCTGTATTACAGGGGGAGGAAAATAGAGTAAATTGGTAAAATTGGAACAACAGAGCTCAAGTTTCATAGGTTAGACTAGAAAACACTTTCCAAATTGTTAAATTCCTGTGGGTCCATTACTGTAGGTTGATTTCTGTCTCCTATTGAGTACATTCCGGTCTTGTTCCATACAAGGTGAATGGCTTCTAGCTTTTTCAGTCTCTTTGAAGCTCATTCAAAGGTAGTTCTAAAGCCAGCATGTCAATTCACCTGCAGAAAGCCTTTTGCTATTATTTTCAGTTTCTAATTACATCCAAACGGTAGGGGGGGAAACAACCTTCCGAGGATGAGCTGAAGATGATGTTCTTTCGGAGATGCAGTCCAATTACCTCCTTTTCTCAGAAACCAAGCAGTTTCAGGTGGTACATTAGGAGGCTTTGTCCATTTAGGGGTAAGAATCTCGGGGCTGCCCATGCAGAGCTACAGCCACAAACCAGCAGTTTCAAAACCCACTGTGCACTGACCTGGGGTGCAAGCGATCACTTTGCACACGCAGGACTGCCCACGAGCCGGAGTCACACACACAGTTCCCATGGACTGAACCGGGTGTGCGGTCCCATGTGCCCATGCAGAGTGAGGAGACTTCACGCGCCCAGCACAGCCTGGATGGTTCCCGGACAGAACGGAAAGCTGGGGCTTTTCCTAGAGAGGGAATGGGTCCAGTGACACATATAAAGGAGCCATTAGAAATCTGTTTCACCTCCTTTGCTTTGGCAGCTTCAGCCTCCAGCCGTTGGTGGGTCTCGGGCTTTCGCTCCTAAGGAGCCTCTTCAGCAGCGTGCCAGGCTTGGCGTTATTTTTCTTATTCACTCCTGACATTGCTTCTAGATTTATAGAGCTCGGGTTAAGCTCAAGGATTCCAGGAGCCGGGGGAAAGGCACCAGCACAGCACCCAGTGAGTGACCTGGCTCTTGAGGAGGGGAGCATCAGGCACGTGGCTGGGAGGCAGCTGGACACACAGACAGGGACAGACAGACCCCGCTTCTGCCCTGGGTGCTCTGACCCCACATTATCTCAGTCTCTAGAAGTAAACTGAACTAAAAGCCGCAGCTCCCATCCATGGCTCTGCCCCAGGGCTGGAGGGCTCAGGGGAACCAAGGGCAGGTTGTGCCTAGATTATGATTCACTGCACCCTCCTGCTCATGTATGTTGGCCAAAATGCCCCATTTGATGCTGTCTCAATGAAATTTTATGATGACATATTATTTTTGGAAGGCAGAGGAGAATATTTCAAAACAACCATTCTTCCCCCCCCTGAAGTGATAGGTTTTAATGCGCACATCACATACACAGCTATGAGAAAGCTGCTGAAAGCTGAGATCCCCTATTGGTTGCTTACGAACTTTGAGTTTCCACACCACAGCTGAAGTTTCACATCCTCAACATTCAGACTGAAGTTAAGCGCTGTTGAGAGCAAGGTTTAGTTTCTGAAATTCAGTTTTAATGTTGTTTTTTGTAGCCATAATAATTTTAACTGCAGGTTCAGCGCCAATGCTCCTCTCAGGCCTCAGCCAGGAGAGGCCAGGACAGAAATAATCCTCTTCCCTGTGAACAGCAGCAGAGGCTGAGGTGCTGTCACCAGGTTGAGACCTGATTCAAACTCACTTCGTGGTCACCCATGCGTCAGATGCTTGTAATGAAGCTTAAAAGCTTGTCCCTCACTTAAAATAGGTATTTTGCTTTGCTTTTAACACAGCTTAGCTCAGAACAGAGAGAGACTTGGAACAAATACCTTCATAAACCCCCAAGCCAACAACTAAGAATTCAGATGCTTTTCCCCTGTGTATCTATTTACAATCAAATAAAGAGCCTGTAATTTTAAGATGTAATTTGAAGAGGGGGGTTCATGGTCAAATAAGAAGAAACATGCTTTTCTATTGATTTGCCACTGTTACTCATCAGCTTTTTACTGTTATCAACAAGACAGGAAGAGAATGAACAGACAGCTAAACAATAAGGAAAAGTTCTGCAGCTGCTTAAAGCCAATAAAATAACTGTATTATTGACGAGGTTATCAAACTGTCAGATGTGCCAGCTCAGCTGGCATTCTTCTGCCTTTTCATTAAAGCCTCATTACAAAGCGGAGCAGGCCAGCAGAGAGCTCAGCACTCGGCTCCCTTTCCAACCTAATTGGTTGGGATATCTTAAAGATGGGCTTTCGATTTGCATCTGCACACAAATAAAATCCATGCGGATTAAAGGCCTCATTGATCTGGTTGGGGTTGGGATTTTGGTGTGCAAGGATCACATCTCCCCGCAGACATATGTGTGCTGCTCTCCCACCACAGTCCCAAGGGGAATAAAAGGCTCGGAAAAGAGGTTTCATTTCTGGGCTAAGTTTAGGATTTCTATCGGTGCTCTGTGAAACACCCCCTGAAGGAGCGGGGGCGAGAGGCAGGATTGATGCACGCTTTGCTGCTGCCTACTCCAGAGGTCCCTGGCACAGGCACCAAGCCCTGCATCATCCACATCCTTGGCAGGCTTTCATAGCAACACTTCATGCTATGACACAAGAGGCCAGTTCTTCCAATGGATGCTTCCACAGCTGAGAGATCAGGAATGCCAAGTTCACCAGGTTTAGGTACAGAAAGCGACTTTGTCTCTCCTACCCTTGCTCACCAACCTTATCTAAACAAAGGCGAAAAACCCAGGCAGCCAGCCCCACAAAAAAGCACAGTTTGAAATGAAGATGCCAATGACAACAAAACCACATCACACCTCCATCACCCGGTGCGAGAGCCCTGCCAGCACAGGTCTGTCTGCTGTGATCTGTGGCAATAGCTGTGGCATTGCCTTGGCAACATTCTTTATACTTTGATTAAGGAGCAACTGATGCAATATTTCAGGAGACGGGGTGGGGGAAAGAAAGGTTTGATACCGAGAAAAACATTCTGGCTGTTCTGTATTGTCCTTGAGGACTTCACTGTGTGCCGTCACTAACTGCTTAGCAACAGATTGATAGTGGCTTGCAAATCAATCTTTTCAGAGCAGAAAGCACACTATAAAATGCTGCATGTTCCAATTCAAGAGATGCTATTGGGAAGCTATATAAGCATCAATTATGGTTTTTTAGATGTAGTTAATTATAGCAGGGAGAACTCTGATCACAAATCAGCTTTCCTTACTCCCCCTTCTGCCTGTTAAAAATCACAAGAGAATTGCTATAGATTAGCAAATTAGAAATTGCAAAAATGTAATTATCCAGAATTAAGATGGGTTGGCAGGCACTGCTCCTGAGGGGCTTGCGCCAGGGAAGGGAAGGGAAATGAAACTGGAGTCCTTTAAAAAGTTTTACATTTAACTGTAATTATTGTGCTGTTTGCTTTTGGATTCTGGGTTTGTTTGTTGGTTTGGGTTTTAATAAAGTACGAGTTTTTAAAGACCAAAAATGCTCCAAAATGTGCCCAGACATCAAAATAGAAAAAGAGCGAACAATTCCAGTAGCATGGAATGGAGAGAAATTAAGCAGAATAAACCCATCAAAATGAGACATGCCCAAGGAGTTCGACAAAAGCAGGGGCTCTGAGGCACCCTAACCTTCATTGATCAGTGGATGAGGACTGGAAGCAGACATGGAATCTACCCAAGGAGAGTCACCTAACTGGACTCTGTCCATTTTCATCCTCCCATCCTCTCAGCTCCAACCCCCCCAGCCCCAGAGGCATCCCAGCTGCAAGAGCCCTGTGCGGAAAATCCCTTGGGACCCTTCCCTAGCAGCGCAGGCAGCGGAAAGGCTCCTGCTCTGAGGGGCACAGCGCAGCTTCCCAGCCCTTGGCCGAGTTGAACTCAGCCAACACCAGAGCAAGGGGTGCGGATGAAGCCTTCACCCCCCGCCCAAGGCTGCTCATGCTTTTGGACACAGCCATTTCTGAGCAATTCCTTGGTCTGTGTCAACCTGAATCTTAGTATGCAAATACACAAAATCATACAAGAGTAGCAAAGCAGTGAATTGAGCCCATGTACTAAAGGATGCCGTTACCACTGCTGCAGCTGCAGGGCAGACGTGTCAGGAGTCAAAGAGCCTCACGGTGGGCTGCTGCGTATTCTCCCCAAGGGAGATCAGCCTGAGCCAGATCTTGCTTTGCAAACCCATGCTCCACCTCCACCAACCTACCAGCAGCTTAAAATAAAGAACCACTGCATTCCTGCACAGGGCCAGGGATCCAGCTGGTCTCCAGACCGAGTCCCGATTGCTTTGCTTGCCTAAGTTGCTTGCAAGAGTATCCTGGAAACCCACGGAATGGCGGTTCTCATCTGTCTGCCTTTTGATTGAGTGAAAATGATGGAATTTGCATTTTGACACCATGAAGTCTCAGCCAGTGCCTAAAGAATTCAACAACGCGTGAACTTAGAAATAACCCCCCACAACTTTCATTCCTGAAGATGTCATTGGTTGGTTCAAATGGTGGCTGATGAATAGTTTGAAATAACGAAATAATTAGAAGTCACAGTGCATTACCACGAGGGAATCTCATTTGTGCACGTGCGTTCAAAGGGAATTTCATTCCTCTTTTGGAGTTTCTCCTGTTTAAAACCTTGAAATTGAGAGTAGAAGTTTCCTCTTCCTCACCGCATCTTATCACCCCCGGTGTCAGACCTCAGCTCTCTAGAATCCCTCAACTATATCCCTTTAAATTCTGTGCTAATTGAATTTAAAATTAGTCCCCAGTGGGGACGAAGTAGAAGCCAAGTAATTTAACGGTCAGACAATTAACAGCTCTGCATTAACTGCAGCTTCTGCACAGCAACTGCTTCCAGTGCGGCAGGCAGATGGTCGTCCTGGGCACGCTCTGCTTCTCCTTGTGAAGGAGTGGGAACCGCAGGTCAGTGCTGGGAGTGAAGCCCCACCACTTTCCCTGCCATGGGATGATTAAATGTCAGGTTTTTTCCCCAGACAGAGGCAGCTTTGTGGGCTTCCTCAGCTGGATTTTCTCGCAGCGACTCCTTGCTCAGTTTTCATGTCCCATCGCTGTATCTGTGCCATCTGGAAGTACTTTCACTGCATGCTGGGCAAAATATTATGCCTTCTGTAGCAGGTAAACGTTTGGTCATATCACAGTGTTAATTCAAATCAGCTTTCGCAACGGAGTTTCCATCTGCGCTGAGAGTTTTGGAGCCACGGAGATGTCAGCATTTTTAAACCCAGAAGCCATCCCACGTGGGTGCAAAGATAACAGCAGCGCTGCAGGTCGTGTGGGCATGCAAAACCACTTCTGAAACGGAAAATAAACCCTCCTAGAGTGGCTATTAGGAATGCTGCTCACAACAGAGGTTCACTCACACCTCTCACGGCCCAGGACTTATTATACCCTCCAATAATGTATATACTAGTGGAAAGCCAGGATGGGCTTCAGCTTCAGAAGAGGTCTCCACAGAAACTGAACCATTTGTTTAACCTTTTCCCCGAAGTTTTCCCCATTTTAGACACAGCTTCACCACAGTGGCTTTCAGAACAATACCCTCTTACACCTGTATTTGGATATATTACAGCAAAACATCACTTCCTAGAGTAAGTGCAGCTCTCTACATAGGAACATTAGACTTCGGTGTTGCAGTTCATGTCCTGTTATCCCATATCACCCCAGGCTGGTCCTGGCTATGAAATATCCCAGCCCAGCAAAGCCCATGAGCCACTACAGACCACACCAAGGCTTCACCCTCCCAATGCTCCCAAGCTTTCCATTTTTCCTTTATTATTAGTTTAATTTACTTGGAAGCAATGAAGTTAAGACCTGCTTGAGAGTCTGTAGGGGTGAAAATGTTGCAGCTTAGAGAGAGGTATCTGCAGTGAGGTGCACAGGCTCCCCTGCACATTCCACAGGAACACCAAATCCCCTTCCTTCCTGCCAAAGTATCAAAAATACCTTCAAACACTCCTTTCCAATGCAAAGGCACAGCAATAAGGTGGGCAAAACCGTAATACAGTCTTTGCTGATAGAACAGACTGAACCCCCTTGAGAACTCTTCAGTTGTGAAACACACAGCAAGAAGGAAAAACGCTGGGAGTCCATTCCCCACAGAACCCCAGCCTGGTTTGGGTTGGAAGGGACCTCAAAGCTCCTCCAGCTCCAACCCCTGCCACGGGCAGGGACCCCTTTCATTAGAGCAGCTTGCTCCAAGCCCCTGTGTCCAACCTGGCCTTGAGCACTGCCAGGGATGGGGCAGCCACAGCTTCTCTGGGCACCCTGTGCCAGCGCCTCAGCACCCTCACAGGGAGGAGCACCCTGAATACCTGATCTGAATCTCCCCTCCTGTACAAACAGTGGTGGCAGACATCAATCATCCAAAGAGAGCAGCTAGAAACATATCCTGCCTTCTAGATGCACAAGAAGCCCTTAGGACAAGACCTTAACTACCAGTGCCAGAACAAGAGCTGGGCTTGTACTGCTTCACCTCTATAAAATAACACTCTGTTACTTGCCTTTTATTAACTATACCTTGAAACATACCATAATTACAGACAGCAAAAATAGCATTAATGATGACTAATTAGGAGGGGACCAAAACAAAACAGAACTGCCATCTCAGAGTCCATGCCCCTCTTTGGGGTGGCCCAAGAGCTGGCTCACCTTCCACACAGAGCTCTTCACTCCAGGAAGGCACTTTTGGGTGAACATGGCATTGCCTGGATTAACAGCACATCCTGCCCCAGAGCTTCAGAGGTGTTTGGTGCAAACCACAGGAGAACTGCTCACTGGGGAACACAGGGGTGATATTTGTACAGACATAGGGCAAACTAAATCATGAAATCCCATTACTTAGCTATAATTAGACAAACCTTTTGCTGTCCACCGTGCTCAACCAGGATGGGGCACAGAGCAGGGAGTCCTCCCCTTCACAGATAGCCATAGGCACACGGGGAGCCTGTAGCAGCAGATCCTCCAGCCAGTGCTCTCTCATCCCTGTCCCATCACCCTGCAGAAGGAACAAGATACGCTTCAGCTGCTAAGGCAGATTTAACTGCAGTCATTCTTTAATTAGCCTAACACCTTCAGCTGCTAATTAAGCAGCATGGTAGGCAGTGGACTTTAAGCTCCTTATTGTGTTCACATGAGGGAAATCATTGAAGCACAACTGAAGGGGCTTTCCCTTTTAAAATAAAACCAACTGGTTTTTGGTAACACAGAGCTCTGTCACTGCCAGAACACGTGTTTGGAAAAACCTCCAGCACCGCCTTTTGAAGATTCCTGCTCTCATTTCTCCAAGTGCAACCAGGACATCCCTCAGTACTGCCAGAGCACTGACTATTTCCCACCAATCACCCCATGCAGACCCCACGCAGCAGCAGGTCCTGTGCCCAGGAAGCACCTACCCCCAGTCATCAGGAAATGGGACCCAACCTTTCACCTGGAATGGCAGCACCCAGAAACAGCTCCCCCAGCCCCAGTGCCTGATGCTGACTCCTCAGCTGCACCATTCCTCCGCCAGGCACAAACCTGGGTTTACTGCAGCAGTTTCTGTATTGGTGCTTGGTTAAGAACAGGTTACCCTCAAACCCTCACAGAGGAGAACTCAGCTCTTTGTTTCCCCCCTCCCAAAGAAACCCATGCTCCCGTGCAGCACTGTGGTGCCTCTGACACAAGTGATTTCTTGATTCTAAACCAAAACCATCTTCACGCTGCACGAGTCAGCACTCTAAAGCCAAACACCAGCATGGCTCTGTATTTATTCTCTCTTTCTCAGATTTACAACCTGACACATGTAATACACCTACAATTTAAAATGAACTGCTTCCATCACATATTCTATACAAAGCAGAAGAGGTTCTCAGCTGCCCTGTAGGTCTCTGCTAAGTGCACAGTGACAGTGTTAGAAATCTCCTCCATGTCCTGCCTACAAATAAACACCATCAGACACAAGCCCCAAATGTTATTTCTCTATGGAACGTGTACAAAAAAGGGGGATCTTAAATGCAGCGAGGGGCAGCCTGCGCTGACCTCGCATCACGGGGGTGTTGCAGTCACCAGAGCTGGCTGGCAGTGCCCCTGCAGTAGCTCTGGGCAGCTCTGATGTGCTGGCTCCCCCAGCCCCTGCCAACCCCGACTGCCCCAAGGCGTAGGGCTTTGCCGGGAGCTGATCCTACGGAGCTACACACAGATGTGTCACGGCTGGAATGGGTGTCTGCTGTGAGTAAACCTGGTGGGATGTTAGGAGACTGTGAGAAATGGGTTCTGGCCTATGAACACCTCATAGCTTTTGTCTTTTGACAGAGCCATCGCTGTTCTCTGCTCTCTGTTCCACTGACTCCTTTCTCCTGGCTCCCGATGGTAGGAGCTTTTCTCCTCATGAATTCATTCCACTGGTAGCAAGCGCCATTTATAACTCAGACAGACAGTTGCCATTTTTACCTAGACCAAACTCCATTGGTTTCTGCAGAGAAATCCCTGGACTACTTAGGCAAGACAAAAACTGAGCACCTCCAACTCGATACATGCCAACTTCCAGAACCTGAGGATCTGAACCCTGTTTTCCTTCTCTTTTGTCCATGGGTTTAAGAATGTGAGTGAAACCCTCAGGGGTTACTGAGATATTTATTCATTTTTTGCCAGTGCTCCATCTTTTCCGATGGTGCAAAATGCACATCTGAAGAATGAGAAAAGGCAAATGGAACGAGCCTAGTGTGAATGTAGGAGGTGATAAATGGGCACACAATCAATTTTGCAGAAGGAAGAAAACGGATCTAATGTAGTGCTACATTCAGAACCATGTCATGCAGCTCCTTTAAATCATGCAAATATCTCTCTCCATCACTCTGCCTAATGTACCTCTCACCCCGGTGTGCAGAGGGGCATCTGCCGCCAGTGGTAGCAGAAGCAGCATCTGGGCAGAGCAGAGGAATGCAAGACCTTTGAGCTTAGCCTAAATCTGGAGCTTCCTCCATCACTCCCACTGCAGATTGCAGAGCATCAGCAGCGTGGTTCACACCAGTTACATCTGCATCTCATTCGCACTGAATCCTGCATGGGGACTGTCTAACTCCTAAACTTGAAGCTGTAGCCTCATGATTTTATAAGAGAAGCAGTAAAAATAGTTTCCCTCGATTGAAGATTAATCAAGGTTTTGCATTAGTTCTGACAAACCACTCCCGAGGTGCACTCTCTGAAAACACAGGTGAATTGAGGAGGAAAGAATTCCAGCATCTTCACAAATACATCAGCATTTTACCTTAATCTGCACCAGTAAAGGGAGTAGAGAGCAGTGGCTATAACCTCAATGCGCTTGCACAGTTCAGTGCACAGAAAAAACTCTCTCCTGCCACCTCAATGGGTAAAAACTGACTGGAGAAGCAGAGCTGATGGCGGGTCCAGGGCTGAACTGCTTGGTGCTTCTGGGAAATGCCAGCACAAGCCCACCTTGCCTTGCCTGCACAAAACCTGGGCATTGCCAATGCTTTGGCTGAGAGGTGGACATGAAACAGTTGAGATCATTAAAGATTTCCAGTTCTGGGTTTTGTCCTCAAGTTTAGGCTTTGGTTTAGATCTAAGCTTTCAAACTGCAAGGAAGACTGTGTTTGAGTTCTGCCATTGCCTGATGTGGTTTTCAACCAAGCTCCTCACCTGCTGAATGCAAAATCAGCCCAGTGAGCTGAGTGTGATCCAAAACCTTGGCTTTCTCTCCACATCTCCTGCTCTTTTGCACAGCAGAGCAATGGAAGTGCCGTTCTCTCATGGATGAATGGCAGCAGCTCTCATTATCAGAACGGCTACATGCCTTGGATAGCAATAAGGTGGTGGCATGAAAAATAAGTGAAAATATTTTATTTAAGAGGCTTTTTCAGGTGAACTCATTTCCTTTTGCATGGTATTAATTTTTTAATCTTGCTGCTGCTCTTCCACTTCTCTTTACAGCACAGTTATTTAAAGTTTCCGTTTATGGTTAAATCCCCATGCAAAATTTATAATAAATATTAATGCATCATTACATATCAGTTAATAAACACTTTCCACGTATCATTGCTATTAACTTCCATTCGAAATTAGCTCTTAACATCTCTGCATGTAGCAAGATTTTGCACTCCAACAGCACTGATTCACACACTGAACCGTCTGTTTCTGCTGCTCCATTTGCAGTTGGATGGAGCATAATAAATTCTATAGATCCAAATATAATGAAGAGCCCAAGCACTGGAAGGCTCCTGGAGACTGTACTCACTCACTCACTATTTCAGTTCAGAATACTCCTCGAAGAAACACCCTGTATCTAGACCCTTATTTCTGAGCAGACAGGAAAAGTTTTCCTTTCAAGTGCATCACGGTGAAACGCTCAGACCTTTCCATGCCTTGGCAACTCCTTCACTTCAGAGGAAATCCAGCATTTCCAGCCAAAGCCTATGTATTTTGCCCTGACTGGAAGAGAATCTCGCTCGCTCCTGGCAGGCTGTGATGCTTCCAGCTCACCAGGAGAGATAATTTTAGCCCTGGGTGGCTCTGTGGGTACCACAGGCGCTCTCCCTCTGTCGAGGGCTGTGCACAGATCTAATGTGCGCTCCCGATGCTGCTCTAACAGAAAACGCCTTTGATTGCCCATTAGCCACTAAAACTGCTTCAACAATTTTATTCTTAGAAACTCTGCTCCACAGGTTTCTGTTAAAATATCTGCTCTGTTTGCAGCTGACAATCTATCAAGGGCAACTGAGGAAAGGCTGTATAAACTACAACAAGCCTCATGCCAACAATAATTGCTATCTTTACTAATACAGGCAAAGTAACACTGCCATTCATTCTGAGAACTGCACATGTTCCACTGCTCTTTAAGAAATGGCTTTGAAGAAGCTTTTTTTCCATTATACTGGTTTGTTTTCTGTACACTCTCAGCGCAGGAAGGTGCATTTGTGGTGATCCCATTCTCTGCATCCAGGGGTACACTGCAGCCGTGTGAAAACACCACTTTCCTTAATTTCTTTTTTTTCTGATTTGGGGTTAATTTTTGTTACAAGATCAGGAGTCCCCCAGGGTGAATTCTGCATTCATGTAATACTTATATGAACAGTCACTTTTCATAGTGTTGACTCTGTAAAGGGTTTTACTGTTTTGTTCACTTAGCTTTCTTTTTACTCTGCACCTAATGGAGAAAATAACAGATGTCCTTTAAGACAAATCCTGGGTGGTTACCTTCCCTGATCCAAACACACAATTTTCTGAGCAGCCAGTGACTAATGCCTTAGTTACACTGCTGACAGCTATTAGATTGATGCTACTACAGGAGTTTATTCTGGGCATACAAGAATGACTTGCAGGGTGTGCTTCCTCTGGTAGTACCAAGCACTTAAGCAACTGTTTTCACTTCTGATCTAATTAATTACATCCAGTTAAAAGGGAAAGCAAACACTGTATTTATAATTTTAAGATATTTGACCTTCTAGGAATCGTAAATGTGGAGCTGGTTGTCTTTACCCATTGTGGAGCTCTACGCACATGCTGTAGTTGGTGTTTCAAAGTCTTGGATTTTAAAAGGATTAACCACTGGGGAGTAATTCCAGCCCAAGGACTGACAGTTACTTTTAACTGAGGTGAGGCTCTGTCTGTACTTGTTTTCTTACCCTTGATGTTCAATACTTTATCATTTCACTGTGTAACAAACTGGGGTAGGTTCACATGCACACAGCTTTTGCAAACCATATTTCCTGACGGGATGTTTTCAGCCTTGAGCAGGGAAACCCATTCCTGCAGTGACCCAAAGGAAATGAAGCATGATATGAAGACAGTGAAGCCTTGTCAAGCTTTCCCTGGTGCACGGTTATTGAGGCCAAAGCACACTTCAGCCTCAGCAGCAGCTCAGGTAACTCCAGCATATTTCCAGTACATATAATTTAGCATCTGTGAACTGGAAAATGCAGAGGAGCATGTGACGAAGCCCAAATGAAAACAGAAGTTTCCTCTGAATCAGAGTGGTGGAACAAAACAGCTTCTGAAGTGGAAGAAAGAATGAAGCTGTAGGTGTCGGAAAAAAGTTTCAGTAACCTGTATGTTCTATCCAGTGTTGGGGGGGAGATGGAATATTTAACAGGGTTAAGTATTTTAAACAAACTTTCTTAACTAAGTGGAGCTCCAGCTGAAGTACTGTTAACTGTGTTCATACCGTCTGTTCATACCCCCCATTCTCACACAGCTCAGTTTTGTGTAAGTAGCACATCCTCTGGAAAGAAAGAGCAAGACAGGGGCTGCTCTGGTGTCCTTTGGAGATGCAAAGTGATGTCCTTGTCAGCAGAGAGGTGCAGAAGGGAAATCAGCCAAAGGGAACAGTGGTGCCTGGATCAGAGAGAGGGAAGCAGCCAAGCCCCAAAGCACCAGCGCCGTGGGACAGAAGTGTGAACACAGTAAAATCCGGCAGTGTTTTGTACATGCGGTATCGCTGGTTTTCTGAACTACGAGGAGGTTTTCTGAGGAGGTTACTCCAGATAGAGGCATGAGACCCAGTGGTGTATTTTGAAAGTTTAGCATAATTGGAAATGATTTAAGGGGATTGTAATTTACCCTGCAGTGGTTAAGAGTGTACTTAGAGTACACTTCCCATGATGAAAAGCATGCACAAGGCACGTATTTTTATAACCTGAGGAAGAAATGGACACATTAAGGTTAACTAAATCTGGGATGGCTTCATTTGCTTTCAAGTACTTTCAAGGTAAGCTCTGAATATTGGAGTGTGCCCCATCTGACCAAGGCCAAGGGCAGCAGAGAAGGTGCTGGTCTACAAGGCAGAGATAAACTTCTTTGGGTTATGAAAGCTATTCTAAGCTATTCTTTCCCTGTTCCTGCAGCCTTAGCCAAGGATCTCTGCAGCCCATACCACTTTAAACTGGAGATCAATATATTTTAAGTAACCTGAAGATATTTTAATGCCAAACCACATAAGGGAGGGAAGCTGGCAGCTAGTATTTTTGAAGGACCTGGCACCCAACCTGGTTATCATGGCATTTTTGCTGATCAGGAAACACAGTGCCATTTGTGTCAGAGAGATGATTTGCAATTAAAAACTTATTAACAAAATGCAGTGATAACAAGAGGGATAAAAATGCCAAGATGTGGAATTGCTTAATTACGTGAAATAGTTCTAGCAAAGCCAGGGCTCCACGGAACGTTTTTTCCTGTCTCTAATGAACAATCAGTTCTCGCTGCATTCTAATTAGCCTCAATAATGTTGATCCCACTCAAATATTAGTGGCAGAAAATGCAAAGTGAATGTTTCCATTAAACAACTGCCTTCAGGTACAACTGTGCTGAGCGAATCACACGGCAAGCTGCAGAATGCTGATGTCCCAGGCAAGCTTCAAATGCAGAGTTATCTTCAGAGGACAGGAGGGCACCTGTGACAGGCAGTGATCTATGGCCATGTCTAGTGTGTTGCCCAATCTATACCTTTCAAGCAGATTAAGTCTGTGAGCTTATCCAGACCTGTTTTGAAGCCTATTTGATCTTGAAATAGGACTGAAGAATCTAACAAGAAGAGGCTTGTAGGAGATTTTTTTTTGTTGAATTGACACTGGAAACACAAGATTGGGAAGTCAAGAACAGAGCCCCTTCAGCACCTTTCTTTTGCCAAGATTACAAAGTACTGAAGTATATGAAAATGAGACGATGACAACGCTTCTGATGTGCCAAGCCTGAACTGCTCCCATGCCCAGTAATGAACAAGCAAATCAAAATGGGACTCTTGAGAAAGTACTGGTAATTTCTGCACTACAGGTGCCAGACCTTCATCCCTCTCTGTGCTATGTTCCTTCTTTGCTCGGGAAGACAAGCCCTGGCTGCATTATTTCCGCTCATTCCCTTTGCTTTGGCACCCGTTGCAGCTGCATCCAGCCCAGCCGCCCCCGCTGCCTCTCACATCCCTGTCCCCTCCCTGGGGATGGAGACCCAGGCTGGCATCTCCCACCGTGCCCCGTTTCTATGGGCTCTCAGGGAGGCTCTCACCGTGTCACACACCAGGCAGTGCCAGGGCTCTGGTGTGGTGCGGGAGTGTGTTCCACACGTGCACAGACGTGCACACAAGCATCTGGGCCAGCCTGGGCAAAATCAGCTGCTGCAAAGGAATGTCCTTCCTCTGAAGCCCTTGTTACACTTGAGAGCCCCTGAATCCTCTCCATGCCTTTCTTAGAAAGCAAAAGCCTCTCCCCTTGCCGTTCTCCAGACATATCCCTAGTGCCTCCCCATGAGGAAAGAAAATATAACGTTGCATTAAATAGGAGTGGACAGCTACAGTGCAGGTTGTGAGCTTAAGAGAAGTGAGAATTAATCCAAATAAACCCATGCAGTCCCAGCTCTGTTTTACTCCTGAGAGTAGGAGGGAATTTATTTAACATTTCAACAGACAAAGTTCAATGTATCTGCAAAATACAGAAGCGATGGGTTGTTGATGACACCCGCAGTAATGAGAGCGGAGATTTTAATGATTTCCTAGTGTTGAATAGCCTCAATTTTACAAGAAAGTTTTAATTTGGAAAAAGAAAAAACAAACCCAAACCAACCCAATTTGTTACTGCAGTCACTGAGCCGGTGTGTTAAACAGCAGATCAAGTGCCTGCACATGAGAACATTTCTGGAAAGGGCCTTTCCCATGTTATTGGGCTGGTCATCAGAGATATTAAATTTTAAACTGAAACAAAATCAGATCCCATCCCTTTAACAACATTCTTTCGGTCTCCAGTAACAGCATGAGTCGCTCCCTCATACTTCAAGCACTTGAACTAGAACAAAGCACTCTCTCTTGATCTGCTTTCTCCCACTCCTCCTTGCCAGCCTCTGCTTTTTTTAGTGCACTGAGGCATTAACCCCGTGCAGATTTGCTGCTTTCCATGTCCCAGCAGTGAAGAGAAATGAAACACATGCTAAAAGAGCAACAAAATCCTACTGAAACAGAAGTCTGTAAGAGGACTGGGTCTCTTTGTCTTTAAAAAAAGAGGGGGAAGGAAAACCCCCTCTGCCTGCAATAACTTTTTATGGGTCAGACCACATTAATGGAGCAGTAAGTGCTGGAAGTCCCCGCAATATGTTAAGCCTTTACCCGGAGATGGAAAATAGCTGTTTGTGTTTAATGTCACACAGTCAGACGTGCCCACCGCAGAATACAGGCTTTGTTCTCCCCGCGGGCTCGCTCCCGCTCGGACAGATTTTACCATCCAGTGTTTTTAGTTATGTAACCAGACCAATGCTTCTACGTTAAAATAATTCCTTCCAAGGCCCTTTCTGGTGCTCAGGCAGAGCGGGATGAAGTCATCCCATTGCAAAGCACATCACGGCTGAGAGCAGCTTTTGGAAACGTGCTCCCGGGGCACTTTTTCTCATCTCTGAGGCTGCGGGAGACACGAACCCGTGCAGTGGTGCCACCACATCATGCCATGAGCTCTGCGCTAGAGCTGTGAGCATCCTGCTTCAGGTTCTTCTGCCAAGCAAACTCACAAAGCCAGAGCAATGGCAAGATCTCCCTCAGCTCGGAGGGCAGAGCCAGGATTCTCACCGCAGGGACTGGTCACAATCTCAGCTCCCTTCTACATGGAGGATGATTTATTTAGATGGGTCAGTGCTCATTTCTCTGTGTATCATTCAGGGAGGCTTTCAGACTTCAGACAAACTCCTTTCTATTGCTTTGGCATTTCAATCCCATGGGCAATTTTGTTCCCTTCTAGCTTTTGTCCAAATCTCATAAATTAACTTGCGTTAGCACCTAGTCTGTGCACATCTCCTGCAGCCTGTTCCCACACTCGATTACCTCACCTCATCCAATGTACAGCTCATCTCCCTTTCCAATGTCTCACCTTCTTTACCTGCCATGAAGCGATCACTTTCTCTTTTTTCCTTCTGTTTTAAGGCTCAAGAGGTCTTTGCCATTCCAAGTTTTATTTTTGACAGCAACACATGTGGCAAATAGAAGAGCTCAGAGAACCCCAAATTTCTTTCACACATGTAACCATGGCATTATTTTGCTGGTTTGGAGAAAGCATCAGTTCAGTAGAGAGCATGCAAAATCCACATCCTTCTAGTTTGTATTTAAAAAGTTCCTACACACCTATAACCATGTGTTCTTCAGCAAATTAAGTGCATATACATGACACCTTTTGTGGAATATTGAAATGAAAGAAAGAAACAGGAAGCTCAATAAAATCAAGCTAAAGTGAAAAAGGAGGTGAAGTAGCAAAAGGGAACACAAGCAAACCTTTTCTTCTGGTATGTTTGTGTGCATCTCCCAATGGATTTAAAAGTCCGTTTGACTCCTGTGAGCTCATACATCAGCAGTGAAACAAATGGCCCTATAACCCTCTTGCCCAGCAAAAATTTGTTGAGCCAATTATTCAGAAAGTCAGCAGCTTTTCATTTTTCACATTCCAATACAAAAGGCAGGCAAAGAGAGACTCCTGTGCGAATCAATTATGCAGATCTACTGACTTGCAAAGTCAATACATATTCTACAGCAGCAATTTATGACCCCGGGAACCAGTGCAATTCTCTGCTGTTGATGTTGGCTCTGGATGAAAACTACCGAGTACGAGCAGTCATGAACATTTGTTTGAACACATGCCATAAAGCTTCTTACGGCACACTGCTGTAGGTGACACCCCATCTTTGCTCTCAGTAAGGACGTGTATTAACACAGCTCTGTTTGGAAAGTTACACTGAGCAGGAACTGCTTCCAGTCACCCTGTGTATGCAAACACTGGAGCTGTCTGCGCTGGCAGCTCGGGTGGATGGCATTTCACAGGCCTGATGAGGTTTTTCTCTGTTTCATTTGGAGACCTCCCCCACAAGGCCCCAGAAGAAAGTTACAGAGGAAAACTGCTGCGATCAGGGCTGCAGCAGCATCATGTCTGACCATCACCTTACCCCTGCCTCTGCCTCACGCTGTATGACAAGGTGTCACAGCTCGCCCACCACTGATTCTCTGCCTGTGCTACTCTTCCTCCTGCTTATATTAAAAGGGTTGAGATCCTTTGTGATGGACCCTCCGCTACCGCTCACAAATAAACGCCTGATGCGCGTTGTTTTTTTCTCCTGGGCCATGTGTTTTCATCGAGCAATAGTCTGATACAGAAATAAACCAACGAGGAGACTGAAAATCAATGACAGCAGAGCTATTAAAGACACAGGGGCATGAAGAGTGCAGAATTTCACTGTGAGAAGTCTGTAGTGCTGCTGTAAGAGCATCCCCAGTCTCTCCAGCCCTGCGAGCCACGTGCCCTAAGGAGTCGCCAACACTCACTTGAGAAGATTTTAAGAGGCACCAAAGCTTCCCGAGGCTGGGCACTGGGACATACCCACTCAGTCCACTCTGCTCCTTCCCTCCAGATGGGTGCTGAGCAGCAATGACAGCTTCTCCATGGAAAGCTTTCGCTTTCCCAGAGCATCTCAAAACTGGGGGGTACTCGATGCAACATGGGGCTCTCAGGTCAGGGAAGTGTGCACCCTGAGGAGTTTAACCATAGCTGAGCCACTGACGTGCAGGGAGAGCTCCTGCAGACAGCAGCCTGGAACCTGAGGGTAGGGCTTAGGCCACTGGAGGATTGTTAATGCTATCACGGATGTTTGTGCTATCCCAGATTACCCACATCCATGAGCCACAGCTCTCCTGTCCCACCAGCATGCAGTGCCATCACTCATGTCCATGAGCCACAGCTCTCCTGTCCCACCAGCATGCAGTGCCATCACTCGTGTCCATGAGCCACAGCTCTCCTGTCCCACCAGCATGCAGTGCCATCACTCATGTCCATGAGCCACAGCTCTCCTGTCCCACCAGCATGCAGTGCCATCACTTATGTCCATGGGACACAGCTCTCCCATCCCACCAGCAGCACCGGGCATTTGCCTCTTTGCCAGTCCATGGGCACCGTGGCTGGATGCTCAGATGCACATTTCAGACTCACTGAGGCACGTGGTGAAAATCAGGTGAACACGATCACCTATGTATTCTTTCCCCAAGGAATCGTGACATAATCACTTACAAGCATTTGCTTATCCAGTGAGTAATTAACTACCAAATGAATCATAGGAGGCAAGGCACGGTCAATTACCCACCAGTTCAGAAGGAAAGCAGTTACGTACTGCAGGAAGCTCATTACAGTTTTTGCTGGTTTTCTTCTCAGCTCCTCAGCTCACGGCATAACCAGCTAATTAGAATCAGAACCAAATTAAATCAAAGTCGGACATGTCTGGAATAAATACTGCTTCTCAGGCAGAATGAGGTGAGTGACCCAACAAAGTATTGGCGTCACCTCTGAACAAAAGCACATCCTGCAGCGAAGGGTTTTGGACGCAGCCATGGGCACTGGTGAAATTACATAAGAGAAGCCCCAGGAGCCCTGCACCCGGGGGGTGCTGCAGCTCACAGCACCCCGGGGGTGGCCTCATGGGCTTTAGGTTCTGTGTTGCCCACTGAAGGTGGTGGAACAGGGAGCGTACGGCACCCACAGCGCTCGGCAGTGATGCTCTGTACCTCCCAGTTGTTCTCAGCAGCCACTTTCTAACATTCCCTGTGCGCTCCGGGCGCGTGTGCCATGCCTCACACCTCTGAGCACAACGAGCTGCTCTGTGTTCAGCAGGTTTGAAGGAAGGAGAGAGGAGAACTCAGCAGCAGGCTGCTAATGCACAGCTTGCCAAAAGGTCACATTCGGTGCGATACCGCCTGCTCTGCAGACACTTGTCTTTAGCATCGCCCACAGAGAAAATCCTATATTTAAATGCTAAGTAGTACTTACAAGGATGTTATAAATTCATCTCCTGCTCTGACACAGTTTAAGCAGGCTAGTGCCGAGTTTCCTGTCATTTCAAGCTAGAACTTTGCTTGGTTTCTCCTGTTTATATATCACTTTTCCCCCGAATGTGAGAGTGGCTTTGCTGCACAGAAATCAAGTGACTCTCTACCACAGGTATCATGGAAAAATATCTGCAGTTTGATAACTGTCTCTGCATTCATCAGATGAAAGGAAGCCATTAAAGAATAAACTGATCCTTAAACCAGGTTGCCCATGGGAACTGGAGAACCTCTGGTAGCTGGGTGAACACATGGGACCTCATAGAATCAGACTGGTTTGGGTTAGAAGGGGCTTTAAAACCCATCCAGATCCACTCCCCAGCCACGGGCAGGGACACTTCCCCAGGAGGGTTTTGCTGTGTCCCTGCGTGCGGCCCCAAGGTGTTAATCAGGGTTTTGCACTGGGGTTTGGTGTGCTCAGTGGGACAGAGCCTGGCTCACAGCTCCAGGCACCACCGGAGCACCAGGAATGAGTCCCTGTCCTCCTGACCGCAGGGTGAACTCTGCAGGGATGATTTAACCTGGCTCAGTGCCCGCAGCAGCGGCTCCTCCTGCTCCGCCCTTGTGCTCAGAGGAGGGGTTTTCACTTGTTCAAACAAAGCCAGCCCATTTGCAAACTCCCCATAGGGATGCTGCAAGGGACTTGCAAAGCAGGGAGCATCCCCTGCTCGCCGCCGGCAGACGTGCTGGTCTGGTCCTCGGCCATCCCTGTGCCCTCCGTGTCTGGGTGATCTCTGAGCTGGGAGCCTCTGGACTCCTTCCAGTAATGAGCTCAACTCCTCTTACTAAGGACCTACACCTTAGTAGTAAACAGCGCAGTGCTGCAGGGGGATGCAGGCAGCGTGATACAGAGGCCGATTCACACCAGGCACTGTTACTTCCATTAGAATTCCTAAAAGCACCTATTTTTCCAAGTATATTTTTCAATGAAAACCCCCCCTCCTGCTCCCAAGCCCTGTGTTCAGAAGTTCACACAGAGCACAGCACTCAACACTGCTATCCGTACATTCTCATACAGGTCTCCATTGGGTATTTCCTTTCCAAACCAGTCGGTTGATGGGAAAGCATTCTAAAAATCACAACTGCCTGGGAAATTCCCAGCAAGGTGCATTCTCACACTCACCATGATCTTACACATCCCACTGGCAAACAGACAGATATTTTTCAACACGTCTTTCATGCATCTATTTACTTTAATTAGTGACTGCATGTGTTCCTGCCCCTATCTGAAAGCAGGAATTACAACGTAATCCCTAAACAAAGAGAAGTCAGCTATTCCGAGAGCTGAGGATCTTCCACCTCCCCTGCCACTCTGCACTGAGGTTTGTCTGATCCTGCCTTGCGTAGATCCTGATCTCTTAGAAAGCACTGAGACCGACCCTGGTTTGTTCCAGCCCAAGAGATGGATCCAACAGTGATTCCCTGCAGTCAGCCCTTGCTCTGCTTTGCTGCCCATCCCAGTGCAGCACTGCGCTGTCAGCTGCTGTAACCTCCAACATCAATTTCCAGACCTGCCATAGGTATAAATGGGTTCTCTACCTTGCCAGCCTGGAAGATCTACTTGCTTTTAACTACTTTAAAGTGAGTTTGTCCAGTTGGTCAGTCTGTGGGTCAGAATGCTGTGCTGCTACAGAGCTGGCACCCACTGGTTTCATTTGAACAACCGCAACAACAAAATCTAACCACTAGAACTTGGAAATGACCTCTACTGATCCGCTGGAAATCCCATAATCCCTTAATCTGATGAAGCATTTTGACCTCTGAGCACTGGAGGGGTTGGTGCCTTGACTGCATTTGCAGTAATTAGTCCTCAAAGTCTCACAGAAAGCAAAAACCTCAGTTCTGTCTGAACCACTTCTGTCCAGTAAAAGCAGCCCTTTTTGTGAAGTAAGTCAATTGTCCCAGAGTTTCTTTTCAACGCCTTTTGCATCGCGTGTTACTGCCCAGAGGGTCTGAAATGCAAAAATAAGGACTTTGGGTTTAATTCTTCATTAAAAGTTACTAAACCCATATCACACTTAGTCATGACTTCTCCCTTTTCACTTGCAGCGAGGAGCCAACGTCTTTATTTCCTGGTAAACATCACTGGATGTTACTGGATTTTAAATCACACTTCTGTAATAGATGGAGCTTGGTTTCACCAGCAGCTGGGACGTGGCATTAGCACAACGCCTTTCAGAGGCTTTTGGTTTTTACCAGCTTTGTCCTATGAAAATATCACTGAGTTGGTCACCTGTACCAGCAAACACCAAGCGTTCACACCAGCCACCAGCCACACTGCAATAGGAGAAAAATCCAGCAACTCTGCAGATGGTTTTGGTGTAGCCTAGAGAAACCAAAGCCTGCAGTTCAATTTACATTCCGCTTCTCAAAAAGGCTCAAAGGCTACACCCCTAAGGGATAGGCACATCCCTGGGCAGCCCACTGCAGGCACCGCCTGCAGCATACCCTTTAGACACAAGTTATGGAAGATGAAGAGCACCAAACTGCTTAAGATCATGTTAATTATCTGGATGATCCTGTTGGCTTGTTCCCCCATCATTCTCTTATTGCAAGCAAAAAGTGACTCTGCATTAAGCACATATTTCAGCAAAACCCTATTTCTGTAACTTTCAGTGAGCCAAAGCAGACATCCCAGCCCTAGGAGTCCAATGCACCTTCTGCTCACAGGGTGGCTTGCCAGCATCTCAGAATGGCTCTTCCGTGACTGCAGTGCTTTGGTACAAGCAGATTCAGCCGCCTGCACCAGGCTTGCAAAAGTCCCTTGTGGGTCTCTGCAAAGAAATGATTATTGCAGCACTTCAAGTGCTGTGGATTTTATCCCAGGCTTGGTGATGGATTTGCAGAGCAGCTTCAGGCGCGGCATTTCACTGCACTGGGCCCCAGCTGCTCCCATCAACATGATCCCTACATTTACAAGACGCTTTGCCTCCTCCTGAGAAGAAAAGCAAACAATCTAAACCTCAGGCATTATCAGTTCTTGAGCACAGTGAGTGGCAGCTCCAGTGGCTGCCCTTCGGCAGTGCAGCGTATGGAGGGACCGGTGCACAGACCCAACTCTTTCCTTCTGCTTTGTGTCCCATTATATCCCTGCTCCCTCGAATCAGCCGGAAGCTAATTTCCACCCTGAATTGTGAGGGAGAGCTGGGGCTCACTGAACCCCTTCTGTCCCTGGGCCATAACACAAGGAAGAGGTTTGTGATCTCTGTCTCCACACCCCAGCTCCAGCAGTTAGAGAAATGCACCAAGGGAGAATACCCGAGGTCTTCTGGGCAAGCCTGATATGCTACAAACAGCAGCAAACATCTGGACCTAGCTTGAATGTCTGTAGTTGTGCTGGTCCTGCTCTAAGCCGCAGAACAAGCACTGGCCAGTATGTTTAATTAATTCGCATTTACATCATCTGAGGACATTTATAACATCTTCAGACTGGTCCTCAGAGGAAACAGTTCTCATTTGCTAGCATCATCTTCACGATGCCTCGACACGTTCTAAGACCACAGCCATCTTCGCAAATTAATTCATTGCTCCTGCAGCTGCAAGGCCTCCTCCTGGGGAATAACGCGAGTGAGCTACAGAAAGATCTGATTGATTACAGCTCCATTTCTTTATTATGGTGTTTGGAGAACTAAATACACAGCTCCAACAAAATGAAGGTGCATAAAGGCCCAAACCATTAGATGAAAGCTCACAAGGGGGCCTTTATGTTATGTTGGCATTATGCTCATCCTGTGCAGACCTATTTTCTGTTACAAACACCCTTTTATCCCAGTCTGGTACAAGATGCACACCTGACCTGCTCCGATGCTTGGGCAGTCTCAAAGCACTCTGTCACAGAAGCAGAAACCTTTGTTTCGCAGCCAGTGAATGAAGCAGGTGGGTTTCTGCAGTCACAGGAGTCTGCCTATGGATTGTGGATCTTGTGATCTAAATTGCACTGCACTGTCCCACTGCCTGGGCAGTGGAGAGGTTCAAGTTAAACCAGAGCTATTCCACATTCCCAAGTCTCCTTGAGCAACCTGAGCACGATTATTCACTAAGCATTTCCAAGTTCCACAGGCAGCAAGAAGGGAATCTCATGGTCTGTGCTATTTAAAATTAGCAGAGATACTTATCCAAGTTGCCCAGTTTAGGAAACTGTGGGTGATGGAGGCATGTGGGGGTTGTGGAAGGCTGTTTCTTCCCCCACAGCATGTGAGGAGTGACCCATCACCCACCTGTGACACCGCAGCATTTTCTCTAAAGCAGGACCATCAATCCTACCTGACGTATCTGATTACGCCTGAAGACATCATCTATCATGCCACAGGGATCCTGAAAAATCACAAGATGATGTAAATGCAGTCCTCCCAGGACCCCTCTCTCGTCCTTTCTGTCTTGCTAGGCACCTTTCATCTCTTTCTTGTCTCAGTTTCTAGCTGTGAGGCTTGCCCTCACATGGCTTCGTTCTGCCATCCCCTCTGAAATTCTGCTGCTCTTCCTCTGTCTTTCTCAAGGCAGCTCTTGGAGAAGGCCTGCTGCCTGGTCTCCCAACTGCATCCAGCCAGGAAGCACTTGTCCTGCCAAAGGGAGGATGGACATCTTCAACAGAGCCACCCTCTCCGTGTTATCAAGACTTAGGACTTTATATCACAATCACAGCAGAGGCTGCTGAGACCTCAAGCAGGACAAGAAAAGGTGAACCCAGATCTCCTGGCCAGAGGCAGTGGTTCACGTTTCCTGCTGGGTGGGGAAAGGTTAAATATTCATCTAGCAGTATCTATAATTTGCATTGCAACATCCATATCAAAAGCACTTGGCCAATAACATCCACAGATAGCAGGCATTTGGCACAGACATTCCTTAAGGAACATAAAAGCAGATAGATTTTTTCTTCAGTCATGACTGACTCACCACTGTTCTGCAGGTAGCTCTCAGATCACAAAATGAAAGAGCTTTATTGTAGAAGCCCTCTGCACATGGTGATTATTATACTTGAGGTTTTCCATGTTATTCAAAGCCGAGAAGGACAAGAAATCTTGTTGCTGTTCCCTGAAAACCCAGAGTCCCAAAATTCATCATTGAAGTCAAAGCCTCTCCTTTGAGCACCGTGTGCCATCCTTCACTTCTCCAGTCCCCACCTGGATTTGGTTAATGAAAGCAAAACTTTCAGGAAATACCTTTTCGAAATCAAAGCTGCTGTTGAAGGTGGTATTTAATTTGATTGCAGTGTCCTCTACTTGTTAAATTGAAAAGAATTTACACCTGATACCTTGGAAATGAAGTCACGACCTTTAATAACTCCATTTAGTCTAGATGAATAAATAGAGCTAAAAGTGAATTGAAAGTCTTTCCAAGTGCTAACCAGAGTATATCCTATATATCTTGCAGTCATTAATAGCTGATGAATTCAGCTAATCATGTCAGAGGACATTGTCAAGGTTGATGGACCCAAAACTTGCCCTTGTTTTGACAGGGCTTCCACAGAACAGGGCTCTCCTAGGGAAAGTGAGTGCCCAGAGCGTGAGGGTGGTGAGAGGTGGACTTCTTCAGGAAGATTTGGGTGGATGGGCAGTGGTAGAGGGGTGTAACAGGATAGGGTTTTTTCTTCTGTTTTAAAAGCACAGATTGTGATTCACCTTTTTTTTTCAGTTCTGGTTCTTTGCCAGCATTCAGTGACAGCCAACGTTAGCACAGGTCTTTATGACTCCCCAGGGTGTCATGAACAGCAGAGAAAACTCCTCCAAAACGTTGTCAATGAGTTGTTGCATGGTCTTCACTTTCTTCATCTCTTGTCACCCAGGTCTTCTTTGACTCCTTTTCAAGAACTAGGGATGAGTTTCCCTTGTCAGAAGTAACAATCCTAAATAAAAAGGAAGGTCAAGGAACAAAACATCGTGTGCTGAGGGAGTGACTTTGTCACTTGTGGCAGAGTAGGAGTCTGCGTTTCTGAAAGACCTGGGGATTGCTGATAGATGTGTACTGGGGACAATGGCAGTGCCATGGCAGGGTGCAGTCTCTTTTAACACAGCACATCTGTGTGAAAGCAGGGGCAGAAGGGAGCAGGCAATGCTGCAGAGGAGCAGGGGAGAGGGGAGATCCAGCAAGAACCGAGCACAAGCTGTTGTGATGCTACAGGGCGAGTTACTGCCATGCCGAGGAGATTTCTGCTCCAGACAACGTTGCTTGTGCAGGTTAAGTCTGAACTAATTGCTCTGTCTCATTGGAGACACCGTTTTAGCTGACCCCCACAGTTTGACCCCCACACGATCCCCTGGTAACCTGCAGGCAGGCACCATGTAAAGGGCTGTGCACACGCGTGTGCACAGCGTGATAGAGCACGCAGTGACAACAGAGACATCTGTTCTCATCAGGCAGATTGCCTTGAGCTTCTCTCAACATTCATTAGCTTAATTATCATCTGGGACCGTCTCGGTACCTCCACAAGGATTAAAGCATTATCCCCGCAACTGAGCGCTGCCGTTGACAGGGCTCATGGTGACACCAGCACCACCTCCTGGTTTACATGCATGGCTCCTCTCTCCCTGGGCTGACTGCTTCCATGCAGCATCACGGGGGTTATTGGAAAAACGTTTAGTACCATTTAAAAACAAATACATGGGCAGGCACCAAGGAAATCACCAACTGGGAGCAATAAAGACAAACTAACTACGAAGATTTAGCTGCCAGCCTTAAAAGGGTGCACTGACAACTCAGATAAGGTGAAGCGTGACATTCCAATGTTAGTAACATCAGTGCACCTGAGCATATTGCCAAGAGAGCATCTGCTAATCTACCTTTCTATATATAGCACAGCGACCTGACTTCAACCAAACTTTCACATCCCATTAAACCCAGCGGGGTTTAAGCACATGCCCAAGTGCTCCACTGACTGAAGGTGGCTTGCTCCTGTTTTCTTAATGTAACTGGATGCTAATTGCATTGCTAAATCAGGGACTGTGATTGCAATACTGACCCGAAAAATAATTTATATTAATCTAGAGAACCTTTACATTTACAGAAAAATATTTGGTTTTCCAAATTTTTAATCTAAAGCCACTTTGCTTGTGAGGGAAGTAAGAACTGCATCTATAAATCACTCAGCATTGCTATAGAGAAACAGAAAGATATTGGACAGGTTTATGTGTTTTTCATATCATTCTGTGCAAGATAAGGTCTTACTTTATTTGGAGTAATCTTTACATTGATCTTCCCAATGAAATAAAGCAGCTCAGTAAAGTCAGGAGGGAAAAAACACGTTTGTGGGGTTACTGAAGAGGGAAAATAAGAAATAGAGCACAAAGAATAGAGACTGTCAGCATGAAAATGGTGTTGGTGTTTGCTGACTCTGACTCACAACAGAGTGCAGGGAAGAAATGCAGACAGAAGGAAACTATTGAAGTGCTTTGATTTCAGTTCAGAGCTGCAAATAACTTATTTTTCAGTTGTGGTCAGAGGAAAGAAGGCTCCAGAAGGGTGGCATTTTACTCCTTTTTCTTTCCTACTTGCAGGTATAAAAGTGAAGTATAACACCTAACAAGCAGGAAAATCCCATAGGGGTGCTCCTTAGGGCAGTGCCTGTGCTCCAGCATCCCTCCAGTGACTCGGAAAAGAGAAGATTTTCTCCTGTTTTGCCTACAAGAGGGCTCTGTTTATGGACATGTAAATTTTGTGGCATCTGCTAAACTGTAAATATGTTTTAAAGTGAACTTTCATAAGTCCATAACCATTAAACATAATATTTTTGAACTGGCAACTGTTAAACACCAGTGTACAACACGAAACACCAGTGCACAACATGAAACACCAGTGCACAACGTGCACTCTACTCATTCAAATCACAGAGGCCAGATTCTCTATACCGCTATCAACTCAAAGTAAACACTTTATTATAGTGGAGAATGACTTTAGACTTCCATGATCACAGCTAAGATTAAAACCTGGCCCCTGTTTTTCAAGCTCTAATAAAGTTCAATCGTACAGAGTACTCAAGAGGTATTTGTTTTCAGTCTGTAGTGTGTACAATCAAGAACATTGGTCATTTAAAAGGCAAAAAAAGCTAAACACAAAACCTGAACATATGTAGATGTTTAGGCCACCGGGAATAAAATTCTCCAATTAAAATACTAATAAATGCAGAATCTCCCCTCCCTTCATTAACTGGTGAAACAAACAGGGAGACAAGGTGAAATACTTCCATGATTATTTAACACAGAGAAAAATCAAGAAGGGTGACTGAATAACAATTCCTCAATTAACACACAATGAAGAACATTTGAGTTTTAATTAATCCTTATTGGCACTGCAGTGACTTCCACAGAGAATCTATTCCGACTCATTTCATAGGCAGGCGTTTCAAGTTTAGGGAATTTTAACATTTGGTGTCCAATATAAATCTACTTATTAAAACTGATAGGAATACATGGGATTAAAATCAGATCCAAAGGGCAAGTACACTTTGGGAGTTAATGTCTCTGCAGAGAGCATCGCTGCTGTTGACAGAACACTGCACACGCCGCTTCCTCGCCCTGCTATGTAAAATGGCTTGGGTTTCTAGTACTATTAGTAGTATTTTAGGGGTTAAATCCTTTCTTGTAAATGATCAGGAATAGATAACCTGGATTAGACTTAGCTGAGCTAATAGCATGGGCAGTGATCACCACTGAGGCTGGCCGCCCAAAGGGTCGAGCTGGAGCAGCAGAGCAAGGTGTACAGCCTGTCCCCCCCTGAAGTCTTGGCTTGTGCTGCAGACACGCTGTAGTCACTGTGACCTGGCATCCTCTCCAGTGCTGCCAACTACCACAGCTCCAGTGGCTGACCCCTCCAGACGGCAGCTCTCGCAAGAAAGTCTGATAAAATTTAATCCTCTTCACTAATGGGCTTCCCCAGCAGTTTCTTTAAAAGCCATATAAATTCAATAGTGTTCACTATTTGACCAATGGATATAATTTTGTATTGCACTCTTCAGAATCATCCAGAACACCTATACAGCTTTGGAGCTGTCATTTGTGGACCTTATTGGAGCTTTTCCATACCATAAGGGGCCCTACAGGAAACCTGGAGAGGGGCTTTGGACAAGGGTCTGTAGGGACAGGCCAAGGGGAATGGCTTTAACCTGCCCGAGGGGAGACTGAGCTGAGCTCTTAGGCAGAAGCTCTTCCCTGTGAGGGTGCTGAGGCGCTGGCACAGGGTGCCCAGAGAAGCTGTGGCTGCCCCATCCCTGGCAGTGCTCAAGGCCAGGTTGGACACAGGGGCTTGGAGCAAGCTGCTCCAGTGGAAGGGGTCCCTGCCCGTGGGAGCTGGATGAGCTTTAAGGACCTTTCCAACCCAAACTATTCCATGGTTTGATGATTCTGTGATTCAGGAGCTGCTCTGCAGGTGTCCATGAAAAGAAACTGAAGACAACAAAACTATTTTCAGTGGTCCTAAACTCACAATACAGACCCATGCTTCCACTACAGAAAGAAAAGGGAAACGGCTGCTCTAAACCCATGGTTTTCCACTGGGCTCTGTGAGGCCCATTCCGCTCACTGGTCATCCAAACCTACCAAACGCCCCATCGCGAGGGAGCAGGGCTGCTATGAAACCACCAAGGAAGGAATGATTTTCACTCCTGTTTGCTGACATGAACACGGGCAGTTTAATGGACCAAACATTCAGACACACTTACTAACACCACAGTTTCACAGGTCACACCAGACAGCAAACCTTTTGAGAGGCTTTTCAAATCAGCTGTAACAACTCCATAGCCAAGTGCTGCTTTATGAAAAGCACCTGCAGCGGCTGTGCTGCAGGTCCAATCCTCACACCCATTGCCGAGTTGTGTGTTATAAAGGTAACAAAAGAGCTTCTTGTCCTTCAGTGACGCGGAAGGCTTGCTGACTTTAAGTTCTGATCTTTAATACCCTTTATTTCTGTTGCTCAGCAGCAGTGTTCGTGTTCGGTCTACAGCTATCTCACAGAACTGCTGTTTGTATACTCCAGACTGCACAAAGGGAAGCTCACTGGAGTCTGGGATATACTGTGCTGCTGAACCAATCTAGAGACTGCATCACAGTGGTGGGGAAGCCTTGAGATCTCTTTACCTCCTTAAAACACAGCAAGGTGAGCATCGCCTCCCTCTTGACACGCAGAGGATTTTTGTGTTTTCCTTGGCTCTGATCTTAGTTGTTACCATATGTTCACTTAGGGCTAAGACACTCAAAGCAATTCAGTAACACATGAAATCCAATAATTTCAGAAACAAAAGTAAGATGTTCAATAGAAGAGCAGATAAAGTCATCAGAAAAGCCATAGAGAATAGATTTCCCCCAAACTAAAGCATGCTTGGAAGGGAGCCCATTATAGAAATGGAAATCTCTTGTTTGTTTAACTCCAGATGATGCCTCCCACTTATCCTGCTTCCAGCCCTGTATGGAGAGAAGTTGCTGAGTTTATCCTGGAGTCTGGTCCCATTTCAGTGAGCAAAAACATTCCCCAGAACTGGCTGCCAGCCTGGGAGCACACAGTGCCTGGACCCTTGGTTTGCGGAGGGGAGCAGAGCTGCCTGTGCTGGCAGTTGTGTGTACTCGTGCTCCTGCAGGTTCAGGAACATGGGTCATTCACAAGAGCTCGGCACAAGGTGGAATGGGAGGACTTTGCTTCCATGGCCATTTATTACTGGGACAATGCAAAATGTCACCAGTAGCTTTGGCCTGGCCTCTGGTTCAATTCCACTTTAGACACAGTGAAAGCAAGGGAAAGTCAAAGATCCAACTGGAAGAGCCATCTCTGATGCCCTATGAAATCCCTGAGACTTCCCCACTCTTCAAGCAACCCACTTTGTGCACAGCTGATACCATTTCTATAGCAGACACATCCCTTTGCATCCACCTGGAAAAGGACCCAGTGCCCACAGCAAGTTGGGCAAGCACAAGCACCGAGCAGGCAAGGGAGGCAGCAGCAAGGTCCCTGGACAGAACCTTGCCACCTCTCCCCACCAGTGGGATTCTTTGCTTCAGTTACAAGGGCAGTAAATGTGTGTTTCCGTGTGGGTCAGAGGAGCCACCCGCTGCAGCCATCCTTTCAGACATGGGCTGACACTGTCTTGTGAAAGCTCTGGCAGCAATGGCAAGAGCTGGGTTGTCATCACCACGCCAGAGCCATGCCAGCACCAGTCCATGCAGGGAGCCTCGCTCCTGCCTTCTGAAGAGAGCCTGAGGCTGATGTGTTAAGTGGGAGCAATGAAACCAGGTGGATTTCAGTTCACTTGTTCCAGCGATGCCTCCTATTTGCACAGCTGGGGCTCTTTGCTGAACACGAGCCCTTTCTGAGGGGCTCAGTGCTTTCACCTCTCCCTTTCTGCTTTAGGAAACCTAGTGCCCAAATGGGAAAGCTGAAAATACATCCACAGTGGGGAATGGCACTGTCTGAATCAAAGCACCCCTGCAGAAAAGGGGCTTTCATGCAAGAAACGCCCCAGCAGGTTTTTCTTTTTCCCTGTTTCAGGGGCATGTTTACATTGCAGCCTGTCTGCTAATCAAATACGAACCAGAAGAACACGGCTTTCTAGAAGGCGCGCTTGTCTAGACAGCCCATCAGCAGCCTAACCACAGAACGGGCCCGATGGCAGCTGCAAAGCTGTCAAAACAGCTCCGTGCACAGCCTGTCACTGAGCCATACCCGGAGCAAAGCCTCCGCGCGCCGCGGTTGGTGTACGAAGGTGGAGAACGGCGGCAACACAATGTATGAGGAAACTGCTCTTTGCCGCAGCCTGCTTGGACAGTTTCTTCACAACTGTAATCCCAGCATGGCCTCAGCTCACACATTTCAATGCCTGTCAATTATGGTTGGCAGCAGGACCACAAAACCCATCCCAAAAAAAGCTTGCACTTGGTTATTATGCTTCATTAAGAGCCCTGCGACACTGAAGCGAGAGTTGTGTGAAAACGTTTTCAAGCAGCAAAACACTCAAAATCCACCCTGGACTGTAATTTGGTAAAGATCAAGCACAAGGGTAGTTACTGGCTTTTCAGGGAACATAAATGTTTTAGGAAGGCAGGCTTAAAATGCTGCAGCTAAAAGCACGCTGGGTCTCCACCGCTGCACACACAGGTTGGGTCTCCAGTTTGTGCACCTGCCTGCAACTGGGAATGCTGGAACTGCTTCCTGGCTTGTGCACGGGCTAACGGCACAAGGAGGATTAGCTTTACAAGCAGATGCCACTTAACTGAGTCTTCCAGAGAGCTCCCACAGCCACACCACTCACCATCTACTGTTTCCTGCTTATACATATGTAAAACATAGGCAGTGATTTATTCCTCACCCTCCCCAGCTTTCTCATTCTTCCAAGCTCTCTGCAGGTTTTTAGCAGCGATAGCAGCAGCCTGTGCTGAATTCCTGAGTCTGCAAGAGCCCATTGAACTCTGGCTTGTTCAAATCACTCTAAAACACGTCCATGCTGTTGCAGTGGGAGCAGATTTTCACCCCCCGTTGTTGCTTTAATTCTGTTGGATGGCTTCATTTCAGAGTTTGTTTGGCTTATCTTTAATTCCCAACTCTTAAACCAGGATATCCCATTCTTCATCTGGAGTACAGGGATTTCTTCATTAATACTTGCTCTCAGCAAAGTAACTCTCAGACCCAAAAGCAGGGAGAGCTGCTCCAGTGGTTTAACCCAAAACTGAGAGAATATCAAGCAATATATGTGCTAACATCTTGCCTAATTCAGTCTCTTGTAAAATGTCTTTGTGCTTCCCATGAATGTTCAATAACAGAAATATGAGGTCAGGCACACACAGTTTGGGGGCCCTGGAAGGGGAAATGAAATCACAAAGCTACTTCTAAATAAAACTTTTCTTAAAAGATGAGCAGGCACATAAAGGGATGTAGGGAATGTCGTGTGTGCTGCACAGGCTTCACAGAACCAATCGCAGAGCAAGTGACTTTGTTTCCTACAAGCATGTATTAAAGCAAGCTGTGAGGAATGGGAAGGACACAGTGAGTCTGGGAAGTAACCTGCCAAAAACCTCCTCAGGTGTTATTCTTGGTGTAGGAGTAGCTTGGCACAGGCTGGCTGCTGAACCGTTGGAAATACCATTTCCCTGTTAACAGCACCTGGAAGTCGGGAAGTTGCAACACAGAACAAGCCTTTTCAACACCCACGCTCCTCCCAGGGAGAATTAATACTCCTGTATCCACAGCCAGGGACTTGTGTCGTGTTGTGTGACAGCTACAAAGATTTTCCTGACTCAGTCAGGTTTGAGTGATTTATTATCAGGTGAATTCGGGAGCAGTTTCAGTGTGCTGGGAATTCTCCCTTTTGCAGAGAGAAATTACTACAGAGAAAGCCAGACTCTGGGAGAATGGAGCTGTGGGAGAAGATGGAATGCCCTTTGTACTTAGTCATGTCCATGGGGAGGGAGGGATGCTCCAGGAGCTTCAGAAATATTGAAAGAAGCTGGGTCCGGGCTCAGCAGGAACCTGCTCTTGCTTGCCAGCTGGGTCACACAGGTCAGGAGGGATTTATCTGTCTGTAAACCTTCATGACAACATGAAGCAGCTTGTGAGGAGGATTCCTGTTTTATTTGTGTCCTCCAGCTGCTCCTCAGCAGCAGAGCCACATTCCTGTGAATCCTGCCTGCAAATGATGCAGCTCCTTGCGTGACCAGAAACTGTAAGGCAGCGCCTGTCAGGGCAGACAGGCAGTGCTGAGAGCACAGCATCAGCAACAGGTTTTATACCCTCGTCTATGGCAGAAAAGAGCTTGTGTCTGGAAAAACCCTGTTTGCTGGCCCCAGACTGATTTCAGCAGAGGATGCAGTGATGCAGAAGGGGCTGCACTTACTCCTGCTGCTGGTTCAAGATACAGTTCTGTGTGAAGAGCTATTTCCACATCCACCCTAGGAAACCTGTTGCTGAGGTGACCAAGTCACCAGGCACAAATAGCTCTGACCCAAGCAGGCCCCTGGTGAGCAGTGGAGGATCAATGGCATGGTATCCACAGCAAATAATCTGATCACCTCTAACATGGGCATGTGCAGAGCTGGCAATGTTATGGTGGTATAAGACGACAAAACATTTCCATAAGCACATAAAGGGATCCCATGTTCCATCATAAAGCTCTAGTTTAAAACAGCAACCATATCTATGGATTTACTCAAAGGTTTGTGAACGTCTCAGTGTAACTTCGCAGGTTTCCATGGACAGAAGTGTTTATGACAGCTGCATAAATCATAGAAATAACTAGAGATGACAAGACTGGAACAGAAAAATGTGATATTTCACCCAGGTTTGAACGCCAACCATCATATTCAGTAACTCCAGCGAGCCTTTTTATTTCTTCTGCTTTCCCAACATCCATGGCAGTGCTCTACTCTGTGAGTGTGGGAAATGGGGGGGGGTTGTAGGCTATCAAGCTGTTAGGCAGCAGATTAAATTATCAACCTCTCCTTTTGGCAATATATCAGAAACGTGAACATTTGTTCCTGATCCTTTTTCTCCTCTGGTTCTCAGCGCCGAGCGGGGGGCACGGCACGCACACAGCTGCCCAAGTCGGTACAGACAGAAGCCCTCCCTGGTGAAGCACAATGAGAAGACAGGGAGATAAGAGGGGCTGCCACATCCTTTAGTCGTGTTTAATGTTTCTGCAGAGCCAAGAAACCAGGAGGAGAAAAAATGCAGCTAGGTTCTGGCAACCACTGCTACTGCTGCACCATGTACAATACACTGCTCAACCTCAAAGCTCATTTTCTTGAGCCTCCTGTTCCCATTCTGCTGGTACATACACTATCATTCTCGTCAATACGTGGGACTTCTTTCTGCGGTTTACAAACCCAAAATTAATCAGTTTTCTCAGCTTCTCTTACCAGCATCTCACCCCTTACCAGAGCACTAACAGCATCCCACTCACTGTAGGTAGCTGCTGCAAGTATCCACAGAAACAAAACCCAGGAGCAAAGCCCTTTTGGTAAATGGAGCTGAATGATTCATGCCTCTTAAAGCTAAAAAATTTAAGAGGAAAATAAATTAAACACCTACTCAGCAATGAGGCGGGTTTAGGCCCTGGCAACAACAAAGCACACGACACATGTTTGGATTTAAGGAACGCTTTGGACTCCATCCCCACCGGAGGAGCCACCAGCACTGGTGCTGCTGGCAGCCAGACCAGCCGCAGTGACTCACAGGAGCGCAAACGCATCCCTGCTCCTCCAGGCAGTTTGCCTGCATTAAATCCCATTTCTCCCCCAAGCTGAGTTCAAAGGATCCCTGGATTTTATAGCCAGAAGAGACCCTGAGGTTTCATGGAGCCCTGAGGAACACTGGTGAATTCCTGGCTGTGCTGTAGCATCACATTTCGCTCCACCTGGGACACCTGGTGCACCTCCAGGCTAAACCTCAGGCAGCCTGAAGAAAGGCTGAGAAGACTTATCTGGTGCCACTCTTCATCTCAAGGATTAGCATCGGTACTTCCTATAGCATGGGCAGAAGAGCTCCAACTGCAGGCGACACCAACCCTCTCACTTCACATTCATTTACACTGCATCCCATCTGCCCTTTCAGCACCCAGCCCCTTGGCATTAGGAGCACTTCCTGCATCATGTGCACCAGGTTTCATCCCAGTGACCTGGTTAACTCGGACACATCACAGGCTCTGCCCTGCGCACCCAAGGAGCACGGTGCTGGGAGCCGCTGCCAGGGTTAACGTGGCTGCTCGGCGGCTGCAGCACGGTGACATCAGCAGCAGCAGAGTGCAAGCGCTGCAGATCTGAGCCTCCTCTCCCAGTGTCATTTCATTAATTGGCCCTTACATCACCACAGATAAAACAGGTTTGTGACTGGGCAAACCAGTGCTCTAGAAATAATCGTTACATACATTTCATCCCTTATTGCATCTCTTACCCCCCCCCATGAGCGTAACTTCACCGTAAGAAATACCTCTTAAACTTTACTGCGCCGCTTTGGCAACACTTTAGATCAAATATTGATCTCTTTCCTCATGTTCTATGTCTTTTTTGTCACAGGCTGTAAGGACAGTGTTCCCTCCGCTCTGCTGCCCTTTGCCATGGAGCAGCACGTGAAGGGAAGTGACATCCCTCCCAGACACTGACTGCCATGGCCAACACTTGGTTTCTTTCCTCTGTCCCTACAAACAGGATGCTATCAGTGGCACCAAGGTTCCTACTCTTTTTTTTACAGCTGGATTATACAACCAGAGATGAGTTTACATTTATTATAGTAACCCAAAAAGGAAAAGTTACAAGCAGCCCTTGAATGAAACAGGATGTCTCCGAGCAGGTTAACAAAGACAATTCATGAAGGAGTAACTGAAGAGCAGGGAAATATCTTTTAGCTAAATACCTTATTCCAGCTGAGACTTTAATCAAGCTTCTGAAGAAAATCTCCTGAGGCTTCACAAGTTGCTAAAATGATTGGCATTGATCAAGACCACTGCACTGAAAAGAACCAGGTTTTAAATGTCAATAATGTAAATATTTTCATTCTTAGCCTTTTTTTTTTGGTGAAAAAGAGACGATCTGTGCAAGGCTGTTAGGAAAATCAACATAAGAGGTGAATAATGAAGAGATGGAAACGTGAACACGCAACAAAAGCAAACCCCAGACTACTGATGGCATTATCAACCTCACAGCAACTCTGATACCCAGCAATACCAAATTCTGCCATTCTGCTTAAATTCACATTGCTCTGAATGAACAGAACATGTTTTTGTATTAGGACCGGATGAATTTTTACTGGTTGGTGAACCAATTCCCATGAATAATCAGGCTTCAGTTTTAAACCTACAAGCAATTTAGGGCATGCCAGAAAACACTGTATAAATCAATGAATAACGGTAACAGTGTTTCCTATTTACCTAGCTCTTTACAAAGGCACGCAGCCTGAATCTCAATTACACTGTCCTGTTGTACACCCCCTCCAAAAGGCTCCATTTTCACTCCTTCCAGCTCCCCTAGGAGTGTGAAGACTGCGGTGAATATCACTTCCTAATCTTTAAAGCCGTTTTGAAACATGAATGTTTTATTAAATACCGAGTAACCTCACAAAGCAAGAGAAGTAAAGTGGACAAAATCCTTCTAATTGCATGAATTATCCGGCCTGATGGAAACCTAAACACAAATCAGTGTGAACAAGTCCAAAATCAGAGTCACGCACAAAGAAACCCCCATGCCAGAAAGCTTCTCATCCCACTTTCCAGCCATAGGAACCCGGGACCTTCTCGGAGCCAGGGCACAGTCTGTTTTCCAGAGGACACACGCACCTCATCACGTTATTTTCATGGCTACTTTTAGCAGGGAAGTTTGAATTCTCCCCGGGTTTCAGACAAGAACATGCACAATTACTTTCCCAGAACTGAATCATTGGCTTTTATAGACCCAGTGGCAACACTTGAAAGTAATGACCAAGCCATTATTCATTCCCGTGACATTTATTTTAATAACATTAATCATAATGAACTCATTAGGTATTAATGGGGGTGTCCTAAGGCCACCTATAGAATTGCTGGGGCATGCGTTAGCCGAGCCCTTGGTTTTATTCTTTTTCCACAAGTTAAACTGTGCTGGACTGGCAGAACCCGGTGAAGAGCTCTCTGCGTACCTGGGAAACAAACACAAATCACTTCCTGAAGCATGGCTGCTTTCTGGCTGGGTCTCGATGGGATATGGGACCAGAAGCCATTTCCCTGTCCCCATGGCAGGACACAGGCTCTTGCTCCATCCCACACTGATGCCCTCCACAGGGCAGCCCCGCACAGCTCAGGTGCTGCTGGAATCATAAGGACTATTTGGTAAGTACGTATAGTCAGAACGCTTTTCTCGCAGGCATGATCATGCTGCCAAGGAACCACGAAGTGGAGCCAAATCCTGTGCCTTTGCAGGAAGCTGCTAAATGAACCCCTTCTTTCTGTGAGCTAGGTTTTAATCGAGCGTGTTGTGTGGAATCAAAGCTGCAAGATGTTATCTAAAGAGCATACCCATGCTTGTAATAATCTCTTAGAAAGATAACAACACAGCTGATCCAGACTCTTCATTCCCTAATCCAAACACTGCCTCATCCATAAATATTTGCATTGCCAGGAGCAAGCAGGGAGAACAAAAACATACCAGACTTTTAAACTGAGCACTAGAAATCCTGAGAGAGAAGCCTCATCTTTAGGTAAATCAGTTTTGCTCCTAAAGGAAAAGCAGTCACATCTGACCTGGATCTCCACAGAGAAAGGTGTAGCCGTCAAATGATGGTAAGCTCAGCCAACATTTGCATGTCAGAAACCCAACACAGGGACCCACACACAAGAGGCAAATTAGGGCAAGAACCACAAAAAGAGCTTCCAAGTACTGCTGAAGTCTCTTCAGCTTAATTTTAGTTCAAGAGCTACATGTCCCACGGCTGACAGCTCCTTTGAGGTGTAGCAGAGCAATGAAATCATACAAATTCTGGCTCCTTTTTCTGCTTTATGGCACATTTCAAGAGTTTATAACCACCCACCTCTCTGAGATTCTTAGATTGTCATAATCTTGGAGAAAATACCCGAAACATCCAGCAGTTGTGCATTAAAAGACCATTCTTCAACTAGACAAAAAATAGATGTGAAGAGAAGACAGACTACCTGTGTTCTGTGATGAGAACCTCAGTTCTGGCAGCTCCCAAGAACACTCAACATGGAAGCAGGAACAAGTTTAACACTTATTATGGCTTTTGCAGTTGTAGAATTAGTGTTGTACACACAGAACCTGCTTTTACAACACCACATTTCACCTCAGACAGTTTACAATCAGACTGTTTTCAGTTTTATATTCCAAGCCTCTGCAGAAAGAACTTTCCAGTAATAACGCAGTGAATAAAATGCCTACATAATCCTGGAATGAGTCAACCTGAAGGCAGCAGATAATACAGGAACCCAAACTGCTCAGTGGTTAGACCGCAACCTGTTTTCCACCTGTCTCTGAATAGGCTTGAGGAGAGAAAAATGCTCAATACTCAGACATCTCTGATGTCTATCAGAAGAGCAGGATGGCTTCATACCCAAACACCCATGTGAGCTATGGCTCAGTGACTGTCCTACCAGCTGAGACCAGTCCTGGTGGCTATGAGCAGGTGGGTGGCACTTTAACATGTGCTCCAAAACCCACTTTCAAGGAACAAACTGCCCCAGCAAGGATGCCCGTGGAGAAACTACAGCAGAACAAATGCTATTACTGGAGATGGGGTAGGCAGAAAAAAAAGAAAAGAAAAGGAAGAGAGGGAAAAAAAGCTGTGCTGTGTCTGCAGCTCATCCGTGATCTGAAGCATCCTTTTCAGCTGGGACTGTGGCACCGAATGTGACAAACTCACAGCTGCTCTTTCATGCCAGTCTGCTCAGTGCCCGAGAAGAGTCAATTTAGCAAAACTCACCAGGCAGAGGATAAAACTGGGTCTGCAAAAGGAAGAGCAGCTATTCTCTCTCCATTGCAGCCATAATAATCTCGTTGCAGTCATAGAGCAAGAACAGCTTCAGCACTGGAATCTCAAACCTGACTATTTTTGCAAGGTACAAGAGAGGTGCATTTTACAGCTCTGTAGGCCTGAACTTTACAGCACTGGACTCTGACCTGATGCTTGCGTAAAAAGAGATAACTGAGTCTTAAAAAAGTCTTTGAAAAATGGAAAGACACTTTGAAAGGGAGTACTGAAACATTTCACTCAAAAAGTGCCGAAATGGGATGTTTGACATTAGCTGCATTTGTCATTCCCTAGTGCCTTTGCCCTCCTAGAAATGAAGTTTTCAGCAATGACGGCATGATTACCTGCAGCATTTCCATTTCAGCGATCTGCACTGTGCCAGAGCTGCTCATCAGCTTCTCCAGCTCTACACAGTGCACAGAGACAGCTTTTAGAACTTTTTACATGTCATCTGTAGAACAATTACTGCCAAATCTATTCCCACTTCCAGTTCTAGCTACTGGGAAGAGTTCTGGATGCCTGGGGAGTCCATGAGCATGTGCTTCCCCATGCATGATGAGAAAAGAAGCATCCTAACCATAGCCAAATCATGAAAACCTTCATTTCTACTTTTATCTGTTAGGATACTATGTACAAGATTGTTTTATTAGAGCTGCTTCAGAAATAAAACCATCATTAAGCAAATGAGATTCTGATTAATTGGTATAAACCAGACCATTATATTAGTCTATACAATTCAATTAAATTTTCTGATTTATATCGATTTCTTAGCTGCAATTACTTCTCTTTTCATCAGTCCTTGCCATCCCGGTGCCCCTGCCTATTTCTCTATCAGAGACAGCCAGAAAAATCTTTGGCTTTTTTGGACATCACTTCTTCATTAACCAGGCTTAGAAGAGAAAAACCTGGGTGGCAGAGCCGTGAGTCAGGCAGCCACAGAAAGTTTTCAACAGGGGAGATGAAATTCCAAGAGCAAGCAAGTTTTAATATATGCTCTCATATTTTGGCAATAGCATTTGAAATCAATATTTTCCATTACCTCTATAAACGGGGATGGAATGCAGGGTAGCGTTTCAGCTGCTAATATCTTTCGGCCTGATCTATACAGAATTTCTACTTCTTGAGGTCTGATTGCATCAATTCCTCATTCACCATACAAATGAGGCTCTGAGTTCATTAAAAAGGGAAAAACAATCCCCATAGTTTATACTTGTCACTCTGGAGACTGAGCTGGATTTCAGCGAACTGACGGGTGAGCAAGATCTATGAGCATATGCACGCTTGTCCTCGGAAGCTGCATAAATCTCCCTATAAACCCTGTTCCGAGTTTCCTCTAACCTTAATGCCCGAAACACTGGCACAGTTTCTCTTGGCTGCAGCAGAAGAGATGCTCCCACCAAGCCAACACACCTAACGATGCTCCAGAAGAAGCTTTCCTTGCTTTCATCAGCCATTTGACGAAGGCACAGCAACGCAGCGCTGCCCGCATCGCTCCTCCAAGGGATTCGTGTGGACAGAGCATGCAGGAATATTTGCAACATAAGCACAGATTGGGAACCTGCAATTCATCTTTTTGTTCCAGGGCCATCCACAGCACTGCTCTGGTACTGCAGACACACAGAGGAGTTGTAAAGCGGGGGGGAACTGTCAGCTCACACCACAATTCTCACCTCGTATGCATCCAGAAGAAAGGAAACCCTCTATTGCTGAGAAGTTGGAGAGCTTGTACTCAGGGTATGTGATTTGCTCATTAAGATTCCTGGTTATATACCTGGTAACAGAGACATGCAGCTCCATGGCCTCTACCAGACCATTCACAGACAGCCCTCACAAACCACAAGGCTCAGAGAACATCCTTAATCAAACACCGATTTCACTGCCAGGCAGGAATCTGGTGACCTACCATCAGTACTGCCTGGTGCAACCTCACGGAAAGCAGGTCCTGTGTCTGTGAGGTGCATCCCACACAGGTTTAAAGCACAGTAACAGAGAGCTGTTAAACTGTCAACTTCAGGTGACAAAAAGCCTATTTTTCCCTCTTGGAATGAAGAGATGACGTACCAGTGGGGTGGATGGATGTGTGAACTGAGATTTCAGGAAAGGCCATTTAGTTTGCAGAGCCCAGGCTCTGACCTCCCACTTGGAGCTGGTGCCTGTTAGAGGCTTAGACTGGTCTCATATTTAATGGAATTCTGAAAAATACAGCCCCAATGTGCTCCTGCAGAGGTCTCAAACATACCAAGCAGGAACAACCTCTGTCCGTATGGAGGCGAGCTAATTTGGATTAACAAATCCAAGGGGACACCCATAGATCATTCCCTGGTTTGTACCTTCTGTGCTATAGGAATAAGGATACCAATTTCTGAAATTACAGCAACCTGGAAGAAGAACTTGAGCCAAACCATCAGGCCATAATGAACAACAGCCATGTCATTTCCGAGGCTCGCCGTGGAGAAAGAGAGGCGCATTAGGTACATTTAGGTCTTACATTACAGGAGTTTCAGTGTACTCCGGGTATAAGACTCCTGATACTCTTAAAAACTATGTCCTTGAAAAGGTAATGACTATGTCAGGCAATGAAGTTAAAATAAGAAATGTGAAAGTAATAAAACACTATCCATAAGCCACAGCAGGAGCCCAACCTTCACCTGCTGACATGAAAAAATGCCTCTTTTTTCCAGAAGATAAGCTGCGAGAGATGACTATTCTGGAAATTACATTTTAGCTCCAATGAATCACATTTTCCAGCTTGAAGTCACTCACAGTGAAAGGACTCTGTGCCCGAGTACTCTTGAGTTCCAGAAATAACACTTGGAGTGGCTGGGAGAAAATAAACCCCTATGGCTGCAGTGGCTCTAGGGATGCACAGATGCTATTTAGATGGACCTCAAAATCTCCCCCCAGAGACCACAACCATCCCTCTATCACTTTTATCTTCCAGAGGCTTTGAAAAAGGGAGGTTGTGCTCCCCTATGAGGTGTTACCCCTCAGACTGTCACAAGCATCTTCTCCCAACCGTGAACTATCCAAATCACCCGAGAAATGGTACCATACATCTGTGCTCTCTTGATAGCCAGGCTTTATTCAAAAACAATTCCATCTATTTTGTCTTTTGCATCCACCTAAAGCATCTTTAGCTCCTGGGTTTGGGTCCCACCTCACACAGCAGCATCCCCGGCAGCACATCCCTCTGGAGCTGCTCATCAGCACCCATTCTCTGGCATCAGGGTCACTTGCTGCCTCCATTTACACCCCAAAGCAGCTCATTCTCCTTTTAGTGCTGTGCCTAGCACATGGACACACCACCAGTGCTGACAGATAACTGCAGGAACAGTACAGAGTTGCAGACAGCTTGCCTTGATGCCTTCACATAATTTACCTTAACACTTCCTTTCTACACATTGTTTTCTCTCTGCTGTCTTCTACATGTTCTACTGCTGATGCTAATTATGGTTTTAAATGCAAGATGAAAGGAACTTATCTAGTTGCAGAAAATTATAGTGCTTTATGTATTCATGTAATTGTCTGTTTTCCTTTTCCTGGATATTTACATGAGCCATTAATTTTATTTTCTTTAGGTATGGAAGCTGGAGCTTCAAAATAATCATTTGGCTTGTTTATTTGCAAAAGAAGCTCTGATTTAATTATTTACAAGAATTACGAATTGCGAACAATGAATAAACATGTGCAACAATTAATAGATGCTTTGTTGAATTCTCCTATGGAACCAGATGGTCTACTGATGCATGTAAATACATCATTTATTTCATTTGGAAATCTGAATATTGAATAAGAAATGAGATCTTTGCAGCTGAAGACCTTACCAAACACTCAAGCTAGTTCAGAACAGAATTAGGGAAGGGATTATACAGTGTCACATAGAAATAAACCCAGGGGCCTCTTTGGGATGATCAGCATAGTTCAACATGAGTGCATCACAAACACTCAATAGGCATGGAAGAAAAATATTTGTCTATCTGAACCTTTTAATCACTGCATTTTACATCAGAAGTATTTGTTTTGTCTCAATGGCTGCTGACATCACATACAAACTTCCCTGGTGCTTATTAACCTCCAGTCTCCACATGACTGCTTCAGACAGAAACTGTTTATGAGCTGAACACGCTGTAAGGAGCTAGAGTTGGGTGGAAAAACCAAGACAAACTGAGCAGCACCAGCACCAGAAGTGTGTTTGCTCCTCAGCAAGCCAGTGCCACTGCTCCTCAAGAAAAAGACATATCCGAAACCAGGACTCTCCAATGATGCTGCTGTGACATGTTTGCAAATAACCACAGCAGCAACAGTCACTCAGATACCCATCACTGTGGTTTAACGGCTCAATAGCACACAGGCCTTGGAGTCATTGATAAATAAACCCATGGATGCCCTGTAAAGCTGATTTTCACTGCTCGCTTTAATAGGAGAGAAAGTAAATACAACTGTGACCTTTGCACAGATCAGTAGAGAACCAGCACTCTAATTAATTGACTCTGTATATTATTCAGAATCTGTTATCACGGTGACCCCGGAAAGGTGATTTATGTACACAGGTAGGAAAAACCAGTTCTCATCTTGCTAAAACTGGTATAAATCAGATCCCCGTGGGGGTACCCCAGGGCTAAGCCACGTAACTGAGAGGAGAAGCAGGTCCCACGCCTGCAGTCAGGATCTTCATGTGCAGGGGACCAGGGATCCATCCACCTGGAGCCAGGGATGCTCAGGAAGGGGAGCTGAAGGCTGGGATCCAGCAGAGCCAAGCAGAGGGAATTGCTCTGACCACAGGACACCCTTTCAGCAGCTGAGCAGAGAGATCTTTGGAAATGGGAAGGAGGAAATTACTGCTCTGACAGAGGCTTTCTGAAGCCCATCGCAAGTTTAATATTTAAAATGGCCAGTTCCAGGTGTATTAGCGCCTCAGCTTTCCCACGGAATGAAGCTCACGGTGCATTTGTAGCATAGCAACGTGCCTGCAGGCACACTCGAGCTGCTGCTGGTGTAGATCAAGCCCTCACCTCAGCTTGACCAGCTTTTCCAGGGAAGGGAACAGAAAAATGCCACTGGCGGGTAAACCCATGCTGACTCCAGAGCCCAGGAGGGTTAATGCGGCTTTCCTGTGGTGCGGCGAGGAGTAATCTTATTTTCCAGGCTTTTTAAGTATGAGAGACTTTGGTACCTGGCACCTTGTAAGGAGCCAGTGACCCTTTCCTGAGTGCTGTTTCCTAGAGCTCTGAGGATCCTCACGGGAGCGCCCTGCCCTCCTGCAAAGACTCGGGGTCTCTGTTTTCTTACAAACACAGGTTACTTAGGGCAGCAGAACAAAGAGCCCGTGCTAGCAGCCTGCTGTAACCCTTTCCTTTGACCAGAACATCACCCAGCAAACCTGGAAATCTGCCCTTATTGCTGGAACAGGGTAACAGGGAGGATGCCAAACCCATACCTATGGTAAGGGCTGTTCCTCTCCGGGGACAAAAAGTGCAAACGTGTGTTACTGTAAGGAGTGAGTCTTCAGTCAAAGCCCTTGTAATTCTTTTCTATTCTAGCACTAACTATAAATTAGATTTTATTACACTTAATGGCTATAGCAGTTGTGTAGATTCAGTATCGACTTCCTTAGGTCATAATAGCCGGTAACAGTGTGAATTCTTCATCCCTTTCGGCCAAGAACTTCAATACAGGAAAACAAGGAAACTCATTGCTGCAGACCTAAACTGAGGAGGCAGGCTCCAAAGAGGGAGCTGCAGCAGGGCAGGAGGTGGATCCCTGCGATGGGACATGCCCAGGTATCCCAGCTGGAGAAGGGGTCCCTGCCACACTCCCCAGCACACAGCACTGCACTGCTGAAGCTCAGAGAGAAAAACACAGCTTGGGGATGACTTTGAGTGTTTTGAATGCAGTTCCCAGGTGAGCCCTTGACTTGTTTCTCATCCTTCTGAGGACTGGACAGCAGCAGTGCTCTCTACACACAAACAAACAGCTCCCCTCTGCCTTCTGAGCAAGGATTTGTCCATAGTCAGGTGGAGCCCCCTCCTAGAGACAGCCCCTGTTACTGGAAAGCTGCAGTGAGCCTCTTCCTTGCGCACTGAGCACTGCCCCTGCAAGTACAGTGCTGCTGTTTCAGAAGGCAGTTGACTGGGTGCTCCACACTGCGCCTGCCATCACTGCAAGCTCACTTTTCCAGTTACATTTAGGAGCTTCAATGTCCGTTTTGCCACAAAGGCATTTATTCTTGTGCATATTTCACATATGATATCAAGAATCCAACACATGCTGAGGCTGGACAGCCAGTTGAACCATTTGATATTCCTCCTTTCCAGTGAGGAATCACAAATGGCACAAGAAAGCTGGAAAAATCAGGTCCCCTTGATCCAGGTCTGCTGGAAATACGGGTCCTAAAAGGTTTGTTTTCAGCGAAGCAAACCTATTCAACAGGACAAGCTTCATTTGCTCTTCAGTCCCAACTTGCCTACCTGTGGTACACAGTAACATTTACCTGCTTCAGAGAAAATGATGTTGTTTAATTAAGGACTGTTAAACCACCTGGGATGCTTGATGGCAAAGTTTATTCTTTATTATCAGAATAATCAGCCCTTAATGAGGAAAAAGGCAAATTACTGGCAATAAATTCACATGCACAAGTCCCTCCAGCTTTTCTGTGGGATGATTATGCCACATTAGTGCTGAGTGAAGCCTCTTCCACCAGTTGAGCTCACCTACAGCCATTGTACCCCAGGGGTACACACACATCCCTTGGCCCCAGAAGAAAACAACCAGCCACTGCAGTGATGTGGCATTTAGAGCACGTTTTCATGTTTAACAACATACCATCGAGTTAAACATCAATGATAACCAACCGATAAGCCAAGACACAGACCCGAGACATTCATGTACATTAGGTACATGCCAGAAGCTTCCCCACCAGTTACACAACCTGCTGTGGACATCATACCATTGTATTATCTCTACCAGCACGAATACTGATCTCATTAGCCAGTTTCAGGAGTAGTCCATCTAGTCTATAGACATGGCTTGCCTGGGACTGTTGTACAGACTGCCCTGCTGAAGTTAAATGGGGTAGGTGTTACACAGGAGATGGAATTGAAGGTTAAGTTTGAACTCTAACAGCCCTTACAGACCTCAGCAAAGGCAAACCCCATGTGTCAAGTCACGGCTAAGCATACCCTGAAAAACAGCTTGCAAGAGAGGAGCCGAACAGTGGGCAAAGCACGGAGCTGAAGGGAATTGCCTGGGGTCACGGGGCTGCTGTTGAGCTGGAGAGGAAAAGAACATGCCCACAATGCTCTCGTGCTGTACAAGCTGCATCTCAGCGCCCCACACAGCTCCTTGTCACTTGCTTGGGGGTGGGCCAATTTCACTGGAATCATACCCTCTTTCTGCTTTGTCTCTATTGTTTTCTTATGTCCTAACATTTCACGGATAATTACCACTGCCATTCAGTCAGCTCCCTCTTCCCCAAGCACACACACATCACGTAGATAGTATTCTATACACATTATTACAGTATGTGCCCAAGATTAATCATGGGGAACGAACACAAATGCTTGACATCACTCACTAATGTAAAAGAGAAAATACTTCCAGAGGCACATGCTGTCCCAAAGGTAGACATGGCAGAGGCACTTTGCAGTATTTTAGATGCGTTTGGTGTTCATGGGGATTCATAAGCAGCATCAATGCAAAGCAGACAGGGCACAGACACTTTGTTCCAATTCTGCACTGCTGTAAAACAGTTTTATATCGACTACAGCATGATTTTCCTTAGCAGTTACTGGGTGAAGCTGTTGGAAAGGCAGGGATTTAGAAAGAATAGAAAAGGAAATAAGACGAAGAGTTACAGAATCTTTAGCGACAAACTGCAAAGATTTTCATAGTTTCTGACTATAAAAAGAAGATATCAGAAGGAACACACTCTCATCTGCTTTCATTTTGAGCTTTGAGAGGGCCTGAAGCCCAGCTGAAACGATAGAGGAGTCCGCAGCACCAATGGAAATCAGCTCCTATTCACACACTGCTCACCCAGGTTTACAATGCTGCTGCTATTGGTTATCATGACAGCTCCTCAGTTTTGCTTTTCGAGTTCTAGGAAGGTCTCAGCACATGCATAGAAGGACTCCTTCCTGAGCAAGAGCTGAGCAAAACCTGCCTTTGTAGGGAGGGCTACACAGGGAGAGTCTGATACCTGGTATACAAGAGACTAATGCACATGGAGATCAAATTAATTCCCCTTCTCCTCCCTTGCCCCATATACAGCACCCCCCATTAAAGCCCATCCGCTCTTGCAAAAGAAAGCCCAATTCTCATTTACCCATAGATTTCTTATGTTATGGGTTATTCTAGCAGTACAATGCAAGTTAAAAATGGCAGTGAATAGGGGTTGCAAGGGCAACACCAGTCACACAGAGGAGCACTCGCAGGTCCTGAGCTCTAAGGCATGGGGTACACAGCCCTGTGCCCTGGCTGCACTTTGTGAAATTGAAGTGGTTTTATGAGGATTTCACAGGGAAGAGTAAAAGCCTGAGCTCATGTCCCTGGGTCAATCTTCTGACAGCAACTGCAGCTGCAGAACCAATCCTATTTGAACCATAGGCTGCAGTGTTTGGTGACAGCAGGCACATAGCTCAACATATGGTGAACCACCCTTCAAATGGGATTGTGAAGTGCCCACTGCCATGAGGCAGCGTCAGGAAATCCTCACCAGTGGCAGTATTTAGTCACCTATTTCCCCCCAGCAAATATCCTGAAGTCTTCCCACATTTGAGTATGGGATAGGAGGTGTTTTTACAGCAGCATTCCCAGGCAACATCTCACCTCCTCCTGCTGAACGTATTAAATGTTCCCACAATTTGTTATGAGCGTGCTATTAGATTGAAGACTTCACTTACTGACCACATGTTCCCACTACCAAATCAGTGCTTTCATTAACGCATCACAGAGCCAGACCTGGCACTGACCACAGGGAAAACAAAGGCTGTGCAGGCACAGATAATGTCCTGGGTCAAGCGTGCTTCATCGGGAAGGACAGCGCAGAGTGGCAGAGATGAGTGGCACACCTTTATCCTGCTCTGCATCTGTTTAAACACAGCTTTATCCAGAGCACCGTTAGCCTCTGGAGCACAACCTTTTGTCACCGCTCAGTCCCTGGCTGGTGGCCTTGCTCGCCTGTCACCAGTGGCCAAGCTCTCCAGGGGGACAGGCAGGAGGGACTCTTTGCATGGGTCTTGGATGGTGTCAGCATCATGCAGCAGATGGGAACAGCTGAACATCAAGCAATAACACCAGCCATTGATATAAAAACCCAAACCACCCATTTGCTCTTTGATTAAAATCATCACCAGAGCTGCCTGCAGGTTTGGCCAGCAAACCCTCACCAGCCTTTCACATCGGCTACAGACACAAGCACTGTTTCCTAATGCCCTGTGTTTGTAGCATCAATTAACTCCAGGCAGATACGCAGTCAGCAGGGATTTATGGGAAGCTATTCCACAGCTGGTGCACGTGGCACTGAAGTCACTCAGGCACTGGGACAACAGGTCAACCTTCGCAGCAGGCAGTGCCATGCACAGCTGAGGGTGGCAGCTTTTCCCTCACACACTCTTTAGCAAGGTCTCTTTGATTCTTTTGTAATCTTAAAGCCAATTAACCCAGCGCAAGGCAAAGCTCAGCGTGGGGCTGGTTCCTTTTGGCATTTTGGTTTGGTTTTGGTTTTGATTTCCAGCTTTTCTTCTTGCTTTCTGAAGAACTTCGATCCCCCTTAAAATACAAACACATTCCAACCAGACCTCAGGCCTTATGTTTGTTATTGTAAAAGCCCTGTAATGACTCCTGGCTTTCTTCTTCAAGGGACCTCTTGCCAAACTAGGACTTACTCATTGTAGCAGCTGAAGTTGGCAGTCACAGCGCTCAGAGAAACCTCAAAACTTCACAGAGGATTAGCTAAGGTGACGTTGAGATTGAACAGCACCTTCACACCATCTGCTCTCTGGTAAAACCCTGCTCAGGGGAAAGCACACTAACCAGTTCTGTCTTCATAGAATCATGGAATGGTTCGGGTTGGAAAGGACCTTAAGATCAGCCACTTCCACCCCCCCCACGAGTAAGGCTCCTCGCACACATTGCCCAAGGCTCTGAACACTGCCAGGGATGGAACATCCACCACTTCTTTAAGCAACCTGTTCCAGTACCTCAGCACCCTCACAGTAAAGGGCTTCCTCCTTATCTCTAACCTAACCTTCCCGTTTCAGTTTGAACCCATCACCCCTTGTCCTATCACTACAGCCCCTGATGAAGAGTCCTCTTCCAGCATCCTCGTAGCCCCCTTCAGACACTGGAAGCTGCTCTGAGGTCTCCACGCAGCCTTCTCTTCTCCAGGCTGAACAGCCCCAACTTTCTCAGCCTGTCTCCATACAGGAGGTGCTCCAGCCCCTGAGCACCCCTGTGGCCTCCTCTGGACTTGTTCCAACAGTTCCATGTCCTTTTTTATGGTGAGGACACCAGAACTGCACACAGTGCTGCAAGCGGGTTCTCATGAGAGCAGAGGAGCAGGCACAGCTCTGGGTCATCACAAGCTTGCTGAGGGCACACCAATCCCACTGTCCATGTTTTCTGACAAGGATGTGGAACAGGATCGGCCCCAACACCGACCCCTGAGGGACACCACTCGTTACCCATCTCCACTTGGGCACTGAGCCCCTCCATCTGCAGCAGTACCTGGTTTATCTCTGGTCCCCTGGCAGCTGCATGGCCCTGAAGCCAGCCCCTTCCTCCCACACCAGTGACCACCCTGCCTCTGGGGTTGGGGTGTTTTGGGAAGCTAAAGGGTACACAGTAAACAGGTTGCAAGTGGCAGCGTTGTGGGCTGGAGGAAAGCAGTGCAGTTAACAGCATTTAAATGATTAACTGAGCTCAGGAGATGCAGCCACCTCCTAAGTGACTATGAATATTCAGGTAAATATGTTTAGCTGAAATATTGAGTCACCAGCAGACACCACATGCACAAAATGTACTCCTGCCTATTTGTCGTTAACTTAAGCCCCAGTTCTGGCCAGCACTCCTGCCAGCTCACCACGACATCTGTAGTACCTCAGGTGTGTTATCTCCCAGGTAGGCTGGCTTTCTTCTGACATGTTACAGAATACAGAAGTTAACAGCTCTGCATGCAGCAGCTAAATCTACATAGATGAAAGTTGGGGTTGGGGAGGAAGAGGAATTGGATTACATGGTTTTCCTGACAGAGGAAAGGACTCATTTACCGTAAGACAATGTTCATTAAATGACAAGCACCAAGGATTTCCAGACAGCAAGGATGGAATTCTGACCCAGGGCATCCAGCCAGTGTAACATGTGGAAGCGCAGGCTCAGCAGTTGAGGAGCGGATAGAGCAAATGCCTTGCTCCTTATGGAGTCAGGGGAGCAGCAGGCACTGGGCAGAGGATTTAAACTGGAGCAGGCGATTCCCGAGGATTAGGAAATGGAGATAAAACCATGCAGGAAAGGAATGTCTGCCATGGGAGGAGGCAAGCAGCACTTTTGAGCTAATACTTTTCATTAATGGCTGAGAAATGGGGAGAGCAGAAGTGGCTTGGATGAAGTTTGACACAAGAGCAATGGAATAGGGACAATACATTTCTGGAATGCTAGAAACAGGGCAAAACCAGGCAAAGTTCAAGGAGGAGCTAAGCAAGGAAGAATTCTGAAACAATGGGCCACAGCTGCTGTAAGCAGAATGGGAAGGAACTGGAAAGGAGCACAGGAGGAAAGCTGGATCCCCTGCTCAGCCCACTGAAAGCCAGTTGGCAGCTCAGCACGCTGGATGACACAAGGACCAGCCGAGATAGCTCCTCTTGCCAGTTCATGGAGTGGATTTCATATGTTCCTCACTAAAGCATTTGAAATGGGCTCGCACTCACTGCTCCAAGAGAGCGTCTTTGACACATTGTCCTAACAAGTTGTTTCTGGTTGTACATTGTCTGATCCCCCTGACAAATCTGGCCCCATCCCCTGATGTGACAAACTGCAGGCTAATGTGCAGGCTGGAAAGATGGTGACTAAAGGTCAACGGAGCTCCACTGGACCTTGGGAATCCTCAGCAGCTGGCACCAGGAGACAAGCACTGCACTGGTTGTAATGTATTTGTGTCCCATTAGATCTCTGTTTGAGAACAAATTTTAATGTATTTGTGTCCCATTAGATCTGTTTGAGAGCAGGACCAGGAGCGCTGCTGGTCCCGCACCGCACAGCTGCCGAGTGGCTCAGGTCCCGCTGCTGCAGGGACACGCACCATCCTGCACACCATCCCTTCTGGCCTCTCCCAGCAGACAGCATGACATCAGTTTACAGTGGCAGCAGCTTCTGCAGAGGCATCTGTCTGGTTACTCCATGTTGGGCCGTGGGGACGCCCCGCTGCTCCGAAGCGGATTCTCAAGCTGCAGCTTTACAGCCCGCTCTGAACCAGCGCCAGCAGAGCTCAGTCACTGGGACAGCACAGGGAGCCAGACGGGTAAAGCAGGAGGTAAAGATGTGACTCAGACCTCGGAGGGAAAGTGTTGAATCCATTGCACTCAGTCACGCTCTCCCCCCGAGCCTGGCAGCAGCCTGGAGGCTGAAGCCCAGCAGGGCCTGGCAGGCAGCAGCAGCATCGCTCCCCTCTCAGTGCACCCAGGGCGGGCTGAGGGACAGGGCATTCTCATCCTCTCTTTACAGTCTATTCTTCCAGAAGGGTCTGCAGCTACCACATCTCTGCTGTTCTGGGTTCAATTTGGGAGCCACGCATTCGTAGCTGGAGAAATCCCTGTTCCTGAAGGACGCGGCCCTTGCCAGTGCCAACAACTGGTTTGTGTTTGTTACAGCAGACGCTGCCATCTCGTATTTTTAATGTGCTGATGGACTAGGACCAAAGCTTCCCTTACTCGCTGGTGGAGACTTCAGACTGCCGGTGATCTATTTCTATAGCTTGGCTGCAGTGACTTTGCCTCCCAAATCTCTTGTTGCATGGAATTTATGCTGTTGTTCAGCTGGTGCTGGGTGACTCCAGTTCTTTCCAAGGCTGTGGATGGCCTTCAGTCATCCTGTGCTCAGTTCACTGTAAGAAAACCTCATCTACAGCACAAAGCCTATATTGTCCTGGAAGAACCTCTCAAGCACTGCACAGCCCAGGCTATCTGCTGCCACTTCCCCAAGGCCAGGATACAAACGTGCTCTGCATTTTCAGAGTGATTCATCAGAAAGTTACCACCATCAGAAACAAACCTATTGGCTCAGTATTCCTGTTTAACCCAGGACTTTCTGGCATGCAGCAGTAGGTGTTGCCTCCTTTGGGAAAGGAGGGAGATGGGGAGAGGAAGAGCCATGCATTTTGCTGACAGGGCTGGATTAGAAGGTGCACAATGGGATTTCTTTAAGGCTTCCTTTAGCATCTTAAGAATATTATCCTTATATTTGACATCTCACCCCCAAGCCACTTTATCTTAACAAAAGAATTCACACAGAAGCCCAATTTACTGCTGCTATTAATGTTTTTACATATCCACTTGTTTTATCAAGCGGAGGGCAGCGTCTATTTAGTGCAGGTTTAATATGCAACCAATACACATCTCAGTTTTCTGATATTCCTTAGTCTTTCTTGTTGAAGTACAAGCCAGGGAACTCACTTAAAACCACTGGCATCCCCTTCCCAAGGTAAAGAAATCTTCTGAAGGTTAATGCAAAAGGACCTCACCCTGCCACAGGGTAAATAGCACCTGCAGGGGAAGGGCAGCACGAGGCAGCAGGCAGCAAGGCACTGTCCAGAGGGGAGGGCTGGAGACAGGGTTTTTTGATGGAAATCTGCTTCTTGGTTGGCTTAGGTGTGAAGTCAACCCACACCTTGAGAGGCAAGTTACACTGCTATAGCATCATTGCACATTACTGCACCGTTCACCTTAGTAACCCAAGGCACAAAGTCCTGGGTAGCCCTGATACTCCCCTGTCCCCAGGCTGTCTGGCTTCAGCCTGTCCAGAAGCCCCTAAATCCCCGCCAGAGAATCCTCCCTTGGGCCTACAGAGCTCACAGGTGCTTGCAGCAGCACAGAAGAGCTCGTTTCAGAGCAAACCCCCCTTTCTACCCCCCCAACTGGAACAAGATGCCCAGGTCCTTGAAACTCAAAGTCTGCACAATGAGGCACCTCCTTCCCGGGCAAGGCATCCCAGGCCCATGATGCTCCATCCAGAACCAGCACTTTGACTGCAGCCTCAACACCACAGGCCCTTCTGGGCAGCACTCACGGAACGCTGAGCCAGACCATGGTTTCAATTACTGTTAACAGAGCAGTGTTCACTTCACTTGCATGCTGGCAGCTCTTTACAGACTAACTTCATCCTGGTGCATGGATATTTCATCCCCAATAGCATGAAAGAGAGAAAACCAAGGTCCCCAATTTCCTTAAAAGTAATCCATCCCTTTCTCATTATCTTTAAGTTTGGGGGGGGGAGCAGAGCATCTGTATTCTTGATAGCAGAGAAACAGCTGTATCATCTCTAATCTGAGTAAGCTGTGTTGTAGCACTGAGTGAGCACTTTCTTTACAGTCCACAAGCTCTTCTCACTTCACTCAACACATGGATCTTATTTGAACACAGCGATACAAGGAGTAAAGAACTGGGAACAGTGGTGAGGGGGAAGTTAGGAGAACAATGAAGCACTAAGTTCCCAAAATGTCACATTGATTTACCAGTTTCTGGCACTTTGGGGTCTGCAGGGTACAGAAACACATGCTCAGGAATACCAGCAAAGCCCAAGTGAGCACATGCACACTGCTGTCAACCTCAGGAAAATCCAAGTTTTTCTCCAAAGTCAGGAGAGATTTAGCCAAAAAAATGGCCAAGGAAAACAAGGTATAGCTCAGAATGCCCACAGCGTTCCAAGCACTGATTTAAGTATAGCCTATAGATAACACTGGACTAACTTGAACCTATTCCCACTTGGCAGAAAAGCTAATCTTTTCCTCCCACAGCTGTCTACATAGATGTCCTGTCTTCTTAATACATCTAACATCTAATTTAATGCCTATTAAGTGTTCTCGATCCAATATAATTTCCTTCATTTTAGGGGGAAAAAAGCTGTATCAAACACAGTTTGTACACACCACAAAGAGCACAGCTTCACCAGACATGAACAGAAACCCGGGACTCCTACACAGCCACCTCTGTGCCACCCCTTTCCTCTGACAGTTAAGTCACTAAAACATCTCATTACCAACATTTTAAAGGTTTCTCTTCAGTTCCAATTTTTTCCTTTTCACTTTTATGCACTACGAGCTCATGGTTTCAAACAAAACCCTGCACCCAACTGAACGCGTCACTTTGACAAAGGTCCTTTTGCAAGAGCTCAAATTAGAAGACTCACAAGAAACCTTTCTGTGAATGGCTTTAATAAATTAATGTTTTCCAGGGGAAGAAGGTGATAAGGATTTCACAGACACTGCCACACACCAAGGAAATGCCATGATTACTTTGGTAATTGGAAGTGTAATAGCTCCTATCATGTACTCTGGTAACTGCGTGGGGCTCTTCCATACTATCCCAATGGCTTTATTCCTCCCTGCCCGTCCCGAACAGCTGAGCACATCTGTAGGATAGCCAAAGCTTACTGAAGAGATGCAGATCTATTCAGATGAATACACTGAACTTGAGAACCAGACCCCACACCACAGAACATATTAACATAGCTAACACCAGACACAGCTGGTAACAAACGGGGCTGCTCCGCTTTCCCAGCCCTATCCACATCATTAGTATCAACAGCAGTACCAGGCTATCAGAACAGCAACCAGCTGAAACATGTGGATATGCAACTTCTGAGCCTACTCCACCCCGTGTTTCAATAGCTTCAGCTTTGCATTCAAGTACCAACTCCTCAGTACCACATCAAGAGCCTTCCCTGCCAGCTCTAACAGCCCATTTGTTTGCTAAATAGTGACACTTCATCCATCAGGCTGTTGGCTTCCAGCGCAGTCCTAAAGGTAACACCACCTTTTACTGGATGTTCGTTTTAAATCCATCTGGTTTTCTATATTCCAATACATGTATTACTGCCCAGCGAGGGCTCCTGAGGACAGAAGTGTCACCATCTGGAGATACAAGCCTTGCTCCGGACAACAAACACTCTTAGTAGAGAAGACTGATGGAGTAAATAGGGCAATAGTTCAAGCAGCCTCTTGTTTCAGCATAAAATGCAAGCATTGCAATGCAGCATGAAGTGTCACACTGGCTTAGAGCTGTGGCTCTCTGCCATTTCTTTGGATGTTTATGTAGCTACACAGAACTGCAAAGCAGAGGCCACTGCATTATTGACCTCTCCTTGGTGCACCAAGTGCCTATATCTCATGTTGCTTCCTTTTGAAAGTAGCTGTCAACAATTCCATAGGCTAAGGCTGGCGCTCATTGCCAGAGGTTGTTAAATGAGTAAAGCTTTCAGAGAACAACAGCCTCATGGCTGAAACACAAGGTTGGAGAACCCTGAGAATCTGTTGCTTTACAAGTCACGCCATGCACCCCAGTAAGGGTGGCCAGAGCCTTCTGCAGAGACCCCTCATGTGCCAATGAAGCTGCGAATGCCTGCTTTGACACAGCAAGTGACAACGCGCAAGCACTGACCCAGGATAACCCCAGCTCCAGTATTTACAGGATGAGACAGAGGACAATTCCCTGGTTTTTACCCAGGGAATTCCACAGGATGCCCCCAGTGACCAGCACTGGGACCATGGGGGATTTGGTGCCATGGGGCTGGATTCTCTCAGGACACTCGGTCTCCAGTGAGCTTGAGCTCCCCACTCAACAGCAGCCCCAGAAGTCCAGGAGCTGCTTTTCCCCCTCACACAGCCCTGAGCTCCGGCTCCAGTGCCCTGGGCTGGGTGCTGCACCCACAGCTCTGCACAGGCTTGCCAGAGCCTCTGCTGCTTCCCGTGGAGGAGGAAGCACCGGGGGCAATGCAGTGCCTCTGCTGCCTTGGCACAGGGCTGAGCCCATCTCCCCATGCCCAGCACCCCTGGAGCAGAGCTGCCCCTGTGCTGCCATCAGCTCCGCAAGGCCCTTCCACCCCAACACAGTCACAGAAACAGAGGAGACGAGGGATGAGGAGGCACAGAGCACTGCTATAGCTGTGCAGGCATCATCAACAGGAGGCTTCAGAACCTTCTGCCGAAATCCCAAGTTTTACCATCTATTACCCCAGGAAGCCACATCCACAGGAGCGAAGGAAACAACTACAACAACCGGGAGCCACTTGCTGCAGTCTCTGAAGAGCCACCAAACAGACACAGCATCGGCAGTGGCTCAAACACTCACTAACAACAGGGAATCAGAGCCCCGATCCGGGGGGGCTCCTCAGTGGGACAACACATACAGGAGAACAGCTGGAGGGTGGCAAAAGCCCAACTGCGGCAAGCGCAGCCCCGCTGCCCGGCCATCGCTTCCCGGGATTCAGAGCAGTGCTGGGAATCCAGAGCAGCCTCTCTCCTCCATACTTGCAATTTTTCATGCTGTTGCAATGTAAACAGTAGTGACTATGGGTAAATGTTAGCTTTCAACGACAACCACTGTACATATAGATTCCGTGCAGTTTACTTTGGGTGTTTTGGTTAGAAGGTCAGTGCAGTGCTCAAATATTTGGAAGAGGCACAAAATTTATAGCACCTAAGAAATTACAGCACATAGTAAACACACATGTGCCCTATTTATACATCTATACATATAAAGAGAAGCAGCGTGGCTTTGGCAGTTAATTTGCTCCTGCTGGAAGGCAGGATACAAGAGGTAAAGCTGTGTGCATGGCCTCACCCCTCCCTGCTCTCTGGAAGCGCCTTCATTCCATGGCACACGTTAAGCCGATGCATATTTCTATTGACACTATTTAATTAAACCCCACTCTCCACACACACACCGAGCTCACACTCACGGCTCTGCCTCCACACCGAGGGAGGCCTCCTCTCTGCAGCCCCTGCTCCAGAGGTTTGCCTTTTGGCAGCATTAACCCAGCTGCAGAGAAACCAGTGCCATGAACCACACCAGCCCACTGGCACCCCACAGGGTGCGCCGTCCCATCCTGCGCTGTGCAGCGGGTCCCCCTGCCCTGCCATGGGCACTGCACCCCTGAAAACCTCCCTCTTGAGCTCTGCTCCCGCAGTGGAGCCTGACCCCCCCTTCTCCCATGCACACTTTGCTGTCAGCAGGAAGGGCACAGGTTTTCCTGACTTCCACATCAGCAGCTCACAGTCTGCCTCTGGAAGAGGACAGCCCACATTGGGAAGCTGCTTCTCACCGCACCTGCAAGGCCATGGAAGTGTGTGATCCCAGCATTGCAGGTCAAGAAACACCAGCAGCAGATCACCCGCTCCCTCCTTTCTGTACTAAATCCCAAAAAAAGGCAGGTGTGAAATCCATGGAAATCAGGACGCTGTCCCCAGGGAGCCCACACGTGCTGCCCCACTCATAAGGGACCTCTAGGTGAGGCAGGCAAAGCACATCAGTGTTCCTCTCCAAGCACAACGAGACCTTGAGGGCTCAGCCCGAGCACATGTGTGAGCACAGGCAGGGGCTGGGCCGTATCCTGCAGCGCGGAGCTGCCGCTCTCAGCCACCGGGAGCAGCACCAACCCCAAGGCTCCCATTGGGATCACCTCAGCGTGCAGGGATAAGGATGGAATCCCTGATCCTCAGCACGAATTTGCTGCTCTGGCAAACACTGCACCCAACTCCCTGCACCCCCCTTCCCAGCTCCTGCAGAAGGAGCCACCTCGCCTGCCCCAGCCAGCAGCTCCATGAGCAGCCCCATGGAAGCTTAATTATGGTTAACAAAGGGTTTGCAGCTGCAGCTTGGATTGTGACATAACAAAACTCACTTCTCCAGTTGTTCCAAGAGTGACTGGAGTTCACTGCTCTGCAATCCCAACAGCAGCTCCCGGGCAGCGGTTGAACACTGGGCTCTCTTTCTGATCGAGCAGAGGCATGAGGTTTTGCAATGCAAACCAGCTATATTTATGGAGCCCACCAAAGTAAGAGTGTGTGATTATTATTGAGAGCAAACAATGGGCTTGCTTTCCAGAATGCTCTTTCACAAGACAGCACTAGTGGAAAAGCTCCTGACCTGGGCTCAAGGGGCAGGCACTCAGCTCAGGGCAAACACAGCCCATGCGGGATAGCACAACAGGATGAAGGTTACCTATAGTACCCGATGTGAGTACTAGGATGAGCCTGACAATTGCTACTATTTGGCCACCCAACAGCCAGCCCAGAAGCCATGTTCACCCCACCAACAGCTTTCTGCACAGAATGATTTTTAAGTTATCCTGAAGAGGAAACTCCAACTTCTTTTCTCCCAGATGAAGACTTACAGCTTCAAACATTCACATTCTGAGCAGCACCCCCTGACAAGCTCAGTTTCTATCCTTTATATTCCAGCTGCACCATGGCTGGGCTGCTGCAGATAAAGCCACACTGGAGCTGTCACTCAGCAGCTTCTGCAGTGCCCAACTCCTTCTGGGTTGTAAGCAACAGAGAAGGGAAACTGAAAAACTTCAGCTCTTCACAAAGAAAAGACTTTAAAAAGCCTCAGCATTGAAATAAAACGTGGTCATTTTGATGTACATCCCTTTCCTTGGTTTATTTTTAGAGGTTTAGTTGCCATAACAACATAAAGTATTTTACTCTATAGCATAGACTGCAATGAGTTTGTTGCTCCTCTTTGTGCACAGAAGAGCCCAGAGCAGCACCCCAACCCTAAAGGGGAGGGATGCCCCCCTGCTCCAGGGCACCCACAGCACCAATGCAAAGTATTCATGTACCACAAATGGCCAGCAAGAACAAACCTGGGAGCTTGGACTGCACCTACAGCAACCCAGGCACACAGAACAAAAGCAGCCAGAGAAGCAGACACAGCAGCCCAACAACCATTGTCTGAGCAGCAATCGCTACTGCAGAGCCCACAAGAATCCCCCCCCTCACACCCCACTCCCCCTAGCCCAGAGAAGCCCTTACCTGTACCCAGCACCCTGTCTGCAAGCAAAGGGACCCTCCAACAGAGGAGGAGCCCCCGCGCTGGCTGCACATATAAGCAGGGCTGCAGGATGGGGCACACCTGTGTGGATGGGCACACCTGAGGTGCAGATGATCATTACTGGTCCCTTCCAACTGATACAGCCTGCTCTGCTCTCTGCCTGCGTGGATGGGGCACACCTGCAGCTCTGCCCCTTTTAAACACCCCCTGCCCAGCCTGCAGGTGAATGAGGGGCTCTGTTTGCTGCTGCCCCCTGCCCTGGCCCGTGGCTGGGCGCTGGCTTTAGTGGGTCTCCCCATTTCCGTGCTGATTGCATGTGACCTTTTGAAGGGCTGTTTTTGCTGGTAAATGCTGTTGTTGCTGTAGCCACAATGACCTAAGACCATCAGCAAGGGAGGAGGAGATGCAAGAGTGCCTCTTGTGCTGGTTGCGTACAGCTGGGGCCGAGGGGGCTTGTTAAAGCTTGTCCTGCTGCCCAAGAGCTGGGGCTGTAACCCCTTCCCTGTGTGCTCAGCTCCCGGGTCAGCGAGCACGGGGTGGTTGTTGTGGGGTCTGCTGCTGCCAGCCTTGGCACCCCAGGGCCCTCGGCAGCAGGCAGAGCCTCGCCGGGTTACTCATGTTCAGAAACTGCTTTATTGTTTCAAAGCATGTCGTATCTGAAATGCATTTCTTCTGCTTGAGCAGCGCTCTGCTTCCCTAGAGCTGCCTGGTCACCAGGGAGCTGGGATGTGGAGCCGGTTCAGGCAGCAGAATGGCTGCTAAGTGCAGTTTTCACGTGTTTTCAGATATTTATGCTCTTGTTTACCATTTTCTGCAACAGAAGCAGCAGTATCATCTCATACAAAACACACCAGAGGCAGTGGCAGCAGGTGAATGCTCCTGGACACTCCTGCTCGTCTGAATCCTTGGGGAAAAGCTCTGCTGGTGGCAGCTCCTGTGGCAAACCAGGCTCCAGCACCCAGTCCAGGTGGCGATGGGCACGCTCACACACAGTGCGTGGCTGCAGAGAGCACATTCCGTGTTCAAGCAGCTGAAGGACTCTAATTCAAACCAGTAAAAAGAGTTTTATGTACAGAAAACACCGATCTGCCCCAGAACTGTTTGCTGTGCTCAGAAGCGGGCGCTCTGCATTAGGTCTGGTTTTAAACGTCTCTTGGCCCTGAGTTATGGCACATTAGTTATGGCCAGGGGCGATGAAGAGGAGTTATTCCTTTACAGGGAAGATGGAGAAATGCAGTTAAAAATAGCCGGTAAGGCACCGGCGCCTCCCTGCCCCCGCTGGATCGCCGTTTCCAAAGGCCGGGGGAATTTGCTCCCAGAACACAGGGAATTTTTGCATTACTCAGCATAACTCAGGGTGAGCGGAGGAAGCAGCGGCTGTGGCGGCCACGGCGAGGGGCAGAGAGCGACCTTCCCCTGCCGTCAGCGGCTGCTGGCCAAAACCTCGTTACCTTCCCCCGCCCCTCTCCCTTGGGATCCCGACACGGGGCTCGGCTCCTGGCGGAGCGGAGGAGGGAAGGGCCCGGGCAGGCTCGGGGGTGAGAGCGAGCTCACGGCGGGCTCTGAAAGCAAACCCACGCCATGGACGGGCTCTCGTGGGACCTGGTGCCACCTGGAGACCTCACCGGGGTCTGCTCCGCGGGCAAGGAGCGGTGGAACCGGGAACCGGGAACCCCTCCCGGGCAGGAGAACAGAGTCCCCCTTGCAGGGGCCAGCGGAGCTTTGGGTAACTCACAGGTCGAAGTGAGGGTTTGTTCCCTTCTGCTCCGGAATACCTGCGAGTGCTCCTAAACCAGCATCGCGGCTTGGAACCCGTGTGCTGGGCCCTGCGGTCATCCAGTGCTGCTGGAGAGGGTCCCCTCCTGCAGTGCTCGTGGGGCCCTGACACAAGCCTGGGGTCAGGAAGCTGATTCAGCTGAACGTTACCCTCATCCCGTTAAACCTGAACCAGGCGGTCCTCGGTGAGGCCCCACGCACCGGCACCGGCGTGTCCCAGGAGCGGATCCCATGGTCTACCAAACGTTACTGCAGCTCAGAAGCGGGTATACACAGATTGCCATCTAGTGGCCTCTGAAAATGAGCCTCATAACTTCATTCTCTTAAGTTTTGCTGGTGGGGGATGCTCAGCGAGTGAAACTATTGCTACAAGGCTGCTCCGGAACGGTCTGGCCCTGTGGCAGTGCCCAGGTCACATAATATCCACTCTTTCTTCCTTTATGAAACCTGTATTTGAAAGTTTCAGGATACTTTGGCTAGAAAGTAAGGCTAAAGAGTGCCTTCGGGAAGAAGGTTCGCTGTTGGTGTCACTTCTGTGTGGAACACCGATTGGAGGTCAGGGATGCTCTGATCATGCCCACACCTTACATCAGGTTTAGGGAAACCCCAGCAGCCCTGTCGAGACCCTCACACGTGTGGACCTGCAGGACACAGCCCTTGCCAGCAGCCAGCTTGAATTCAGCAGCAGCACTGGGTCAGTGCTGCCCATCCTGGGGTTCACTGTGGGCAGGAGCTCCTGCACACCCTCGGCTGCTGGGAGCTGCCGAGGATGCTCCCATGAGGAAGACTGGATGTGTGCTCTACACGAGCCAGCCTTGGTAACCAGCATCTGCACATCTCCTGTCACAGGGTGTGACTCATCTGACTTATTATGGCAGTCTGCTTTAAGATAAGTGCCTTATAGAGCTCATCTTTTTCCATTGCCTGCAAAGCTTTGAATGATTTACTTGTAGGACTACATCTGCGTTACAGATGTATTGTAGTATGTATATATACATGTATAAATGTATATTAGACATTAGGCAGAAGCTCTTCCATGTGAGGGTGCTGAGGCGCTGGCACAGGGTGCCCAGAGAAGCTGTGGCTGCCCCATCCCTGGCAGTGCTCAAGGCCAGGTTGGACACAGGGGCTTGGAGCAAGCTGCTCTAGTGGAAGGGGTCCCTGCCCATGGCAGGGGTTGGAGCTGGAGGAGCTTTAAGGTCCCTTCAACCCAAACCAGGCTGGGATTCTATGATATCCATGTGATTAGGCAAATCCCCCAGCACATGAGTTGAAATAAAGGCTGAAAGCAGTGAGAAGTATTGAGAACCACAGCATTATAAATATAGCAGTTAAAACCAGTTCACTGGTTCAGAGAATGATGGGGATGAGCTGCTGGTGATGGTATAGATTAATGAGCAAAAGGTAGAGATACACTCTTGTTTTGGTTTGTTTTTCCCAGCAGAACTGGGGACCTGGAGAGTGGTTCAGCTTTGCCTGCTCGGTGACCTCCAGACAAATCGTTCTTCTCCACGTCCCCGTTTCTCCCTGTGTGATACAGAATGATAATAATTAACTGACATCTTTGCAGAATGGGTTGACAAAAAAGGAAAAGGCATTTTATAGCAGAAGAAAACTGGAGCAGAATGCTAATCCATGAAGCTTTTTTGGCTTTCTAAGCTTCATCAAGTGTTGCATTCATGGGTTACTCTTGTGCTTGAATGTCACCCTCTTGCCAAGATGCATCATCTGCAGATTTTCCACCTTGCTTACTGCAGGCTGTAAATAAGAGCAACTAGATGACAGCAGAACAAAGTGGCAAGGGCCTGAGCTGGTAAAGGCTTCTGGAGCCTGTCGTGTGTGTGTGTTGCTCAAGGCAACGTTGATCCTGGTTTGCCAGGGGCTGGATGGGCTGCAAATCCCAACAATGCAGCCGGGCTGCGAGAGGCTCCAGCACCGAGTGGTGACAGTGGGAGAGATCTTGCAGTGGAGTGGAGGGGTCGAGGCGCTGTGCAAGCGCAGGCTGGGCTGTCTGAACTGCCAGAGGCTCTTGGAAGAAAGGAGCAGTGTTTGTGCATTAGTGAGCACATCCGTGCCCAGCGCGCTCCGTGGAGCATCCGTACGCCTGCCTGAGCCCCTGCTGTCATCAAAGGTTATGGACAACAAGACCATAGCAACCAGACCAGCAGCGCCGGGTGGTATCTAGACACCGAGCCCATCCACGTTAGAGTGAGCTGTTTGGGGGATTACACTTCAGGTTTCCATGGAAAAGACTCCCATAGAACATGCTTCCAGCCGCATCCCTGTGTAAACTGAAGAGAGGTTTCAAAGCTTCAGCTCAATGTTTTTAATGAGTGTAAATAAAGGGTTTTCTTTGCCATTTGTGTGCATGCAAACAGGAAAGGCTCCGCTGCCCTTTCTGTGTCCTATTCCCTCATCAAGCCAATCTATGTTTTTACAGGGTAAAATTTTGGATGTCTTGTTAAACTCTGAGGGATACTGAACATAAACAGTGCAAAGAACAACCATTTTTGACCGTTTATCCTCTGCATCCTATTTACAGATACAGACAGATACCAGCAGGAGCATCCCAGGGCTGCAACCCTCTTCGGGCCTGGCTCCAGCCTGGCAGCATGCAGGGTTTGGTGCCATGAGAGGGAGTGCAGGGCAAGGGACAGGATTTCCTCCATGCCACCACATTCACTGCACACTGGGATGATTTATGGATGCAGGGAATAGCCAAGAACACTCCCACCTGAACAGTGCTCCTGCCTCCTACATTTAAACACCTTCACAGCTGGGATGGATTTTTGCTCTCGCCCTCCCTGTGTTTTTCAGTTGTTAGAGGTACCGCAGCCTGCTGCTTAGCTCGCTCTGAAGCTCTGAGACCTTTTGTGGCTTTATTTCCTTCTGGTATTCCCTAAATAAATCACTGTATATTCACGAAGGCTCTCATGAGAAGTGATAGGAGCAACATGTGGCAAACGTCAGCCCATTCCATGCTCGCACGTGTTCAGGTGATTTGCTGGGAACCCCTGGCAGCTCCTTACGTGGCTGTGGAAAAAGCTGAGTGCCTTCATGGAAGCACTGGTGGGAAACTGCCCCAGTAACGGGCAAACAGGAGGATCGCTTTCTAATTGAAGCCCTGTATTCACCGCAGCAAGCAAGAATAGAACTGAGGCAGAATTAGGCCTTTTAAGCTCACTTAAAGCTCAGGCAGAACATTACAATCTTCACACTTACCACCCGAGCATCATCGCTTGACTGCTGCAAATTTATTCCAAATTAACAGTGGTGCGAAGGAGTGAAGAATTAATCCCATGACGTGGGCTTGGGCCAATCCATCATTTGTAATTATGATCTTCTTGTCTTTGACACTATGCATGGGTAAGATTTAGCTCTGCTTTATTCAGAGATGAGTGGAATCGCCAGAGATGAAGAAGTGAAACGAGGAAGAGAGGCCTGTTCAAGGAAAAAAAAACACAAAAAGCCTCCATGCAAACCTTGGTATTGAAAGCAGATAATGTTATTTAAACACTAAATAGAGGAACAGAAATAAACTACCCCATGGCATCAGAATTGTTATCTTGGCTGCGTAAACATGTGAATAAATAAATGCATTTGGTCTAAAAGACACTGAAATTAAGTTAACATGAAACATCTGCGTCTCTCAAAGCTGTTACTGACATACAAAACTGTGAATTCTCAATCTCCAGATCAAACCTACCATTACAAGATAGTTAAGTACGTCTAGTTTAGATAAAAGGAGCTAGATTGTAAGAATTCCAGGAAAGCACAAAATGGCCAGAGCAAACATCAAAGCCAATAATCGCAGCTCATCAAGCTGATGTCCCTGTTACTGAGCCTCTGAAATCCATACCCAGGGCGTTCTTCTTCCATGTGAGATTATGTTCACAGATCCCTTCTCATTGTTAAGCTTTTAAGAACAATACAACCGCTGAGCTTTTCTTCAAAGCCAATGTAATTGGATGATTTCAATGCTTTACCAAAGTGCACTTTTTCATTGGCACAGCCCTGGCTGGTAACTGGCACAAGCAGTCACCCATGGTGCAGCGCTCACCCTGCTCCAGTTGCTTGGAGCAACCCCCCTGCTCCTCCACAGGTCTCTGCAGCTCCAGAATTAGCAACCCCATTTTGTAATCAATGACCTGAACTGGGCCCAGTGGATTCTAGAGTTGTTTAACTAAGGGCTGACTGGTAAAATCAGCCACCTGGTTTGCAGGACTGAGCAAGCATCCCGCCAAACAACGACTCAAAGCAACCAAGGACCCTCTTCTCCTGTGCTGTGCAATCCAGCAGCACTCACAGCCACTGCTCGGGGTGTATTTAAAGACTGAAGTAGACCCAAAATATTCAGTGGTGAAATTGTGTCTGAAAGGCATTGGGAAGGTTAAAAGATGGAGTGCTATTTTTATAGTACTCTTGTCTGGTTATTTCAGCTTCTTCTCTAAATAACATCTCAATGGTTGATGGTGGTAAATGAAGCCATCAAAGTTGGATGCGTGTTCTTCTAGCAAAGACAAAAAATAAGCAGCCTATGCTGAGGTAGAAGGGAAGTAACAAGAGATCAGTGAACAGAGCTGCAAACAAGACTGACAAAAGTGCCTGTGAATATACTAGAACAAAAAGGAAAAGCCAAGAACACGAGCAGGGGAGGGCAGCAAGTGCTGTGTGACAGGCAGGTTAACGCGCCCTCCTTGGGTGCCCCCCACCAGAGCACCAGCTGCGGCCAAAGGCTGAACCCCGATGAGGTCAATGCTGTTTCTGTACATTGTGTGTCTGTGGAGGCTTGTGAAATGTACATGAGGGTGCTTGGGGACCTGGCTCAGCCATCTGGGAGCATCTCGAGGACACACGCAGGAGGCACGGGGATGGGGCTGCGAGTGCTGCAGTGATGGAGGGACAAATAAAACACTTTATAAGAGGAGGAACCAAGGACCCAAGTTCATGCCTACAAGGAGGCTGGAAAATGGTGAAAGGAATCCATAAATATACAGAAGAAAATGAGGTGACAACCAACAGCCAATATGGGATTGTACTGGAGAAAGCAGGTTCAGCAAACCTGCAAACCTGCCATCTTCCACACCTAACTGGTCCTACCAAAGACAGGGAAGCAGCAGAGGTGATACTGAGACAAGAAACACGGCTCAGAAACATTGACTGTGAAGGTTTATATGTGAGCGCACAATTGGGACTGCATCGCTACTGAATGTAGACAATACAGCCCACCCTCAGGCTGCAGCACTGACTGCTCTGATCAGCCTGGGGGTGGAAGATAAAGACGGGAAGTGGAAAGCTTTGGAGATGGGATTAGAGCTCAAATTGATCTGCAAAGTTGGAGAAAGGATGTGAATTGTTCAGATGGAGTTTAGCCCAGCACATGATGCTATTTTAAAGAAATGTCAATGCCTGTAAGCAAGACAGGTAACCAAGGGCTCAGCAGCGTTTGTGCAGGAGAGGGTTTGGGGCTGGCAACAGATAGTCAAATAGGGCTTGTTCAAGGAAAGAGAAGAATGACAGGGGAAATCTGGAGGAGTTCACCATTATGTAAGAGGCTGCTGCCAAAAGGAAGAGAATGAACTGTCTTTCATGTCTATTGTAACTTGTAATTACAAAGTGCATTAGAGGGAGGGAAAAAAAGGAAGAAATAAGCCTGACATTGTGAACCATTTTCTGATCATAAAGTTAGCAGAGCACAGACAAGGTGTTCAAGAGCGATTGTGCCATTTCCCTCCCACTGGAGTTCTAGAGGACAGGTCAGACCTATTTGGCAGAAATAATCTCGCCTTTACATCCGGTGATGACTCCTCTGAGTCCTCTCCACAGCCGAGAGCAGAGGAGGATGTGGGAGCAGGCACAGGAGGTGCCCATGGAGGCGGCCAAGGGAACAAGGCACAGGGGGTAATCCAATGGGCAGCATTAGAAAACCAGGGAGCACTGGAGGGCTCCTCGTGCAGCCCCAGCTGAGGCCCGGCTTGCTCTCCATGGTGGAGACTGGGACTCCATCACTGCCTGCCTGCATGTGCCCACCCTAGCCCCACAGTGGAGACCTGGAGAAAGGAGCTTCCCAGGGAACCAAATTAAGTGCTCACAAGAGGTGATGAAACAGGGCATCCATATGACTTTTGAGCCCTCACTTCCCATCTAACTTAACCTGGATAGAGTTCCACGAGAGAGGCCACTAGACTGCTCATCTGCCAAGTGCTACGTGATGGTGACAGGCCAGGCTCAAGCCTGTGGTTTCATGGTGGATGTGCCGTGCAGAGAGCCCCATCTGACTTTCCTGGAACTCTCAAATCCAAAAGATAAGCCCCTTTCTTTGTATTCTCAAGGAGTGCTGAAGTCTCTCAAATCCCATATAAAACAATTGAAGGTAATTCTGTACCTTGCTGGCTCAGGGCTTTAAAATAAACCCAATGGCCATTTGGCAGAATCTGGCTGAATGAATCTGTAAGAAAGCAGAGCAGTAAGTAACGTGACATCTGCTGGTGGTGTTAGTTAAGTGCAGACCCTGCAGCCTGAAGATCCCCTCCCCTTGTCTGAACCAGTAATTTTTACTTGGGACGGAACACCGGACTGAGAAAATCATCCTCAAGCACAGACAGAAACCAAGAGACTTCCTGCAATGGGACCAAAGCAGCTGGTCAGAAATAGCACAGCTTTATGGCAAGGCTTCCTGTTGCCAGGAGGGCTACCCAGCACACACAGCATCTCTGTGATGGGACAGGCCATGACTGCAAAAAACCCTTCCTGCTACAGGGAACAGAAACCTGACAACAGGAGAGGTCTGACTACCTGGGAACGGGATTGCTACAGATGCTGTGGGAGACAGGCAAGGAGGGGAAAGGCTTCCTGGTGCTGAGCCATGCCAGCCCCATGTCCTGCTTTCCAGCACATGGAAGTGATGTAGCGCAGCAGTGATGGGAGTGTATGGGGTGTGTGGTACACGTGGGATATGCTGCAGGCCCACCCAGTGGAGAAGCAGGAAACAGCAAGCCCCAGTTACTCCGTTCCTTCATGTCTTGTTAGGATGCAGTGTGTAACACTAAGGGCAGACACTCCAGAGCATCTCGGTGAAGACACAGAGTGAAGGCATAAGAGCACAGACGGAACATGCTTTCCAGTAAAGGCTTTGCCATTTGTTGGTACCCACAGAAATGTTGCTACAGAACCAAACTGAACTGCAGTCAGCAGCTACCTCAGAGCCAAACTAGTAACCTGAAAAACAAAGCCACTGCCAAAACACAAATCACGACAGAAGATGGACAAACTGGGAAAGGTACCTTTTATCTGCTGTGAATGGAAGTCATTTCAAGATCGGGTGTTACAACAAAAGTGGTTTTAAATAAGCAACACCAGCATTCGTATTTGAATGCTTTAGGATGAGTAACAAGAAATGTCAAGAGAATGCAGGCTGGAATCAAACAATGTTAGTATTTCACCTGAGAACTAGATAAAAACACTTATGTTAACAGACTGTGGCAGAGAGGTCAGATTTAGAAAGTAAAAATGTCCTATGAAGTATGAAAGGCAAATGTGGGAGTGAAGAATTACAGCACAGTCCTGTCATGCCATGCGATGGCAAGATTAAATTGTCTGAAATGGGACTAAAATTGAAGCAAGATCTAGGACAAAACACTATTACAGAAAAATCAATGGAATTGATTTTGAAAAGGCAATAAACAGAGTCAATGGCATCATATTAATTAATGTACCAGAAACGCGATATTTAAAACTACCAGTCTAGATGTAACACTGTGATTTATTAGGTCCTCTATGAATTAAAGTGCTTGACCCCTTCTACTCCCATCCACTTCTCCTCTGCCCCAGGAGACCAGTCAGGAATTCATTGATAAACTCCACAGCATGAGCTGAACACAAACCACTCCTGAAACCTCACTGCTTGAGTGGGATGAGCAGCATCCTCTACTGCCAGAGCAAGGGCTTTGTGAGCATGTACCTGAGTAAATAAAGACTTCTTCAGACAACCTCAGCAGCTGCATTGCCAGAGCCATACTGAGACAAGCCAATTTTAGTCTTCCTGCGCACTGTTTGCTCGTGCTGTGGCGAGGGAAAAGGTTCTTTACAGTGGTTTAACCTGTAATTAATCACTGTGGAAGCCACCTACAGCATCAGTGCAGGCTTTAAGAAACAAATCACACTGGTTTATGCAAGGTCAGCTTAATGAGCCTGTTTCACTAGAATATGAGTATTAGAACCCAGTGTGCTCGAGAAAGAATGTGAGCTTTTACACCTACAAGAACAACTCTGTATTTAATTAGGCCTCATTGGAAATCACTGTAATGTATTTGCACAAACACAGGACACTGTGCTCCACCAGCAGGTAATGTTCTTCATTGAAGAGTAAGAACTTTGTGCACCAGGGCAGAGGTGGCCCACCAATGCAGAGAATCCTACCAAGTACAGAGCACCACATTTTGCCATTTTGCTAAGTGATAAAGCACGTTCTGCTCAATGAAACCAACTCACCACTTATTTAGGATATTTTTTAATAACGTACCAAAGTAGAAAATTATCTGGGCTCTTCAATTCATTCTGGAAGGAAATTGATGTTCCTTGTGTGTGAGTTGTTCAATTCACTGTAACAACCAGTTACAGTACACAGTGCAAGTCAGAAACATTCTGTGCATCAGTGTTTGGTTCTTAAAGGCTTTAGACCCAGGACACTCCCCACAGCTCCCAATGACACAGGCAAAAGCTGGCTCTGGACCTTGGCAGTAACCTCCAGTGGCACCAGGAAGGTGCTTTCAGGAGAAGGTGCAGGACGAAGGGAAGAGTGAACAAAAACATGTGCTGGGCCATTGAAATCATTCACTCCCATATCACTACAGATGAAAGCCCTCCTTTGAAGCAGCACCCACACCTCGAGTCTTACCAGAAGGTGTTAAAGTAACACTGCTGACTGGCCATTCAGCTCCTGGAGTCTGTGAACAGATCATTCCATGGATGTGACAGAGGAACATCAGACTAACACCTGCGGTACAGTCAATGAGATGGAGCGCTCATGTGAAGAACTGCTTTTGCTCTCCCACTTCCCACACTTCAAACAATTCTTGTGACTAACATCCCAAACCAGGTTATAATTCTCGTTTGTGACTGAAGCAAAGACCAAATCCACTAACTGAAGAGTTTTAAACAGATATTTGGTTCAGTAATGAAGTTTCTATTTCAGTAACTGAACTCCATTAATAAAGATAGAAAAAAATCAAACCACCTTTTTCAAAATTCAAGGAAAATTTAATCAATATGCCTTAAATTATTATACAGTAACTACAATACTGACAAGCGTTACATTTTCAAAATGGTGTTTTTCTTGGAAGTACTGCAAAAGAGATTACTCTTTATCTACTAGTATGTGCACCATCAGGAAAAGAAACTCTAGTTGAAGTCACCTTCAGAAATCCAAGGTAACATATAGCTACTCAGACATCCAAATGTATTCTTATTTCAAGTGTGATAGAATTACAGATCCCTTTAACTTTTAACCATGTTTTCTAATTCATAATTTAAGTATTTTAAATCCTGAAATACTACCACATCAAATGAACAAATAAATGAGACCAAAGAGCTTCAGAGGATCTTTGTTAAAATATAGAAAATAGTCTAATTGCTTCTGTTCATTTGTGCATTTTGCTCTTGGTAAGAGGGGACTGGAAACAGGTCCTTTATTACTGCAGGTTTATTCAGAGTACCCCAGATCTACAGCACCTGCAGTTCTGGTAACTTTTGGATGAAAATCTATCCGTTTATAACTGCAACCATTGTCCCTCCCTCAGCCCCCTAGAAACAAATCAAACCAGACAAACACCACCCCCCTCCCCAAATGAACCCCACAGCCTTCAAATAACCAAAAGTTACTTGTCTAAAGATAGAGGAATGGGAAAGAAATTAACTTGAGAAGCATGGACACTTATTAAAGCTATAGACACCTCAGGTCAATTGAAAACAGTATTCAGAGTCCTAAAAAAAGTGAACACGAGACATTTGTTTTCATTGTTCCAGATGATTCAAACCAGGTCTAAGTGTCGTGACAGCAACACTACACAGTTGTTTGCAGCTGCTTCTGGTCCAGGTGCATGTCCCAAGTTGATGTTTCCATTTTGGCCCACGGGAGTCCAGCAGTTTGGAGAGTCTGTTCAAAACACGGAAATGAGAGCAAAGACCCCGTACAGCAGCGCGCAGGGGTATGCTACGAGGAGCTGTTGTCCTTCCATTGCTAAGGCAGAGATAAAGATTTTGGAAGCAGAAAAGCTGCACCAGCCAATGATTGCAGATGTGAAAATAATCCCCAGCATTCCCCTGAAGAGAGAAGTGAAAACAAGTCATACAGACCTTGTGTATACCTGCTCAGAGGAGCTGTAACTGGGCTCCTCGCAACACCTCTTACAGATCCCAAGACAAATTTCAGCTTTCATAGTTGACATTAAATGAAATAGCTTCACTAAAGACTTCAGAATGATATTATTCAATTATGACAGCATAAAAAATGCCCCAAATTAACTCTGTGCATATGAAATGTAGAAGCAGTGAGTAAAGTAACTGGTGCAAGTTCTTTCTTTTCAGTCCCCAATTTCACATGGCTATGAGGAATCACACCAATCTTCTGTCCATCAAATTCAAATTTGCACCTTATAGGATGATTACTTTTAGACTTTACAGATTTGACAGATTTGAATACAGAACTGTGAAAGCAGACTCGATATTGTTATTTGAGTCTACGTATTTAAAAGCTGGTAACTGACTTCTAGACAAAGCCAGTATTCACCTACCTTTTATCCACCTGGAGACTGTCAGTATCTATGGTTTTACACTTACTAAGGGCTCCTGTCATACTCAAATTCTATGCAGCTTCATCACTGCCTACGAAAATTCCTTTTAATAACTTCCTTCCCCACCTCACAAGAGAGGAACCTACTACCAAATTATAAAGTTTATGTACTTACTGCAAGGAAAACACAATTGCACAACTGGAAAGTAGGATCATTGGTAGAAGACAATATCCGAGGACACTGGCAACGCAGCCAAATGAGACACCCGTCACGCTCATTAAGTTCAGGAGACAAAACATCCCTACACATCCAATTACACTGATGCCATACACATAGCCAAACTGAATTTTACCAGCCTGAAAGTCAAGCAGAGCAATGCAGGTTAGTCACCAGAACAAGTAACACCTCCCACCAACACAGGGATGAGGGCAGAGTGTTCACCGAGCATCTGCACTTTCTCCCTTGTCCCCCACCCCTATATCTAAATTCAAGATTTGGATTTCCCACCACCTGAATTCCAGGACGCCTGTATGTTCTAGCCATCAAGAGGTACATTTAGACTCACTTCGTGTGTCTTGATGAACAGAGTTTGATTGAATTGTTATGCTTTGATCTGAGCTCCAAAAGCCTATAAATTCTTCAGGATTCAATCAACTAACTTCTCATGTGGGCTGCACATAACAATCCCTACAGAACCAGGGTATAAAGACCAAAAAATTGCAGTCTGGGGACTTCTTAACAAAAAAAAGAGCTGAAGTCTAAAACTGCTTCCTTTCTAACACCAAACTGCACTGACATAACAGCATGCACCCTGCAGGGACACAGGACCAGGCAGCCACTGAAGCTGCCACCTTGTGTGGCTTTGAGCTCTGTTATCCACTTACTTCCAGATCAAATTTATGTATAACCCACTTCTCTCTTTCCTCAAGCTCTATGGGAAACATAGGGAAAGTAATAATCTCTTAGGAAAAGAACATTCAATGTATCTATTAGAAACATATTCATTAACTTTACTGGCCTAGTTTCCATAAATAAAGTTACTTATTAGAGTAGGCTTGAAGGCCCCTTGGTACCAAACCACTGTGTTCGTGTTGTAGCAATGCGAAATTTTTGGCAAAAATTAAATGTGGTGCCTCAAGACATTCAGAGAAAAGAGCTTGTTATAACTATAGCTATAACTACTTCAGTGACAAAGAAGACGTTTGCTGCTGCTCTGTCATTTCATAATTGACGTTTCTGAGTCATTAAAGTACAATCTTATTTCAATTAAGCTCAACTAAAAAAAGCTGCTGACCTAGTAACAGGCATAAACAATTGAAAGCAGGTTTACTTTACAAGTGTTTCACCAGACTGACTCTTGATACTGAAAGTCATCTCTGACGTACCAGGTAATTTGGCTTTCCCCCCCCTCCGTGTTTCCAAGAATATTAACACACCAACAGGAATCTTTGGCAATTAGTATCTTACCAGTAATAACGTGGCTCCAAACGCTAGACAGAAGACCACTGGTCCAGCCAAATCAGTCTCATTCATGATGCTGCCATCTGCTACTTTCAACGGGTGCAGCACTGTTAGTGTCTTCTGCCAGATGTGATCAAAATTGATCCCCAATTCTACAAGTTACATGAAAAGAATTATGCATGGTCATTTCAGTTTTGCCTTTCCTGTCATTCCCAGCTGCTTCACTCAGCTTATCCCCAAACTGGGAAGAGTTCTGGATTTCAGCCATAAAGCATGTTATACCTTCTAATAGAGGAGGCTCATCCTCAAAATTACTTCCATAAAAAGACTGTGCTGAAGTCGAGCTGTACATCTGTGTTGGCTGGTAGATCTGCCCTGTGTAAGGCTGCTGCTGTTGCATCATGTCGGGAGGGACAAATCCACTTTGCTGAGAGTACTCATAGCCTCCATACTGCCTGCAAGGAATGACATCAGATCATGGACAGGCACACAACTGTATTTTAAACACCTCCCTGCAAAACCAAAGGTTCTTTTCACAGCAACCAATCCTTCCTTCGTTTTATAAAGTGACATTAGATGATCCCCTACTTGGATCCAGGCTCTTTGGGCACACAGTCATATCCATCTTTCAAATCCTCCCTGTTAACCTAAATGAGATGATTTTTGCTATACGCACTAGTATTGCTCCCTGGATTCAAGTCAGAGGCCTGGAAAAACGAGCATTATCCATTGACTGAATCCCTACTACAGGTTGTAACAGAGTAGTAAAATTTTGCGTCTCGAACTTATTTTGATATTGGCCATAAAATACTACTGACATCTGACGCCAGCATGGATTTGCTATTTAGAAAGCCTGTTTACAAGCTCACTGTCAGAGAAGGAAGCTTTTCACAAAGACACTTTTGTTCCCCACCATATTTAAAAAAGGAACATAGTAAAAATAAATCAATAGAGAAAAAAGCTGTTTTCTCCTTCCCTTGAGCACCACGCGTGTCAGGCATACAAGAAGAATGGTATGGACATTAACCATGTGATGACCTACAGGACATGATGCAGGGAAGGATAAAACAAGGATTTTCAGTTTCTATTTCACATAGTCTTGATTAAGTACTACCAAATCAAGTTATCCTGCCTTTGGAATACTTTCTATTATAAATGTTGCATGTATAAAAATATATATGTTGGTATGTCTAAGCTGAATCAAAGCTATCCTCTGGTCCTAAACAAACTCCTAAGTTATCTTCACCATTAATCATTTCCAAGTCTGACTACAGAGATTCTGGTACATGTTTCCAAAACATTTAACTGTGAAAACATAAACATGCAGAAGGAAAACCCAGATCTTGCTCTCCTTCCTCTCCCTGCTCCAGCAGAGCTCAGCACAGCACTGAGATCCCTTTCAGGTCACCAATGGGCATCGCCCTGCTCCATCTATTGCAGGGATCCCACGGGTCATGTACCTGACCCAGACCCTCAGCCTGGGGCTGGATATTCCCAGCAGCCTCCTCAGAGCTGCCCTGGCTGAGGAACATCGGCCCCGCTTCCCTGCTGATGCCCAGGAACCACCGCTGACATTGCCAGCTCCTTTATGGAACACTGCAGCTGGTTTTACTGCCTGCAGATGGACTTACAGAACACTGACATTCCCCTTCCCAAAGATTACGCTCACAATCAAGAGAGCCCACATACCCTTTCTTGCATTTTTTAATCTCTTGCTTTAAAAGGCAGAAGGCAGAGTACTCAACACACAACTGCTTTATTCCTCCATTTACAGAGCACAAGTTATGCTGCTCATAGAGCAGAGCAGCAGGAAGCCCCTGACAAGCCACAGCGGGTGGCCGGACTCTAACCCTTTCCTGACCAACCCCGATCCCCAGCCCAGCCCAGCCCAGCTCAGCTCAGCTCTGCACAGGGCACGAGCGGCACACGAGCTCAAAGGCCAGCGGGCCTTACTTGCTGTAGGGCCTCCCGCCGTACTCGTAGGGCTGGCTCTGCTCATCGATGCTGTAACTCGTCTGGAAGAACTCGGTGTTGAAGCTGTCAAACCCGGACATCGCAGAGGATCTGCAACAGAGCAGCGGTGCTCGCGGCGCTGCCCGGCCCGGCCCGAGGGGAGCGCCCCGGGACACCGAGCCCTCCGCCACCCGGCCGCGGGCCCTCCCTCCCCGCCGCCCCCTCCCCTCAGCCCGGCCCCAGCCGCCGCCCCGCGCCTCCCCCCCGGCCGGGGCAGCCGCCCGCGGACCCACCGACAGCCCCGGGCCCGGCTCCGCTCCCGCCGCCGCGGCCCCTGCGACGTGTCACCCGCGGCACGACCGCTTCCGGGGTCAGCGGGGCGGCGCGCCCGCACCGGCCATGCGCAGACCCCGCCCCTGCCCGCGTGGCGCTGGCGCGGGGGCAAGATGGCGGCGGCGGGGGAGCGCCGGGAGAGCGCTGCCGCGGCCCGTGCGAGTGCCCGGTCAGGGCTTCACTGTTCATCGTGGTGCTGCTGAGGCTGTGGCGTGCGTGACCGCTGCCTCCCGGTGCGCTGCCCGAAATGGGAAGAAAAGCAAAACCCTGGCTGTAAAATACGTGTAAAGAATCAGGTTGTGCCCGTATCTCTGTGGGCACTGAAGCAGCGTTAGCCCGTGCCTCTGTTCCCTGCTTTGCCTCGTGTGCTGGGACAGCCCCGTGTTCCATAGGACGACGGACACGGATCTGCGGTCAGGTGCCCTGGCTTTATCCCCAGGCCACAGCTCCCGTGTTGTTCCCATGGGAGTGGTTTCCCCGTGACCGGTGTGGATGCAGAGGCAGCAGCGTGGGAGCGTTGATGTGAAACTAAAGGAGATGGAGCAGGCTGAGGGGAAAGCGAGCAATCAGCGTTAGCCCTCCTTATCCTTACACACGTCCTCATTAAAGAAGGGATTCCTGAGGCCAGGCGGAAGATGTGCTGTAGCCATGGATCTGCATGGCATCGTTAAAGCCCAGGCGTTGCCTCACCCTCACAAATAAACTGTAGTTGCTGGGAAAACTCTGGAATGGAGAAGAATGACTGGGACTGTGAGGACACTGACGTGAAGCAGCTCCTTTCCTTCACAGTCCCTTGTCACTCACTGTTTATCCCCCTGGTTTCACCATTTTGCTCCTGTATTCTCATGTAGGGCCAGGGCAGAGGCTGTGCTCAGATTGAGAGGTAGAATTTGTCTGTATTGAGTACTTGAGGTGCTGTGGTGGGCGCAGGAAGCCAGAAGCGTGCATTGCTGGGCTCTGGGCCAGGAGCACCCCGGCTGGGGCAGTTTCTGACACTTCAGAACGAGTGCATGGTGATGGCTGCTGTTCTGTTTCCATTCATTCTGGCCCAGCACACAGGACAGTTATTCTGGTGCAAACTGTCACGTATTTAATCTTCTGGTGAGCTCACTGTATGTCACTGTGGGCCTGTTCCAAGCCTCTCCTGCAGAACCCATTCCATGGTGCAGCCCTGTAGGGCATGCAGTGATGCTGATGACTTGGTGGCCCTTTGCTGAGCCCTGTGACTTTGCTGCAGTTCACTGGACAGTAAAATGAGGCCCAGGTGCAGGCAGTGGGCTCTGGAACTGATCTGCTCGTGAAATGCTCTTTGGCTGGAAATCTGGGGGGATTTGTGTAGATGACCAGATTTTACTGGCAGCTTAGGCTGAGTCCTCTCTGCGCTGGGTATCTCAGCATTGCTGTAGGGTCTCATCTGCTCCAGCTTTACAGGACAAGTTTGTACCTGCCTGTTGCAGGGTGCAGCCTGAGACCTGCCTGTGGGTTCAAGGGAAGCTGTGACACTGCAGCCACACCACTGCTGCCTTCCCTGGGGACCCGGGAAGGGTGTCAATGGACAGCCGGGATCACCCAGCCCTGCCTGACGAGGTACAACCTCCACAGGCAGCAGTCCTTCCGTTCTGCGGTGTCACAGTTAAGCAGTTCCCTGCACAGGGGATCTGGCTTTGCAAAAGGCCAAAATGGCTCCAAGATGGGAAGAGTAAAGATACTCCTAACATGGGGTACACAGTGCTGAGGTCATGACAGTGCTACCCAGGGAGGTGCAAACTTTGCTTTACCTGTAACATTCAAATTACACCAGTGTTAATAAGAGAATAATTTGAACCGGACTGTAAGCAAAAGTGTCATTGAAACAACTCTGGAAGTGTGGGAGAAGGGAGAAAGGAGGGAGGAGGAAGTCTGCTGAAACAGGCTTTGCTATGGCAGAAAGTGTAAGAGGGAAGGGGAGTCCCTTACAGACGGGTGGCTGAAAACAACCATTATTTGTTTGAGTTTAGTCCTGGGATGCTGCTGTGAGCGCACGAGGTCTCTGTCCCCCTGTACGTGCTGGGTCTGTTGCAGTGCCACAGCCCCCCAGGACTGTTGGAACAGTGGGAGGCTTTGTTGAACAGTGCCTGTAAAATTCTAAAGGATTTCTCAGCATTGGATATCTCAGTTCTGGGTCAGAACATTACCGGATGTCCAGCAATCGTGATCTGAATGGGTGGAACATGGGTTTTTCCCTTGCTGTGAGTTTTTGAAAGCCTAGAACGCTGCACACTGCATTTGCTGTGCATTTGGTGTGTGGCAGAAGGAGGGGACAGCTTCCTTGGCAGGAGCTGTGCCCACACTCTGTACATTGCGTGATGGAAAACACATTGTCGCGTGTGTCCTGTTGGATTCGCCTCCTCGTGCCGTGCCCGTGCTCACGCGCGCAGCAGCTGGGAGAGCTCTGCTCTGCCTTTGCCTTCTTGCAATGGAAATGCATTATCCAGTTGAGTTATGAATTAAAGATCAAGGGCAAATCTGGATAATGCTTTACTATGTGCCTGTTAATAAGCCCTGCTTTGTGGCATTTGCTCTTTTGCCAGCAGATCCTTTTCCAAGGGAGATTCTCACATTCAGTGTTTCTCTATGCCTCTTCTTCAAAGCGAGGATGTGTTAGGGCTTTGACTCACACATGCTGCTGGACTGCAGCAGACGGGGTGTGCACTGTGTGCAGTTCCAGCAGTGGACAATGTGCTATTTTAGCTCAGTATCATACTTGCTTTGCTCCTTTTGTGGGAACTCGGTTTCCAGGGGTACCTGAGTGATGGGAAGACTGCTCCACCCCAGGAAGGCTCGTAGCTCTGTGTTGGCCCCATGTTTAGCTTGGAGACTGCTGAGGAGAGCTGGCTGTTACAGCAGATGTGGCTGGAGGATCCTTAGGTGGCACCTTCAAACCATTTCTGATCCAAAGCAGAAGCCTAGAGCTGGGAGTATGGGTTTTCTTTCTTCCTCTTCTGTGTGAATTATTGTGTGTAAAATCCACCCAGAGTGATGAAAGTTCCCATGTGGCTTTTTAGCTGAAATCTTCTGTCCAAAATCCAACTTAGATGGCTTTTTTCTTCTTTCCAGAATTACTCCTTCAGTTTCTGGTACTTCCAATTGGTGCTGCTTGGAGCTCCTCAGCGTCTGCATGGAGTTGCTAAATGCTGATAAACAGCTTCCTATTGCTCATGACACGTGGGCGACTTGATCGTATTTATAGGTTGTGTATTCATATGCAGGATGGAAGGGAGGTACACACACAGCCTTGCTACTACACACCTCGCTGGGTACTCCGCTTGCTTTCTAACACTCACCGCTGCCTCTTTTGGGATGCCTTTTTTTAGCACCCACGGAACGCAGTGGAGTCAGTTGTGCCATGATTCCTGAAAGCACGGATGCTAATTTAACACTTTGACATGAGGAGTGACCTCAGCCCTGGGAATGATGTCACGTCACTGGTGCACCGGGTGTAAGGATAGCTCTGCTCTGACTTTGGAGGCTGAATATTCCCCTCGCTGTGCTGGATGTTGTACAGCATCTGTTCACCTTCCCCTCCACGGGAGCTGCTTCCCTTTCCCAGAGGAGCTGCAGAGCTCTGCAATGGAGCTGCGTGGGAGCTGCGGCTGCACGGTCCTGATGTGCCTTACCTGTGGGGCACAGAGTGTTTCGGTTTCCCTCTCCTGCAGCTGCAACGCTGATGGATTTGGGCAACGGCTTGTGCTGAGCTGGGAAGCATTATGGGATGCTTTTATTACTGAAGTAATTCCATCAAAGGAAATTATGTTACAGTAAAATGATGGGAACGTCCTGTGTAAAGAAATAAAAGCAGGTGTTGAATTCCTTTCATTTATTATTTGAAAAGTGCAGGTGCATTTCTAACACTGTTGTGATCAAAATTCCACAGGTTTTGTTCTTGTCAAAGGGCTATAATTTTTAAACAGACTTGGAGTTTCAATCTGGCAGCATCAGCCCCTCACACGGTGTCAGGATGCTGCACACAAGCTCATCAGGAGTCACAGGTTTTATATGACCTCCCATCTGCACATTAGAGGTACATTAGGTTTCCACTCAGGCCTCAAGCCTTTTGCCAGGTTGTTCTTTGCCTCGTGGTTTGGATCATGACCATTCCGTAGGCTCGCAAGGGGTGTATTTGAACAAGGATCAGTTTTTACTGGGCACATCCTTCAAGCCCTGCCAGTTGCGGCATCCCTGGCTTTATGAAAACTGATACACATATTATCACAGGATGTTAACTAGCATTAATAAGTCCAGGATTTGAAAAGCTGGTGCGATGCTCCTTGCTTTGATCGGGGCAGCACCAGGGAGCTGAGCTCTCAAAGGAAGCCAGTGTTTCACCACTCATTGTAGGTGTTAAAGCCCCTCATTGACCATACCCCTGAGGTCAAACTCCAGGGTGTGATTGACTGTTCCGCTCTCACATTTGCATTTGAAAAGTCTGCGAGAGTAAAAATTACTGTTTTCCTGCCTTAGCATTAAAAGTTGCACTTGTGGCACCAGCAGGTTGTGTTCACTGTTACTCTTTTTAATTATGGCCATGTTTTCAGAAGAATCTCACAGAAATACCTGCAACTTCAGCAGTCAACAAAGCCAGGCTGCACACAGGGGCTTCCTCGCATGCAGATTTCACTCTGAAGCTGCCCCTCCAGCTGTTGGTTAGGGTTTGAGTGAAACGCTTGTATTTATTATAGAATCACAGGATCCCAGACTGGTTTGTGTTGAAGGGACCTTAAAGCTCCTCCAGCTCCAACCCCTGCCATGGGCAGGGACCCCTTCCACTAGAGCAGCTCGCTCCAAGCCCCTGTGTCCAACCTGGCCTTGAGCACTGCCAGGGATGGGGCAGCCACAGCTTCTCTGGGCACCCTGTGCCAGTGCCTCAGCACCCTCACAGGGAAGAGCTTCTGCCTAAGAGCTCATCTCAGTCTCCCCTCGGGCAGGTTAAAGCCATTCCCCTTGACCTGACCCTACAGGCCCTTGTCCCAAGCCCCTCTCCAGGTTTCCTGCAGCCCCTTCAGGCACTGGAGCTGCTCTCAGGTCTCCCCTTCAAGAGCCTTCTCTTCTCCAGCTGACCCAGCCCAGCTCTCTCAGCCTGGCTCCAGAGCAGAGCTGCTCCAGCCCTCGCAGCAGCTCCGTGACCTTCTCTGAACTGCTCGAGCAGCTCCATCTTTATCACCGCGGGTAACCTGGTTCTGCCGGAACCGGAGCGTGTGGCCGCAGAGCTGGGCTGTGCGGTGCGGTTGTGACCGGCCGCGGGGGCCGAGGCGGGCGCGATGCGGGGAGCCCCTCACCGCGCCTCACGGCTTCCTTCCGGCGGCCGCTCTGTGCCTCGCGGCCCGGGGCTGCGCCGTTACCGGCCGGGTCCCGGCGCCGCCGCCCGCGCTCCCCGGTTCCGCTCGGAGCCGCCGGGACGGTTCTGCGCGATCGCCCAAAGCCGCCAGGTGGCGCTGCCGGCGCGTGCAGGGCCGGGGGCCGCGCCGGGCTCCGGCCGCTCCCCCCCCCCGTTCCCCAGCTCCCGTCAGAGCGCACGGAGGTGCGGGACCGCTCCCGCCGCGCCCCCGCACCGGCTCTCGGAGGGCTCCGGCCCTCGCCGGGGACATGCGGAGCGCCAGCAGCGGGGGGAGCCCACGGTCCTGCCCCACAGCCGCGGGCGGGCGCGCTGGGAGCCCCCTCCCGCCGGGATCCCCCGCCCCGCCCGCCCGCGTCGCCGGCTGAGACCGCGGCGGTGGCTGCGCGGAGCCGGCAAAGGCACGTCCGGGCGGCGGGCGGGCGGGCGGGGGACGGGCGCTGCCGGCCGGAGCGGGACGAACTTCACCCGAAGTGAGCGGGGCGGCCGCGGCCCGGCGCTGTCTCGGTGCTGGCGCTGTCCGCGGGCTGCCCCCGGCGCTCGCCCGGTCCCGGCCCGACTCCTTTAAGATGATGCAATCGGCATCGCCCGCCGCGCTCCCGGCCCCGCGCCGCTGAGCGGAGCAGCGCGGAGCCGAGCAGAGCCCCGCAGCGCCGGCAGCGGGAGCGGACCCCGGCGGAGCGGCCCCGGCCGCGGTGGCCCCGGCGGGGCGATGGCTGTGCCGCCCGCCGCGGAGCCGCCGGAGCCCCGCAGCCCTTAGCGCCGGCTGCGGGGTTTCTGCAAGTCATCTGAGGCTGCCGGAACGCGCGCCCCCCCGGGCCGAGCTCCCCGAGCCCCGTCTGATTCACTCGGGGGTCGTTGCGGGGCTTTTTCTTGCTCTCCCCATCGTGCTGTGTGCTTTGGTCTCTGTCGTCACCTGCCACGGTTAACTTGTGAGTCGGGTTAACTCTTGAGACCTCCACGGATGTTGCTAAGAGCACTTTTCCTGCCTTTGCTGTCCCTTGCTGGGATCGGATTTCGTACTCGCTGGACTCTGTGTGCCTGTCTGTGTGTTCTGAGTGTCTTGAGATTTTGCTTTCCTTTCCAAGAGCTGTGCATTGACTGTGACCAAGGTAAGGCTCGCTGTTCTTGTTCCCTCATGTGCATGTCTAAATGAGATGTTTCCTTAAAGATGAAGTATGTATTTTCCTTTAATCGGTGGAGTCATATGTGGTCGTTCCCTTGATTAGTGCTTGTGAAAAAGCAGTGTAGAACTTGCAAGATGCCAGACCCATTTAGCAGGAGACCTGGCTTGGCTTTCTAAACTGAGCTGCTTTTCTCTGGTGCAGCTTCTGTGATGCTTAAAAGGGTAATTTGTGTCCTGTGTTGTTTTCCCTTTTGACAGACCCATGAAGGACCATAGGCTTGGCTTGACCTTGATTTTGATGGCTTTGTTGGAAGATGTAATGATGTGATCGCGTTTTGTGAAGTGATTGCTCTCCAGCCTCTGTGGCTTAGGGTAGAAGCCACTTCTGCCTCCCTGTCACTCATGGACAGTTTGGTTTTTTTTTGAACAAACCTTTTGGCTGTTTTTCTTTTCTCACTTCCCCTTTGCCCCCTGTTTCTCCTCAGTGTTGGAAGCTTTATTCTACCCTTTAATGTGATTGATAGTCCTGCTGCTTCCTGCTGCTGATTTCTGTTTTGAAGTACAATGGCTCTGAGTGGCAACTGCAGGACTTACCTTCCTTCTCGAGAGCAGGGGTCGGGGCTGCACTCCTTCCCAGAGGTCGTGGAGCTAAATGTGGGTGGCCAGGTTTACTTCACTCGCCATTCCACCTTGGTTGGCACCCCTCACTCCCTGCTCTGGAAGATGTTCACCCCAAAGAGAGACACGGCCAATGATCTGGCCAAGGACTCCAAGGGAAGATTCTTCATCGACAGAGACGGTTTCCTTTTCCGCTACATTCTGGACTATCTCAGGGACAAGCAAGTGGTTCTGCCTGACCACTTCCCAGAGAAGGGCAGGCTCAAGAGGGAGGCTGAGTACTTCCAGCTCCCAGACTTGGTCAAACTCCTGACTCCCGATGACAAGCAGCAAAGCCCTGATGATTTTTGCCACAGTGACTATGAAGAGGTCTCCCAAGGCAGTGACACAAGAATATGCCCACCCTCGTCGCTCTTACCGCCTGATCGCAAGTGGGGATTCATTACCATCGGGTACCGGGGGTCCTGCATTGTGGGCAGGGAGAGCCAAGCAGATGCCAAATTCAGGAGGGTCCCAAGGATTTTGGTTTGTGGAAGGATTGCTCTGGTCAAAGAGGTCTTTGGAGAAAGTTTGAATGAAAGCAGAGACCCAGACAGGGCTCCAGAGAGGTACACCTCCCGGTTCTATCTCAAGTTCAAGCACCTGGAAAGGGCTTTCGACATGTTATCTGAGTGTGGATTCCACATGGTGGCCTGTAACTCCTCGGTGACAGCTTCCTTTGTCAACCAGTACACAGATGACAAGGTCTGGTCCAGCTACACCGAATATGTCTTCTACCGTAAGTACAAGCCATTTCTGAGGGAAATGCGACCTGCTTTAAGCTGCTGCCTTCTGTTGGCCGTGCAGTTCTCAAAGCCCAGAGTGCAAATTGCCTCCTGCCTGCCGCGCTCTGAGGCTCACTGGGGTCTGGGGATCCGCTTCAGGTTAAGCTTTCGCAGTGTAAGGCAAGGCCGAGCCCGGTGGCTTGGTCCTGGCTAGGTGGCAGCACAGACTGCCAGAAGCGCCCAGCCCTGTGGCCCGAGGGTGCTGCTGCCTCCGGCGGTGTAAATCACGCCTCTGACTGCCCCGCACGCTCTCGAGGCGGCGCGGGATGGAGCCTGAGCCTTGCGAAGACACTGCAGTTAATTACAGAAAGTCTTCACATGGGATTCCATTTACAAAGGTAATGGCTGCTTGGTAATAGTCAGGCGCAGTCAGCCAAGCCATCTGTCAGCAAAGCTGACACGCTTGCCCGCAGGGAAGGGAAAACAAAGTCCCGTCCCTGGCTGCTTTTCCACAGGGAGCCTCCTCGGAGCCAGCCGGTGTGCTCTGGAATGAGGGCTCGGAACAGAAGGATGCGATTGCTGTGCCGTGTTATGCAACATGCCTGTGAGAACCAAACTGGCCTCGGAATGGGAAGTGCCTGCCCTGCTTCCCGCAGTCACAGCGGATCATATGCTGTTGTGGTGATTTTACCTGATAGCTCTGGCAGGCTCATTAACTTCCTAAGTTGCTGTTCAGGTGGAGGCACCGTTACTAATGGTAACTCCAGGGTAATTTTGATTCTATAATTCCATACCAGAACGTCATTCCACAACTGCTGTGCTTAAATATTTGAGAGGCTCATGCGGCTCTTCCTCCATTTTCACTTCGGGAGGGAGAAGGATGGGGCATTTCCCAGCCCGTTGGTAGAAATGGGCTTCAGGCAGCGGCTGCATTGGCAGCGGGGCTGGGGAAGGTGATGCTCTGCCATGGGCACTGTGTGCGAGGCTCACTGGGACCAGGCTTCTACCAAGGAGAGATGGCAAAAGTTTGGGATGAAAGATGTATTGGGAAGTGAACAGTTTGTGTGTGATACCCCAGTCAGCACCATCTACTCTGGTGTCAGGGCTCAACAGGCAGCCCTGATCTGCTTATGTAATGGTGCTTAAGTTAGCATCCTGAAGCCATCTGTATTTCTGACGTGCATAGATTTACTTAAAATTAGTTTTCTAGCTGGATTTCTTAGCAAAATGGTTCTAAGGTCATGGATTCGCTTACATTCCAACAGGGAGGGATGAGTTCTGTTATTAGGCTTCTTCTGCTTGAAATCGCAGTGTCTTGTACAAGTTTTAGGAGGAGAATTACTGTAGTTAAAGGAATGGATTAGGATAAATTGTGTTAGCATTTATATATAAAATCAGAAAAACAGATGAGTTCCTTATGGGCACCAGGGTTTGCTCATTGAAGGGGGATGGAAGGGGGGTTTGCATGAGTCAGCAAACACAGGCTCCATTTTTATGTTACTCAAATTCCTACCCTTAGGGATTGCTCCCACATCGCTCCAGCCAGGGCCGGGTACCCAGAGGTGCCTTGGGAGCATTGGAGAGCAGAAGTCTACAGTAGGTGTCACAAATCTTCTCTCACCAGTGCAGGGGAAGCCCGATCCAATTCAGGTTCCTGGAAACCCTTACCCTGTGCAGCAGGCTTTGCCTTTGGCTCATGCCAGTTCTGTGGACTTCTGACACTGCTGAAGTTTCAGAGATGGGTTTTCCAAAGGGTCCTTCCCCAGGTAAAAGCGAAAACAGCGACCATGATGCCAAACCACTCTCTTAGCTCTATGCTCCTCGCTCTGTTGCGCTCTGTGCCATGGCTGCTGGCTCTGAAGCTGCTGATGGGCTGCAGAGGTTCTCCAGCCGCGTGCCCGGGGTCTGGCTGCAGCCTGAGAGCCGGCACAGAATGCTCCGGGAGGGAAGGAGCCCCCTTCCCAGGTTTCCAATGTCAGTTCATACCAAATTTCCCCAGATCATGTCATTTGGAACTTTGAGGACCAATAAAATTGACATCTGGTTTTCTGGTGGCATTACAACTTCTCTGCAGCTGCTTAGCCATAGTTACTTAATTAGAAGCTGCCAACTGTGTCTACAGAAGCATTAATTCATCAGGCTGTTGTGAGCAGGTTAATGGGCCTAAGCATGGGAGGTGTCTTATCCAAGTGGTTAGGCAGATGCAGAGGTGGCCTGTGCAGAGCCATGCCATGACTCCTGTGAGATGCATGGCCAGAGGGAGTCTTCAGAGATGGGAAAGGAAGGAGGAGGAGGAGGAAGAGAGAGAGGAAGGAGAAATAATAGAGGGAAGAATATATTTCTGAGGCACCAAATACATTGTACAAAAGCTGCTCAGAAGGTAGCTGCCTGCGGTTGGCATGAAGACAAAGAGCATTCTTCATGTGCAGATCCCTCTAAAAGCAGATCAGCTGGTCCAAAGGGGCTGGAACCTGCAGTGGCTCACATGGGTACAGTGTGGGCTGTTAACAGAGCGGCACGATGGGTGCTGTATGACGCCTTCTCCCCTTGTTCAAATTTAGGTGCTATTAAGGCTAATGGAGCTTCCAGCTCTCTGGGGAGGAGGCTTTCCCGAAGCACAGGGCATGCAGGGAGCCCAGTGCAGGGAACCCACAGCTGTTTTGCATGGCTGCTGGGAAGGGCTGTGGATGACACTGCAGTCCTCGGGGTGCTGCTCTGCTCCACTGAAGCTTCAAACAGGGTTTGGAGGCAGGCGGTGCTGGTGTGGTACAGCTGAAATCAAACAGTGCTTTGAGGCACGCACAGTTCCTGCGTGGTGGGTGGGCAGGAGGCACAGCCTGGTCCTGCTCACAGGTGGATACGGGTTGAAGAAAGGAGGTGAGGTTCTGCTCAGGCATCTGCTTTCCCTCCACTTTCTCCTATGTCAAAGACATTTACTCAGACTCCATGCTGGCAAAGGCTGCGTTTCAGACTTGAACCATTTTGTGGGTGCTGCCCCCTCCTCTCTGGTTTGATGATCTTTAAGTAAAACCTCATCTCCAAACACTCTCATTTTTGGAGAGGGTGACAGCCTGTGCTTGGATCTTCATCTTTACATGTTTCCAACCTTTGCAATGGGATGAATCAAAAGTGTGCACTTGAACATCTGGTAAATGTGGTGCTGGGGGCGGGGGGTGTTAAAGCATATGGGCTGGCTCAGCCTTCTGCAGCCTGGCCCCATTCCTGACGTCGCAGCAGCACACTCCTTTTCACCGCCTCCCATAACCTACAAACCAGCTCCTCTTGCCTCACTCCAGTCTTGCAGCCTTGCCAGGCTGTGGTGACAGCCCTGCACGTGGATGCTGTGATTGCCAGAAGAGCAAACGAGCAGGTTGGGAATGGAGAAGGCTTTAGCTTCAGAGAGCAGATCAGGGACAGGGCAGGCTGGGTGCTTGTGTCTGTGGAGCAGTGAGGAACCGCATGACATGGCAGTGGGATGGCGTGGGGAAAACAGCACAGCAGCCCGTCTGCATAGTGCTACTGCCCCCAAGCCTCTGATGCCATGTCCCTGCTCTCTCTGAGGTCAGTCACTGGTGATGACAATAATTACCTGGAAACAGAATTAATGTTTTCCTATAGGAGGAGAGGGGTTGACAAATTCTCCTTCCGGTTCAGTAGCAGAAAAGAATAGAGGGATTTCAGATAAACTGTTCCTGCCCTTCCTAAGGCCGTGCTTTGAAGTCTGAGCAGGCATGAGGAAATCAGGACAGCCGGTCTGATTTGCTGAAACCTTGCCCTGCGCCGGCCACTTGCATGTCTGCACATGGGGAGCAGCTCAAGCACCTGCAGATGTTCCTGTGAGATGTTCCTGGCTCTGTAGCTCGGAAAGCCCCAGATGAGTGATCAGGCTCTGGCTCCTCAAGGGCATGTGCTGCTGCCTCTGCTCGCACTAGGGACAGTTGTAAATGTGGGCTGCCTCACAGTACTCTTTCAAGGAGGTGCTGGCTGGGAGAGCTTTCCTCTTGCTGGTAGGAGGCTCTTGAAGTAGGTTTCTGATTATCCTGGCATAAACAGAAGAATCCTCCTGGGGGGGGATGTGCATCAGGAAGGAGATGTGAAACCCTCTGTGAATGCGCTCTGATGGCCGTCCATTGGACATGTACATCTGGGATGATCCTGGTGTTCTTTAGACAAGATGATCCACTTGGGATTAATGCAGCCAGCCGCAGCCTGTCTCTTTGCATGTGTGAACAGAGCTGAAAGATCCCATTCTGATGTACCTACCACTGACTCATAAATTAATTGTGTGGTAGAAATTTGACTAACAAAACCGAATGCTCTTGTACAGTGATACCTACAGCTGTGCTGTCAAATGGGTTACGTGGGGAAGAGGAACATTGCCTGTTCTCCCCTCTCTTTGAACTGGTACTGTCATATGTTCCAGTAGTTGGTTCTGTCTGTTTTTAAATCAGTGGAGACCAAAATGACCCAAAAGTTAACAAAATAATGTCTAATCCAACGGATAATGCAAGCTGTCTTCCCTGCGGACAGGAGATGTTTCTGCTTCCAGGTAATTATTGTCATCATCAGTGACTCTGGTCCATCTTGCCAAACAAAACTCCTCTCACAGGGATGATCATCTGCAGGCGGTGAGGCTGGAACCAGCCAAGTCTGTCAGCACATTCATGTCAGAAGGACCTTGCTCCCAGCTTTGCTGCTCAGACTGGAGCAGCAGCTGAATTCTAACCAGTTTGTCATGGCAGGCTGAAAAGCTGCAGTTTTTGATTAGGGCTATTCCATAGATGAAAAGTGCTGTTATGTATTGGAAACCAGCAGTGTCAAATCTGACAGGTAGAAAAGTCTAAGAATCTCCAGCTCAATGGGTAACTGAAGCAAAACTTGGTTTAAAAGTTGGCTGGATGTAGGGCTCGGAGTTTATTCTATCAGCGTATGAACAGTGATGCTCAGGAGCCGGCAAGGATGGCATTTGGGTACTGGCCTCTGTCTCTCCCCGGTGTTCACACGCAGCTGATTGTTTCATAGCCCTTTGGGTATGATCTTCATTGACTTGAATATCTGGGATAGATATTTAGCATAATTGCACAGATCTGTTGCCTGGCTGCTCCCAAATGCCATTTGGCAATGCAGACCCTCCCTCTGGTGCAACAGCCGCGCAGCAGCCAGATTCCTGCCAAGGAAAGCCCTTAATCCTCTGTCCCGCATCCCTGGAGGTCTCTGCAGTGCAAGGGGGGCTCTGAGTTCAGGAGGCAAAACCAGCACTGCCGGGGGAGGGTGCTGAGTGGGGTTTGATCCGGTGCTTCCCTCTCTCTCCAAGCCGTGCTGAGCACTGCGGGTGCTTCATGCACTGCAGGCATTGGCGGGCACTGGAAATACTCGTGCAGGGCTCAGGGATGTGGGGGCCTGGCCGTGGGCATGGGCTGTGCTCACATCCTCACTGTGCCTGGCCACCACTCCTGCTGCTGCTGGACAGACCGGCATGCACGGGGCGCAGAACCCCACCGGGGACACCAGCACTGCTGCTGCTTGGTGATCCAGGAGGGGCGTGGGGAATAAAGGATTAACCAGGGAGGGCTGGCACTTAGGGGGGAAGGAAAAACTCAATGTATTTCGAACTGCAGCCTTGAGCTGGATGTTTTCCATGCACGTGAGGTCCCAGAGCACCATTTTGGTAGGCTGATCAGAGGAGGGGTTTGCTGTGATGTACGTGTGTGCTGGCGAGATGCATGCAACTCCAGTTGGGAGGTGCAGAAGCGGGAATGCCCAGTCTGCTGCCCTGACAGCAGTAGTGGCTGCATGGAGGGGCTCCCACCAGCCTGTTGGTGCAGCTCTCCCCAGCCTGGGCAGGTCTGGCCTGCTGTAAAACTTGCTGAAATGTGGTTGTGGTTCTCATGAAACCAAACCCAGGAAGGGCAAAGGAGCGTAACTCCGAGAACACAGCACAGACACTTGCCGTTCACTGCATAGCAGCAACATATTGCGCAGGCAGACGGACACTTGCGACAGGTTGGGTTTTTCTGTCCACCCATCCTGCATTGGTTTAAATTTGTAACCACAACATTTTCTCAGTTTCTTCTCCTTTTTTTTTCCCGGCTTCTCAAGTTCAAGGCTGACACACAGTAAATAATGGAGACAAGAAGCAAACTCTGAATTACATCTTTGCGAAGAGAAAGAGGAACCGGCTATGAAACTTGTCCGGATATGCATGGTTTTTTGTAAAGGAGGAAAACAGACTGAAGGGAGTAGCTCAGCTTGGTGGGATTGCTTCAGTAGTGGTGAATGAGCTGGCCAAGGAACCCTGCCTGAGTGGTTTCCCTGTGCTACTTTCAGGAGACAAGCTCTAGTTAGTACTGGAATACATAAAACATCGCTGCTGTTATTCTGCCTCCTGATGTTGACCCAAGTGCTTAAGGAGCAGTGGAGCTCAGGCTCCAGCGCTGATGATGTGTTGTTGATTTGGGAAGGGCTGATGCCTCTCAAGTCCATGCAGAGGCAGCTCTGGTGGCTGATGCATGGTATAAAGGCTCAGTGCATGAGGTGAGGTCTCCCTTTGCTGTTTCATGTTGGAGGCTGGTGTTCATTTCTGTGCTAATGGCCTCACTGAGGCTGCCTAAGGAACCTTGGGCTTTCCTTCATGAGTGCATGTCCCTTGGTTTTGTCTCTGTTGGTAGGATCTGGGTCAGTAACAGAGAGAATGAGCAGCAGTACACTGAGCATCAGAGTGCTGCGTAGGCTGTTTTCCTTAGTTTTCCCACATTAGCCTGTTAAATAAGTTTTCTAATGATGTTTAAAGGAAAGCTAGAAGTCTGGAAGTCAGAATAGTTTTTACATTTCAATGGCTGGGTATAAGCTTTGCTGAAACACCCATAATATACGGTGTTCACTTAGAGTGCCCTCCTGTTGACCACTTTGCATTGACTATCAGCTGTGTAGAACCATGGGCCGGTGCTGGGCTGAGCACTGCGCGGCTCCAGCAACCCCCTGGACGTAGGAAGCTGGCTCATAAATCACTGAAGATTTTTCCTGTGCTGCTTCTGAATCTACTCACCAAGTGATCAGTGATTTATAGGAGCTCATTGATTAGCTGCTAAGGCAGCTAAAAAATTCCTCTACGGAAAATAGAGTGGAGAGAGCCCCGGTTCGCAATCCATCCTGAAAGCCTCCAGACAAACTGCTCTAAGTCTGCCTGTGGAAACCTCTGTCGCTGTGCTATGGGGCTCTGGGGATTGTTGGGAAAAGACTGCAACATCCCCAAACCTCTCATTCCAAACAGGAAAATGACCCCACGCTTTGGTGTGTGTTTTTAGAGGAATAGGATCACTCTGAGGGAGCAACAGCCCAGGGGATGCTCGTCCTTGCTCCGAGCTGGGGCTGAAGATGGGAATGGAGCCCCTGTGCTGCTGCTGGGTGTTAGGCTGTGGCCAGGGCCTGAAAGCCAAATTTAAAGGAAAAATTCTCTCCCTGCATATTTTGGAGGAGACGTATTTGAAGACTTCATCTTGAATTTCCATCAAACTGAATCACAGTGTATTTTTACACCAGAATTAAATCAGGCTGAAATAGAACCCAGTGGATCATGCTGATTTTGACTGAGTTTTGCACTTTAAATATTCTCAAAGCCAAAAACTGAGAGCAAAGCTTGAGTGGGCAAAAGCAAAGGCATGTCATTGGAGAGCCGGGGAAATGGGACTGTGCCCCTACACAAGGAATTTTACCACTTTTTCTCAGCTCACAGTTTTCTCTGGTGGTGCTGGCAAGTCCAACATTTTGTTCCCTAAAGGACCAGGAGGATTGCGGAGGCTGATCCCGGGACCGGGAAATGAAAAGGGTTTCTTGCAAATTTACTGCTTGCGTGCCCATAGGACAGCAGGATTACTGATGACACCTCTGTCTATAATGTACTGATCACACCTGTATCAATAATGTACTGATCACACCCATATTAATAATGTACTGATCACACCTGTATCAATAAGGTACTGATCACACCCATATTAATAACACACTGATCACACCTGCATCAATAAGGTACTGATCACACCTGTATGGACAGTGGATGCTTTCAGGCAAACCTTGACAGGATTTTCTCTTGCAGGGTCGGTGCCTTAGTGTGTTATCTTATGGCAGATGAGCGTAGGCTGGGCAGGAGCAGGAAGACTGGGGCATCCGAAGAAAATGAGATCTAAACCACAAAAAGATCAGTAATGAGGGAGTTGATGAGTTGCTGCTTGTTTCAGAAGTACGTTGGCTTTAGTTTATTCTCTAGTTTTTAGGTGATCTCAAGGTTGGTGCAGGGAGCTGGTCCTCAAGGGCTTTCTCAATCTTGCCATCACCTCCTAAAGCACAGGACTTGTAGGTTAGAGATGGTTTGTACCCATGGCTCGAATGAATTCTGTCATTCCTTTGGATGCTGTTTCCCCTAAGCCACAGGCAGCCCGAGCCTGTCTGTACTTTCCCTGGTGAAGCCACAATTATGAGGATGCAAAAGCGTGTGTTTCCCAGCTGGGAGCAGAGGAGTTCCTAGCTATTCTTGATTCCATTCATTTGTGAGCATTCAAGAGAACAAATCCTCCATTCTCTCAAGTCAATGCACTTGTATTACGTGAGGATTAAATCATTCCCTTCCTTCAATTCAGAGCGCAGGTAGAAAGCTGGCCTGCCTTACTTCTATTCCACAGACAATATTAAAAATGATGATAAAAGTGCTTTCACCAGTAAAGATTTGATTGAAGAATCTGCTGCTTTAGAGTCCTGGGAGTGAAGGCAGAAGTCAAATGATACCATTTCATGAACACTGCCAGGGATGGGGCAGCCACAGCTTCTCTGGGCACCCTGTGCCAGTGCCTCAGCACCCTCACAGGGAAGAGCTTCTGCCTAAGAGCTCATCTCAGTCTCCCCTGTGGCAGGTTAAAGCCATTCCCCTTGGCCTGTCCCTACATCCCTTGCCCCAAGCCCCTCTCCAGGTTTCCTGCAGCCCCTTCAGGCACTGGAGCTGTTCTCAGGTCTCCCCTTCAGGAGCCTTCTCTTCTCCAGCTGACCCAGCCCAGCTCTCTCAGCCTGGCTCCAGAGCAGAGGTTTGAGTTTGTGTATTCCCAATCCAGCAGCAGCAGACCGGGGATCATGCCACATCTGGGCACGACCACGGCTCCCGCAGCACTCACTGCTGCTGAGCAGAGCCAGCTCTTCTTCACTTTACATTCCTGTTCCCGCTGTGGCTGGTGGCTCTGGTACAAACAGCATCGTACTGGAGCTGTGTCTAAAGGCATCAATAGCTTTTCTTTGCAAGAAGATGGCCAACCTCCCAACAGCGAAGGAAGAGCCAACCTCCCCACGATCCCTCATGGAGGCACTCTGCTGCGCATCTCCTGCAGCACAGGCAGTCTTCTCCTGGATGAAAGCTAAAAGCTACCTGGCAGGTAGTAAATAAATAATTGCAGGGAAATATTGCACATAGATTTCTTGGGAACAAACTTAATTACATTTTGTGAACATGCCTACGTAGTTCCATTGATCAGGAAAAAAAGGATGTGTGCTCTGTCTTTAAGATTTAAGTGCTTGACAGTATTGTCTTCCTCCCCTCCCTCAGTTAAATTCGCTTTATATCCTACAGTGGAAAGGAAATGCATTTCTGTTTTGCTTTCTTGAGGAAATTGATCCTAATCAGCACAGGACATGATGTATGGGTTGTCACTCTACAGTATTGCTAAGCAAAAAAACCCAAACAGAAATGACTAAAGAAGGCTGGGCAGATATTATATTAATTTCCATCTCAAAATGGATTTTTTCCCACTAGGACCAATAAAAAGGAAGCAGAGGCTTTCAACAGCCTCTCCAGCTATAATTAGTTAAAAGAGGGTATGAATCTTGCAAGGCTAATTTAGCAAGGTAGGTTTTTTTAGACACTTCACAAGATGTTTTTTTGCCATTGAGTCCAAACTCATCCTTGAATTCACAATCCCAACCACCCCGGGTGTTGCTGGGATCTCAGCATCTCCTCCTCCATCCATCACAGAGGCAGACAGGGGGTGACCCCATGGGTCTGACAGAGGTGCAAAAGGACCAGCGAGTCCCAGCCACCTCCATGGCCCAGCAAAGGCTCGTGCCAAGGGACTTGATCCTCATCCCAGCAGTGGTAAATCCCTCCTCTGGAAGGGCTCTGCTGGGGCTGCCAGCTCTGCAGGATGGCAAACGTGCTTCTGTGCTTGAGAACAAAACATCCCACGGGAGCCCACAGGGTTCCTTCTGTTTGTTTGTCACTCCCTGGATGTCCTGCCCAAACGGCCTCTTTACATTAGGGCTGTGCGAGCAGCCCTGGGAGCACAAACGTCCTGGGCCTGTGTCCGCACCCCGCGGGGAGCAGCGAACACCCCGGTGCAGTTTGCTCCGGGTTGGCTGCTTTTCCTTCCCCAGATCATTCCAGCAGAGCAGCGAGCTGCGTGGTGCAGGAGGCGGCTGCGTCCCTGCTCGCGTGGTCGTGCTTTGGCATACTGGTACAGTATTAAAGTCCCAATTGAACAGATGGTGTCAGGATTTCAGCTCGAGCTGCAGATGGTCCAAGGAGTGAACTTGCACACTTGTTATTTTTATTTGAAACAGGTTAAGAACAAATTACTTTTTGACAATTGTTGTTATTGCGCTACTCGTCCTTTTCCTTTCCCTCTGCGTGCGTGTTTGCATTTATGTGTGTGGCTGTGACATAGAATCATAGAATCCAGACTGGTTTGGGTGGAAGGGACCTTAAAGCTCCTCCAGCTCCAACCCCTGCCACGGGCAGGGACCCCTTCCACTGGAGCAGCTTGCTCCAAGCCCCTGTGTCCAACCTGGCCTTGAGCACTGCCAGGGATGGGGCAGCCACAGCTTCTCTGGGCACCCTGTGCCAGCGCCTCAGCACCCTCACAGGGAAGAGCTTCTGCCTAAGAGCTCATCTCAGTCTCCCCTCTGGCAGGTTAAAGCCATTCCCCTTGGCCTGTTCCTAAAGCCCCTCTCCAGCTTTCCTGTAGTCCCTTCAGGCACTGGATCTGCTCTAAGGTCTCCCCTTCAGGAGCCTTCTCTTCTCCAGGCTGAAATTTCTGGGTTAATTTAATAGAAAAAGATCTCTGCTGCTTCAAATCATCAATGTCTGTGTGAGCACCTCACACCCACTGCATGGCACTGATTTTCCTGTAAAGATCCCAGTGTCACAGAGCCCCTGCGCACATTCTCTGTGCTGTTTCTCCCACCCCATGTCCCACACTCAGGGAGGTTGTGACCATATGTTCCAGGCTGTGTCCTGTGTGCCAGCTCCATCCTGCTCTGGCTGCCTGCCTGCGAGGGCTGCGCTGGGGCATCTTCCCGGGGGGTGAGGCTGACGTGGCTGCTGCTGCTCCTCCTCTCTGCGCTGTTTGCTGCGGGCAGGTGGGCACAGGGCAGCTCGTGCCTGCCTCTGGTGTTGGGGTTTAACTGGGAGCCCAGCCCAGGGAGCAGAGGGTCCCAGTGCCTCCTGCTCTGAAACACACTGCAGGTATCTGGGCTCTTTAGACTGGGGGAGACGTTTCCCAAGGGTTAGATCATTGAGTGAGCGTCTGCCCAGCTTGCTTCTAATAAGGGAACTTGTTTCTGAGCTCTGACTGTGATCGAGTGACTGGACCAGCAAAGATAAATCTTGGTCTGTTACCTGTCCTGGATGCATTCCACGTGTTCATCCGGCCATGCCACTGCAGGGAGGGTTTCCATGAAACACGCTGCAAACATATGGCAGAAGGGCAAAGCCTCCAGTTGCAGGTGTAGGTATAATCAGGTTCATTTATTCCTCCCTCGTGCCTGCTGCCATTACTCATTCCTCTTGCATGCAAATGTACCCATCTCCCTGCTGCTCATCAAGCCCACAGTGGTTTAGAAGACACTATTCCTATCCTTAAACACAGTGGGTCTGGGATGGAGGCACCTTCCCACAGCAGGGACCCCTCACCCAGGGACCCGGCACCCAGGGACCCCAGCTCCCTCCATGGGGCCCTCGGTTCCAATTAGTTCTGCTTCCTGGGCAGCTGGTGCAGGATGTGAAGGGCTTTGGTGGGCTGGAGGGAGCAGCAGGGCTGGCTGGGGGCCGCAGGGACACTGGGGCAAGCTGCAGACCAGAGCGCTGCTGGAGCGAGATGCCCATGGGGTTGGTATGTCCCCCCTTGCTGGGGCGGCTGCGCTGATGCAGAGAGGGCTTTTGGGATCCCCTGGAGCACAGAAAAGTGCTCCACATGTTTTTGATAATTAGTGTTTTCCATAATTATCCTGGGTAGGATGACATTGACCGAGAAGGCCATGCCATAGCCAGAGGGCTTTGAGCTGGTTTGGTTTTCCCTGCAGTCCCAGGCAGGCTGTGCGCAGTGCCGGGGCTGCCGCTCGGCCTCTCCTCTGCTCGGCTGCTCGAGTGCTGATGGGAACAGGGTGAGTGGGGATGAGTGATGAATATTTCATGGGGAAGCATTGCAGCAGTGTATGAGAGCAGCTCCATCACATCCTCACAGCTGCCTCCTTGCTTTAGACAGCGTGGTTTTGTCTCCCCGGTTACCTGCAGGGGAAAGGACAGGCACATTGCACTGAGCCCCTTGTGGCACACCCCAGATGGCTTGAAATCAAACCCAGCCTTGGAACCAGTGTCAGTAGAGCTGCTTGTGTTAATATAGCCATAAAACCAAACCTGAACCCCAGTGTTGTGTTCCAAGTTTCCCCTGGACCATTTGGTGACATAAACCATTGCCCTGGTGAAAGGGAAATCTTCCTGTACCCAGATTTCCTACACCTCACCCTGCCATGTTTCTCCATGGCATGGAGTCATTTTTCTTTCCGAGCAAGTATGTAATGGTCTGTAAAGTGTATGGCACAACAAGTAAACTATTAGGCAGGATGTGTTTGCTCAGCTGTAGTGACAACTTCAGTTACACGCTCTGTTTTTGTTTGCAGATGCAGTTTTCCAGAGCAATAGCTATAGGACAGATTAAGTATTGTTTGAAAAAGTGATCAGAGATTTTGTTTGCAGTCATGCTGGGGCTCGTCTCTAAATATTGGAAGCATTTTAAGTTGCTTTGTGTTGATAATGGTATTGTAATGCCTTTTCTTGCTTGTACAGCTCGTCGGTGTTTTAATGTGCTTATTCCCAAGGGATGAAGTAACTGAAGAGAACAGATTAACTTAAACCTTAAAGAATGTTCCGTGAGGGAAAATCATATTTCCTTTCATCGGCTTTGCAGAAGGTTATTAGGTATTAGACTGTTTGTGTTTCTCACTGCTGTCCATGGCCAGCGCGTGGTTATCAGTGTCCTACTGCAACACTCAAGTCCGATACAGAAACATGGCTGAGCCAAAGCAGGGATGTTTCAGGAGCCTCTCAGGAGAGGTTGTTCACACCACGTCCTCTCCGTGGGCCTGGGGCGGGAGGGTTGTGCTGAAAGGGGGCACCCTGGCCTCTGCTGTGCCCCCCTGCACTGTGCGGCTGCCAGGGCTCAGGGGAGGCAGGCTGGAGCCATGGACCTCAACAGCACCGTGTTCAACCTAAAGCCTTTTCTTGTGCTCCTATCTGAAAATGCAGACCAGGGGATGCTTGTGTATGTGGTGAAGTGCTCATCCGTGGTTTTGCCTGTCACAACACGCCCCATCATCTTCTGCACCAGCTCGGTGTGCAGCAACACAGCCACTTTGGGAAGACAGGTCAGGTTTGATAGATTCATGGAGACGTGGCTTGCCAAAAGCTGTTTGCGTGTACAGGAGTCACAGTTTTACTGAGCTGCTCTGAACATGTCCACCTGGATATACCCTTATATAAAACAACCCCCTTCTGCAGGACAGGGACATGTCACGTCTGTCCCCGGAGGAGACCAGATCCATCTGACAGCTCTTGCTCATCAGCCCTTCGAGCTGACATGTGCTACCCACAGGTCCTGAGTAAAACCCGTGAAGGCCTTGGTGGCTGTGGGAGCAGGGCTGCTGTGCCCTTTCACCAGCACTGTTCAGATGATTTCAGTGAGACCTTTACATTCTTTCCAGGCTTTGTAGCTGCAGTTCTGTTTGGTGTGCATGCACAGCCCGATTCCAGTGTGCCAAATAACCCATGTATTTATTGGACCCTCCCAAACTGATCGGAAACACAGAGCTAGCTTCTACAACAAGGTTTCCTTGTGCTTAGAACCACCATTTCAATGTAGGATGATGCAAAACCTCTCTTGTCATTGTGCTTTCTCCTTAACAGCTTATTACTGTGCTTTCCCTAGGAATGCATCACCAGCATCCCAAATAGGATGTGTGACGTGGACCAGCAGCTCTTTAAAACAATACAGAAGGATCAATTCCACCTGGTACTAGTGTGGGATTTACTGCTCATAGCAAGACGTGTCCTCCCGGCATGCCAGCCTTCCCCTCCCGGCTGCTCTGCCTGGGCAGGCAGGAGTGGAGCAGGAGCCTGGGCTTGTAAAACCCGTGACTTGGCCAGCTGCATTGCCTCTGACAGGGTTAAAATGCCCCCACCAGTAGCCTTGCCCCAGGCACAAGCTTACTGATGGTCTGTAAACCTCAGGTAGCACTTGTACTTACCTTACAGACCCCCCAGGTCCCCCATGCCCAGAGCACCCTATCTCTAGATGCTGAACACCATTAGCTGGAGGCTGAACATCAGCTGTCAGGAGATGCTCAGAAAACCCACCGGAGCTGGCAGTGCTGGTGCATTGCAACACTCTGTTTATGTTTGTTGCAATAAAGAATGTGATAAAAATCTCACATACCCAACATTTCAGCTGATCAGAAACTGCCGTATTTGTTCGTTCTCATTGAGGCTCTGATCTGCGCTGAGAAAATAATTGGCTGAAGCAGCAGAAGCCTTTTGGTTTCCAATCAATGCCAGCTCTGTTCTGGAAGCCGTCGGTGACCCCACCGCGAGTAAACACACAAATATTCTTACTTATGCCCCAATTATCTGCTCTATAATTTAAACTCCGAAGTATCCGGTTGCCTTTGCACTAATTACTGTGCTGGCTCCTTGCGGGTGCCTCCGCCTTGCTAATGGCAGTTTGTAAGGTCCTGATGGCACTGCAAGACCCGGCAGGGCTGTGGAGGGCGAGCTGCGAGCTCCGCACAGGGAGCAGCGTGCCGGTGTTCGCATCACTGGTACCTGTGCTGAGCGCAGCGTGGGGATGCTCTGTGGTTTAGCCAGGCTCAGCGGGGAAAGGAGGGCAGAGGAGCCTGGGTCCGAGCTCTTTGGTTCCTCCTCCAGCTCCTCAGCTCATTCTCACAGCGCTGGGGTGCAGCCCGCAGGTGATGGCAGGAGCAGTGCCCAGGAGGTGACGAAACAGCCTGAGCCACCGGTACAGTGAAGTTCCGTGACCTGAGCACAGCCTGGTCTTTCTTTCCTGAACTCATTTGGTCTTGAGAAATGCCTCAGCCTTGCGCTGGTTTAGCAGCAGGACACGGCTCCTGCGTTCCACTAGCACTGCTTTAGCTGCTGGTAACTCCTGGGGCCTAAAAGAGCAGATTTTAATCTTACAATAGTCTCTGAGTTCCTCCTCTTGTTGCTGGTGATGACCCTGTCAGTTACCTATCGGAAACAGTCCCTAACCCGACTTCTTCTGTTGGTACAGCTATAATTGCGTTTGAAGTGAAGCCCATTTATCTGCAGGGGTGGGCTCTGGGGGCGTAGCAGAGGGCAGAGCATTGGTGAGGGGTATGTGGGGACATGTGAGGACATGAGAGCACTGGAGCAGTGGCTTCTCCGCTGCTTTGAGTGCTTAGAAATGGATTTTTAGACTGGTTGATTTTAAAGCTAAACCTGGCCTGAGAATTTTTTCTGTAGAGACAAGGTCCTGTGTCTGTTCTGGTAATCTGAAAACACCCAAGCTAACTCAGTAAAAGTGAAACTTCAGTGCATGATTTAACTACACGATCAGCTGAGTGATTCTGCATATTGAATTTATTTGGAGCTTAAGTGAGAACATAACGAACCTGAGCAACGTAGAAACCTAATTTTCTGTTAAAATAATCTGCAGGAATGTACAAATCTGTCATAAGACAGCCCAAGCTGGAGGAGCCGTTTCTTCACTGCTATTACAGATGGAAAGATAAACTTGTTTTCACGTCGGCTTAGAGTTTTGCTCTGCTTAGGAATGAGTATGGGATAAAGCTGATCAGCAGAAGCACAGATGCTTTCCCTAGCGCTTAAACCACGCTGCTCATAGTGATTACCGTAACGGAGACATGTGCTGGTATTCTGTGGATTTAGGGAGGAATGTCAGCCAGAGATGCCAAAACATCTGCACAGCCCCAGCCGCTCCCTGAGCCCGTGGGCAGCTCTCGATCTCCTCCGAAGGCTGCAGGATGTTGTCCGTGTCCTGGTCTCTGCCTTTTGCTGTGGAAGCCTTGGCTGGGCAAGACAGCTGTGGCCATGGGGAGGAGACTTCTGAGGAGCTCTTGATGGGCTCAGGCCTCTCCAAAGTGCTCTTGGTCACGGTGAAGGCTGAGCCCGCCGTGATTTGCTCTTCAGCCTTCCCTGCACCAGCCCAGGTGCCACTGCCTCCTCTCCACCCCCCCTGTAAAGCACATCTTCAGGAAGACCTTTTCTTCCCTACACCAAGTCCAGCAGGGCTGGGCTGTGTCACCACGGTAGAACTGTGGTTAGTGATTCGGCAGCTCTCGTCCCCCTCACATGTGAGCATCGCTCAGATAACACTCTTCACATGAAAAGGTTTCTTGAAATTCTTTAAGTGCACATTAAAATGCAAATCTGGCTTATTAAAGATTTCTGGAAGTTCTCTGACAACACATTTAAATGCAAATCACTGAAACGTGGATTCACTGTGAAAATCCAAACAATTACCGGATCCACATGCGGAAATTAAAATGGGACCAGGTTAAATGTATCTGTAGAATCAGGGCCACCTTGGCAGCAAACAGGAGGCAGCTCTGCGGAGCACTGGCCTGGCCTTTTGGGGAGCAAGAGGGTGGGATGGGGCCCAGTGCTGTGTCCTGGAGCTCCTATTGCACCATGGGGAGATCATGGGGCCAAACTCATCTTGGGTGGGACAAAGGCTCCTGATGTGGATCTGGACTGGTGGAATGCAAAAGCCCAGCTGGCACCTATAGTGAAGTATCCCTGATGGCATCAGATCCTCTTTTTGTCCAGTTAGGATGTCATCAACATAAAAATACACGTGTGAGAAGCAAAGGCAGAGCCCTTGGGCTTATGCAGATCTGGACTCATCAGTACCCAGGCAATACAAGTGGGAGCATGTGAGGCAGCAGAAGAGCCCATTAAAACACCTTTAACAAGGAGGAAGCTACAGCTGGGTTTGATTTTCCCCCAGATTATGCAGTGCGGGGTCAAAGGTCTGCCCCAGCCAAATTGGTGGTAATTATCTGCTGGAGTTCTGATGGGTGTGCTCTGAGGTCAGCTCTAAAAGCTCTTGGTGTTCGGGGATGCAGCCCAGTTGAATGCATCTCATCTGCTTTGGTTTGAAGTATGATAGCTCATTAGGATCAACAGGCTTTAAATACCTGCAAGACTAAATGAGGCCCTTTCTTCCTTTTGCTCTGCTGTGCTTGTGAAGTTCCTTCAGGAAAACTGGAGAGGAGGAAGAGGTGCTGCCATCTGAGGTTTCTCTGGAAGAAAAGGGGGATTCTTTTCTCCCATGAGCTGTGTATCCTGCAAACAAGCTTTGCCAACACCCAGGTTTCATTTATTTGGGGCATTTGTATTTGAGGGATCTGAAGCTGTGCTTTTGTTTGGCGCTTTTATGTTATTTCATGTGCTAATCAGGGCTTTTTAACTTGACTCTGTCACTCAAATGCTTCTTGATGATGACGAGCAAAACTGAACTATTTTACTGCTGAGTGTGTTTCATCAGTGAATTTTAATTTTAAAGGAAAAAGTGGGGGTTTTCCGTATTTTCAGTATGATTATTTAAAAACCAAAACCAAACCAGCATGGGGCATTGGACAGATAATGTGCTAAGTGTGGCTGAATCCAAAGTACAAAATGAATCTGTTTTTTTTTCCCATCCTCCATATACAGTTTGTGATACATGAAAATAAATGTCATGCCCGAGTGATTCAAGGACAAAACGTTCTGCAGCTGGTATGTGTCAGTGTTGGAGGAAAAGAACGGGAAGCCTGTCAGCTCCTCATGCTCCTGGGTTATGTGTCTCTGCCCCAGACTTTATTGCAAGCATTTCTGTGTTGGGGTAAATGGAAAGCGAGATGATGAACTGTAGCTGTCAGGTGATGGTCCATGGCTGCCTGCACCCATGGCGCTGGTGCCGATAACAAGGCAAATGCAAGCCAGGTCTGTCCCCTCCTGCTTTTGTGGCTCTGATGAGGAGCTGGGTACCTGTTTCTGCTGTGTCTGGCTCTTGTGGGAAGCTGGTGCATCTCTTCCAGCCGGAGATGTGGGGGTGCAGGGATGGATCCCTCCCTCCTCTGCCACAGGGTTAAGGAGACTGACATCACAACCTCTGCATACAACATGATGGATCAAGCCATTTTCCCCGTGCTGCTGGATTTTGAACTGATGTATTGCTCCATGGGCCTTAATTTACAGCAGAGATCTGTATTTTCCAGTGACATACACTGCAGAAGAGCATAACTGTGTGTCTTACCTTCTTAGGCAGCGAGGAAGAATAACTCTTGCCACTGACTGCAGGCGATGAAATCCCTGACATGTGCTCTGTATTATGGGCTTAAGAAGCCTGGAAATCAGGGAAGTGGCAATCCCTCAACATAATACATGTTAGCTGCAGTGTATGGTACAAATTATATTGGAAAACTGTGTTATTCTTGAGCCATTTGTCCATGTTGTGAAGTTGATGCTTTCTTAATCAGAAAATGAGAGAAATGCAAAGTACCCAATGCTGTGGGTGCTTAGATCCATGTGGAGAATATCTGCTGTACACTGGGTGTGCAGAGCTTAACTGTGTTCTTCATAGAATCGCAGACTGATTGGAAGGGACCTTAAAGCTCCTCCAGCCCCAACCCCTGCCACGGGCAGGGACACCTTCCATAGAGCAGCTTGCTCCAAGCCCCTGTCTCCAGCCTGGCCTTGAGCACTGCCAGGGATGGGGCAGCCACAGCTTCTCTGGGCACCCTGTGCCAGCCCCTCAGCACCCTCACAGGGAAGAGCTTCTGCCTAAGAGCTCAGCTCAGTCTCCCCTCGGGCAGGTTAAAGCCATTCCCCTTGGCCTGTCCCTACAGGCCCTTGTCCAAAGCCCCTCTCCAGGTTTCCTGCAGCCCCTTTAGGTATAGAAAGAATCCCTGCTCAGGCCCCCATATCCTGCACCAATGCTGGAAATGTCTTTTGATATCAGGAATTTGTAGAAATTCCTAGAAACAGTCCCCTTGTGGGGTGCAGGCTCAGCACCCCCCCGAGCATCACCACCCGCTGCAGCCTGGGGATGGGCAAACCTCTGTGAGCCGGGAGGGCCTGGGGTCGGCCACGCTCGAGCACTGCTTTATGGGCTTAGAATTCAATTTCTCATCCTCAGACTGTTTCTCACGCTCCCTTTTAAGTGCTGCTTAAGCATTTGTCAGTGCATTCGCTCCAGTTGCACTCGCTGGGGGTGGAGGGGAGCGCGGTGAGCACGGATCTGCACTGGGCATTCCCAGCTGGGCACTGGTGGGGGCTTTCGGCACTGACCCCCAGCTGCTCCGCGCAGCAACTTTTCCAGATCTTTTTCATGCCTTTGATTCTTTTGTGTTTATTTGTTCTTGATTATTAACATTTATTTATTTGCTGGCCCTGGCAAGGAAACCTGCAGCTCACAGTGGTGAGCTCTGGGGCCGTGAAAGGTCCGTGCGGCCAAGCAGAGGCTCCTCTCCTGGGACCCTGCACGTTGTACCCCCTGTTCTGTCCTTCACTTGGTTTTGTTCCCTGGGATCTTTTTGGTCCCAGTCACCTCTGCACAGGTCTGTTTCCCCTCCCTGATGGCTCCTCCTTGCTCTCCCCTGGGGTGCAGTGAGGGATATTTCCATTGAATTTGCACTCACTGCTTGGGAAACTGCTGTCCTCAGGTTTACTTGAGGTTTCTGGGGGAGGGAAGACCCAACCACACATGAGCAGTGACCAGCTCAGCCCGCCCTGCTTCCCCCTCCTCCTTAATGAGGTAGAAAAGGCATTTTTCCAAACAGAAATCACGCCCTGCCCTGAAAAATGCTGCCCAAATCCCTTTCCGTGGGCATCCCAGAGCAGCCGCCAGTACTGAGCTCTTTAAAGCTGCTTTCTGGGCTCTAAGGAGAATTCCTGAAGAAACATTTTGCAGGAGATGTTTTGGAAAATTAACTTTGTGTTCATCAACACATCATCAGCGGTTTTCTCACCCTAACAATCAAAATGTCCACGGTTGTTTCCATCCTGGAGGAAGGTGAGCGCCGGCACCAGGCAATATGTTCTCTCATCATTTACTTCTGGCAGTGCTGTTCCCAGGGGGCTGCAGCTTCCTAATGAGCAGGGACAGCAGAGAAAAAGGCATCTGGCATGTTTATGAGCCTGTTTACAGCACGGGCTGCAAACCCAGGCGGTGCTGGAAGAGATTCTGGGGTTTGGGGTTTAGTTTTACAAGGAACAGGCATCAGCCCTGGTTCCCTTTTGACACTCGCAGCTTTCCTTCCATTTCCTTTCCCAGCCTCCTCAGCCATCCAGTGCAGCTCATGGTCTCCTGCGTTTTGGGGCACCTCTTTTCATTGTGTCAGCCTTCCCTGCTGCAAGGAAAACATCATGGGTTTGTGTTTGTTTCCCTTTGGAGGCTGGTCTCTGAGTGCTCGAGGTGCCAAAGTTTCGTTTTCCTTTTGCTTGCATGGGATAAAGGTGAAGACACACACACACACACACCCTGCGCACTCACAGAGCCCGTGATTCTCCCCATTGCTTCCTATGAATGGTGACATCCAGGATCAGAGATAACTCAGCTGATGGTGCCCAGGGCAGAACTGCTGGAGGTTGGAGGGGGTATTTGCAGGGCTAAACTGGGCTGTGCTGCTGCTGGGTGTCAGGATGAGAGCCTGTTCCCCAGCAGCCTTGGAGGGGTCTCATGGGCATCATGAATGCTGCTTCAGGGCGGGTAAAGAAGCAGCAGCAGCTCATGGCTGTGAGGAAGGGGAGGCAGAGGAAGGGTTTGCAGGCTCATGTGGATGAAGTGACACTCGGGGATATGACCTTTCCCAGGATCTTCTGGTGGCAGGAAGGTAAAGCAGCCAGAGAGAAGAGGTTTGCAGTTATGGGGATGAGGATTTGGTTTACATGGAAATAGGGCAGAGAATGCATCATTAATCATTAGGATGAAGAACTGGCAAGATGTGGATATAGCCAGGACAGGGGGACATGGACTGACCCAAGATGAGGATGATCCCAAACTGTGAGGCTGAGTTACTTGTACAATCAAGATGATGACAACATCTTCTTGACCTGGGTTTGCAGGTGGCCAGTCTGGTGCCAGTGGAGAAATGGAATTATGTTGGAAAATGCTGAAAGCCAAAGAGGTGGCTCAGGACTTGAGGTGAAGAAATTTGCTGCCAGGCAGGAGCGTGTTGCATTTCAACTGTGTTCTGCCTTGTGGGTGAACGGTGCCAAGGGATCTCCTGTTCTGCTCCTTCCAACATTAAAAAGGGAATACCAATAGGGTAACAAAGTAGAAAACCAGGATTAATTTCAAGCAGCAGCTGCTGGTGCCGACGGCTCCCTCGCACCTTCCAATTACAGCGTTCGTGCTTCCTCTGCCTCGGTGCTGCAGCCAAGCACCATCTGCAGCATCAGTCAACAGCTTTTAATTTACCTCCATCCCGCCTTGCCTGTGGGAAAGTGTGAAACTGGGGCTTGTAGGAAGAGATCTCCCGTTGCAGTCATCGTCACCAGCGTTGTTCCCTCTGCCTGCAAACAGCCCATGGCTGAGAGCTGGTGCACACACGTCCTGTCTGCTCCTGCTCATCTTTCAGCCCTGTTGCTTCCCCAGGCACCATCCCCTGCAGGGCCAGGGCAGGGGGTAGCAGCGGGGCCTCAGCATGGTGCACAACCAGGGGCTGTCCTGGGGTTGTGCTCTCCTAAATCCCTGCCACACTGAACTGCTTTGGGTCACAGTCCATGGTCCCCGGCTGGTGTCCCTAGGGAGAGGCCACGAGCGTTGTGTTACCTTGCTCCGGAGCAGAGCCCAGCTGAGCCCAGGTCAGTACAGCCAAGGTCAGTGTATGTCCTGTTTGCTAACCCCGAGCTGCCTTCCTTTCCTCCCTGTTTTTATTTGCATTTCTAACCAAAGCAAGTGTTCAGGACAAGTGGAGCTACGAAAGAAAATCAATGCCTGTTAGCTGTTACTCTAGAAAGGCTGCAAGCAGCGCAGGAGACCTTATGCTTAAAAATACATTGAGGATGCTGAGAGGCTTGTAATAACACCCCCTGCATTTCAGGCCCACTTTTTGCACGCATGCCATCCAGCCATTCTGTTCCCTCCTTTGCTTGTGATTTTAAGGACCTTAAGTCAGGACCCCAGCCTGGGACAGGGTCAGCACCAGGCATTACTGCCATCAACCACAGTCCGGTGCCACAGCAGTGGTGCACATTCACAGCCAGAAATACCACTTTGGTACCTGCAGCCACCTCCAGTGTCACCGCAGGGCACTGCCTTTCCCTTGGTCCCCCGAATCTGTGGCTTCGGTCGTTTCAAATGGAGCATCCTGCCCTGGTGCAAGCAGCTGGGAAGGGTTTGCTGCCCTCTGCTCACTCCCCCGATCCCTTTCGAGACCTGGGCTATTGATTAAGGATTTAAAATGGAATAGTTAATCTGAATAACTGTGATATCTGTATGAATGCATTCCTCTGAAACACGACAGTGGTGGTAGTGTAAAGTAGGTTATTTTAGAAGTGTGCAGTTCAGAAGCGATGATCTGGGATAACTGATGTTGCCAGTGAAGAGGCCTGTGCAAATGCAGGTGTAACAGGAGATAATCTGGGGAACAGGAGAGTGAAGAGTTTGAGCCCTGAGGCTGCATCCAAGCAAACAGCAGTTCTGAGGGTAAGGAGCTTGCCCTGGGCCCTGGGGAAAGCCCTTGGCTTTAAGTGGGGCTGTGGCCCTCGGCAGTGGTTGCATTTCAAGATCTGGAAGCAGATTCTGGACAAGTTGCATTAATGCCTTCAAGGGGAATGACTCCGTATCCCAACCTGTGCTACCAGCAGCCAGCTCTGACCCGAATGGGGGTGTTGTGAACCCTGTGGTGCACACACTGTGATGCTCACATGCCTGCCTGGTGCCTGGCAGGGTCTCACCAGCCCCGAGGGGAAGCCCTGTTGGGCAGATGAGCTCATTACCAAGGGCAGTCATTGCCCTGATGTCTGTGGCTGCCATAAGTACACACAGGAACTCTCTGTTCACATAGCAGTGATGAGCCAGCCCTAAAATGAGAACAGATTTTCCTAAACTCATTTTCTGTTGAAATGGGGTGATTTCATTCTTGTCCCTGCTTGTGGAAATCAGTGCTATGTACATGATAAGCATGAATGATACATGTAATGTATTGCCCGTGGGAAGCATTATAGGTTATGGTAATGCTGGGATGTGTGTGTGAGGGCTGATAGAAGCCGAAGGGATGTAGAAATGCATCTTGTCAAGTGTAATTCATCCCAGGATAATATAGGTATATGCACGTAATGGGATTCTTGGCTCCCCTGCTCAGTGGGGGTGAGGGTTATGTTATTACGCTGCTGTTCCTGCACTCATTACATCCGCTGCACCAGCAGCCTGATGGTCCTATCCTCCCTGCCTGCCTTTCCTCCATAAAGTCCCTTCCCTGAGATCATCTTTCAGCCTGTGATTTATCTGACTCCCAGCCGAGGTGCTTTGAACGCCGCAGCTCTGCACGTGAAGACATTCCCAGCATGGCTGCAGTCGTATATCTCCCAATTCCCACCAGCCTTTTAGTGTTTCTGTTTTTATGGGTCCTTCCAGGGGAAAAAAGAAAGCTGGTTTTAGGGACAGAAGAAGGACGGAGAACCTGGGTGGCAGCAGGGATTTCCATGGTCCAATACAATTGCTCCTTGTTTTCAGCCCTGTGATGTCCACCCTACAGTTCCAGTCTGGATTTCTGAGTAAAATGCAATGGATTTGTAACTCTCCCAATGTGTTTCATAGGATCATATAATGGTCAGGGCTGGAAGTGCTAATTTCATGCCATGGCAGTAGTCAAAACCACCCCTTGCCCGGCCTGTGTCTACTGGCTGCACTTCATCTCCCTTTTCAGTGCAAAACTGAAGGTGTGAGAGGGGCTGGTGTGTGCTGCTGTGAGCGTGCAGCCAGCAGGGGCAGTGTCAGGACGCCAGGGAAGAGATGTTTCAGTGGTTCTGCAAGCCGACAAGCTCAGATAAAAGCAGCCTTTTAAGCAGAGCTGGGTATGGTATCTATGGTCTGCATTCCTTCCCTGCTTCCCTCCACCCACCCATTTAGTGCAGAGAGGTGTTTGCTTGTATCCACATGAGTGTTTATGGGTTTATACTCACACAGGTAAAATCAGAAGCCCTTTAAAAGCCACGTTTAGGTTCTGTTGGGCAATCAGCTGCTGCCAGCAGCGTGCTCCCTGCTGCCAGGGTTCATGACTTCCCATCAGCATTGCCTCCAGAATCCCGGGCTGCTTTTACTCCAGGTTCTCTTTGGAGCAAAACTAAGATGGCCCTGTTACAAATGGACCAAATGCTTGAGCCCTGAGAGCCAGGAGCTACGGAAGTGGAAATGGGAGGTTGTGTAAGAACCAGCTCATGGGTGGCTCATGGCGATGTGGTGATGAGCCCGTGAACTGCTTCAAAACATACGATCTCTGCAAGCCCTCACTTGGTAGGGCAGCAGGAGAAGGTAGTGTAAAGGGGGGCGATGCTGACGCTCAGCACTGCGCTCAGGAGTGATTTATCTTCTTGTTTGTTGGAGTTTTCCTGCTGAAGAAGCCTCAGTGAAGCGTATCCTGAGATAGCAGCAATCCTTTCTGCCCGGTGCTGCAGTGCCCAGAGCTGATATCAGCCCGGCTCCCGCTGGCTCCGCTTTGCTGCTCCCTAATGAGCAAAACAAATGGGATGTGGGCACAAGCCTGTGTGGAGGAGCAAATGCCCTGGGTGTGTGTGGCTGTAGCAGGTTCATGTGTCTGTGGGTCTCTGCAGCACTGGAGGTATCGCTCTGCCCAGCCAGTCCTGGGTACAGGGCTTTTTCAGAGTGCCAATTACAGCCTGAGTAACTATTGCGTTACACGAGTTGTGCGAGCTGCTTTGTTCTCCATCTTGTCTTTGGTTTCTCAGGAGCATTTTAGGGTGAAATAATTGCACATTCAGGGAATTTGCTGGTAGTTGTTAATTTCATGGATTCGTTTTCTGTGCGCGTTTGCTCATGACAGGCTCCGGGAGCAGCAGGTCCTGCCGGGGAGGGGATGGTGGAGATCACAGGCCACTTCTTCCCTAATGCAGGGTGCAATTACAGACGGTGACTTTCCTGCTGCCTCGAGGAAGGACAGTGACATCTGCTTGGTTTCACTGCAGTTACATCACCTTGGTGCCAGTCAGCCTCATCTTTCCTTGGTCTTAGCTGATTTTCCATTTGTTTTCTGGGCCTTTTCAGCTCCATGGCTGTGCTATATAATCATCTTGTATCTTCTATGTGATGACCCTGTTTTATTAGTGATAATGCGCTAATTATTCTCGCTCTGAGTGTGTGTTGATAATCGCTTCATATTATGATAGTGGTTTAAAGACCAAAGTAATGTGTAGCACCTCATCTTAGGAGCCATTATTAGGTTGTACTGTAGCCCACTGAAGAGTCATAGAACCCCAGACTGGTGTGGGTTGGAAGGGACCTTACAGCTCATTCAGTTCCAACCCTCTGTCCCGGGCAGGGGCACTCAAAGGTTTGCATTTGCACTCTCCTTTAAACCAAGATTGGCTTCTGAAAGGTCTCTGTGGAAACAAATTCTCACTCCTGTATTTTGCAAGAGTTTAGAAAGACTGAACAAAATCTGACATAGGAGACAAAACAGTTACCAAAATCTGTGGGTAATACCTGAGCACACAGCAGTGGAGGGACTTGCTTTGTGTTCTGTAACAAATAGGAAACAAATAACTATTTGAGAAGGATTTAATTAACCTGCATGAATTCAGTTAGGCAGGCATTGCATGTTTTACCCAGAGCATACGCTGTCTTCTCACTTATCTGTGGAAATGTTCCTTGCTATTTGCATGCTACCTGGAGGTTTTTATTAACTGCAGTGTTTTCATCAGTTACCTGTAATTAAATATTTATGGTACAGCACGTTGATATTTATATAAAATATTGACAGCAGAAAGGAAATATGTTTTCAGGAAGCGGAGAACCTGGCTCATAGAGGTGTAGAGCTCAGCGCAGTGCTGGATGGGGTTGGTTTGTGCCCCATGGGGGTGATGCTCGGCAGCGTTGGGTTCTGTTCCATCCAAGGCTTCCAGTTGAACTGGGGACTCTGACCAGCCGGGAGCCTGGCACCAACTGTGAGAACCCAGAACATAAAGGGGGCAGCAGGCAGGGCACAGAGCAGGGATCTTAATTCAGTTGTTGCTCTTAATTCAATGTCTTCTGTCAGAACGTGTGCCGCTTCACCAGGAGCGGGGCAGCATTTAGCATTTGTCCTCTTAAATCATGTTGTCAGTGTCCGTAATTCAAGCTAGTAAACTAGGCATGAAATACTTGTGGGGTACCTCACAGGGCCGTAAAATGTGGGAGGTTTTGTTAGATTTAATTAGTGACATGAAACAGTCTTTGTGAGGCTCTCTCCTTGCAGAACCCCGGCCGCTGTCCTCGGCTCTGCTGGCAAACCCAATGCAATCCGTACAGAAGAGGCTCAAAGACATAGGTGGGAGTTTCTGAGAACAAAGCAGAATCCATCTGAGACCCAAGCAGGATGCATTTTCGCCTCTGATATTGATTTCATCAAGGTTGTGTCAAGTGAAGAAGTTGATATTGCATACAGCAAAGAACCCAGGTGACAGTTTTGGCTTTCTGGCTTAAAGGAAAAGGCAGATCTCTTAGGGGTGAAAAGCTCAGCGGCTCTCAGGGTGAGGCTTTTTTCTTTTAAAACAAGCATCACACTTTTGTTTAAATGGAGGGAGGGACAGACTATTTATTGTTGTTCAGAAATCTGGATGGCATTAGCAGCTGTGTAAATTAGTTTAACTCCATTGACTTCCGCAGAAGCAAACTGATTCATCTCTGCTGAGAATCTGGTTCCATGGGACTTAATTGATTTTCAAGTTGACATTTTTATTACTAATAACATTTAAAGTTCGGATAATGCTCATCAAATATTTGCTTACATGCTACACAGCATCCTGTCTAGGTAAATAAGGTTGTTGTATGTGTATAAATCCAGATAAATAGGTAGAACTGTACAAGGAGTACACCGAGCAGCTGAGTTGCTCAAAGGTGGGAAAGACCATGAGATCCAGCGTATGGACCGCACTGCTCCATCTCCTGCACTGGGGGAGCACCAGTGGGTTTTGACAGGCTCCTGTGTGGGCACCTGTCTCTCTGGAGCTCCTTAGCCTGTCAGTCATTCCAGTTGTATGTGAGTGAGTGACTGGGGCTACAACAAGTAAGAGGAAGCAAGGAACAAGCCAGAGGAGGGAAGCGCGTCGGATCGGTGCTCATTGACAGTACCTAATCTTACACTGTACCTTCAGTGGCACATGTAAAATGCTGTCTGGCACCAGCGAATTGTTCTTTGAGTAATTGTATTATGTACTTCAGTGCCTCTTTGATAAGATGTAATTTGTGTGAGCTGATAGCAAGTCGGTAATCCCTCACATTCCCAAATCATTTTAGAGGGAACGTTTCTCCTGATGGAGGCTGTTGGCTGAAACCTGGTGGGGAGAAATGGGCTTGTTTTGAGGGGCAAAATGTTACTTGCAGCCTAATTAAGGTGATCCTTGCATGTAAAACCTGCTACACTTAACTGCTTTGGAGTGTAAGGAGCTGTAGGAGGCTTTATTTACCCTGTGGAAAAAGGGGGTTATAGCCAGCTGCCCAAGGTGGGGGCTTCTGCCTGGGGAAGGAGATGCTTCCCCTGCATCCCCACCAAAACACAGGTAATACAGGCAAATACAGGGCATGCCAGGTATTATTTTCCCTTTACTGGTGCTGTATTAAATGCTGCTACTCTAGAAACAAATGTGTTGTGCAATAATTTGGTTAAGCGCCAAGAACAGCATCTGCATTTGCATTCTGTGAATTAGAAAGCAATCTGTTGCTGGAGGGGAGCTTGTGTATTCGTTTCTAGCTCAAAGTACTCTTGAGATATTTCACTGCAAACACTGTGTCCAAGGCCTTTCCTTCCTTATGTCTCAGATGAAAATGTCCATACAGGTGCTCTCTGAGAAAAAGTATTTATAACTCCTTGTGTCACCTCATCTGGCTCTGGGGAAACAACTGCCAAGCAGAAATAGGCTTGGTTTTTTTTCCCTCCTGTGTGAAGCTTTTCTTAGTAAAACAAAATGCTGAGATGTTGTCTCTTCCTGTTCAGAAAATGGCAGCATTTTGCTGAGATTCTCGCTAATGTGGATGGTGCACGAGTGCTGCACTGAGATTGGAGCTGTGCAGTATCCAGCAGCCATGGAAGGTTTATTGTGACCAGAGGATGCTGGCACTGGGTGACCAGGAGTGTGAATGGGGGGTGATGCTGACACACAGCTCCTGCCCGGATGAACTGTGCACGTGGTGGCCTGTCCCGACCACCGTCCTGAGATGAGCTCTACATTTTGTGTTGTTCTGTGTCTAAGGGGATTGCAGTGGAATCTTTATGTAAATGGAGAGAGGCTTTGGACAAGGGCCTGTAGGGACAGGACAAGGGGGAATGGCTTTAACCTGCCAGAGGGGAGACAGAGGTGAGATCTGAGGAGGAAGCGGGTGCTTGGGAATGCCATGGAGATGACAGCCCTGTGCTCAGAGTGCTCAGGCTTCGCTGCCAACAGCTCAAAAGCAGCTGAGTTTGTGTGAGCACGTACCCTTTGTGGAGTGAACATTAGAGCCCGAGCCCATGAGAGCCAGCTGGGACAGAGAGTGCTGCTTCGGTGGGTGCTGTGGATGCTCAGCTGCAGGAACACCGGCCGTGATCTAGATACACAGGTGGCAAATGGACACGTCTACGGTGACGCCTGTTGCTGTTTTGTCCTGGAATAAACCCAGTGGTGACAACTTTTCCCTGTGAGCCTTTACCTGACCGTGGCTGCTGCTTGCAGCTCTGCTGGCCAAGATGGGAGCCTTGGGCAGCTGTGATGGAAAGAGCTATTGAGGGACTGGGAGCTGCTGCTGGGTCTGATCCAACCAGCCACAAGCCTGTAGCAGGGGTGGATTTTCCTCCTGCTCTTTTAAACAAAATAAGCAAACCATTGGAGTGACCAGATTCACCGGACCAAAAGGACCTGAGTAACAAAGGGAACGGTACCCAGTGAAAGCCCGCCCAGGGCAGCAGGCACCTTTTAAACCATTGCTCTGCTGCATCCTCTTTGCTGCATCAAAGGATGAAAGCTTTCTCTCTCAGCTCAGCCTCACTAATGAAACTGCTCAGCTCAGCTCCCACAGGGGCAGCCAGATCAGCCCCACCTTTGCTTTCAGCCTCTCCAGCACGCTGCACTTCAAGATAATACGGACTCGGGAAGGGCTTGTGAGAGCACGCAGCATCCGCTTCCCTGGGAGCCAGGGATTAGCACCAGCCACATCCACCGTGCTTCTGAACCAGCTCCCTGCGAGCCCCGTGACCTTCACACAAAGACGGGGTTAAAACAAAGGGGAAAAGCCTCAGACTGGGGAAATTGCCAGAGTGTGGCTGGAGGCAGCGGAGCTGCAGCGGTGGAGGCCGGGAGAAAGCAGAAAGCAGTGTGGCCTGGAGTGAGGAGGCAGCCGAGGGAGCATCCTCCTGAACCACGGAACGTCGTTGTTATGCCAAAGCGGCACCATATTTCTCAGCTCTCAAAGATCAGAGCTCATAACTTGCCCATAAAAACTGCAGCTGGCCAATATTTTTCCCTCTTTCCTGAGTGAATGGGAAATGAAGGTGTTTTTCATGCTCTTTGATGAAACTCTGAACAAAACCGGGGCTCGGTGGGAGTGGTGCTGGTCCAAGACACCCATCAGTGGGTCCTGCAGCCCGCGCCTCCCCTCTGCTGGTGTGGGATGCTGTGGGGCTCCCTCCACTCCTCTGGTTCTTCAGGCTCTCCCCTGAACTGTCGGCATCGCTCACTGCTTATCTCCGTATCCCCTGCAGTGGATCCCAGCGTTAGTTTGGTCCCAGAACGAACTGTGGCCTCAGCCGCAGGGGGCTGTGGTCCTCCCAGCCTGCTGGAGCTGATGGGAGGCTCAGTGAACATCCGATCATACCCCAGCTGCTGGATTTCTTTCATTGTGAGGGAACAGGTCCTGGTTTTAGTGCCTTTTTTTGTCAGCATCCCTGGAGGTTTTATTTACTTCAGCTGCTTTCGTTGCAAACTGTGCCGATTCATTTAACTGAATCCTTGTCAAGTTGCTCGAGCTAAAAATGCAAATGTACAGCAGCTATTGCTTTTTTTTCCTCCCGATGCAGAACGCAGGCATTGGAAAGATAAATTACCCCAGTTCCCTTTAAGCACATATTGCAGAGAAGCAAACACTAAAACATCAAAATAAAGCCTGCCTTTCTTCTGCGCTCTTTTTAAAGCAAGAATATGATTACGCTCCGTGGGTCTCGGCAGAGCACAGATCAAAGCGATCAGCAACTGCTCGTCGCGTTGTGACTGGTTGTGAACAGCACTGGCACGGGTGCCACGGGCGGGGAGCAGGGCTCGGAGGGTGCACAGGCACCCTGGTGCTGCGAGGAAGAGGAGGGCAGCAGTGCTTCCCTCAGCCCCTGACCTGGTTTTCCAAGGCAAAGGCACAGGCTTAGGGGACAGTGCCTGCAGGCTGAGGGTCAAAAGGATGCCTGTGTGGAACATCGCTTGTAGCTTCAGTGGTTGCTTGGCTTATTTCTCATGTAGGATGAAAATCTCTCTCTGAATCTAGGGGATGCCCAAAATGCAAGTTCTGTGATCCACACTTTCCAGGAGGACAAATTGGATCCTAAATCCAAGCACTGACAACCTTCAGCTTGGAATTGGCAATAGGCATCAGGTCAGTTTTGCTGGTACAAGGAGGCAGAGCAGAGCAGAGATAACCGTAATTTTTCACATACAAAGACTTGGCAAAAAAATGACATTTCAGAATTGAAACCATTTTCTATTTCCCTACAGAAATGTTCCCCTATTTTAAAACTAAAATCGTTTCCTCCTTGCCTTGCTTCTGAATGCACACCCTCTCACAAGGCAAGTCATAGCACCATTTTGCTTCTAATTGCAGGGAAAATTCCTATTTCTGATTCACACTCTGGTACTTGACAGGCTTTGTGCAATTGTTCCTTCCATGGGACTCCTGGTACAATCAGTGTGTCGAATGAGCAGAGAATTTATGACAGCAGATTGCAATACAGATGAGCTGTGTAATGTGGTTCAGAGGAGGATCCTGTGCTCAGTGTTACTGCAGCGCCGGGCTGGCTGAGGGCAAAGCTCCAGCCGCTTCCCCCTGCATCCCATTGGAAGGCAAAAGGAGAGGCTGATGAGAGAAGCCAGCCATGGAAAGGAGTGATGAAGGGAAAGGGTGAGAAGGAAGGGGAATGGTCCAAGTGGGGAGAAAGAAGGTGGCCCCTGTGGGAGCTGCGGCATCATCCACATCCTGACCATGCTCAGCTTCACATCCCAATTCTGAGAAACCCACCTGCAGCCAGGGTAATGCAACACAGCGTTTGGCCAAGACCCAGCCAGGCCCCAGGTCCACAGGGATCCACTTTGACCCATGTGCGGCATAAGTGAAAACCAGCTTAAAACATGCTCCGTGGTGCGGTGGTGATGGTGGTGGGTCTGTGGTTTGTCTGGAGATGTCTTTGATGAATGACTTCTGGTGGAAGTCATGGTGACCTCCCCAAAAACTGCAAAGGTGGGTTTGTTACACTCAAAACCGGAGCTTTTTGCAAGCCAGGGTGTGAGAAATGGATTCCTGTTTGTGCTGGATGAAATTCCAAATTTTCACTTAAAAAAGGACAAAAGAGTTGTTGTGAAGGAAGTCTTCATCACTCACACCCTCTCAGGCTGCGGGGGGAAGCTCTCAAGCCACGTATGGATGCGATTTGAGTGCCAAAAAAGTAGACTTATCCCAAAGTTTCTGTGAAATGCACAAGGATATTAATTAGAGCATGTGATTGTGGAGCTCCCTTAGAAAGTAATGATAGGATGCAGAATTTTTTCTCTGTGGTTCTTGTTAATCAAGAAGAGAGCCAAAGGAACAATATGTTAATCACAAAAGTGAAGATTTTGGAGAACATAATGATGGATAAGGACCCAACTGTCATTGATTATCACTGGGAGTTTTACACACATCAGTCCTTTGTGCCTTTCAAAGTCTGCCTGAAATGGAAAACCCACGAATCCTTTCTAAGCCTGGGCAATGAGGACAGGACAGTTATTTGTCTGCTATAATTGCATGGAGGTTTAGCAATAGGAGGATTTGAGCTTCTCTCTGGGCACCTGCAAATCTTGAATTCCTGCCATCGCTGCTGGTTTGCTGAAATAAAACGTGCCTGCCAGAGAGCTTGGCTGGAAGCAGCTTTACCTTAACTAATGCGGGAGATCCTCTGCTTTAATCAAAACCTCCTCAGTGGAGCTGGAGATTGCTGTTCAGCAGAGTGCCCAAAATAAGAAGCACGCTCCTCACTGCCCCTGGGGGGACACGGAATCCAGCACCTCCTATTACGCTGAAGGCCTCGCATCTCATTTTTGAGGTTTAAGTAACTACCAGAGTACTCATTCAGATGTAGCTGCAGAGCCTGGGCAGGGCTTTGCTCTGCCCGTGTGCGACTGGAGGAACAGGGAATGAGCCCGTTGCTTGTCATGGTGGTTTGGTGTGTTCACAGCCCCGTGTGCTCCATCACAGCCCCGGTCCCAGGTAAGCAATGAAACCAAAACCATCAAGTCATTGCTTTATCATCAATGTTTCCTTAACCAGATAGAGCAAGCCACGGCTGCAGTCCCTTGTGGTGGGCGCCCCAGGGCTGGGGTGCTCGGCTGGTCCCCCGTGGCTGTTGGGGTTGCCCAGCTGAGCTGTGGCTGGGGAGCAGCATCATCTCCTAAGGGTGATTCCTCCCTCCGAGGGATGAAGAGCTGCAAACCCCATCACCTGAGCTGGCTGTGCAGCGCCTGCTCCCTGTGCCGCGTGGCAGCTCTGGCCTGGGTTATCTGAGGCTCTCCTTCCCTCCCGGGTAGTTCTCTCATCCTGGTTTTGCTTCTGGTTTGAAATGTATTTGTTGAGCAAGCACTAAATCTGTCATTCCAGCAAGTGCTTAATTGAGCCATTCAGCCCTGGGAAGTCTTTGTTTCCTTTCACAGGATAAGTAAATACCATCTACCAATGGATTTCTTCTTCCTTCCCCTCTCCATTCATCCCTTTTCCAAACTAAACATTTCCAGGCAGTGGCATTCTTCCTCCATTCTGCATTCCTTGTCAGATGTGAATCCCTGTGGCAGAGCCCATGCATCTCCAGCACAGGGAGGGAGCAGTGGGATGGTTCCAGCTGCTTCTGCCACTGTTCCCTGCACTTGGGGCTGCTGCTGAGGTTTGCTCCAGGTTCCCTAAACTAGAGCAGCCCTCGGCATTGTCTGAGGATGATGTGAAGAAGCACAAGAGTGAGTAAATACTCTGCTTGCTCCATTCAGCTCAGTTCCAGCCTGGAATCAGGGCCAAGGCCATTGTTTAAGGCACTTTCTGCAGGAGGGCTTGCAGGCTCCATGGGTCTCACTCAGAGCTGTCCTCTCCAGGCTCACGGAGGTGTGCCCCTGCTGTGTGTGATGCTGAACCCACCTGAGCACCCGGCAGTGGGGATGCAGGTGCTTGGCTCCTGCCCTCCCCGCTGCCCTCGCACATTGGTGTGGGGCTAAAGGGGCTCTTCAGCCATGACCGAGCTGCCAGCAGCCCTGAGAAAAGGAAACATAAAGGAGATTTTTCTTCTCTTGCTGCTGATCTGATCAGTGGGATCTCACTGGCACGTACTGGAGGAGACAGTGTCAACCAATGAGGCAGGCACTGGCTGAGGCCTGATGCTGCCCCAGCCCCTCATGTCCCAGTGCAGGGAATTGCCATGGGTACTGTTGGCTGCAGCAAACAGTTCCTGCAGGATGCTCCTTCCTCTCTGTAACCCAAATTCCTGCAAATCCCCCCTCCTGCCTGCAGTGCTGCAGAGGTGAGGTACAGAGGAGATGGGCTGCAGCCAGCTGGGTGCTGCATCGCTGTGAGGAGATCATAGAATACAGACTGGTTTGGGTTGGAAGGGACCTTAAAGCTCCTCCAGCTCCAACCCCTGCCACATGCAGGGACCCCTTCCACTGGAGCAGCTTGCTCCAAGCCCCTGTGTCCAGCCTGGCCTTGAGCACTGCCAGGGATGGGGCAGCCACAGGTTCACAGTATCACAGTATCACAGTATGCTGGAGATTGGAAGGGACCTCAAAAGATCATCTAGTCCAATCCCCCTGCCAGAGCAGGAACACCTAGATAACGTTACACAGGAATGTGTCCAGGCGGGCTTTGAATGTCTCCAGGGAAGGAGACTCCACAACCTCCCTGGGCAGCCTGTTCCAGTGTTCCGTCACCCTCACTGAGAAGAAGTTCCTTCTCAAGTTTAAGTGGAACCTCTTGTGTTCCAGTTTGCACCCATTACCCCTTGTCCTATCATTGTTTGCCACTGAGTAGAGCCTGGCTCCATCCTCGTGACACTCCCCCTTTATATATTTATAGACACTTATAAGGTCACCCCTCAGTCTCCTCTTCTCTAAACTATAAAGACCCAGCTCCCTCAGTCTTTCCTCATAAGGGAGATGCTCCACTCCCTTAATCATCTTGGTTGCCCTGCGCTGGACTCTCTCCAGCAGCTCCCTGTCCTTCTTGAACTGAGGGGCCCAGAACTGGACACAATATTCCAGATGGGGTCTCACCAGGGCAGAGTAGAGGGGAAGGAGGACCTCTCTCGACCTACTAACCACCGCCCTTCTAATACATCCCAGGATGCCATTGGCCTTCTTAGCCACAAGGGCACAGTGTTGGCTCATGGTCATCCTGTCGTCCACTAGGACCCCCAGGTCCCTCTCCCCTACACTGCTCTCTAGCAGGTCGTTCCCCAACCTATACTGGAACCTGGGGTTGTTCCTGCCCAGATGCAGGACTCTACACTTTCCCTTGTTATATTTCATCCCGTTATTCCCTGCCCAACTCTCCAGCCTGTCCAGGTCTCGCTGGATGGCAGCACAGCCTTCCGGCGTGTCAGCCACTCCTCCCAGCTCAGTGTCATCAGCAAACTTGCTGATAGTACACTCAATTCCCTCATCTAAATCATTGATGAATATATTAAATAATACCGGTCCCAGTACTGACCCTTGAGGCACTCCACTAGTTACAGGCCTCCAACTAGACTCAGCCCCATAGACTACAACTCTCTGGCTTCTCTCCTTCAGCCAGTTCGCAGTCCACCTCACTACCTGGTCATCCAGTCCACACTTCCTCAATTTAGCCGTGAGGATGCTGTGGGAGACTGTGTCAAAGGCTTTGCTGAAGTCAAGGTAGACCACATCCACCGCTCTGCCATCATCCATCCACCGCGTTATTTCCTCATAAAAGGCTAAGAGATTGGTCAAACATGATTTCCCCCTGGTGAAGCCATGTTGACTGCCCCTCATAACCCTCTTATCCTTGATATGCTTTAAGATGGCACCAAGGACAAGGTGTTCCATCACTTTCCCAGGGATGGAGGTGAGGCTGACCGGTCTATAGTTACCCGGGTCCTCCTTCTTGCCCTTTTTGAAGACCGGAGTGACATTTGCCTTCCTCCAGTCCTCAGGCACCTCTCCCGTTTCCCAAGACTTGGTAAAGATGATGGAGAGCGGTCTAGCAATGACTTCCGCCAGTTCCCTCAGCACCCGCGGGTGCATCCCATCTGGACCCATGGATTTATGGACGTCCAGATTGCTCAACTGATCTCTAACCCATTCCTCATCGACTAAGGCAAGTCGCTCCGTCGACCTGACTTCATCTAAGGTCTCAGGGGTATAGGGCTCTTCAGGACTGCCTGCAGCAGAGTAGACAGAGACAAAGAAGGCATTCAGTAACTCTGCCATCTCTGCATCTTCTGTCACCAGGGCACCCATCCCGTTCATCAGTGGGCCTACATTGCCTCTGGTGTTAGTTTTGTCTGCCATGTACTTGAAAAAGCTCTTTTTGCTGTCCTTGACCCTTCTTGCCAGGTTTAATTCTAAGGAAGCCTTAGTCCTCCTAGCTGCCTTCCTACATCCCCTAGCAGCAGCCTTATATTCCTCCCAAGTGGCCAGCCCCTCCTTCCATGACCTGTAAACTCTCCTCTTCCACTTGAGCATACCCAGCAATTCCCTATTTAGCCACACAGGTCTCTTGGCCCTCTTCCTTGACTTCCTACGTGTCGGGATGCTCCGATCTTGAGCACGGAAAAAGCAGTCCTTGAATGTCAACCAACTATCTTGGGCCCCTTTTCCTTCAAGCAGCCTTGCCCATGGGATTTCCCCTAGCAATTGCTTGAAAAGGCCAAAGTTTGCCCTGCTAAAGTCCAGGGTTGCAATTCTACTTGGTATCCTACTAGTCCTACCACACAAGATCCTGAACTTCACCATCTCGTGGTCGTTGCAACCAAGGCAGCCCTCTACCCTTACTGCTTCAACCAGACCCTCCTTGTTAGTGAGGATGAGATCCAGCAGCGCTCCTCTCCTGGTCGGCTCATCCACCATTTGCAGGAGGAAGTTATCATCCACACACTGGAGGAACCTCCTGGACTGCGGCTGGGTTGCCGAGCGGTCCTTCCAGCAAACATCAGGGAAGTTAAAATCCCCCATGACGACCACGGCCTGTGACTGTGAGGCCGCTCTCAGCTGCCTGTAGAAGGCCTCGTCAACTTCCTCACCCTGATCTGGTGGTCTGTAACAGACACCTACAACAGTATCCCCCCTGCCAGCCTGCCCCTTAATTCTCACCCACAGACTCTCAACTCGCTCATCATCTGTCCCCAGACAGAACTCGGTGCATTGTAGTTCCTCCCGCACATAAAGAGCAACCCCACCACCCCTCCTGGCTGGCCTGTCTTTCCTAAAAAGGACATAGCCCTCCATGACTATATTCCAGTCATGCGAGCTGTCCCACCACGTCTCTGTAATTGCCACCAGATCATAGTCTCCTGACTTAACACAGGTTTCCAACTCCTCCTGTTTATTTCCCATGCTGCGCGCATTGGTGTACAGACATTTCAGGGAGCGAGCTGAGCACACCGATTTCACCCGAGGATTATAGGAGGCCTCCCAGTCTTCATTAATTCTGGAGCGCTGCCCCACTGGGGCAAGCCCAGCAACAACCCCATCCCCCTTCGAATCTAGTTTAAAGCTCTCCAAATGAGCCCTGCTAATTCGTGCCCCAGTATCCTTTTGCCTCTGTGAGACAAACCTTTCTCACTTGACATTGTTCTGTGCTTGGAGGACGATGTGGTGAAGAGGTGGGAGCTGGCTGGGATGGAGCAGGACAGAGGTGCTGATGTGTGCCCCAGCATCATGTGTAGCCCTCCTCTGCCTGCACTGAATGGCCTCGTACTCTAACCCCAGTGTGTGCATCCCAGGGCGCCTGCGGATCCTTGTCTGCACCACATCAGGCTAATTGGAGAACAACGTGGTTTGCTGTTACAATAATTTTCACTGTCAAATATTTTACTGTTAATTTGAGCACATGAGGCTTTCTTTAATGCTGTTTAGGGCTTTGATGTTAAATTGCAGATTCATCAGTTGCATGATAAATCACTTAACGGAATTTCCCAGATGTTTTACAATTCAGTGTATGTTTCCTCAAACTGTCAGGCTCGTTGCTGTGATGCTGTGACGGGAGCTGGAGGAACTCGCACGCTTTGCTAGAAACCAAACTTCTTTCTCAATAGCTCAATGTCCAGCTCCTCCTGTCTGGGTGTTTCGAGGGCAGCCAAGCAGGCGCTCGCTGAGCTGCAGCAGCTCGAGGCAGTTCTCAGTCACTGCTCCTGGAGATGGACTGATGCTCACGCTTGAGTCACCTCAAAGCTGTCCACACTGGTTTGTGTTGAAGGGACCTCAAAGCTCCTCCAGCTCCAACCCCTGCCACGGGCAGGGACCCCTTCCACTGGAGCAGCTTGCTCCAAGCCCCTGTGTCCAACCTGGCCTTGAGCACTGCCAGGGATGGGGCAGCCACAGCTTCTCTGGGCAATTCCTGTTCTGTGGGTGCAGAGGGGAAGGGAGGTGCAGCGCAGGAGGGTCCCGGGGTGCTGGTGGCCCCTCTTGTCATGTAGCCATGCCGGGATCGCTGCGGGCGCTGCCCCATGTGCTGGGGTTTGGCATCGTCCCCAGCCCTCTCTCCAGCGCTTTCATAACAGCCCCAGTGAAGCCATCCAAAGAGGCTGCCCCCGCTCGCTTCCAGAGCTCCCTGGATGCAGGCAGCAGCAGCTCGCCGAGCACAGCCCTGTGTGTGCAACTTCTCACAGTCCCTCCTTTCTGTTCCTAGGGGTGGATTTAACTCTTATTATGTTTATCCTGGAATGAGGATGCCAGAAAACATATATTAGGGCAATAACCATATCATAAATATGTATTTGCACTAGGGTGGACAAATACATCTGCTGAATGATTTTTTTAGAATAAAATCACTTCACAGGATAAATTATTCAGTGATTAATATTTGCCCAGTTGCAATGTGTGCAGAGTTCTCCTAATGTGTGTGTAGGCCAGAACTGACTCAGTAACGCAGAAAGCGCTTGTGCTGTGTTTCTACAGCTGTTAAATATTAAGGGTCTGTTGGTCATGTGCACAGAGGCCCCATAAATCATTTTGGCTCCGTAAAGGGGCCTTGAAGCATGAGGAAATCATATTGCTGCTTGTTTTATGGCCTTCGTATGCAATAAGAGAGGTAGAAAAAGGTTTAATGTGAACATGAGACTCTGACTGCACTGCTGGTGGATTTGTGGAGCTTTCCAAGTGACAAAACATCTTAAAGAGTAAACTCTGGGATGGTTTTGAGGCTTGGCAGCTCGTGAGCCTGTGCTCCTACAGCCTCTTCCCCCTCGCTGAGGACCAGGCATCCATTCTACAGAGCAACCTCAAACATCCCCCCCACAGCGGTGCTGTGTTAAAGGCAGGCTGTCTTCTTGTGGTTTGGAGTGTTTCAGAGCAGTGGCACAGCCCAGTCTCGAATCTCTGAGCTCAGCAGGACTGGGTAGTGCTGGGAGGCAGGAGACCAAAGGGGACTGAGTTGAGCAGTACTGGGATGTGGTGATACCCTAGAGCCTCCCTGGTGTCCTGATGGCTCTGTGCTGCGATGGATGGTGCTCACTCCTCTGGGTCCCTGCTCAGGGGACCAGCAGTGGGACAGGGCTTGGTGGTGCTGGAGGAGGAGCAGCCAGGATGTCACTGTCATATCATAACCAGTGCAAGTGTCCTGTGATCTGATGGTGGCAACGAGACAGGCCTTGAGCTGTAAATTATTCACGTAAAGGGCTAATACAGCAAACATCACAGAGCTGTGGCAAAGCGCTGCTTAGTTGTTTGTTACGCTCGACTGCGATACAGACGAACGATCCTTTTGTCTTAGGCACTGTTGGGTGACACACTGATCTCTAGCTAATGCTTATCACAGCAGAAATGCAAGTACCCATGAAATGAAATTTCACTGTAGTAATTAAACATTTTGGTTACAGATTAATCTCCCATGTTGAATACAAGTTTGTTTTGTTCTTTCGAAGGCAATAGGTTGAACTTCAGGAGTGTGAAATGTAATATTAAGCTCCAGAGAGTGCATAAACCCTGCATTTATTCCAGCCAACTTGTTGGATGAATGGGGTGGCACCTATAGCAGAGAAACAGAAGTGCACTGCTTGAGGTGGTGAGTGACATTTCCAGGCTCTGACTAGAGGTGAAATGGTTTCACACTGCCAGAGCTAAATACATGGCAAAAAAGAGAGATGCAAACCCAGCCCTCCTGTGCCTGTTCTATTCTGAGTCTTTCTGGCAGATGGGGGTTATGTTTTCCTCCAACCTGAACTATTTAGAAAGGCAATGCAAGGTGTGTGCAGGAACTGCAGCAGAACCAGCTCAGCTCTCAGGGCAGCTGAAGGCAGCATGTGAGAGCTGCTGGCACAACCGTGCTGCCCGTTTCTGCCTTCAGCTGAGCAGAAACATGAGGTTTACTACTGCAGAAAGCCCTCGTGTACCTGGGCATGGCGATGCCTCAGCTCAGAGCTGTGCCCACCAGACAGTCACAATGCCAACAGTGAGTTCTTAGTTCTGCCGTGAGCGGACACTCCTACATTAAGTGAAATATCAGGTTTTTCCTCCAAAGTGGATTTTATGGTGATTGTTTTCTTTGAAATGCAATTAAAAAAATCAATGCAAATTTTGCTCAACAAGCCAAAAAATTCTGTGTTTAAAGAAGTGTTTTTGTACCAGTTACTTTCGTTCTGCTGGGAAGCAGTGCTAGGACATTATAGAAGGGAGCCAAGGAAGCCTGTCTACAGCTGAGCCTGAATTCTGGCAGCCCGGTTTCCCACATGCCTCTGCTTTCCCTCTTCTACAGAGCTGCTTTCCAGGACATCAGGCCCATGGGTTTAATTAGAAAAGCAACCCCACATCTTGCTATTGGTCAGAAGCAGCCTGGGCTCGAGCACCTGCAGGAGTTAGGGGTGCTCCTCCCTTTGGGGGGGGTTCCTGAGTTCTGCTGCAGATCCTGTTTCTCCTTTGTGATGGGTGCGAGTGGGTGAAACCAGCCCGGGTCCTTTCCCAGACACACAACCAGCTGGGCTGGGTCTGCCTCGGCAAGGGCTGTGTTCATGGGCTATCATGGAACCACAATCCATCACCAGGCTGCTCGGTGCCGTGTTGAGGAGCAATCCCTAAGGCAGGCTGGGGAGCCTTAATGACCAGTCCCGCAGTTCACTCTGTGTGTGTGTATTTACTTCGTCCTTCTGAAGCTTTCTGTGCGCCCAGCCTGCCCTCACAACCTGCCCTGTTAGCTTTGGGGTAGCTGTGGGATGGAGGCATTTCCAAAGAAGTAAAGACTCTGTAAGGTAAAGAACACAGAAGTGCACCACGATGCTGCAGATGCTGCTGGGGTGCTCCTTTGAAATCCTTGTCAGTCAGTGGAAATACATTACTATTTCCAGAGGTATTAGGATACATCTTGCCATAGCTGAGAGCTTACTTACGTTTGCAGCATTTCTTCTAGGTCGAAGGACAGAGAGTCCAATTTTTTCTGTGTTTGACAGATTTCCACATTACAGCATGTAAAAAATCCGTCTGTTATTATTATTTTGGATGCATGCGTAATGCCCTGGGATCTCCTGTGAATGTGGTTTTCATCCACAGAGGTACTGGACTCATAATCCTTGAGACTTTCTGCGTTGTTATGGGGAAGTGTAATAGAAACCAGTAACATCTCTAAGGACTTCTTGCGTTCTGCTTTAGAAATGTATGGAAGGAAACATCCGATAGTCTGATAGATCCAGCAGGCTCAAAATCTGTAATTTGTTCTTGTGCAAATGCAGGGTGGAGCCGTGGGGTCCAAACCCACTTCAGTGCCTCTTCCCCAAACCCACCCAGCCCAAGGTGTGCCCTCCCTGAAGCAGTCAAAGCATCCTGCAGGCGAGTTAGGGACAAACCTTCGGAATGCGGCAGGAGCCCTCCCTGCAGGATGAACATCCCGGGTAGCTCCAGGTTTGGTGCCAGGGGATGTCACTGCCCTGGGGACTATGGGGTGGGCTGCGGACACCTCGGGATGCCCCATCCCTGCCTGCCTCTCTCTGTGCCCATCTCCCCTCCACTTCCCAGTCAAGCTTTGCCTGGTTGGGGCGTTCCAGCGCACCCCTGCACACCCAGGCATGGGGCTGTGCCTTGTTTTACATCACTAAGTGCCACTCATTTCAGATTTCACTTGGATTTACTCGCACGGAGCAGGTTCTCAAATGTTACTGGTGCATTTTCTGGAATTACTCGTGCCCCTCCGCACTAGTGCCCACACTGCAAAATAGAAGGAGTCAGGTATTTCATTCATGCTAATGCTGTGCTAGAGTGCTCCAGAGTGACCTACACAGACCTGCCTTGAACAGGAGGACAAGCCCCACTGCAGTGCTCACTGCTGAGGCTCTCGACTTCATGGAAGAGCAAAGCTCATGATCCCAGAGCATTTAGGACTGCCCAGGCATGGGTAACGGAATTGGTCTTGGAGCTGGTGCTAAAAATGTTTGCAATAAAGCAGCATCTGGAGGATCTCCAGTGCACACATTTATATGATGCAGAAGTACCTTGGTCTAGAAGGTAAAACTGATAAACCAAACCATTCATTTCTTAAAGTTCAATTCACCACTTAAAGGATAGAAAATAAACCAGGCTAAGCCGCAGCAACAATGAACAGCGAGATACGGGATTTAAGGCAAAGCCCACTGTGGCTGGGAATGCTTCTCTCACGTAAATCAGATTTATCTCTATGGAGCAGAAGGCTGTTTTATAAAGTTCAGACAGGAAAAAAAATAATTAAGGAAAACTTCCAGAGAGAGTGTCTTCAATAGCTGGTAAAAACCAAGCATCTGCCCCTATGGAAAGGGATATCTGATACTTCCAGAAATGCAGAGCACCGGTACCATCTGTGCCCCAGGCTGTGGATTCAGACCCAAACCAGTCTGTGCTTTAGATTGCCAGCACCAAGCAGTGGTCTTAAGAAGCTGTTTGGGGAAAATGAGGTTTGGGTCAATGCTATTGAAAACAAGCTGCTACAGCAAAGAACACGAGTTGTTTGTTAGTGTGAGTGGAATGCCACTGTTGTCCTAAGCAGTGAATAAGCAGGGACTGTGCTGCAAACACCACTGGTCAGGTACAGCACTCGGCTGCGCTGCTGTTGCAGCATTAATTCCTGGTAACTCCGGATTTAGTTTGCAGCTTCATTTGGAATGCTGCCTTAGGATGGAGGAAAGGTGCTCAAGCCACTGTGGTCAGGAGGTGCTGTGGCCACTGGGCAGCTCTGCTGGTGTCCCCGCGATGGGTGTGCAGGGACATTTTACACAACACTGAGTGGTAAGTGAAGGATATTAGAGTGTTTAAAATGAGCCAAAGGTAAGACAAAAGCCATCTCATGGCAATTAGGAGGTTAGTGATAGCTTTAAGCGTTGAAGAAGAAAGTGATTTCCAAAGTGCCTGTTTTCAATAAGTAACTTTTTCGCTTGGATCTCTCAGCAGAACCATTTCTGGTGTGAGCTGTTGCTCTCCCCTCGCTCTGCCCCTGGCCCAGGTGCACAAGCCATGGTTCATTTCATGCCATAATAATGGCATCCATCATGTCACCGTTCACCACCCGGCCAGCGGCTGCTCCTCTCAGCTCTGCCAGTGCCACGTGTGCAAAGGGGAGCGCTGGCAAATGGGGCTCCACTGGGATAATAACTCCTTGTGTGTTGGTCCCTCCGTGCTGCTGCCGCCGCTGTCTCCTGCCCAGGTAATGTTCAGCAGTGCTCAACAGGCAGCTTCAGCCTGTCCCAGTGGTACTGACTCCCTGCCAGGCACATGGTACCGCTGGCAGGGCCTTGAGGAGCACTCAGGGACTGCTTCCCTCCACCTCCCATCCTGTGCATGGTGTCCACATGGATGTAGGATCTTGCTCGGAGTCTGCAGGTTCCCCGGGGCAGGGCAGGAGCCAGCGGCTGCTCCCCTTCTCCCAGGGAGGAGGTTCAGCTCTGCAAGGATGAGCAGCCTGGATGTGTTAATGAACCTGTAGTAACACTGGGTTTAGGTTCATCATCACCTCTTATTCAACTGAGAGATTTCAGTTCTGAGCTGTAGCAGTTCACTGCCTATTGTTACAGCTCAATTACTAATTTATAGCATCCTAAACCCCCATGCAGTGGGTGAGTAAAGTGAAGGAAAAAGACTAGTAAAGAAAAGAGGCAAGAAGGTGGTAACCCAAAGGAAAAGGAGAACTGGACAGCAGAGTCCAGGGGGAGATCTGAGTGAGGAGCCCCAAAAGAAGAGTTCATGGGAAGGGTGACTTTTGGGAACAGCACCGGAGCAGAGACAAAGAGACAATGGGAGGATGCTCCAAGAATAGCAAATCACTTGATACTGAGAGTAAAAGATGAGAGAGAAGAAACTGGAGCAACAGAGACTGCAAGAACAGAATAAATGTGAGGTGAAAGGGGGTGAATTTATCCCTATGATGATGGCAACTGTAAATGTCCACAGACAGCATCCAAGGAGATAGATATTTATATATGAGGACCAGGTGGGAAGTAAAAGGGAAGAGAATAGGTGATTAAATAATCAGGAAGAACAATTTTAACTTGGGTCTTTCAAAAGGAGAGCTGAGTTTGTTCCAACTGGAGCCGTAGTAAAATACAATGAAAAGACAGCAGAGCTGCAAGTTGATTAAAATAAAATCTCACTTGTTGGTTGAAAGCAGCACCGTTAGCAGAAACTCCTCATTTAAGAATTAGTTATCTCCTTGCCTGGGGATTTTTCTGCTTGACATCATGAAATAGCTTGTCAAGCTGGTGCGTGTCTGAATGTAGCTGTTGAGTGACAGACCCGCTGCCTCTCAGTGCATTGGTCTTGCTTGTAAACGCCTCTTACCTCCAAGTTCTATCCTGACTGGATTTCCCTGCTCCACCAGCTTTGGCAAGAAGCACCCAGCCTCTTGCTGAACGCTGTGCAGTTCTTTAGGGCATTGGATTCTTATGTCAAAACAACTCTGTTGGGATTTGGGGCCCTCTGTTGTAAAGCCAGTCCAGGGGAAGACCCAGCCCAAGCTGCTGTGTGCCCATGAACCCATCCCAACCGGCTCCTCCTTTCCCTAAGGATGTGCCCTTGTTTTTAAAGCATGACCATACTAACACGAGGCATGTGTGCAGACCTTTCTGCCTGCGTCCCTGCTGCCAGGCACCTCTCCTTCTCCATTTCCTGTGCAAGGGATGCTATTGCAAACCTATTAATCAGGTGCGGTTTAAGCTTGCCTTCTTGCTGCCTGTAAAACCACATTTCCCAAGTCCTCTCCAGAGCCTGTGACACATTTTTGTGTATACAGGCTGGGCTCTACTTTGCCTTCTGCCTTTGACACTTTTTCACCATTATTCATAGAATCCCAGGCTGGTTTGTGTGGGAAGGGACCTTAAAACTCACACAGTCCCAACCCCTGCCATGGGCAGGGACACCTTCCATTAGGCCAAGTTGCTCCAAACCCCTTCCAGCCTGTATCCAAGCTCGGATTTGAGGTGCAGTGTTCTTTGAAGACATTGCTTTCAACAAATGAGACTTCAGTGCTGTCTGTAAATCCAGGGGTTAAGCAAATGGCTGTACTCAGGAATATCAGAGCTGCCTTTTTGGAAGGTTTTAGAGGTGAAGCCCCAACAGGTGACTGCGATTCCTTGTCTCAGTTCTTGTCCTGTAGGTTTTTTAAATCTGCAGCTCCTAGTTTCATTGTACCTGCCAAAAAGGCAGAACAGAATCAGGAATCTGGCTTCTGGTCCTCTTCTTCACTCTCTTCCCTGAGATTTCTTTGCACCAATGTCATTTGTGGTGGGGGCAAAGTGGAGCACACAAATTATGCTCAGAGTAATGGCAAGTCTGAAAATAGCTCTCATTTAGCAATTGATTGCAATTAATTGGAACAACATAGGCTGACATGATAGCTTCGTATCTCCAGAGCATTTCTGAGTTCATGAGTTCTAATTTTCAAATGTGATGGCTCCATATTTCCATAACCATCTGTCAGCACATTCCAGAGCACATCCTCACGAAGCAGGAGCAGTACACACTTTGGCTTGGCTAACTACAAGAGGTGTCCAAACCAGGGCTCAAGTGGCAATGATGTAAACTGTGGGGCTTACCTATAGGTGTGCAAATGTACAGATGCGTGTATCTTGAGGTCTTTCCTACCAGACCAGAGCTGTGTGGAGCTGTGGATCTAAAGCACAGTGGGCGCTCCTGCCCTAGCTGAGGAAGCTGCCCTGGCTTTGCCTTGAGGCACTGATGCTTCATTGACATTCATCTAATTCCGTTTCTCTGCTTTAGCTGCTGAGGAGCCTGCAGGAATGCTCATGAGGGTAATGCTAAAATGAGGGCACTGGGAGGGGACGTGTTTTCTGATGATTCTGGCTAATTTGGTTTATACCTGAGTTGTAATTAATGGGCGATTGGAATTTCTTTCTTTATAAGCATCAGGAATACATCAGTGCAGAACAGCTTGGGGGGGGTGTCAATCCCCAATCACCTGCATTGCTCCCTGGGTTTGGGTCAATTCAATGTCCTACCAGGGGGGTTGTGTCTTTTCCTGCTGAGAAGGTGACACAGATCTGAGCTCCCCACATGGTAATGGCAGGGGATTGCTCAGGGAAGACGAGGAAAACCCTTGCTCTTCAACCAGGGCTGGCTTAATTCAGTCATACCACTTCCAAGTTCTTGGGTGTAAATTTAAAGTAACAGAAGGTCCAAGGAGTGATTGTATTAAGATATGGTGTAAATACAGCAATAGTAAGTTCAAAAAGATACAGAAAAGTCTTACATTTGAGGGGTCAAGGCTGGACTTGAAGGAGGAAGATGCTGGTAGTGGCAGCTCTTAATTCTCTGTGCACCCAATTTAAACAAGCTGGAGATGTTTGACAGAGAGATGGAAAGAGCAAACACCGTGGGCAGGAGAACACTTCTGCTTCCTTTTTTATATCAGTGTCATTTTCCCAGGGGAAGATAAACGGCACAGTCCTGATGGCCAAATATTGTTTCTAATCACAGTATTTGGAAAGGGAAGTACAAAGCAAGGAGGCCAGCAGCACTGGATTAATCCTTCAATTACTTCTTATACTGGGAATGCTGAACAGTCAGACCTCTTCAGCCTACAAACCAGGCTATTCATTTCCTTCTCTTCTTCGGGTTAAATGCTTGTTAAACTGTCAATGAAGAATGCAGGTGAGAACTGGAAGGGTATTGCTCAGCCTTCCAGAGGAGGATCTGGTGAAGCAGACAGCTACGGTTAGGCTGATAAAGAGGCTTCAAAAAAAGATTGGTTTGAAGAGACCATAATCAGAAACTATTAGAATCTGATAGATGACCTGAGTCAATGACAGAGACATTTGCTGAGGTATCACCCCATCCTGGGAAGGATGCTGATGGGACAGGCCAGGCTGCTCCTGCAGTGGGGACAGCCACCCTTACCGACAGCTTGTTGTGGTGGGAGATGCCTGAAGCTGAAGGGTCCTCCTGGGGTGGGTTTGCTGGGTATCATGGAATCATAGAGTCCCAGCTGAGAAGGGACCTTACGGATCATCTGCTCCAATCATTCAAGGCAAAACACAGCCTGGATGAGATGTCCTAGCACCTTGTCCAGCCGAATCTTAACAGTGTCCTGTGTTGGGGTGTCCACCACTTCCTTGGGGAGATTATTCCAGTGGCTGGTTGTTCTCAGTGTGAAGTCAGGGGTGTTTATTGCATAGAAAAGTGATGCCCAAAAAACCAAATTGACCATGGAAGTGGTTTTCCTTTGATAAATAGGCTTTTGCTATGCAGTGCAAGGAGGAGCCTGCATGCCGTGGGGTACATCACGATGGTCAGGAGTGCCTGACCATGCCAATGGCCATGGTTGAGCAATTTCTCCAAACACTTTTCTGTTTCTTACCATACTGCTGCTCACACTTTGTGCTTCCCTTCCCACCCTGAATTTTAACTTCATCACATGTTACTTTGAGAAAGATCCACATATAAATATTTTGGCTCATTTCATATGCCTTCTGGTATGTTAACACCGGGTCTCATATTTTCTCCACCATTTGGGGAACTTATTTTTATTTTCAAACAAATCTGATACTCTTACCTAAGTTCATTTCCAGATTTGAGTGTTTTAGGGAAAATCACAGGAGCGCTGGTAAAATGACAGTGCTGGGAGAGAGCCTCCTGATAGAAGTGTATGTGCTGGCTGGGGACAAGTTCTCTTGCACGAGGTGTAGACCTCTGCAGACAGAGAGGCCATGGGCAAATAATTCTGGTTTTTACACTGGGTTGGCAAGTTAAGAAAATATAAATGGAAAACCCTTTAAAATAGAAGAATTAAATGAGTAGACTGGGCTAGGAAGGAAGCTGGGATCTGAGGAGAGCAGCTCACGTCCTGGCTCCATCAGTTACCCTCCTTCCCTCTTGCTGCCTCCTTTGAACATAGGGGAGAGTTCAAAGCAATAACCTTACTGTCAAGTCTGTCCCTGGCTTTGTTTGCTTGCTGAAATTTGACCGAAGATACTTGATCCCAAATGCAAATAAACCTGCCTCGTACCCGTCCTGCTGCCAGCACACGTCCCCGAGCCAATTACTTGCATGGCATTTGTCATTGTTCCTAAGCTTTACCTTGGTAATTTTATTTAGACAGGGGCATTTTCTGCTGATAAATCTGGCTCGATTACCAAGTCAGAATATATTTATTAAAACACCAATTAGACCTTGGTCTCTCATCAATCACAACACCTTTAATTCATGCATGGATGCCAAAATTGTTAGAGGCGTTGTGCACGCATGAATGAGTGATCTAAATCAAATTGTCACTTCACCACCATCACCTTATCTTCAGACCTAGAGGCAATCCATTTTTTATTTACTATATGAATAATGTGCAGTATTTTTGAAAGCTTGAACTCTTCAATGTTTTTGGTGTGGAAGGGAAAATATTTGCTTCACCAGGTTGCAAACAAAGGGAAGCATGGAGGCAAGGGCATCAGCCCCTCAGGTGCTCCATGGATAGGTCCCCATGGGCTGGAGGGGATGGAGGCTGGCCAAGGGTGGCTCAGAGGCTGCCTGGCTCAGAGCAGGAGCTACTCATTCCCACCTGCCAATAGTCCTGGCTGTGGTGTTAGGTACTGCTCAGGTGGGGGTCATTTGCTGCAATTAGCCCCAGCAGAAGAGATAAAGTGTGGAGAAATCGGCAAAGCCTGAGAACAGTTGAGAGGTTAAAGGTGGAGGGACAAGGAAGAAGAAAGGGAATATGAACTGGAAATAGAAACCTAAAGCTAACAGCTTTAGGGCTCTAGAGCAAAAGAAGCAGTAAGAAGAGTACAAGGACAACAGAAATGGATGAGACTGGATTGAAAGCAGTAAAACAGAGTGGCTTGAATTAGGATGCTCACAGGCAAAGGTTGGTACAGCCCATGCATGTGGGGGTAAGGAGTGTCTGGACACTGCCTCAAGGAGCACTCAGTGCCAAACTTCTGTGCCCTGCATTGTCCCTTCCCTTCGAGTAAGAAATCTCAGTGCCTCTTGATGAGCAGTTTGTTGCTAGCTCCGTATCTGTAGCAACAAACCCGCTGTTTGTTATCCTGTGCCGGCCTCACACAGAGCTTTTCCCCTGGGAAAAACAAGAACCCAAAAGTAACCCCAGACCAAACCAACCCCAGGCCTCAGGGAAAGGGCTGTGAAAACTGCAGGGGACAAGGGGAATGGCTTTAACCTGCCACAGGGGAGACTGAGATGAGCTCTTAGGCAGAAGCTCTTCCCTGTGAGGGTGCTGAGGCGCTGGCACAGGGTGCCCAGAGAAGCTGTGGCTGCCCCATCCCTGGCAGTGTTCAAGGCCAGGTTGGACACAGGGGCTTGGAGCGAGCTGGTTATCTGTGATGGCTGGGGTGAGGGTCTGTGCACCCCTTCTCACAACAAAGGGACTTCACTGATTCTGGTGGGGAGGTTCTGTGCCCGTTTGATTTTCTGTCTCGGTTCTCTCCCTGGTTTTCTGCACACCAGCAGCCTCCCTGCACAGGGATTTCCTGTTCCCTGCTTGCAGCGGGTTTGTTGTGGAAGAGGGAGAGGAGAACAGAAAAACTGGGAGGCTGATGGTTTGTGTGTCAATTATACATCAGAGTCTTTGCTGCTTCTTCAGAAGCTTCTAATAATAATAATTATAATTAGGGCACTGGGAGACGAATGTGCTGAGATCAGGGAGAAAGCCAGGAAAGCCAGGCCAGAATTAATTAGCCCCTTTTATCTCAGAATCTCAAAGCATTTAGACATTAATTAATGAATTCAGTGGTTAAATCAGTGCGATGTTCAGTTTGCTGCGGGAATGGTGGCTGGTGCCGGGGCTCAGCACCCATCCTGCTCAGCTACGGGTGCTGCATGGGTTGGTGCTGCTGCAGGCACTTCCCCTCACTGCAAAACACAGGGCACTGTCTGCCCCCCTGACAGCACCCAGAGCCGGGATGAGGAGACCCATGCCCGCACTGGGAACTGTGAGGATCCCCACGAGATGCAGGTCCCTTGGGGATTGAAGCTGATGGCTTCCCACTCATCCCATGGTGAATAAAGGTTCTCCACTGCCTCAGACCCAAACTCAGTGAAATCTCCCACCTGTGGCACTGAGGTTATCCCCGGAACCTCCCAAACCCACCGCTGTCTCCAGCACCCAGATCTCGCCTGGTTTTCGCTGTTCCACCTCATGAATAGATGCATTTCTGCCTCCCGGCTCACCCACTGTATGCCCATCCTTGGTGAATATTCATTAAGTGAAATTAGCATCTATTAGGCCTTAATTAACTTATGAAAGGCTTGTTTTGTGGTAATGAAGTATACACTCTAGATGTGCCTGATGGCAGCTGGGGTGTCCCCCAGCCCATAGAGCACCCCGTGAGCAGAGTCTGTCCCTCCAGCATGGCATGAGGGACTGCACCCCCTCTTCTTCCCTGTGGCTGTGGAATTACAGCTGGTGGGTGCCTGTGGCCTAAAGGTGTGCAGAGCATGAGGGTGCTGAGGCGCTGGCACAGGGTGCCCAGAGAAGCTGTGGCTGCCCCATCCCTGGCAGTGCTCAAGGCCAGGTTGGACACAGGGGCTCAGAGCAAGCTGCTCCAGTGGAAGAGGTCCCTGCCCGTGGCAGGGGTTGGAGCTGGGTGAGATTTAAGGTCCCTTCAACCCAAACCAGGCTGGGGTTTATTCTGTGATTCTCTGAGTTCCTGGAAGCCAAGGGGACCCTGGAGGGAGCTGAGCAACACAGGCCAGAGGGGTGGGTGAAGGAGCTCCCAAGTTAGTGGAGATCGGCTCCCAGCCGAGCCCGGTGGAGGTTTCGGTGTCAGTTTGTGGGCACACTGAGGAATGCTCCCCGGGAAGTGGGAGTGAGCAGCCTGCCCCGGGCACAGCGGGGTGTCAGAGCCGCCGCTAACCCGGGTCTGTTCCTCTTGCAGGCGAGCCCTCCCGGTGGTCCTCGTCCCACTGCGACTGCTGCTGCAAGAACGGCAAAGGCGACAAGGAGGGGGAGAGCGGCACGTCCTGCAACGAGCTGTCCACGTCGAGCTGCGACAGCCAGTCTGAGGCCAGCTCCCCGCAGGAGACCGTCATCTGCGGCCCCGTCACCCGCCAGCCCAACATACAGACTCTGGACCGGCCGCCCAAGAAGGGGCCGGTGCAGCTGCTGCAGCAGTCCGAGATCCGCAGGAAGAGCGACCTGCTCCGGACTCTCACCTCCGGCTCCCGCGAGTCCAACTCCAGCAAGAAGAAAGCGGTGAAGGAGAAGCTCTCCATTGAGGAGGAGCTGGAAAAATGCATCCAGGATTTCCTCAAAATCAAAATCCCAGACAGGTTTCCAGAGAGGAAACATCCCTGGCAATCCGAACTGCTGCGGAAGTACCACCTATAGGCTCAGGGCGGGGGAAGCACACGACCTGCTCACCGTTAGAGCAGGGTTCTAAGTGATACGAAAATAATTCCCAATCATAATTATTTGTTAGGTCACAAACAAAACAGAATTCATCTCTATGGTACTGCCTAATTTGCCTCTTTCACCTTAACATTTCTAGTCCTAGGGCAATGAGATTTTTCCAGTCGTGGAAGCACAATGACAAACGCTTTTCTTTGTAAACTCTGAGTCTTACACAAGCTGAATACCTTAAGGGCACATCCATGCCGAGGGCAAGGGATGCTCGGTTGGGGAGGGGAGGCTGCTGCTGCTGGTGGTGGATGTGGCCCATGGGCAGGCAGTATCCTGGTCCGTGGCTGCTGCCTCCCCCCGTCTCCTCGTAGTGCACAGTTTGTTTGGAGGGTTGTACACTGCTCACAGAAACAAGCTATGCCATGACAGTTTACCTTAGCATGTGTATATATATATATGTGCATATATATATGTGTGTATATATATCTCTGTGTATATATATATGTATATATATATCAATATATATTGCTTAAAGATTTTTTGGCTCTCTCCTTATAACTGCACTTTCTCCAAAAAGAGCATTTTTTAGCAGTCTGTGGATGTTCTGTTTCTTCTTCAGGTCTTTGAGGGTTGAACAATAGAAAACCCATCCCATGGGCCCTCTCCTCTCTCCCTCTTCCCCCTCCTTCTCTGAGACTGTAAATGCATTTCAGTGGAGACCAGGGAGCAGTGTGTGGGGCTTTGTTGCCGTCAGCAAAATACTCCATTTGTTTTTGATGATCTTGTTCCCCCTGTGTCCTCCCTGCGCCTCTTGTCGTGTTTCTCAAGGCTCTCCGGTACCAGTGGGTTGGATGCGTGCTGATCCCAGTTGGAAAGCTGTAGGAATTCTGCCGGTGCTGGTGAGGATGGTGGAGCGCTGCAGGCGTGCTTGGCCCCAGCTCCTGCACAGAAGCCATCCCAAGGGATTACAGGAGCCATGTGCAGTGCAGTGCAGTGCCTGGCAGGGGATCCTCACTGCGGGACGGGAGTCATGCACGTTCCAGGAGGCAGCACACGCCCAGGAGGAGGTACCCGTGTTCCCGTGCCCGCAGACACCCCCGGCTGTGCCGCTTCCATCCACGGCCGTGGCAGGGAGCTCCTGTTGGCTGGGGGGCCATGGGCAAGGCTGGTCCTGCATGGATCACATGGATCACATCCCGGTGTGCAGAGCTCGGGGCATGGGAGCGATGGGGTGCAGCAGGCTCTCAGTGCCAGGTAGTGCCTGAGCAAGGGCCGGAGGGTGCCGGGTGCTGGCAAGTGGTCCCGGACAGAGGGCTGGTGAAAGCCGGTGCAGGCACAGGCTGGGGGTGAGCTCAGGCTGCCGAGCTATGGAGTGATGGAAAACTGAATTACTGCACTTACCTGCTTTGTCCAGAGCTGAGTACAAAGCAGCTGCAGTATTTGAGGTAAATTATTTGTTTTCTAAAGGCATAGGAAGAAGGAGATATTTTATATATATGTAAAAGTACGGGAAGCGATAGTGCTGGTAACACAAAGCACTTTGACTCTAACTTCTCTAGTGTCCTGCAGGTTCCAGGGCTTCCCCCCTCTTAACTTTCAGAAGCTGCTATGGGAGGTGAAGTCAAGTCTGCACAGGTGATTTCTGTTCTCTTCATGCAAGGTGATGTCTTCACCCTTGCAGGGCTCCATGGTGCCCGCACACCTGGCTGGGACACCACAGGGACCCTGGTGTTGGGTCTGCACGTGCAGAGGTTCGTACCCACTGCGCAGCTGCCGCCGTGCTTATTGTGAGGTGCAGATTTTACCAGCAGAAAAGGAAGCAATACTTGTCCAGAGGGATCCATGGCATGAGCTGGCTGTGGGGCGGGGGAAACCCCCCCAGCAGTGCATGTCCCAGCCTTTGGAGCGTGGGGCGTGGATGTGGCAGCTTGGCATCATCTCTGCTGAGGCCTTACACACAAGGAGAGTGCTGTGTCCTGCAGTGAGCATGCAGCACTGGTAACAGAGTGAGCTTGTGAAGCGGGGGCTGACCTGGGAAGTGCAGGGCTCGGTGAGAAAATGCAGCACGTCTTGGGATCAGGCTCTAGAACCAGTTCATGCCTGAAGCGCTGCAGCCCTCTGCTTACCTGCTCATTTTCGCATGGAAATCAGCGCTTTGCACAAGACCCATGGATTTGGCTGCTCTCAGTTATTTGTTGGTTGGTTTAGAGTATTTTAATTTTCCTACTCAACATTTCCCACATCTACCCCCCCCATCACCGAGCAAACAGAACTGGGGGACAGACAGGGCTCACCCTCAGTTTCCAGCTGTGTGTGGTTCAGGACGGGTCACCCCTCAGCAGCAGGCTGCAGCTAAAACCTTGTCCTCCCCACCACACCAGATCATCCCCTTCTCTTTTTAATACCACAGCTGCTGGGGCTCTGAAATGTGTGACAGTGGAAGAGCAGGCACTGTGTGTGTGAGTGTGTGTGTGTGTTCCAGTGACGTTCAGGGCGCACAGGATTGCGCCATGATGAATAGCTGTAGAAAAATTAGACCAAATGAAACGTGCCCGAATGGGCTTGATTTATGTGGCCTTCATGTCTTCAGTTTTAGATGAAATGGTTATTACTCTCCAGTGCTACAGAAATAAAGGTCTTAAACTGCAGTAATCACAGGCAGGCCCAACCTGCCAGGAACCACAACCAGGATGGGGCCAGAGGAGAGCGGGTGCCTGGGCATGGGGATACACGTGGGTGTTCATGCGCTCTTGTGCTGCTGTGTTATGCAGGGATCTCATTCTGCTCCAGTGTCATGTTGCAGTTGTTTCACAGGAGCTATGGGCTGTGCTTTGAGGCTTTGTGCTGGCAGGCTCGAGGTGGTAGAGTCCCTGCTGCCAAGAAACTCCTGGGCAACGGTGGGGAGCCCTCTCCCCCTTTCTGGTGGGTCTCAGCTGCTGGATGCTGCACAGCATCCATTACTGCTGCTCCAAGTCCCCTTCTCCCCCTCCTTTCCTTGCTGCTTTTCTCTGGAGCACCAGTACCCCACTGCCAGAACTGCACCCCACCAAAGAGCCACGCTTTGGGCACCTTGTTCTGCCACCACCAGCTGGGCACTGGACCCTGCCGAGGGGCAGAGACAGGCACCATGGCCATGGGAAATGCTGCTCTCCAGAGCCCCTTAATTCACTTGTGGGTGGCAGCAGGTCAGGAAAGAGCAACCAGACCTTGTGCCAGTGCTGATGGTCCCCTCCCTGCCCAGGCACAGAGGTTTTCTTATCACAGGAGGGCAAGAAGGTGTTAACTCTGGAAGACCTCTTCCCCAAAGCAGTACAAGTCCATATCCATACCTACAGTTAGATACATGACCGTGGGAGGAGGGCACACACTCCTGCCTTCCTGGCATGGTTGCTCTCCCCTGTCTCAGGATGTGGCACCATTGACTGTTGGAAGGGGTGGGAGAAATTCCTGTACTAGGTGGGTATGGAAATGTTACAGCTGAAATGGGGTGATAAGGGAAAGGTGGGAGACAGGCAACGCAGTGGAGGGAATTGAAGCTGGAATAACAGGTTGTCTGTAAGGTAGCTGCGTTTGGAGCTCTGGGAATATTCAGGTCAATTCTCCTTTCTTTCAGTGAGAGAACCTGTGTCTGTCCCTAGGACATTTTTGGTCACTTAGCGATAACAAGCCAGAACAAAACTCGGTTAACAGAGTACTTTATTCTTTCTAAAATAGCTGGGCAGCAAAACGGGAGTTGAGCTTCTTTCTGCACACAACAAAGACCAAGTACAGGTTCTGTTGAAACTAATTTGAAACTTACATTGACTTCAGTGGCACTGAGACCCCCCCTAAACCACCTTTTCTCAAGAAAAACAGGCACTTACACCAGTGAGGGTGAGGGGAAGCCATTAAGCTCTAGTAAAGTTCACATCCACTTATGCTTCTTATCACTTCTGTGTATGGCAAAGAGGTCTGGTGTTTAGGGGTCTCCTGCGTGGCCAGGCTTTCAGTGCCATGGTCTGTTCGTAGTCTTGCTTAAGGCACTGAGCTGAAGGAGTGAGGGGAGGCTGATGTGCCCCTTTGCGAGCACACGGTGGGCGAGTGCCTTACAGGGGGGACCTGAGCAGGGCTCAGAGCATCAGGGGGAGACCAAGGGAGAACATGGGATTTACATAGACCTGTGGGGAGCAGACTGCTTTACTTTTCCCTAAATCACATGCACGCACCATGCAGAGGCCTCACAGCTCTCTGCAGAATGTTTTGGGGTTGAAATCCTACTTTTGTGAGTCCGTTTATTAATTTTACTTGCAAAGTTGCGAGCTGAAGGAGAAAACAAGGTTGATTTTTATTGGCAATGACCATAACATGGCAGAACCCTTCAGCTGCACCACACGCAGCTCTCCAAGCCCCAGGAGAACACCCCCCAAGTTCTCACCCTGGCCTGAAGCCCTTCCCACCATTGCGAGTACAAGGTGGACTTGACTTGCAGAGTACTTTATGCATAAGGCCCCATGTGTATCATGGTACAAGATAATTGTCCAGTCTTATGGATAGTTTATGCCCCAGCGGGGTTTTGTAGATTAAAAGAACAAAAAAAGAGCACTTTTAAATTTAAATTATTTATATTATAAAAAGACACTCTTTATTTTTCTTGGCAGCGATACCACTTAGCTGAGGATCAGTTTATAAGGATGATATTACAGATTTTAAACTATAGCAATGCGAAAGCAAACGGGACAAGGCAGAACTGGGAGCTGAGCAGGCAGAAGGTTCGGAGGAGGCAGCAGGGCCCACGGCACCGGAGCGGGGGGGCTGGAGACGTCCTCACCTACTCGGGGCCTTGCTTCTGGTACATTTTCGGACCTCATACAAGCACTCGATGACTTTGCCGAGGCTGAGTCAGTCTGTTGCACATTGACGTAGATTAAGTGGCACCCACTGAATTACCTCTCTACTTTCCAACGTGGTTCACTTGTACATACGTGTGATGTCAAACTGTTTACAGGTTATTTTGTGCGTAATTGTGGAGAAAACAAAAAGTTTTAACTACAAATTTCAAGAAATCGATTTTACTGGAAGGTGTTTAAAGAAATGAATGTGCTTAATACAGTATAGGCATCATTGGTAATGGTCTCACATGAATGCATGTATCTCTGTGTTGTCAGTCCCCACCAGTGAGGTTATTGGCAATATTCTGCAGTCTGTGAATAGCAAATATGCATCAACTACTGTGACTCTGACAAATATAACTCGGTAACTGTTTCTACTGTGGTATGTAAAAAAGAAAATAACCATGTAGCTTTTAGCCTGCTGTATTTCCCTGGTACAAATAACACCATGAAAGAAAGAACAGCTTGGAAAACCCAACCGTGTCATAGTGACCTGTGTGGAGTCATTCCTGCAATGGCACCTGCCAGGTACTTGTGATTCAGCTGCTAAAAAAAGACCTGTTTCTAGAGGCTGGGGGGTGCTGGTGGCAGAGATGACCTTGTGTTCAGAGTGCTGATGGGTGAAGGGAACTGCTTGGTGTTCCTCATCCCCATGTGCTAGTTAGGCCTTACATAGTGTGCTGGTGAGAAGTGCAGCCATTAGTGTTGGGGCATTGAAAACTGCAGCTAATTTGTGTCCTGCCATCCAGATAAATCAGTGCTTATGCACTATAAGAGCACAGACAGGAATAAGTAACTCGGTATCCTTCAACTGTCATATACACACACATAGATACATACATACATACCTAGATACGTGCTTTCTTGCCCACTGTGATCTAGCATTGGTTCCTGTTAGCCAGTTCCTGCAGGCTGGGGGTTACTCTCTCTAGAAGGTGATGGGCTTGTTTTTGTCTCATTTATTTCTGGGCTGGGCTGCACCCAGTTGGTGGTCCCAGGGTGAGGTTGTCCTGCCTTCCTGACTTGAAGAGAGATTTTCTGATTCCGTGGTTTCAGAGCACTGTCACCAGCAGCAATACTTCTGGAAAAGCCATCGCTGCATCAGGGGCCAGCTGCCAGGGTATTTCCAAGGATATTTTGAAACACTTTTATCCTGTGTTGTTCCAAAGGTGCTGGCTTCATTGCAAGTGGAGAAAGCGCAGGGCACGGCAGGAGGAGAAGGATACAGAAGGAAAGCTGGGGTGTCTCTTCTGGAGATGGAGAGCTGTCCCCATGCCATCCATCCGCAGATGATGCCTGGTGAACAGGCTCCACGGTCCTTCAGGGCTGCTGCAAAGATGAAAAGAGGGAACGGCTGCTGAGGGTGGGAGGAAGGCATTTGCCATCCTCTCCCCCAGCAGTGCTGTCCTTGGGATGAGAGGCTCACCAGCTGGGTTTACTGTCACAGCTGCTTCCCTTCTGCAGAGCCATTGGAGTGGGATCAGGGCTCAGTGCCGGTCCAGCTCACATCACTCTTCTGGCCCCGTATGCAGTTACCCCACCCGAATCTTGAAGCGTCACTGCAGGCTGGGTCTGAAAGAGCCAGAAACCAGGTGCTGCTCATCTGGGGGCTGAGTGCCCCAAGTGACTCTAATTTCAGTTTAATCTGTGGCACTCGGCTGTTCCTCAGAGGAAGCCCTTTCCAGTGGCCCCCTCCCGAGAGAAGGTGAAGGATCCCGGCACTGCAGAGCTCTCCCCATATGGCACTTCACCATCGCGGGGATTTGGACGTTAACAGTGTCTGAACAAGTATACGGAAGGCAAAGCGCTGCTGGAGGTTCAGGCTCCTCAGATGGTGAGCGGGATGCTCGCCCTGCTCCAGCCTGGAGACGGACAGCACTGGAAGCCCTGGAGCCACACAAGAGCACAATTCCCACCCCAGATGTCTGCCTCCTGCATGGGCAGCTGCATGCCAGGACCTGCGGGGCCAGCAGAGGGGCCCTGCCAGCTCCACGCTGCTGTTGCGGCTCCCAGAGGAACCCACTGTGCCTGGCGCCCGGAGATGAGGTGTGTGTGCCCGAGACCTTTGTGACTGCTGGATCCTGCCTGCGCTGACTGATCAGAGCTTTTTAACGACAGTTTGGAGCAAACAAAAAACAAAGTCGATTTTTAATGTGAAACTACAAGAATCGTTTTGTCTGAGCTGCAGTGAAAGAAATGCTTCAAGCAACACAGAAATGAAGAATGATTTCTTATACCCATTTCTGCTCTTTTTTTTTTGTTTGAATTAGTTCAGGTTTGAACTGAAAAATGAGAACTCAAGTCGCAAGCCTTCAGTTTTGGAGCAGCCATGTGGCCATTGTCACACATTTCTGCATCTCCCCTTCACACAGGTTTCCCCCAGCCTCTGTCCCGAGCAGGGCTCAGCACCGCGCTGCCCACGCGCCTCTGAGGGCAGGAGCCTGCACACTGCTGGTCCTGGCACTTGTGACTAGTGCCTGGTCCTCTTGTCATGTCAGGGCTGATGTGAGAGCAGTGGATGTTCGGGTTAGAATACCGGTAAGGTAATGCAGGTTACAATACCTGTATGATAATTACTGAGGATTTCATTACCTTCCCTACTCGGCACTGTGCGATGTGCATGGGAAGCAGGAGAGCTTCCCTTTGGTGCCAGTTGATATGAGAAAATAACTTTAATCTGCCTTACAACTGTATAATTAAAGGAGCTTATATATATAGAAATATATATATATATATACACACATATGAGTATTTCTTTCCCTCACTGACGGAGTTGCAGTGGTCAGGGTGGGCAGCACCAGGCCAGCTCTGTACCACATAGGTAAGTGGTAGCAGGAAGAGTGGCACCCCCTCATCACTGTTCAAACCCTGTCAGAGGACAGGCTGCCTGTCCACAGCTCTAACGCCCCAGTGACCAGCTGCCCAAGCACTTCCCATATGGAGAAGAAGGTCTGGGATGGGGAGGCTGCTGCCCCTCCTGCTCGCTGAGCAGAGCAGTTCCCACAGGCAGGATGAGGCATCACTGTGCATCATTCCTAGGCTTGGCAGGATTGGGAATACGTAATTGCTGGGCCCCCAGAGCAGGAGGAATGCGTATCCAGTGGAGAAGGAAGATCCCTCCACTGCTGGTGGGACCGTTGTGTTCAGGACACAGCCCCTGCAACCTCCCGCCTCTCCCCACTGATGAAGGGCAGGGGCAGGGCAAGGAGGAGCCTTCTGCAGGGAACTGGGACACGGAGGTTGTCTCAGAACACGAGCAGGGCACAGCAGAACCTCGCTCCCTGCTCCACTGCTCTCCCCATTGCGGAGACCAGCCCCAGGCTCCTTCCCCCAGCATCTGCAGGGAGAGCTCTGTAAATACAGCAGGTTAAAAACTGGCAGAGTAACAGCGGATCTGTATTTAATGCAGATGTTTCCCATGTTTTGTAGTAATGTTTTATTGATAAATAAAAATCAACCAAAGACAAAAAAGGTGTTTGGCATTCATGTGACCTGCAGCAAGCCCATCGCGTGCTCTTTCTTACAGAACCTGGACAGTACCTGCCCCTGCTCCAACCCAGCATCACCCCCTGCGTGGGGGCTTGGGGGGTGACCCCATCCTCGGCTGCCGGTTACCCGGTGGTTGATCCTCACAGCATCCAGGTCAGTGCTGGGCCCAGCGCCGGGCTGATGAGCACAGCCTGGGTCACACAGTCCAGGTTAACGTTTCGGGAGATGTCTTTGCAAAGCTTTTCAATGAACAGACACCACTGAGCAGCTGAGCACACCCCTGTCACCCGGCCAGCCAAAGCCTGTGGAATCAATGAGGAATTCTGCATTGAAAGCAGGGAATGTCTTGTGGTCATCCCAGTGCGTTTTCCCTGATCCCACCAGCACAGGGAGCTGCAGGGAGGGAGGAGACTCTTCGTCCAAGAAGGGCACTGGGGTATTCCCTTTTTATCCCTGAAAGCCCACATCTCTGCTGGGGTTGGTCTATGTCCCATTCAAAGTTAAAAGTAAGATGCAGAAGTTGAATTTCAAGACAAACCAGAATTTTCTGTCACAAAAGAAACAATAATTATATATATATATAAAGGCTTCCAGTGCCTGAAGGGGTGACAAGAAACCTGGAGAGGGGCTTTGGACAAGGGCCTGCAGGGACAGGCCAAGGGGAATGGCTTTAACCTGCCCGAGAGGAGACTGAGATGAGCTCTTAGGCAGAAGCTCTTCCCAGGGAGGGTGGTGTCAGTCCTGCTCTGCCCCGGGGCTGCTGCTGTAACCCTAGGTCATGGAGCAGGATGGAGATGACAGAAATATCACTAATAGCTGACAACGATCCCAAAATACTGGGATTTCTAAAGCACAGCAAGACAAACACAACTTGAAGCCATTTGACTGCATGTAAATTAGCTGCCTCCCAAAGATAAGCTGGAGAAAAATGGGTTCATCAGAGACTTGTTAAAAATCACTAAAAGCATTAATACTGTAAACACCTCTCTGTGCCATCAGCCTGCATCTTTCCAGATGTACTTTTATTATTATGCCCATTTTATGGGAGGAGAAAGCGAGGTGCAGCTATCAGGATCATTTTGCCCCAGAGATCACAGCAAACAGTAGCCAAGAGGTACTAAAACTATCTCATCTTATCGAGCTCGCAGTCAGGCGTGCCTGTGCTGCTCCAGGCTGCCGAATCTAAAACCCTTTATCAGATTTTATTTAGTCTTTATTGAAGCAAAACGTTCCTGATTTCAAGATTTAGTGCTGGTGGAACCGGGAGGCAATGCCTGCATTCCTGAGAGTGGCCATTTACCGTGAAAGAGCTGGGCAAGCAAAGGATGCGGGAAGAAACTGCTTGGGATTTAACCCCTTGAACCACCTGGGAAGTATTTAAAGAGCTCCAGACAGTGCTGGCCTGCCAAAAATTATTGAGTGCATTTCACTGTAAATGTTTTTCAGCAATGGACTTGCTGAGCTGCTGAGCAGAATGTGAGGGGGCTCTTTGAGGGTGCTGAGGCGCTGGCACAGGGTGCCCAGAGAAGCTGTGGCTGCCCCATCCCTGGCAGTGCTCAAGGCCAGGTTGGACACAGGGGCTTGGAGCAAGCTGCTCCAGTGGAAGGGGTCCCTGCCCGTGGCAGGGGTTGGAGCTGGAGGAGCTTTAAGGTCCCTTCAATCCAAACCAGGCTGGGATTCTGTTTCTGTGATTTTATTTCTGCATTTGCCCCAACATCCTGGACCTCATCTGTAAGCCTGAAATCCTGGCTGCTGGAGTGCTGGGTGTTCCCTTTTTATCAGCCAATATTAAATGACAATAAGCTACAATAATGGATGAGCAGTAACAGATAAAGGGCTCCAGTGCATAATGACCTGTACATGCAACAGCCATCACCTTGGCTCTACCTCCAAGGATAAATCCACGTTTCCTTACCTTGTGTTTAGCCACAATTATGAAATGAGGAGCCTGCCTTGGCACAGCCCCTCTCCAGGGCCCCTGAAAAGACCGAGGCACTTGTGGACACATAAAATGTCATTTCTGCTTCCTCTCTGATCATGCCTGCGTTACTTGCAGTTGTTATTAAGCTACTCTAATTATTTTTTAAAATCCAATAAAGACATCTAATACGTGTAATTTTAACAGAATGCATTGGGAATAGTGTGTGCTTTAGTGATATTACCAGCGCTAAAAGAAATGGTGCTACTCATGTAGCTATGAGCTTTTCTTTTCACCATTAGCCCAAAAGAACAGGTCCTGATCTATTTGAAATTATTCATTAGGACCATTTCATCTGAGCTCTTATCTCCTTTGCTATAAAATCTCTCTTACTGTGAGCATTGTGAATGACCACAGTGTTTTGCTTATGTTGTGCTCTTGATGGTGGAGGATGTATAGATATATATTTGACAGATAGGTAAGTAGATTAGATAGATAGATAGATAGATAGATAGATAGAGAGAGAGAGAGAGAGAGAGAGAGAGAGCTGGGGCAACATATGGTGTGTGGCTGGCATGGAGCATGGGATGGAGCCATGTGAGACAGAAACATTTTTCCTACTGCCACCCCATCTCCCCCAGCCTCCTGCGTTGCTGAATTAATCCAACCAAAACCTGGGGGAGCTGAAGAGAGCACAGGCTGAAATAGCATGGCTTTAGGAGAGCTGATAATGACTGCAGAGGATGCAGGCAAGGCTGCAGATAATAATAATAATAATAATAATAGTAATAATGATGATGATGATGATGGAAACGTCCTTGCCAGCACCTAATGCAGCCAGGCTGCTGGCTATGGTATTACCCAGTTAGAGTGTGATGCACAACCTAAGGCAGTGCCAGTGAAGGTCAAAACCCACACATGCAGCAGCAGAAGGATTAAAATACGTCTCTACTCTAATAATCCCTCAATTAACAGCACTATCAGCCCGGAGGCGCCCGCCCACCCGTTCAACCCAGCTGCCTGGCCGTGGGCCCATTCCTGAGCTCCAAGAAGCACAGGGCAGAGCGTCAGGCTCTGGGTGCTCCCGTACCCACCATGAGGGTCCCCACTGCAGGACATGGGCATGGAGCCATTTGATGCGCAGAGAGGAGCAGCCCCCAGCACCGGGTCACCTCCCACCTGAGCTAACAGGGACCAAAATCCATTTCCATGTCCAGGGACCCATCTGCATCTCCTGAGCGCTGGCAGCCCTTGCAGGAGAGATGTGGGATCCTTCTGCTGTTGCTCTGGGCAATTAGAGCTGTGGTGGGTCCCACAGCCCCTGCGGGGTTATCAGAGAATTGTCACTGCTGTGCAGACTTGTAGGAGGAAACCAAAGCAAAGCAAACAAACCAAAGCGAACTAAACCAACCAAATCAAACCAAACCCAAACCAAACCAACCAAATCAAACCAAACCCAAACCAAACCAACCAAATCAAACCAAACCCAAACCAAACCAACCAAATCAAACCAAACCCAAACCAAACCAACCAAATCAAACCAAACCCAAACCAAACCAACCAAATCAAACCAAACCCAAGCCAAACCAACCAAATCAAACCAAACCCAAACCAAACCAATCAAATCAAACCAAACCCAAACCAAACCAACCAAATCAAACCAAACCCAAACCAAACCAACCAAATCAAACCAAACCCAAACCAAACCAACCAAATCAAACCAAACCCAAACCAAACCAACCAAATCAAACCAAACCCAAACCCAAACAAATAAAACCAACCAAATCAAACCAAACCCAAACCAAACCAACCAAATCAAACCAAACCCAAACCAAACCAACCAAATCAAACCAAACCCAAACCAAACCAACCAAATCAAACCAAACCCAAACCCAAACAAATAAAACCAACCAAATCAAACCAAACCCAAACCAAACCAACCAAATCAAACCAAACCCAAACCAAACCAACCAAATCAAACCAAACCCAAACCAAACCAACCAAATCAAACCAAACCCAAACCAAACCAACCAAATCAAACCAAACCCAAACCAAACCAACCAAATCAAACCAAACCCAAACCCCAAACCAAAACCAAACCCAAACCAAACCCAAACCCAAACAAATAAAACCAACCAAATCAAACCAAACCCAAACCAAACCAACCAAATCAAACCAAACCCAAACCAAACCAACCAAATCAAACCAAACCCAAACAAATAAAACCAAACAAATCAAACCCAAACCCAAACCAAACCCAAACCCAAACCCAACCAAACCAAACCAAACCCAACCCAACCCTAAACCAAACAAAAGCAACCAAACCAAACCCACCCCAAACCAACCCCAAACCAACCCAACCCAACCCCAACCCAACCACGAGGAAACCCCAAATAAAACAAAACAGAACAAAACAGCAGCAGGAAAAAAAAGAAAAAACCCACCCAAACCCAACTCCATCTCTTCTTTCATGGTAAAATCATTATTCAAGGGAAAACCGGTCCCTGACTGCAGCAGCAAGAAGATGAAGACCCCTAAAATGCAGAACCTGGATACCTTCAGCCACGCTTTCCCCCCTGCCCTAATGTCTCCACCTTTTCCCCCGGCTTTGTGTCCTGCTTGAGGCTGTTCTTCTCACCTGGATTATCCCCACAGAGCTCCTGCCACGTTTGCCTCTACATTCCCATTCAGCTCTTTAAGCTGTCTACAAACCCTGATATTGATCCAATTATCTACAGCAATCACTCCAGCCTCCACCAGCCTCTTTGGGCCGTTTTGCAGCTTTCAGCCAACACCAAAGACTGAAGGTTTGTCCCTCATAATTTCCTATCTTTCAGATCACTCACGTCTCTGTGCCGCAGTTAATACCTCCTTTCAGGCTGGGGCAAGCTGCACTGGACAGAAAACATTCTCTTGCTCTTTACCCCTGCTCCTGCCTCCCTCACCCCATGCGCAGCATCGCAGTGTTAGCACCAATCTCTAACTCACAAAGGTGCTTGTGTTTCCAGCACTAGGGCTGGGAAATAAATTCAGCTCACGCTGCGGAGCCAAACCCCAGCAGTTTAACTGCAGCTGTACAAGATGCTCCCCCAGCAAACAAAACAGGACCAAGAACACTTCCTTCCCCTCTTCCCCAGGTACCAGGCAATCTGCTGCAGCTGTGTACCTGGCACTGCAGACCTGATGTGGGGAGGAGGGAGCTCTTCAGCTTTAGACTCTGAGTGATGCGTTCAGCCCCATCTGCAGCACCCTCCCCTCTCCTGCTGATCTCCCTGGACACCCGGAGCATCCCAGAGAGGCACAGTGCTTATAACACCCCCCAAGGCTCCTCTTCTGAATGCACTGCTGGCTCCTTACCCTGCCACAACATGGGCAGGCTGGGGCTGGGCCCTGCTGGGTACCACACCACACTTTAGGTTTCTAACTTCAACATACCCAAGCATGACAAAAAATCAAAGCTTTTTTTCCCTCACCTATCACTATGGTCCCTACACTTCCAGCAGTACTTGTGTGTTTAAAATTAATGAAGTACATATAATGAAGTTATATCAGGACCCAGATGCTGACCGGGTCAGCATCAGTAAATTCAATGTTTCAATAAAGTAAACTGAATTTGCTTCTTTGGGTGGTCTCTTCATCAAATATTACACCATTTTGTAACATGGACCATAGTGAAATATCATAGAATCACAGAGCACCAGGTTAGGAGGGACCTCAGGATCAAGCCCCACATCAAGCTGCTGTGGCTTGTGGGGCAGGCAGTGACTGTCCTTTTCCTGCACCAGAGCACAGGAGGTCCCTGCTCCTCCAGGCAGAGCTCAAACCAGGGGCACTGTAAGGGGCAGGGGTCAGCCCCCTTTGCAGTTCCTTCCAGCCAGTGATCTATGCCCTGAAACAAGAAAATGGATATTCCCATTAGATCTACCTGCTAGGAATACAGATACTTTTCATGAATGCCCTAATACCGTGTTCCAGCTCTTTCTGAAAGGACAGAACAGGAGCGCTCCTTTTCCAGCCATCATTTCTCCAGGCAGACCACGTTTTCATCCTGCAGCTGTATTTTAGCACTGTTATAACTGATCACCTCCTCCAGGTTAAACCTGCAAAGGCATCCCAAATCAAGTATTGAAACGATAGCAAAAAAATTCCCCTAACTCCTTAAAGTTAATGATGATCTTCATTTTCATTTTCCACATATTTCTCTCCTTGTAATAGCCATGTGCTAAATCTTCATGGGATTTTTATAGTTTCACTGAAGGAATATTTGCATAATTATTAGCACATAATCTGCTTTAATGGTCCAACTGATTTTACTGTTACAGGTAAATGTATGTGGTGTCAAATTTAAGCATATAAAGTTCTCGACAGTTCCTGGGCAAATTCCCTGTCTGCTGGGAAGAAGCGTGCCCGTAGCTGTGCTAGCTGCAGGGGGAAGAACATCACTGTGCCGGGCTGGACCCAGTGCGATGGGGTGCAGGGCGCAGGGCTCACCCTGCCCTGAAGGAGCAGCAGAAAGGATCCCATTGACTTTTGCTAGCTGTTCCTGGGGAGTAAAAGCCACAGCAGAGCCCCACGTCCCCTGGTACCACTGTGCAAGGCAGGACCTGCACCTGGGGCTGCTCCCCCAGCACATGGGCAGCTCCAGCAGGGGATGTGGGACACCAAGACCCCCAAAATCCACTCTTGTACCACATGGGACAAGCACATCTCCCACAGACACACACCTCAACCCCAATGCTACCAGGGGTTGCAGCTACTGCATGCCACTGGGTCCTACACCCTGCCGGACACAGCCCCTGGGATCCCTCCATAGTGCTTGGCTTTGGGGATTTAGGAGCAGGAGCCAATGGAAAACTGCAGGCTCAGAGCTGCGGGAGGCTTTGGAGGCAGTGGAGCAGGGTCTGGCCTCCTGCTCGCCCATTTTGGAATCTTCCTCCATGGGAATGACGTGGAAATATATAAAAAGGATCTGCTAAAATAAGAGGAGGGAGGTGTGGGGATGGTGTGATGACAGCAGCTATATAGAGAGGCAGCACAGAATTTCTGAGGGAAAGCATCAAGCTCCTGCTATTTTCCAACCGGATCATACCCCTCTATGAAATGTCATTGCGGGAATTTTTTATAGACTGTTCTAATAGATACTGATAAATGTTTTTCACCTTAGGGCTTGTCAGGAACAGACGTGATTGATGCTATCTTCAGAAGCAGATGGAAACGTTCAGTGTGGTATCTGCCAGCACGATGGATCACAACAATGGTCCAAAGCTGATCTGTGTGAAACGTTTCAAAAACAGCATTTCCAGCTCCTGCAGGAGCAGATGAGGTTGAACTCGCTCCTCTGCAGGAAAGAGCCTTTGGACTTGTAAAATCTGGGAAATAAATAAGAAAAGCGAGGAATCCCCCCAGAACGCCGGCAGGAGTGGGGAGCTAGCACAGCCTTGGGGCAAACTGCGGCTTCTGGAGGCGTTGCCATGCAATTATTTAATTACTTAATAAAAGTACTACATGTGTTAACTGAGAATGCCTCTTTGATCCCAGGTCCAAGCTCAAGCCCAAAATTAAGCTCTTAATGCCTTATCAACAGCAGAGATTTGAGTGTAAAATCTGCTCTTTAATTGCTATATTAAATTAACTTTCCTTACCTATTTTCAGATGGAAGCTCAATGTTTTCACACAGCTCTGGACAAGCAGAAGACCTTCAAGTGGGGTTAGCTGAACGTTCTGTTTCCATTTTCACTGACATCCAGTGGAAGGGGAAATGTGGCCACTTCTACTTGGATGAAGCCATTCTAATAATGAGCATCTTTGTGTCTGTTGCATTACCTGTGTGCTCTGGGGAGCTCAGCTTCCCGAAGCACTGCACAGTATTCCCCATGTCTTGCTCCCTGGGAGCTAACACCATTCACTGTGATCCTTTCAGCCCCATGCAGGCAACAACAGCACAATTTGTGATTTATGTTTTGCCAGGACCTGTCGGACTGATAGCGTTGGCTGTTGCTGTCATTGCCCACACTGGGCACGCTGCAGTGTTTGCAGCAGTTCTGGTGGTACCTGTGTTCCACACCAGGAGCTGAAGAGCCGTGCAGAGCAAGGCTGGGGTTCCGCTGACTGCTCCTGGCACATGGCGACAGCTCCTGCAGCTCCATGATCTCTCACTTGGAGCTCGAGATGCAATGGTGCTGCCCGCCCCGGGCTCACGTTCTACACACAATGTGCTTACCTTTCACATCCCCCAAATAAGGAGATAAAGGTCATACACACATCTGAGGCTTCATTTGCGCTCCTCTGCAGGGGGGCAATAAAGTGCCTCATCAAACATTCTGGGCATCGAGCAGTGCTCAGTGCACCCAAGTGGGGCAGGAATGTTTTGCTCCAGGGTTCCCTCTGCTCCCATCCCACCCAGCAGGGACTGGGGCCCCTTCCTGGGGGCTTCAAGGAACATTTGAGGCATGGAAGAGAAAAACAGCCCCTGCAAAAGGGAGCCTTGACCTGCTCGGCTGCCTGGGCTGCCTCCAAGGGCTCTGCCTCCCCATGGGACTACGAGACCTGACAGTGAAGGGGATGGTGCAGCGATGGGGGCTGCCATTTGGTCCATGGAAACCACCACCATCAGGATGTGGAAAATTTGGCCTTTTTGTCTCTGGCAGACAAATGATCCACGTCCTCCTTTGTAAAGGATGCAGCTGTAAGAACTTAGGAAATAACTTCTGGATGGATAAATTTATTGGTGCAATTTGGTTTTACATGGTGAAAACGGCGTGTTTATAAAATATTTATAGAGTTTTCCTTCGCGGTGATGGAGCAGGAACCAGTTAAACAATGCGTGGGTCTTCATTAGCAGTGTCTCACACGCAGGTTTGTTTTCTGTCTCGTCTTGTCCCTTCATTAAGTTGGCCCTTGTGAGAAATTGGCCCAGATCATTAATTAATAATTACCTCTTCTGTGTAAAAATCAGATGCCTCAACTTAGCACTACTGGTTATGAATTCAAGATTATGCATGAACCTGTATGCGTTTCTCTGCTCCATATTTAAGTCATTCCACTATTCATCCAAAACCTCATCAGAACAGATAATAAACCACTTCATGAACAGATGTGCCACTTATTCATCTAGTTCTATAATGATAATGAAGAAAATTTAATCTGGAGTGTCTATGGAAGATGATCTGAAAGACAGATTGGTATGAATAATAAAGACACTACACAAACCGTTTAAGAACTGACATAAGAGGCGATCATTAACTACTCAACAATGCTGCCTTTGATGTAGCCCAACAGTGTATAAAAACAAGCACCTCTTGGGTGTTGGACTCCACAAGGAGCTACTGTTTTGCAGATGTAAATGCTTGAAATTGCTTTTACTTTAAAGAAGTACAAAAGATAATTCCCGTTACAGCTGTAAGCAACATCTGACATTGCAGAACACTGAAAACACACTGAAGAGAGGCTGGAGGCTTCAGGAGCACTCAAGGTGAGTGGGATAACGCACAGAGCTGAATGTCTATTCAGAAAATAAGAAAATGCAGAACAAGGGGAAATTTATGAGGCCAACTTGCTCCAAAGAGCCATTTACCTCTCATTAGCTAGATATATATTTATCTGTTTCCTCATATATGATACTATTGATTCCTGTCAATAGCAAAAAACACCCACAGAATGCAGTAGAGGCAGGAGACACTTATTGTAGCTGAATATTTGCAAAGCTTTAATGGAGCTGCACAGCTCCGTGATTCTTGATGACAGTCAAAAAGATCATATAAAATCCCCAAAGTGTCTTTGGAGAAGCAAAGCCATTGCAGTCAACGCTGGGGGAATGTCCTGGATTGACACCGTCATCTATTTATTCCCAAAGCAAGAAAAGCACAAACTGCGCAGGGTAAGCCTCCAAGTGACACACCAAAAAAACCCAGAGGCTGCTTGGAGGATGGGGCAGGGAAGAGGAGATCACCATGATGTCCATGAAGTGCCCCTTACCCAGACCTTTACCCTGGCCACACATTCATTAAACACACACTGTTCATCATGAGCACATCAAGAAGACCAGGAGGAAACCCACCCTTTGCTTCTGGGGAGGACAAATGAGGAGACCTCATTTCATATTTGGGTGACATGGATCAGTGTGAGGTGTCCCTGCCCAGGGCAGGGGGGTTGGAAACTGATGACCTTAAGGTCCTTTCCAACCCTAACTATTCTATGATTCTATGGTATATTCATCACTGCTTTGACCTTCTTGTGTGACGTGCAGGACACTGTCCTTGCCCGAGGGCTCTGTCTCTGTGTGTTCCCTTGTGTGGTGCCCCCCATGGCCTCAACTGACAGAGCTGAAGTTATTCCCTCTAGAAAGTGACCCTGAGAGGAAACAGCCCCATAACAGTAAATCTTTTTCTTAACAGTTTGTCAACAAAGCAGCACAGCTTTTAGCACCAGAAATATTGCCAGCCTCTTCCAGCATCTGTCACAACAGCAGCAGCCGACACTGCCACAAATTCTGGGTTAAGGAGACGGGAATGAAATGGGCTTGTGAGGGCAGTGTGGAAACCTCGCTTCTCCTCTGTGCAAAGGCCTTGAGTCTGAGCCAGCAGCAGCACTCAAGGGTAGGGATCCAGCCCGTACATGTGGGTCTCACTTTGCCATGGGACCGGGCTCCGTGACTGCAGTAAGCAGGGGCTGCTAAGGCAGATTTTTTTTCACTTTGTTGCTTCCTCACCAAATTTGGGGTCAAACCCTGGTTTGTGAGCTTTCCTTCGGTTTTCCTACTGATTCTGGTGAAGCTACGGCTCCCTTTAATTAGCTCAGCTGCCACATTCTAGGCTCAGGGTGTAGCACTTGCTCTAGCTGCTTACCGCAGCAGAGGACATACAGTACCTGCGTGTGGGAGCACAAATAAACCAAGAGTTCAGCCATCAGCGTTTGCTGTGGCAGCACCCAAAGTTATCAGCCGGTCCAGAGTCCCATTTGCTTGATACCATCTGTGCTTGCACCTGTCTCTTGGCCAGGAAAAGCCACTGGGGTTCCAGGTCTGCCTCCTTCAGTCCCATGCTGGTTGAGGTACAGGTCACCATTCAACAACAGTGGTCCCAGATCACAGTGGGGGCTTGAGAGTTTTTAAACCCAAGAGAGAGACAAGTAGGAAAGCCATTACCTGGGACCACTTGATGCTCCTTGACCCAAGCAAAGTGCACTGTCCCCAGCCAGGAGCACCTAACTCAAGTTATTGGAGATGTGAGGAGCCACCAGCGTTTCTCAGTTTCCTTGGTGATCACTGTCAGATCTGAAACACAAAAATAAAATGAAAAGTCTGTCAGAATTAGTTCTATACATTCACACGAATTATGTACCTTTCTAACAGGTAGCTTTTCATGGAGCAGATTTCCATCCTTTTTCCTAGGTCACTGCTTCTCAAAGACTAGAATGAACTGGTCAAAAGACAAGTATTTAATCTTGTAGTGATAGAGCAGACATTTTAGTAGTGAGATTGGTTTATTCTTAGGCTACTTTCCATAAAGTATATACATCTTCCCAAGGCTGAGCAGCCTAAAGCAATTTGTCTACGAGAATGACCCTGAGACTAGTTAAAGTTCATAAGGTGCGACATGAGTCACGATTAGAAAATGACAGAACTACTCCTCTCAATGGCACGAGGTGAAAATTCAACAGCAAATTGGTATGGAATATTATGACCCAAACTAAATCAGGGATGAGTAGGTGAGGAATTACAGTTGTTGCTCATTTGGGAAGCGAATGTGAGACTACGTATTTTGAGTGCTCAAGAGGAAATCTGGTATCTTTGGTAACATAAGGATATAAAGGAAGAACATCTGAATGGTTTCCATTTATTACTGTAGTCATGGTACTTGAAAAGCAATGAATAATCCCGGAAAGCATCTTAAGGACTTCACTTTCAAAGTGCTGATGGCTCAAGAGCGAAGGGTCCGTTGGTCCAGCAGCCACCCCAGACACAGCAGAGCAGAGTGGGGAGCCGTGGGGATCCAGGCTCTGCTCCTGCTGAGTGCAGGGTGTGGGCAGGCTCCACAGAACCACCCTGTAAAACCCTCGCAGTGCAGGCACAGAGCAAGCAAATGCAGCCACTGATCAAGTCTGCACTCTGATGGATTACACACAATCTTAAATATTATAGGAGAAAGTATTTCATCCAGACAGGAAACTTTAAGCAGGACACAACAGACATTTTTCTTACAATATTAACAATTTACCATCTGAACTTTATCTTCTCTGTGGATAATAACCACTAGACACTGGGTAAAGGAACAATTGATTTAAGATCTCAATCAAAGGAAAGCATTCCTCTTATCTGTATAGCCAAGCAATGAAGTAACAGTCATCTGGGGTTATTGTACATTTGTCAGGTCATTAAAAGCATGGGCTCAAGATCTATATACGGGATGTAAGACATTTGTGGAAATGACTCTTACAAAAATCTTTACTGGTTAAGAGCCTGCAATCTCTGCCTGTCCTTTCCTTGCCACAAAAAGGCAAGGGAAAAAAGTCATAGTTCCCGTAAGGCTGGGACAGAGCCCAGGACAAACGTTCTTCCCTCTTTCCACACGCTTTTGCTTGATGATTTAGTTGCCACTCAGACGAGGAGCCATGTGGCACACAGAGACTCTTCCCTCCATCCCTCTGCAGGCACTCTGGGTGACCTCACCCCCTTTGTGCAAATGCAGGGAGCTTCTGTGGGTTTGGGAATGGGCACAGCCCCTTGGTAGCTATTTGAGTTGTGCTATTTTGTGTTTTCTGAACGTCTCAGTGACCTGTTCCTGACAAAGCACAGGAGCCCAATGTGCTGGGCTTGTGAACAAAACCGGGGGAGTATTTGACATGGATCTTTCCAATCCTACTCATCCGCTGAAGGTGGAGGAGGAAACGATCACGATGTTACAACTGCGAAAAGCACGTTGGGCTTGTATTGCATGTGCAGCACTGAGTGTGAATGCAGCTTGAAATGCACAAGCTGATGATGAATGGCTGGTTTCAGACAAGACCAATTTGATAATGATTTTTCCCCATTTTCTGTCATCTCTTTGTACAATCTGTACTGATGTGAAGCAGAGATATCAAATCCAAACTATTCTGAGTTTTTAATCACAATATATTCATTGACGAAGTGACATATCCAAATCCTTTTTTCTTCCTAAACTTTTCATAGCAATTATTTTAAGGCACAACTTACAATCTGTGCATCCTCAATTACTCCTACCTTGGATTTCCAAAGCAAGACCTTTGCTTATCCAAGGTTTGCTCTACTGCTAATGCATGATGCACTCTCGTCAATCAAATCTGAATTGTTACTGATGTAGGGCAGCAGTTATAAGAGCACACATTGATCCCAGATGTTTTAGTATGGCAGTACATAAGCCATATGAAATACAGTAATTCCTGCTAAAACAGTACTTATGTTCTTCAAAAGCAGTCCTGAATGGAAAACCAGCTGTGCTGAGGCAAATGCATTGGTGTACCAATAACTTCCGTACATGTTAAAGAATTCTCTAAATAACATAAGAATGAAATAAAACCAGAAGTAACCATTAAAAGATCACGAGGTATTTCGGTCTGCACAGAGCTTACCAGCAAGATTCCCTGTGTGTGCTGGACTGCAGAGCCAAAGCTGCAGGGCTGAAGTGACAAAACCATGCCCAGAGCCTTCATTACATTGGGTTTAACTTCAACCAACTTTGTGCTGCCACAAAACAGTCCTAAAGGGGGGTTCCCACCTCACACACACAGCTCTTACCTCACCACAGGCACATGGAGGATTCTGCTGCCCCATTGCCCCCAGATCCTGATGTCTCCTCATTGAAGAAGGGAACATCCACCCCGAAGCCCTCTCCTGCTTTGGCAGGCTCCACACCAATGGGCATGGAAGCGCTGCCAAGGTCATCTTCTTCTTCCCCAGGTGCAGGTCAATGAGGAAGGATGGCAATGGGCAGACATGCCATCAACGCCAACCCACTGCATGGGCCTCAGCATGCAATGCACTGGTCCAAACTACACCCAGCTTTCGGCAGGTCTCCCATATGGCACGGAGTGAGGTGCTGAGGAATCTGGTGCAAGTCCTGTTTATTTTTAACATGACTGTTCTGCAAAGATAATTGTGTCAAGCCGAAAGCACCACGGACTGGTTACACTTCTGCTCCAGTTACCATGGTTGCTAATACTTAAAAAACTGCCTGAGAAAGGAAGAGAATTGCTCTCCCCATGCTGGGAAATGTCTCCCTGGCTCATCCCTGCCCACATAGTGCAGCAATGCTGCTGGTCTCAGCTTCAGATGTGAAAGCTGGTGGAGATCTGCCTTGCTGGGGCTGGCAGATGGAGCTCAGTTTCTCGTGGGTTATCACCACAGTGGCAGAACAAATCTGCTCACCTCTCCTTTGGTTTTATGTAGGGAGAAATCTTCCTTGCTGTTGCTGCCAGTAGGCACCTGTGGGAGAAAAGAAAAGCACAATTACATCCCAAAGACTGTTCTGGAGTATTTGATGCAAGCCAGCAACGGTGTGCAGTGCCAGGTGGACAAGAACACACTGAAGCCTATAAGAGTAAACTGAGTGCAGACAAACCCCTGTTCCCATAAGTGCAGTGCTCCCCTGTGATAAGCAAACAACTCACCAAGGTTTTTAAAATAAAGTGGACAGAGAACAGGTATTTCTACATGTGATGGATTTGAGCCTGATAAAGGGAGTTATTTAATAGCATGAGCCTTTGCCTCAGTCCCGTTGCTAAGCAGGGGGAGGTTGGCAGCAGCATCTCCCTTCCCAGCAGCAGGGTCATGGCAGGACACGCCACGGGCTGCCCCATGCTGTGCCAGGGCTCCCATCATCATCAGCCTGGGTCTCACCCCCCAGCGCTGTGGTCTGTGCATGGACAGACCCGACCCACCTCCCTGGCAGGGGGCACCACCAGCAGCACATGAGAACCCCCCCGCTGCCGACCCCTACAGTATTCCCCAGAGCATCAAAATGCAATGAATCAAACCGGATCTGAAGGGACTCTTGACTCGAGGTCTGCTGCAAACCCTGCAGCAGGCTGATCTCGCCCTGGCTCTCTGCCTCTCTGCAGCCGTGTGATGCCTCCCTGAGTGCAAAGAACTAAAATGTCACACCAAAAAAAATACCTGAGCTCTGCGGAGTTTAAATTCACGATGAATTATGCATTATCAATCAGGCAAAACAATTAGCTGAAGCATTAAAGCTCTAAAATGGTTTCAGAATCAAAGGGACCTTGCTTCAATTTACCTTCATTTAGGAGACTCAAAATAGATTTTAGTGCCAGTTTAGCTCAATTTGCACCTTTTGCATTCACTTCCCTGAGCATGTCCAAGAAAGAGTTTCCCTTTGCCCATATGATGCCTTTCCTGGGATGTATAACTGGTGAGATCTCACCAGCAGCACCAGTTTGTACTGGTGTGAGGGTCTTTAAGCACAAGTCTGCTATGGGAAGCCTCGTTCTTCCCAGGCTGTGGGGGACCTGGGGCTCTGGTCAGTGTGGCAATGGTGCCCTGAGGAGCAGAGGAGGACCTGGGGCCTCATCCTGCAGCCTGCAGCCAGCTCCCGGGGTGTTTACTGTCACCACGAAGTGACAGGAATGGAACAAGGGCCAGAAACCGAGCAAGCCAACAAAACAAATCAGTGTTACTTGCCCACCCAACCGTCTGGTGAAACGCTCCGTGCTCCTCCACGGGAATTGCTTCTTTCATTGCTGACATGTCAAAGGAGGTTATTAACCACATCCATTTGTGCTGCAATGGAGTTTTCCTGTTTTCATAAAGAATGTTTTGACCAGCTTTTCCCAGGCACCCTGACATGTCATTCCCTGCAGGAATTCCTAGACCTAATTATTTAAATGCCCAAGCAACCATTTGGAAAGCACTGCTCTGCAAGCACTGTTATTTTAACTCCATTTTCTGGCCCATGGCTGACCAGAAGGCATCATTGCATGTGGTGAGCTGCAGGCACACCTGTGTTTAGACACTTGAATCCTACTGCCACAAAATAATTGATTGGAAAAGGTCTCAGCACGTATCCAAGACACTGCCACACATCCGTGCTACTCTCTGAGCCTCTGAAATGGATGCTTCTCAATGCTCCCATCCATCTGTCCCCAGGCTTCCCATTCCTGCTCTCTTTTCTTTACTGCCGCTGCAATGAGAAAACAATGTTCCCACCCCATGGTGTGAGCGGGTGCTCTGGGGTGGCAGCTCCCCTCCGAGCTAGACCCTCCAGTCCTGCAGCACAGTGTGCGAGGCGCTGCAGGGCTGCCTTGGAAGTGTTTTGTCCCTGTGCTCCTGAGAGATCAGCTGAGACTTCACAGTGGCTCCTTTCGGTTTCCTTTTCTGATCTGCCAGGGGAAAAAATGCAGTAAAAATACTTGGATCATTGATATTTCAGTGAAAAGGAGTCAGGGAATTAAGGCTCACCCGGCTCTGCTGTTTCCTGCTAAATGAGTGCTTGGTTTATTGCCACCTATTCATAAAGTTATCCATCATTCCTCACAGAGTTTGGTAGGAATTCATGTGAAAAGCCATTTCAATATTCACCTTTCATTACTCTCCTGTCTTTATGCCCATTCGGCCCCAGCTGCAGAAATAATACTGAGTGATGCCAGCATCAATGACCAGGCAGTGCTGTGGGATGAGGTGGCCGTGGCCACGGGACATGTGCCAGCAGGACACGTGCCAGCAGCTCCAGCAGAAGGCGAGGACATGAGGCAATGTCTCGTGTGTACGCATAATCTGCTCTGTCTCAATTACACAGTTCACAGGCAGCTAACGGCCCAGTAATGACATGGTGGAAAGAACTGGTGCCTGCTTACAGGCTGCTACAGCAGCAGAATGTCACATGGAGCCGGGAGCTGCGGTCTTGTCCTGGCTGGACTCGGTCACAAACACTCCCACCGGTGTCACTCATGGAAACCCCAAGAATGGTAGAAACACACAGGGGCAATGGCGTTTCCTCCCTCCTGGAACCGCGTGTCGATTCCCACATGCGCTGTGGCATAGCATGAGCCACACAGACCTGCTGCTCGGGTTGTTAATTTCCAGCCTGTCTGAGCAGAGGCCCCTTTCCTGAGAGGCTCCCTGGCCAAATGAGGGGGGAACAGGGACCCTGACATCTCTTTGAGATATAAAAAGCAAGTTATGAATAATGAGAAATTCCACTGGCAATGTGCATAATGTGCACAAGAAGCACGGGAGAAGGGAGGGCACTGGAGAGCCAGGTCACAGAAAGTGCTCCACATGCAGCATCTCTCAGGAGCAGATCACGTAGGATTTTAGTGAGGGCTCATAAATATTAATACATCACCTGCTTCAATTGCCTGCAGCTCGCAGGGGCTGTCATGCCCGGTGAGTGGGGTGACACAGAACGGGACCGCTCCTGACAAGCCTCCAGTGTTTACTTTCATGCTCTTTTGTAGGGTTGCATGGGCTTCTCCTTTAATTGGCACTCCAGGGTAAAGGCAGAGGTAACCTCATCATGGGCTGGAGAAGGTAAAGCTTCATAATCTATGTGCACCACATCCTCATGAGCTGAAAAGGGGATCTCAGGAAGGGATGCAGGTCTAAGTACGTGTGTCTGGATCTACAAGTGCTGTTGGCTACTCGAATTATTGAGGATTGCCAGCATATTACCTTGCAGTAAGTGCCTTCCTACACAGAGGAAAATGCAGCAGAAGCTGAATTTTGCTCAGTGTCAATACAGAATTTATTGCTGCCTTCATACCCCACAACACTCTGTTACCGGCCAGAGCCCACCCGGGGGCTACCCAGGTTACAGCTCATCCAAATGCGACTCTTCTGTAATAGAGAAATGACACTTTTAGGTAAAGGGCAATCCATTCAGCTCTGCACGCCTAAAAACCCCCAGGGCTCAAAAGTGAGCTACTGTGTTTCACCTGATCCTGAAACCTTTCTTCCCACAGGGCACCCAGACTGAATTCTGCCATGGAATGTGGAACAAGCCTGCCTGGGCAGCCCTCTCCTGTCTCTGACCTGGCACAGGCGTGCACACCATGCTGGGCTTCAGGGGCTGCTAAATGAGGATGGCACAGCTCGGGAGTTGAAAATACAAGAGAAAAATAGAGAATAGCCACAAAACATGTCAACTAAGCTCACAGTGGTTCTGTAGCCATGACTCACTCCATGAGATACTGCTGTGGTACAGCAGTAAACACACCCAACCATACCAACATTAAGGCATTTGCTTTTTAAGTCACCTCCAAGTCCTTCAGTGCAGAAAACTTGTATATAAATCACTGCTTTTCTCTAATACATCACTGCAGCACCTGCACCCCGAGGGCTCTGGCAGCCAGAGCAGGAGGGAGCTCGGTGGGACCGGCCTCTCGCAGGCGAAGGACAGAGACACCTGAAGGGACTTGCCAAGGTCACAGAGCCAGGCTGAGCTCCACGGAAACTCGCTCCAGCACCCGCTGACCCCAGAAAGAACGGACCCTGCTGCATCATGAGGAGCTGGAGCTTTGCAGTGCGGCACCGGTGCGAGCGGTTCAGAATAACCTGAGTCAGGAAGGGAGGAGAGAAGACACTGTGGGAAACGGGTATCTTGGTGATAACCTGACATCAGCTCATGTTCTGATAATCCCTGCTCCGTCCCTCTTTTTCCCCAAGGGCCCACATGCACCAGGGTGAACGTGGCAGTTCAGTACTGCAGCCTGTTACACAGATGTCTTGGGACCAGAATCCAGATGTTCTCACTCTCATCTTCTCTGCTTTGTTTCTGCCTTCCTGTTTCAGCCAGATGGACCTCAGCTATTCCTTGAAGCTGTATTCAGCTTCTGATGTATTTTCCATGAGTGAAAGGGGAACTTTTTTTTCCTTCCATCAGCAATTTTCTACAGTAAATAAGAAAAGGAAATGGAAAACCTTGTAGGAAGTCCCAGGCTGCCGAGGCTTTTTAAATGGGCTCAGAGCTCAGGCAAGAGGCAGATTAATCACAAAACAGACACGTTGAACCCGTGCAGAAGATGACATTTCAGGGTAGTGTAAGGAAGAAGGATTAATTGGCTGATGGGACTGGGAACAAAAGAAGCCTGAGCATGAACCACCAGGTACAGGAGAGTCGGGCTGTGACAGCACCGAGACTATTCAACAACTTTAAGCATGAACACTGTGATCTTATTCTAATGTGCTTGCAAGAAATCGCAGATGATTAATTGGATCATTTCCATATCCTGCTCCTAAGTGAGGTACTTCAGGGAACCTGTGTTTCTGTTGCTGCCTGACCTACACTCACAGGGTGCCAGCCACTCCAAAGAGGCTTCAACATGAAAAAGTGGAGTGATGAGCAGTACATATTAAACAGACAGACAAACCAGGTAACAGCCCCTGTGTCCCCTGAAAAATATCCCACTCCTCTGGTTAACACTTACAAAATGCATGGCATGGAAATATACCCCTCATCTAACCAAAATAAATAACCAGTCACATAACAGGTTGCTGTTGACAGCAAGCAGCACCTGCCAAAGACGCCGATGTCTTTTCATGCAGCGTTAGCACTCCAGGATGGTTAATCTTTGCTCAGTGGTCCTTTTATCCTAAAAATCCAGGAGATAAATCACAGTGCTTTCTGCATGGGGAAACCCACACATAACACCATGGCCATCAAACCAAGACTCAGATCCCTTTGTCAGTTCCCCCCTCTCATTTGCCACAAGTGCTGCAAGGTAGAGGCAGAAGAAGACAAGGAGGCAGAGCAAAGCTGCTGTGCCTTGGGCACACCTCGCTCCTCCAGCACCGTGCAGGTCTGTTCACTGAGCAGCTGGAGCCTTCCTAATGCTTCATTACCCCCGATTACCAGCGGTGGATCTCCTTGTGTATCTTCAGCCCCAAATATTAGTTTTCCTGGGGCTGGAAGCTGGCTCTCGGAGCACCTAAAAGCTGTTTTCCACATGTTCTGTTTCTACATAATTATAGTACCCATGAACAAGCAGAAGGAGGGGTTTCTCCTGGCTCAACCCAGGCAGGTAAGCACATGTTCGGTATCGGGCGCGGAGGCAAGCCGGCAGTGGGATTATACCTGGAGTGCGCTTAAACACCTCTTGTGTTGGGTAGCCTGCGTGTACAGTGCAGAGCTGCCTTCTCGTGGAGGTGTGTGGAGTCTCTGAGCCAGCCAGGAAGGATCGGAGCCTCAGGACTGGATCTGGAGACTGACCTGAAAGGGCTCAGCTTGTGTCGTTCTAAAAAGCTTCCCATCAGCCCATGACTTCATTTCAGTTTCCCAGCATCACTGAAGCTGCCATTGATTTACTGCTCAATTTCTGGGCAGTTTGGAGAGTGTTTCCCCAGCATAAATGCTATTTATTTGAAGTAGAAATTGAATCTGATGGGAAAATTTCTTTTAATTTGCAAAACCAGAGAAGGTAAAAGGGGCAGAGAGAAAACCCTCCTCCAACTGGCAAGTTTGTACATCACAATGGTGCAAAAGCAGTTCCTGTTCTGATTTAAAGCAAAAGCCAAAATACCTTTCCAACACATGGAAAGGACCTACCAGAGCTGCCCCAGTGTGGAGCATCATGGTCAGGATGTTCACAGAGCACATACTGATGGATGAGGGTACAGCTCAGTCAGGGGGTGGTACCACAGTTGGTACCATGTACTTGCAGTGCATGACTCCAAACAAACCTATGGAGACTTTGAAAAGCTTCACAGGTACAAACAGGTATTAAACCTAACTACGCAGTCTTTCTTTCTCTTTGCTGAATTTATTTGCCATTTACCCGTGTCTGCACATTTGCATTCCTTGTTCCTGCATTATGTTTGTAATGAATTTTCATTTGTACGTTGTAGAGAAACGTCTCTTTCTGTCATCACACAAATGCTGCTTCTTGTTCCCTCATGCACTAACTCAGAAGCAGACACTGTAATTTCCAAGTGTAAAAGAAAACGATGTTTTTGAAGGCTGCGTTCTCTGCAGAATAATTCAAAGTACGTCACGTTTCTTTCACTGCCAGAGCCTTGATCACTGGTTTCTTCTTTCTGCTAATCAGCTGTTACCAGTAACACTGAAATGTAGGTTCCTGGGTGAGCGTTACAAACCCAGAGAAATTGTGACCTGCATTTCCCTGGAGTTCCCTGCTGCCTGCCGTTCCCAGAGGAGGAGGACAGCGCTGGCTGCTTGAAAAACATGATGGGTGCAGGAGGGGCTGGTGCACATCAACCTGGAGCAATGTTTGTGTAGGAAACGCAGCAGCAGGACAGAGCTGGCCCTCAGTGACCAGCTCTGGATCCTGCTGTGCTGTGAATTGGGATGGCTCGCTCATCCAGAGCTAGGGCTGCTCTTCTGGACAGCTTCAGCCTCCCCAACTCAAGGTAGGACTAATTTTGAATAACAGGCTACACTGTTCTGTTATTGTAGGTTTTTGATTAACATGAGATATTACGCTACAGGGCCCTACAAGAAACCTGGAGAAGGGCTTTGGACAAGTGCCTGTAGGCACAGGCCAAGGGGAATGGCTTTAACCTGCCCGAGGGGAGACTGAGATGAGCTCTTAGGCAGAAGCTCTTCCCTGTGAGGGTGCTGAGGCGCTGGCACAGGGTGCCCAGAGAAGCTGTGGCTGCCCCATCCCTGGCAGTGCTCAAGGCCACGTTGGACACAGGGGCTTGGAGCAAGCTGCTCCAGTGGAAGGGGTCCCTGCCCATGGCAGGGGTTGGAGCTGGAGGAGCTTTGAGGTCCCTTCAACCCAAACCAGGCTGGGATTCTATGATTCTCTGCCCCACGCAGCCCCAAGGCTGTGGGACCCCATCATCCCCGCCTGGCTGCACATCGTGTCCCTGCCGCAACCAGAGCTCTGTGCCAGCCTCCACCAGCTCACGGGCTGCAATCAGGTTAGCTGCAATCCGGTGGACCAGATTTTGGTCACCTCAAAAACAACAACATTCCCCTGCTCCCCCTCCCAGCCCTCCCACACACACATCTGCCATGCTTTAGCTGCAAAATTAAATCCCCTTTTCACTCAGCTGGCAGGAGTCAGCCCATAACTCATGAGAACAACAGTGTGAAAACAAATTAACCCCTGCAGCGAAGCAGCAGAACTTGGAGGCAGGGGAGGCTGGAGGGTCTCTCCTACAAACCCCTCAGCTTCACCTGTGCTCCACACATCCCAGCACCACCCAGCACACACGGACTGCCTCATCTGAAATGGAATGTTTCCTGCCACAGGCTAGGCGAGACTTTGATCTTCCTGGAATGCCCCGAAATGCCAGCTCCGGTGTCACTTCTCGGTTGAACTGGCGCTTGGGTGAGTTTCCAGAGCAATAACACTCCCTTTCAGAAATTTAAGTTATTCCATCTTATTTAATTAACTGGTTTTGCTGACCCCCCTCTCTGTATTGTATTTCCACTTACCTTGTGCTTCATTAAACTTGCATGAAGCTATCCAGCCGTCAGTGCCTTGCACTCAGGATGCCAGGAACTGTTCTGACAACAGACTGGAAATCACCGTGTCAAGTAATAAGCAGCTTTTGCTGGGGTTATGAAGACACCTTTGTCCCATAAGGTGGTGCAATTAGCAGGGAAGCAGCCTAGATCCTGATAGCAAGAGAGAGAGAAGATGATAAACAGGGTTAAATCTGCTCAGGAGGGAAAGGGGCTGATGACAGCTCTGGGGCTGGCTGGAAAGGGAAGCAGCAGGCAAGGGGAACCGTGGCACAGCCACAGCAGGTTTAGCTCTGCACTGCTCTTTTAATCTCTGCACTGAACTGCAATCCGAGCAGCATAAAACATTTATAGATGCACCGTGCCTTCCCTATGGCACCGCGATAAAACACGCCCTCCTGCAAGTGTCCCCACACAGGTTTGATTACAGTTGTCAGCATCCGACTGGAATTATTACCTGGATAAAGTCCTCCTGAGCAGAGCCGCCAGCCCAGCCCAGGACCCCACAAGGGACTCGTCAATGTGCTTGAACACCATCACCTGTGCCCACATCTTTATCCCAAACAGGGATGTCAGAGAGATTTCTAGTCCATGGTGCAGGTGCTCCCTCAGGGATTAGCAAATGATGGGAAATGTGCAGCACTGCGTAGCTGCTGATGCATTCTGTGCACCACTCCCTTTTGTGAAAAACCCATCATTATTGGGCAAACTCAGCTCAGTAAAGCAGGGACTGGTGTGAGGAGGTTTAGCTGTGACGAGCCTGTTGCATCCCTAACATTTTGGGGGGAACAAAAAAATCTGATTTGAAGTGACTACGTTTTAGACGCTGTTGCTCCCTTCTGGTTTAAAGCAGCTCCAAGGAAAACCCAGAAGAAATTACGGTGTGATGAAACCTAAGTGGGATGCTCTGATTGAGAACTCCCATTCGTAACGCTGGATTCTGCGTCAGGAAAATTCTGAGTTTGAATTGTTCAGCGCAGCTGAGTGAGAGCAGGGCTGACATCTCCAGAACGTCCTGCCCATCTCTCCCGCCCACAGCCCGGAGCTGCTTCCAGGAATCTCTATAGGTTTATTTTTAGCTCCCCATTTTCACATAGATTCAAGTCCAGAGCATTTAAACTCACTCCCGCTTTAGGCAAACACGTTTGGTATTCCGCTCCGGAGCGGAGGGCACACAACAGCAGGCTCTCCAGCAGGTCCCTCTGCAGAGCTCTCCTGCAGAAGGTGACTTGCCCTGCGGCTGCCCTGCTCCATTTGCAGGCGGTAGCGGTCCCTCAGGGACACCGGCTGTAGGAACGGCTTAGGAACAAGGGTACAGCAATCCTGGGTGAAAGCCTGGCTCCACTGCAGCCATAGGAAACCCCTCAAACCCAGTGACTTTAATGGGCCTGGGATTTTGCTCTTCGCATTAGTAGGAGAAGATTAATTTGAACACGTAGATGTGAATATTAAAAATAGGGATGAGTTTTGAGCCCTTCCATAAAGCATTTTAAATGGCAAAACAAGCACACAGGCAAATCCTCCCTGGTGCACTTGCACCCAGCAAAACATGAGAGAGGACCAGCAGTCGGTGCCAGAACAAATTGGTACACAATCATCATCAACAGAAAGCATGCAGACCAACGGCACGCAGTGCCGGGAATGCAGAACGACAGATGAGTCCAACCCTGTTGCTGCTGAGCCAGGGGAGGATTAAATGACAGCCATGGCAGTGCTGTCGGAGCGGGCTGCAGGGCCCTGTCTCACACTGGCCAGCAGTGGAGAGCACGTGGAGATCCCTCCCCATTTCCCAGAGCCCCAGAAAAACTCAAGGGACAAAAAATTAGGAAAGCCACCCAAATGCCAGCAGCCAATGGCCGAGGAGCTGCCCCTCATCCGCTGTGCTACCTCGTGTACATCGGGCAGGATTTGGTTGGAGATTTGATCGTTTCCTATGCTCCAAATACAGCGAAGGGGGACCCCAGAACCTCTCGTGCATCAGCTCACTTGTGTTGTTTATTCAAAACACATCAGTCGGTGGCATTTCCTTCCATTTAGGGTTAATCGTGGAACACAGCACAATTTATGTGGCACCCCGCTCCCCTGCACACCACGCTTCAGATTCATAACATTCCCAAATTCTTGCAAATCAGTAAGATTCCAGCTCTGTTGCTCACACTTACAGCGATATCAGCAAACATCAGAGTATCTGAGAGCCCAGTCAGGACACTGTGAGGTTGGAGAAGGGAACCAGCGTTTGATGCTACACCTGGAGAAAGCTTTTTGCCAAGCAGCAGTTCCCAAAGGTGCAGCCGTCGGCTCCAGCTCTACCAGAGCAGCTGAACTCAAGGTTTGGTGAGCTGCTGCCATCAGAGCACAAAGACACACTCTCAAAACTGTTGAGAAATGCCACACGGTGAGATGCAGTTACCTGCTTTCATCCTCACCTTCGGACACTGCGGTGACTGCACCCAGTTCTACCCCTGAGCATTCTCCTGGAGGAATCAGATATTGCCCAAGCCCCCCCTTTTAAGCTTAAATGCTATCATAACCTTGCTTTTCTTTGTAATTAACTTACAACATTTAAATAAATGATCAAGTGAGTGTTTATGCAGAACTGAGGTCCCGCATGGACATCTCTGAGGGTGTTTGGGCTATTTCTCATGCCCAGAGCAGCAAGCATTGCTGTAAAGCCAAGTGTCCACAGGGGCAAGCATTGCACTGCCCTGGCAAGCCCTACATGAGCGTGGCAGCGGGTTGCTGCGGTGCATCAAGCGCCAGAGGCAGGACAACCCAGAGCATCATTCAGCAGAGCCCGTCCTGGCTTCCCTTTTAATCTATGTGAAAATTGGATTTATGGGAGAGGAGTAAGAGCTATCCGAACCCGGCCCATAAAACTGGGAGAATCATATTTTTCTCTCCAGCAAGCAACTTTTAACAGCTCTGCTGGGTGCTTATTTGCAGTCACCAGGCAAAAATTTTCTCTGCTGTTTACGACCCTTTTACTCATTTCTGTGGCAGAGGGGGGTGGGTTGGAGCACGCTGCCAGTGATGCTCTAGTTACCGGGTGTTATTTGCTCCAGGGACTCTTTTGATATGTAGTCCTCTGCTGTACTAATGTCCCCATTAGTCCTGATTGCCTCTGCGGGGGGTGGTAAAGACTTCTGTAACAATGTGCCTCTGAAAATCCTCCTTGAGCCTTTGATATCTTCTTTGTGACATTACCCTCATCTTGCACAAGACAACAGTTTGACTTTGAAATTATTGCAGTTCTGTTGCTGTCATTACTTTGTACTTTACTGTGTAGCTGGATGTTCCTTATGGGGATATCAAGGGGCTGCCAAAGAACCTCCCTTTCTGTGTTCCTCATGTGCTCCTGAGCCACGGAAGTGTGGTGGCTTTAGAGGCTGAACTGAAATGAATGAAGATTTCCTGGTGAAATTCCATAAACTTCCTGTTCATCGGCAGGATGGAAATAATAAAAAGATATTATTTTTTCTCTGGGAAACAACGTAGGACTGGAAATGAAAAACTGAAAATGAGGAGCTAAAAGGCCCTCTCACACCTCTGCTGCCTGGGGAGAGCAGCCCCTTTGTGAAAGGGCTTTATATCCCCTGCGATAGCATTTGCTTTAGAAGCGGGTCATAATGGCTGTAATTTTCATCAAGATTAGCCATAGAAAATAGACTTTAAAATACCCAATAAGGGAAGAAAACTTAAATGAACTTTTTTAATTTTGAAGATGACTGCAAAGGCCTGGGAGAATTCCGGGAGGATTCGGAGAAGCTGCAATGAGGCTTCTGCTGCTGTCACCAGCCGTGGACAGAGCTCCCAGCAACATCAACACTTGCCAGGAAAGAGGCACGCCAGGCTTGGATTTCACCGTTTCAGTTCTGCTGTGCTCCAGTCCTGAACTGTGATTCAGGCACCTTTGTGTAACGTGCAGTTCCTGGAGCCAGACAGCAATTTGCTGTTTCTGTCTCCAGCTCCTTTGGTTCAAAGATCACTAACGTTATTTCCCATTACAGCTCATGCCTTAAAAATACAAAGCAAGGGCAAGAGCAAAGCTTGAAAGACATCCCCATGCTGGAAAGCTCAGCAGCAAACACCACACAGACACAACAGAGTGCACAGGTACAAAACCAAGTAGAGGGTCACCTCCGTTGTCAGTTGTTAGCAGCATTCCAACACCTAAAAGGGCAATAAGAAAGCTGGAAGGGACTTTAGACAAGGGCCTGTAGGGACAGGACAAGGGGAATGGCTTTAACCTGCCAGAGGGGAGATTGAGGTTGGAACTGGATGAGCTTTAAGCTCTCTTCCAACCCAAACTATTCCATGACATATGTAACCCAAGGCATATCCAGCCCTGAGCCCATGCGGTTTCACCGTATCATCTGCAAGAAGCCCCATCACCACCATCAGGCACCTCTCCGTGCTGGAACCACACTTCCTGTCCCTGGGGTGAGCTGTGCACAAGAGAGGACCCAGAGAGGGACAATGGGGTGATCGAGATGCTCTTTGCTGCAAGTTGAGCCCACGTGGAGGTCCCAGGGGGAGAAAGGGCTTTTCCTGCATGAATTTGCTGTGCTGCTGGTGCTGTTGTGTTTGCATGTTTGCAGGATGCGGATAAGAAGGGCATCAAATTTGAATGTTATGCTAATAACATCTGTGTACTTAAATCAGCACTGAGCAGCTGGTACATTTAAAACAGCCCCCAGCATGTCTGAACACTCTGTAAATACAGAGTTACTATCTCCTGGGATCAATTTATCATTAATAAGTTATAAAAACAGGATTTGATGCACACTGAAATAAAAATCGTGTCCAAAAAAGCCTGTTCTTTACTTCCATTTTTTACTCATCTTAACCCTCTGGTGTGTGAGGCCCCCTGCCAGACGTTGAGTTGCACAGATGGACTTGGGATTGGCCTCATCCTGCCCAGGACATCTAAGCACAAAGCACATCATCCTGTGACTCCTGTGCAGCCAATGAGGAGATGCAGGCACCTGTAAACGGGATATGGGCCGTGACTTCTCAGCTCAGCGCCTGACACCTCAGTGTGCAGGTTAGGGCCTTGGTGTATGCTGCCAAGTGATTCACCTTTACTTAGCATGCCCAGCTTCACTAAATATGCTACAAGTACCTGCACGTCACCAACAGACTCCAGATAGCATCGGAACTTACTTTGAACACTTTGGGATGGCACCTATTGAGTTGTAAAAATTAATGATAATTACTGGGGTGAAATGAATCCCTTCTCCTCTTATGCTCTGAAATAATCTGTTGTGAGCAGGCACTGGACATACATATCCTGTACTGCGCTTCTTATGCCTCCTGGATCCACAGACTGGTGACTGCTTCATTAAACACATATTTTATGCATCCTATAAGCTCAGGGAAACTGTATAATTCAGGGTACCAGCCAAGGTGTGCAGGTGGCATTTTGATTGATGCTGTGTGTATCTGTAAAACTAAGATACGCCTCTGCTTATTTGGTTGTGGTTTTTTCTCCTGCTCATCTCTTCCTGGAACACTTTTATCTCACTCCAGTAATTGCCAGCAAAACTCACAAACAGTCAAGTCCCTGAGTAAACCTTATCAGCCATGTTACACTGAACAGCACTCCCCTCCACTTCCATATGGGTCTCATCACCAAAGGTAGTCACGGGTGTCCTTGTCCTACAGGATTTGGTGCACTGGAGACACGTCTGGCAGAGGGATCCCAGAGAAGGGATTGGATTGAGGTTTTATTATGGGCCTGAGCTGTGCATGCTAGGAAAGGCAAATGCAGATGGTAATTTGTAGTTTTGTCCAGCTCCACCCTGGCTGGAACTGAGAACTGAGACATGAGCCGCGCCAAAGCCCATTACATCGGTTTATGATCTTAAACAGCCCCAGGGACAGGGGCTGACAACCTCGGGAGCGTAAGATCAGCTGTGCAAAATGCCAGTGCCGCCCCGCACTGACTGAGCCAGCTGCGCAGCTGCGGAAGCTCTGCCTGGGAGGCCTGTGAGATCTCTATCAGGGCAATGCAAAGCGCGGTGCTGTTTGTCTGACTGACGGTTTCCCACTCCCCACACCACGGAACACCCAGCAGCCGTTCCTGTAAACCTGGAGGAAGCGGCCCTGGGCAGTTTGCTGCAGCAGCTGCTGTGATTGATGGGCTGGAAGCACTGTCCTGCCTGCTGGGGAGATGGGGAGAGGTTTGTTTGGGGGTTACCCTCGCTGGGGTTACGACTGACGGCGGGTTCCAGGCTGGTTGGTTTCTTAATATTCCTGTGTGAGATGCGAAAAGCTGCATTAACCCTACATGGGAACGGGGGCAGGGTCCCTGGTTTAGCACCCGGAAGCCATGCTGAACAGAGAACATCTCCCTTGCCTTGCACCAGCCGCTCTCCCCTTCCCAGCAGGTGGCTTCAGTTAATGAGTCCCTAGCAAGAGCCATGCCCATCCGCTGAGCCTTGCTCTCACCACTGCAGGTTGGCCTCTCCTGATCTAAGCTCCCTACATTGCACCAGGGCTTTAAGGATTCTTGCTGACATGCAGGGACATCCCTAAGATGCGCACACTGAGAGAACCTCGGGGTGAAAACGAACAGGATAGAGAAGACGATGCGTAACTACTGGGTACATGCAGAAGAACAAGTTTTCTCTCTGGTGTGTCCCTTCCCTCAGCACCAACATTCCACATACCTTGTAAAATCCTGCTTTGGTCTGTAAACTCCTGTGAGGTTTTTGCTGGTCCTCCATCACTCAGGTTGTGCTCTCGTGGTTACCAGAGCCCCCAGCAGGTACAAGTAGTGCTGCTGCAGCTGCTGAAACAGCAGGAATTCTTCGCAGAACCATGGGAAGGAGGGTGGAAAATCAGCCTTTCTCCAGCAAGCTGTGAATGTGTAAATAAGCACGAGCAGTGTAATTATTTTTTCCAAGCAACACAAACAGGACATTTTCCTGGCCAGAAACAAGAAAAATTTCTTGATGCACTGGGATGCCGTATACAGGAGAGTTGTTGCGTATTCAATTGCATTTAATATTTGTTGTCTCTCCTGCTCTCTCAGCTGAGCAGTGCAGCATTAGGTGGTCATCTTGATTTTTGTACTTTCTTAATCACATTTGTAAGAGATTTACCCAGTGCTCAGCCCTTCATTGACAAAACCCGACTAAACCCATCATTAGGTCGGTATCAAATGAGAGATCAACTGAAGTGATCAATAACAACCAAGTATAAAAGTAAAAGCTATTTTTCCTCCATGCACCATGCAGTTTTCTGCTAACCTGCGCATAACCCCTTCACTTCACACTGGTTCTGCTGGAGATGTGCGACTTTCTGCAAGGTTAGGAGATGGTTTACCTCGACAGCCGATGGGAATGAGTCCAAACCCCCCAGCCAGTAACCTTACCCTTATCCCTTCTGTCCACAGGATATTTCTGGGCTGCTCCTCAGTCGTGTCTGGCTGAACCTGCTGGATTCAGTCCATGGTGGCAGAGAGCTGCTGGGGACTGGCGCTGGCAGGTAGCTGCCATCTGAGGCACCGTCTGCCCAAGCAAGAAAACGGTTAACCAGGAAGCACATCCTGTGGCTCACAGAGCCGTGCTTTGACTGAAGAACTTGACCCAAACATTAATGAGAATCAACCAAAACACATCTGTAGTTCTTGTGAGGTATAAAAATCCCAGGTTACAACAGAACAAATCACTAGGTAAAACAAACGAGGATTGCTAACCAGTGCTTTGTGAGATAACCAAGACTTTAACTGGGTTTGGGCAGTTTTGCCAAATGCTTTAAATTTAGGAACTAATTTGCATGTTGCCCATGAACAAACATTTGTGCCCATTTGGTTATTTCTTGCATTTCTGAGCAGGCAGTTCCGGCTCAGGGCACCAGTGTCAGCCAAGAGCCGCCTCCTGCAGTTACCGAGATGGTTAAATCTGGTGACAAAGAATGTGCAGAGGAAACAAAACCATTACGTATGTAAATAACAGTCACTAACCCCTCTAATGTTTCTGCTCCAGGAATACGCTGTGCGGGCTGTGAGGCAAGATAATGCTCCCTGCGCCAGAGCAGATAGAGCCGGGCGGCAGCTTGTCCTTTTCTGGGAGAAGCAAGGGTGAACGGAAACCCAACACGTGAGCTGTTTGGGAGATGCTGGTGAGATTGTCTTGGTCTGAATGGAAGCGGTCAGAAAGGAAACAGTGCTCTTCCAGGTTTGCCTGGTGCCACTTGGGATGCTTGTGGGGCTTTTTCTGCTTCTGAGGAATTTTGTGCTTTGTCAACTGCAACTCAACCTCCTTCCACCGCCACTGCTGCAGCACCCGCTTTTACATTTAGATTCTTGGCACAAGGAACAAATAGAGCCCATTGTCACTGGCGCTCGCTGCCTTCTGCTGTGGCACCGTGATCATTACAAGAGCGATTTACATTTCAGATTCTGTAACTGAAATGCAGAAGCCACGAGGTAAGAGCTGATTGATGAGGAACTGTCACCTGCGCATCTTGATCTCTGTGTATCCGCAGCACCAGGTAGTCATCTTCCCTGCCCCAGTGCTCAGCAGGCTCTTGCTGCTCCCCCTGAGCGTAACAGTCTAAGGAGGAAAGAATGAGCAATAAATAGATACGGTTACATACAGCCTAATCCAGTTTCAGGATATGAAACGACCCTGCCAGACACAGCAGCCTTGCTCTACACCACCTTCCTCCATAAAAATAGAAAAGGGGGTTCTGAAGGTCAGTGGCAGGAACCAGCTGATGACCAGCTACCAAGCACTGAAGTTTTATTGTATTAAGATACCCCTGCATAAACCCCCCACCCCGGGGTCAATAATCCCATCTCTCACACCCCAGCCCAGCCTCTTCCAAATGAGCAGATGAAATGGGACTTTGTTCTGCAGCACTTGGGCAAATGCAGAGCTTGAGACACTGTCCTGCCTCCCAAATCCTCCTCCAGCCCAGCATCCTCATTCCTTCCCTGACAAATTCACTGCGCTTTTAAGGTTCTCCAGATTTAACTCAATCACATTCCCAGGGGCTGGCAGGAGAGAACAGAAATAAAGAAATCAATCACTCGATGAGAGACAGGCTTGAAGCGGCGCCAGAACTAATAGTGCCGAATTCGGGAAGGGAGCATTTCAATATTTATTAGGAAGGGATGCTTCTGGCAGATGTTTACAAGTCTGTTTCTCCCAGCGCTGCCTTCAGAAGGCTCCCGCACCTTCCCCAAGGCGCAGAGGGCATTCCTTTGCAGAGCTACCTCCACAAGCCTTGCAGAGGATTGCTATCACCACTTCTGCAGTGAGATCAACCAGAGGCAGGCTGGCGCTCAGCCCATTTCAACTCCTTTTTGCCCTTCATGGACTTCGGGGTTCCACCCTTCCTCATTGCAGGTGACTACATTTTCATTGTTGAACTGCACTCAGTCACATAAAAATGACTGAGGGCAACAGGTAACCATTCATTACCATGGGAATGTGGGTTTCCTGCGCAGATAATTCAGAATTGCTTCAAACAGCACATCAGGTTAAGCTGTTTAATGTGGAAATGAACAGGTCAGCCCCTGGAAAGCAGGACTGAAGGTGCAACGTTGCTTAAACAAGTGCCAGCCACTTGTTTAATCTACTTGTGACAGCATTAAATATAACTTAAAATACTCGACTGTTTGTTCAATCTGGTGTCTTTAACCTCCAGTTCAATTTTAACTGTCCAAATTACTGAAGCAGGCAGTTCAGACTCAGAAACATTCATTTTTCCATCCAATCTTGGTTACCTCTTTGAGAAGCTTCTTTCAGACTTCATTAAAATCTATACACCAAAATTACCATTTTCCCCATGGAAAGCAACACCAGTGTAAATAAAACAAGTGGCAGCCCTGCCTTTCCAGCACTGTACTGAACAGATTGACTCACATTAACCAGTTCAAGGATAATTCCACTCACCCATCAGAATGGGAACAACTCACCCTCTAACCACGGTGAAGCACCACAGTGGAGCAGTGCTATGGGTTAGCATGGTGTGCTGGTCATCCCCATCTCCATGCCCATCCTGCTCCCACACTGGGTACCTTCAAGCTCCCATCCACTGACTCGAGTCTTATCCCATGGGATGGGTGTACATAATGTGTCTTAATGGCAGCACAAAAGGATAAACTATCACCTTGGGCTAGGAGAAAACATCCAGCCACCCCAGCATGAAGACACCATGTCCTCCAGCCTCTGAGTGCACAGCATACAGTTTTGTATCTGGATACTGATCCAGATATAAAACTACACCTAGATAACCTTTTCTTGAGCTAAACATACTCACCAGAAATCAAATTGGAACAAAAAGTGCATCTTCTAACATACCATGAAGAGGGAAGGAGGTCCATGGAGGAAAGGCTGGGCAGCTGCCAGAATAGTAGGCAGGGTACTGGGAAGCACTGGGCACTAGTGCTAGTTCCCACTTATCTCTGGTGCTCCATCAGTGGTTTTCTTGACCTTCAGATAAAAACAAAGTAGTTTGATAAATAGAAGCACATGGTTTTGGCTCAGAGAAATAGCCAGAATAATTGCTTGGATCAAGAAGAGATAGCCGAAACTGCTTTCAACTAATCCCTGCCTCTTTGTTGTTAGAAAAGGAAATCGTGGACAAGGGGCTACGGGTGCAAGCTGCATGGGGAGAAACTTCAAATAAATTTCAGGAAGAGCTTTTCTTCCCATGAGAACAGTCGGTCACTGGAACAACTGCTCAGGGACTCTGTGGAGTCCCCAGCTGGCAGGGCATTGGAACTGGATGAGCTATAAGGGCCCTTCCAACCCAGAGCAGTCTGTGAGTTTATATTCTTGACAGGGCTGGTTTTGACATTTGGGTCTGGTAGAGCTCTTTAAAGCTCTATTTTTGAGCAGTGCCTCCAATCCCAAGGTGCTTACCACGCTGGACTTGGCACTCAGTGGAAGCCCCAAACCACAAAGCCTGACCACAGGGCTGGACCACATCTACTCGTACCCCCAGAGGAGGTGGAAAGACATCCCTTCAAGCCCCGAGGTGCTGCTGGGAGCTGCTGCCCATGTTCCTGCATCACTGGCCTCTTGCTCCAGCTACACTGGAGAGGAGAACCCCAGCAAAAGGCGTAACCCCTGTCATGTAGCTGCAGTTCATTAAACAGCCAGATGTGCCCAACGTCAGGTTCCTACAGTCTATTCCATTATGGATTAAGTGGAGTCACTGAAGAAAATCATTAAGACCGTTTTGGTGTCACATCACTTCCAAATGATTTCCTGGAGTGTTTCCCCCCGGCACGGCTGGACCTGGTCACATCTGCAGCAGCCCCTCCGCTCACCCACCGAAATCCAAATTCAAGCTGAATTTCTCATTTCCCCTGGGAACCCTAAATCAGTGCTTTTCATCACAAATCGTTTCTAAGTGCCATCTCCCAAACAGGCATTTTAGTTTAAAAGCTGGAAACAAAAAGATGTCAATTCAAATGTTAACCCACAGTGAAAGAAAACACTGTCTCCAATATATCTTATGATCGTTCATTCATAACACTGAAATTTGAGTTCCAGCATCCATCAAAACAGCTTTTGAAATGCTGACTTGGAAGAAAAGTTTTAGTTCTGAATGGAGTCACCGAAGACCTAATGTTCAGGATACTGAATTAACACAGTGACTGCCTTTGGGAAAATGGTCTCAATGACTGGTAGAAAAAGAGTGAACATTAAGAAACCAAGAATTAACAGAGTACTTCTGTTGAAAACTAATTCCAGAGCAGACATGTTCCTATCTGGGCATAGGTGCGATTGTGCAAACCATTGTTTCGTCCAGCTTTTCTCTTGTGTGGAGAGAAAAAGTAAGCAGTTTAATCCCATTTATCCTCAGTTTCAGTGTTCAGAGCTGGATAATTAACACTGTTATATATAGCCCTCTATTTATTGGCTAAACATTAGTGTGTGAACTGGCATACTCACATGTATTGCATATCCATATGCAGACATATGGGAACGTGCAGTAAACGAAGCGTCAATCAGCTTAACATGGAAGCTGCAATGAAATTCCTGTACGTCAAATATAAAACCATTAATAAAAAGACAAGAAACGAGTCAGAGTTTAATATCAATGCCCTGAGTGCCCACAAAAAGGAAGTGTCCATTAAACCCAGCTTCATCACCATTTCTTATCAGCTGTGCTTGGTCTCAGCCAGCAGCTATTCCATTTTAAACCTGTATTTCTATCATTCTGTTGAGCACTTTTATACATTCTAAACCCACTAAGCCTTATAGCGCAAGCTCACTATGAGACAGGGCTCCAGATGTTTGCAGCAGGCTGCTTGTGTAAGAACTCACATTAAGCAGAACCATTTTAAGGGCGTATTCCAGCAGCGGGTTGAGGCACTGTTGTATTTCTTTACCTAAACACAGATTTTAAGGATACACACCCAGGCCCATGTGGATATGCACCACCTAAAACTGAAAGGTGTTTCTAAATAGAACAATATTACTGAAAGTGGAACCTGCCCGAATCACCCTGGCTGACTTCTGCTGGGGACCTGGCTTTGTGGAAAAACTCCCTTCACATCCCTTATATCCAGGGCATTAAATCAGTGCAAAGCTTTCTGCAAAGATCATGAGTTATTACATTTCACAAAGGACTAATGACAACCAAGTGTTGTGAATTTTAGACTTCATAAAATCTCTATAAAAGGGACAAGTTGGCAAACACTCTGATGGGAGTAGAAGGGAAGATAAAAGCTAAAAATCCCAACACACATGGGAATGATGACGTGCAACCAGCTCACACACGGTATCTGAAACAGCAGTCCCGGCTCACAGGTAGGCTGCTATCACATTTCACATGGGTATCACAGCAGTGCCCTGAGAGTAAGAGCACAGCCCTGCCCTCGGCAACCTTTCTTCAGGAAGCACTGCTGGGGCCTGACTTACAGGGGAATGAGCACAGAATCGTGACGGTTTGTACAGAAACCAGAGGTCACAGTTTCACATTCTGTCAAGGCATTTCCAGTCACCTCCCAGCTCCCTGGGGACGCTGTCCAGCTCCAGCTCCAGCTCCAGCTCCGGATCAAGGACTCTGTGTTGTGCTCAAGTGCTCCCTCGGTCCAGCCTGCATGACACGATGCAGACGCACATGGGGACATCTCCTTTTCGCAACTCTAAAGTCATTTAAGCAGTCTTAATACAACCCCAATAATTACAGGTAAAAATAGATCCCCTTTGGAAAGGGGACACAGCTGGAACGGTTTCTGGTAATTTATTCTGAAACTGAAGCAGAAGGAAGCTCTGGCCTCTGCATGGCCTCAGCTGCTGCGCCTGACTTCACAGTCCTGAAAATTCATAATTCCAGCCAGTTTCTGTGGGGACAAAGCACTTGCAGACCGTGATCAGGCCTGAGGGAAAGCAGAACTGAGCTCACAGTCAGGGCGATCCTCACTGGCTCTGGTTTCTTTGGGAGGTGAACGCTGCTGTCATTACACCAACACCCCTGGAGCAGCTCTTGGCTTGTGCACATGTAAGCAAGAAGAACGTACAAGCTGGTTAACACAGTCTGAGTCAGAAGCTGTATCCTGGATCTTTGGCAGACGTTTTTCTTTCTTTTAAGGGAGCTGTGGGTCTATGCAGTGATGCTTGTTTGGAGAATTTTGACGTATGAGAAAGGAAACACGTGAATTATGAGATTAACAAATAGGAAAATCAATATGGTTAATGCAAGAGTCCTTCCTCCTGCCAATTTTAATAGGGGATAAATATTCACAGAGGAAGGGTGATGTCAGGAGGCACATTTATCTCCTGATCCACACGGCACCAGCGCAGTCAGCACTGAGGATGTGCCCTGGTGGCGATGCTATCAGAAAGCCCCAGCCCTGGGGTGGGCAGATTAATCATTAATCCAGAGTCACGTTCTGCACTGTGGGTTTGGATGTTAGCGGCACCTCTCTGGGGCCTCAGATAAGAGGGAAAACCTGGTGCTACCTGTCAGTGTGTGTCAGATCCCTTCAATGCACCCGACCTGCTGAGCTCCGTGCTGCTGCTGCCGAAGGCTGCAGCTGGCGGGTGCTGTCTGGTAAAGCCCAGCCTGTTTCCTCCCGGATGTTCACACTCCTACATCTGGTTTTAAAGGCGGCCAGCAGGACCCGAGAAGTCCCAAAGGCTCCTGTCACTTATTCCTGGTGTAAAACGTCTGTGCTGCTACTTCCTCTTGGCAAGGGATGAGTGGTAACAGGTCACCACATACCAAATGCAAAGCCAAATGCTCACACTGGGGATCACTAAATGCAGCAGCCGACAGCCTCAGGGCTGTGAATTTAAGTGCAAGTGATTCACAACTATGTTAAAATACTGGGAGTTCAGGACTAGGATGAGGAGGATGAGGAAGGATGAGGATAGGCCCTACAAGCACACAAAGCAGCGAGCATACCTGTTACAGGAGAATTCTGGATTTCCTGGCTTTCCCATTGTTATTAAGTTGGAAATTTTCTTGCTACACTTTTTCCCCTCCTCAGAAAAGCTAAGTGAAACCAGCCCACGGCAGTAACCAAACCCTATCTGTTCTGTTTCTTTCCCAAGAGGTGTGTTTCACAGATGGAGGTTTACTTTGGTTTAAATCATCTCCTAATAGATTCTGGAGGAAATGTAGTAATTTTCTTCTATCCTGAAGTGACTCAGTGATGGGAAATAGATGTTGAACTAGAAAAGAACAATTTACGTATCTGCTCCTGCACTCCCTTTGCTTTCATTTGCCCGCAAGCTGTTTGCTGAAGGGTGGGCTGGGGAGGACGTGAGCGCTGCTCTCCCCTTGTTCTGCTGATGTAATGACAATGGGAGGATTATTTCTTAATTTTCAGCGTGGTAAGTGGGTAATTATTGTCCAATTAGACTTGCTATTAACCTCTCTGTGCCTCATTCTGCCATCCATAAAACAAGAATAACAGCACTTACCACTCTCACTGGGACACTGGGGAGATTTATTAGTTAATGTACGTACAGCACAGTGCAAATGAAAAGCACTGCGTGTTGGCTAGAGCAGAATTATTAATAATGAATTGTTGTTAGTGGTGTTAGCAGGGTTACAGCTTTGGAAACTGGGGGTGTGATTGGATGCCTGGCAATAAGGTGCAACCGTAAGGGTTTATCTTGTGAACCGTGGATCTTAAACTTGACTAGTTAGGTGGAGAATCTAGAAATTGGAGTCGAGTGAAACGCCGAAGCCAGTTTTGATGCTGCAGACAGGAATGTAGCTTTGCCTGCAGTATAAACCCCCAATGAATCAGATTTTTTTTTTTTTAACTCTCATAAAATAGTAATTAATTATCTGGGAAAAATCTGTCCTTAAACTCCTCATCCTTAAACCCTGTACCTGAGCGAACACCTTGTGTCAGTTTGCCCATGACAGGCTGGCTCTTCAGAAGAAAGCTCTAACAGGGAGGAGGAGACATCTGGAGAGGTGACCTGCAGCCCTGGGAACAGCGAGACCGGAGCTGGTCAGTGTCCAGCAGCAACAGTCCCTGCAGCTGGGCAGGGACAAAGGGCAGAGAGGAGAGGGGGCAGGCACAGCAATCAGTTACCGTCAGGATTACTAACGGCAGCCTGGAGACTTAAGCAACCTCACACATTGCTTAATATAATCTCTTCTAAAATCTGATCCCACCTCCTCCCGGTGGCTGCTTGTGATGGACAGGGAAGAGCACTTGTGTTGGGGGGATGCCAACTGGGACACAGAAACTTCGCGGTCCAGTTCTACTGCTGGTCTGTCAGGCCTGGACCTGTTGGTCTGCAGGGCACAGTGATGGTCCCCACAGCCTGGTGAGGTTTCTGTGGGGCAGCACAAGTCTCTGCTGCTGCCTGAGAGACTGTGACTATAGATCAGTCGGGGATAATTTAATTAAAGACTATACTAACTGATGCATGGGAACACACCAGTAATGAGTGTATTTTATCCGCTAAGGAACAAATGCATTTTCAGAAACGTTCTTTCTTCAGCTCACTTCTCATTTAAACATTTGGATGGTTTCCAGTAGCTCACTGTTGCTCCTTCTCCCATCTGTCCCACTGAGAAATACAAAACATCATTCTGCTCGCATATATATGTGTGCACACAGGCACACACATGTACACTCATATATAAACCCCAAGTGATGTTAAACCTTCAGTCGTGCCATCTGATACAGCTCAGGCATGTGAAAGCTGCTGTCGGGCCTTTGGCACCAGTGCCAGGGCAGAGCCTGGCAGATGCTGAAGTGACACCGATGCTGGGTATTGGGGTGCAGCAGCAGGAGAAGGGCAACCTCATCCCAGCAGCACCGTGCGCTGCCTCGCTGATAAATGCCTGGGCCATGTCCCAAAACCGTGACCTCTAATTAAAAGTGGGTTTCCATCCCACACGCTGGGAAAAGATGAAACCTCCACCAGCTGCAAACACCCCAATGGCATTGTCTTTTTGAATAAAGATAGAAATAATGAATATGACCTGGGGTACTTTCAGCTCTGCCCAGGCCAAAGGGGACAATCAATCTGACTTGCAGCCCACCGTCTCTAAAGAGAGAAGTGGTGATTGACTTACTCTCCTTTCATGATTATCCTGCCAACAAGTCGCTTCCAGCAAAAAGGTCCATGGGTGCAGAGCTGAAGCACAACTGCTCCTCCAACACAGAGATTAATATGGTGCTGCATGTAGGTGTAGCAATAATGTGTTAATGAGTTATTGATTTCTTTAATTAAACTTCACTGGTATCATATTTTCAATCTAAATGAATGCATCATTAGAGTAATTAATAGCATAGTGATAACGAGAACTGTCTGAAATTGCAATTAATCGGCAGCACATGGTCCTCCCATAACACAGGCATAACAGGCAGCCCAGGAGCCCCAGTGGTCTCTGATGGATGCTGCAAGGAACCTGCACAGCTCCCAGCATGGGGAGCCAGGTCCAGAGTGCCCAATGCCCACCACCGTGGAACCAGCCTGGTGTGAGCCCTGGCTGAAGCCCAGCACCTGTGGGATGCTGCACAGTGTGCGCTGTGCTCCCATCTCCCCCAGCTCTCCATCCCCTTAGAGCTCAGAAAGGGCAAGCATCATTCACACAGCACTGACATGAAGGAGTTTGATTTTCCTCCTGACCATCCACATTTGAAGAGCATCCCTGCACAGTTCCCTTCTCCCTTCAACACGTGCCAAACAAAGCCAGCCTCAACTTGTGCCATTTGAAAATGGCACATTCATTTACAAGAGTGCTGGCTTCACAAATGATTGCTTAGGACAGAAAACACAGACCAGTAAAAGCTCATGAAAGCCTGGTTTTCTAAGCACAGCATTAAAAAAATAACCTACATCAAACTCAGTTGTTACACACAGTATGATTAATACTAAGAAAAAGTAAATCACTGTGATCATAATTACAGCAAAAGCTCCTGGAGCTGAGGTGACATTTTCTTGAGTAAAATGGAATTTGCAGCTCTCCCCCTTAGGCTGGGAACAGGGCTGCAGATCTGGTCACTGAGGCTCATCAGGTCCGAGCCCTTCCACATTTTAATTCTATCTAAAACCTCACTAGCTATTTTTAGCCTGAACTGGTTTTTGCAGTCCCATCTGGGGCACACACATAATATCAGACTCACCCACATTGATGACTTTCTGTGGCTCTTTGCAGGGCTTGTTCTGACCTTTCTACCCTGGAAGAACAGAACAATAAGAAATGTTGCAGAATGACTTTAAGAGCAGAACCATAGAGTTCTGGAGGACTGTGCAAGCAAGACAGGGGGTGGCCCCCACAGGTGGCCAGAGACCGGACCTGGGAGGAGAATGTGGAGGAAGCTGTGGGGGCTAACCAATACTGTTATGCCACGAAGGAGTGGCTGAATACCACTCCTATATATGTGTGAACTGCGTCACAAATAAACTAGAAGTTGCTTATCACCCATATTGGGTTGGCCTGTCTGCTTCTCCTCGCCGCTGACAAATGGCGCCCGAACAGGGACGCGGATTACAGGGCCCTGGTCGCTGGGGACCCGGATTATAGGGCTCCGACTAGCGGGGACCCAGGATATAGGGCCCCGACTAGCGGGGACCCGGGATACAGGGCCCCGGCCGACGGGGACCCGGATAAAGGGCCCCGGCCGACGGGGACCCGGGATATAGGGCCCCGACTAGCGGGGACCCAGGATATAGGGCCCCGACTAGCGGGGACCCGGGATACAGGGCCCTGGTCGCTGGGGACCCGGATTATAGGGCTCCGACTAGCGGGGACCCAGGATATAGGGCCCCGACTAGCGGGGACCCGGGATACAGGGCCCCGGTCGACGGGGACCCGGATAAAGGGACCCGGCCGACGGGGACCCGGGATACAGGGACCCGGTTATCGGGGACCCAGGATACAGGGACCCGGTTTAACGGGGACCCAGGATACAGGGACCCGGTTTAACGGGGACCCGGGATACAGGGACCCGGTTTAACGGGGACCCGGGATACAGGGACCCGGTTTAACGGGGACCCGGGATACAGGGACCCGGTTTAACGGGGACCCGGGATACAGGGACCCGGTTTAGCGGGGACCCGGGATACAGGGCCCCGACTAGCGGGGACCCGGAACGGCGAGAGAGCGGCGCCGGCGGCAGCGGCCGGGCAGCGCGGGCAATGCTGCTGCGGTGGCGTGACGGACCCGGGTGCTGCGACTTTCCGAAAAAGTCCGCCGCTGGGGTATACCAGACACTGCTGCGTCGGGAGGCCGATCCGGAGACCGAGATTACAGGACGACCCAGAAGAAGACGATCCGGAAAAGGCTGGCCATGAAAATGGACCGAGAGGTAGCCCTGGACTTATTACAGTGCTTTTTATAAAAGCGGGGAACTGAGCCTTGAACTTTTACAGTGCTTTTTATAAAAGCGGGGAACTGAGCCCTGAACTTTTTACAGTGCTTTTTATAAAAGCGGGGAATTGAGCCTGAGACTCTAAAGCAGCTAGCAGGTCTACTGCCTGTAAGGAAGGCTAAGAGATGTTTTTTGCAGATCCTAATACAATATTTGAGAAGAGTGAGTGGCAAAAGTTTGGTGATGAACTATTTGACTCTGTGCTTAATGATTATAAAAAGGCAAAGAAACTCGGTAAACCAAGGAGGGAAGTAATGAACTGTATAAAAAGATACAAGGCAGAAAAGAAAACTGCCGCGGTAGCAACGGAGAAACTAGGAACAGACGTCCCCGGTCGGTTGAAACCGGGGGAAGATTACAACTCGTTCCCCCCCCCCCCCCCCCCCACTCGCGGGAGCACAGGGTTTCCCACCCCGCACCCCCCCACCCCGCACCCCCCCCTTCCTTTTCTCCCCCTTCATCAGAAGATGCCGCGGAGGAGGTGTAACCCCCTGCTCCCCCACCACCCCAGTTCCGAAAGTAGGGACTTTGAAAAGGACAGAGAAAGTATATTAGAAGGTACACGCATGATAAATGTCGAGAAATCCGAAAGAAAAAGGGCGATGCCTCGGCGCCGGATCGATTGCGGCGCCACTGTGAAGCACGCAGTAGAAAATAGGGATCATGCGCTAGCGGGAGATTTAAAGGAGCCGCGAGCCTCTCCAACCCACTACGCCCTAGAGTGGAAAAATTTTAAACTCAGTCACGGAGGAGCCAGGTCTGCAGATGGCCACATACCGAACGAGATACATCTGATAAGAAAGACACAGCTGCGAGCAACGGAGACCCCGAGTTCGGCGCAGGATCAGCCCCCGAATCCCCTGAATCCGAGCCAGATTTATATCCTCTGCTTCCAGACCCTGACTCTTCGTCTCCCGGGTCGGTCTGCTCAGACTTACTGGCCCTGGAGACGCTCAGTTGTAACAATGGGTAACCAAATATGTGATCATTACTGGGGAATTTTCTGCAATGGGCATTTCTGCATATCCTGTGTTTACTGCACAGCAGGGGGCTAAAAGAGTGGGAAGCTCTTGATCTCAAAATAGTTAAGGAGGCCTGGCAAACAGTGACCACGTATGTGTTAAAATCCTCATACTCAAGCTGTATATGTTACGATTATTTTTCTTGCAATTGACAGGGGGAGCCCATACAGTCTCTCTGTGATACTCATGTGTTAGAAGTAGGTAAATATAAGTATGTCCAGGTTTCTATCAACCCTTGGAGACCTCTGTAGATACTGCTGGCCACTTCTTCCAGCACAGGCTGGCCACCTGTGTTGGAATGAGTGTGCATTTTGGTCAGTATAAAAGCCCAAGCCTCATACAATGTGGGGGAGGCAGAGCCTCTGCGGGGACGCCTGCTTAGGTTGAGCCTGCCACCTCGCACTGCAATGATGCTTCTCGGAGCTGGTTTGCTGTTAGTCTCCACAGGGTCCTTGTGCCACATTCTGTACGTGGGACTGTAGTGGGAGTAATGATGGCTTTTGCAGGGACTAAAAAAAAAAAAAAAAAAAAAAAAAAAAAAAAGGAGGGGGGAGAGAGAGAGTAATGATGTTACATTTAACTTTAACCTATCTATTTCTGAAGAACTGATAACCTGGGGGAGGGAGTATATTTGTGCCCTCCTGCCTACAGGTCCATGATGACTGTGCAAAGTTTGTGAAGCCCTGCCATGAGCTGGACAGACGAATGGAAAAACCTGATGCCTCAGCTACAGGAGCTGACCGTGATTACCCCAAGCAGAATGAGATGGAGGAAGAGAAAGAACAAATAACTGCAAAACATCACTTGGGGGCAGTTGAAAAGTAACCTCCTGAATATGTGTGCTTGTAAAGTAGCTATATTAGAGGTTGTGATTTTGTGTATAAAACCACCTGTATTTACTAGCTAGTTGCTAATAAGAAACTGCACCTTGTATTGTATAGATTTGTCACTTGTAAAAGAGATGTTAGAGTATGGAAATTTGCAGTAGCTGCTAGAAAATGCTAAGGCAAAAGCTAGAAAAATTTTAATACAATGGTAGTGTTATAAAGCAGGTGATGGAACAAATTAAGAGGGGGGAGAATTCCACTGGTAAGAAATTCCTTTGGCTAGTCCTTCACTGCCATCAGCATCTTCAACATGCTGCTGCACCCTGTAATAGTTACTCTGCTAATGTAAATGTGTGTGTGCCTTGCTGTAGTAGCGACTTGTTACTGGATAAAACAAAAGGGGGGAGATGTGGAGACAGTGTTCTCACAGGAGAATGCATAATTGGTACATAAACTTTGAACAGTCCTGAAAGATACAGCAAGGCCATGAGAGGCCTGAAGAAGCTTAAGCAAGCAAGATAAGAGGCTGGAATTCACCAAGTTAATGAGAACTGTGGACTGTTGGCAAGCTTTCAAGGTTGAGTTCTCACACCTGTGTTTAACCAATTATATGTTAGTCACTAAGGGTCTTCAAAACATGTATCCAATCATAATATGCCAAATCACTGTAAGTGCTTCAGCCGGGGCCTTGGCTCAACTAAGCAGACTGGGTTGCTGAGTTGCTAAGCAGACAATTCTACATCAAAGGCAATTTCTGATTTGTTTTAATGTTGACTCTGTGAGACATGCAACACTGCAGAACCTTTTGTTGTTGGAACAGGGACATGGATGTGAAGAGTTTGATGGAATGTGTTGTATGAGTCTCTCTGATTATGCTAATTCGATGCACAGCTGAGAACCCTGGCTCAGCTTACCCAGCAATAGTAAATGACCAATATCCTAAGAATAACTAGATGGTTGTCTTCACCGGGCATTACAGGTTGAGTCAAACACTGTTGTTTGAAGCATTGCACTTATGTATCATTGTTAGGTTAATCATCGTAGCTATTAGACTAGTTTATAGTTGTGTGATAAAACAGGTGAACAGAATAACCCATAATGCCTTGCTTGCACAAAGAAAAAGGGGGGAATTGTTGCAGAATGACTTTAAGAGCAGAACCATAGAGTTCTGGAGGACTGTGCAAGCAAGACAGGGGGTGGCCCCCACAGGTGGCCAGAGACCGGACCTGGGAGGAGAATGTGGAGGAAGCTGTGGGGGCTAACCAATACTGTTATGCCACGAAGGAGTGGCTGAATACCACTCCTATATATGTGTGAACTGCGTCACAAATAAACTAGAAGTTGCTTATCACCCATATTGGGTTGGCCTGTCTGCTTCTCCTCGCCGCTTACAAAGAAATACAGATTTCTGCTATAAACCAAAGAAAGAAATGCCCTGGCTGAACAGGGGAGCTGGGCAGCAGGACTGCTTCAGAGCTTACCCCATCTTCTCAACGAAGACATCTTGTCTTTCCTTGCTGTGTGGTGTGATCTGACCCATTGCAGAACCAGGAAATTGCACTAATCTGATATGGATGAGGCTGACAGCTCACAGCAGGCACAGCACGGACAAGCAGGTGACCTCAGAGGTGGGGAAAAGAGTCCAGATGATTCTTAGGGCTTCATATAAAACTCAGCTTAAAAGCTCTTTCATTTAAACAAGTTGTCACTGCAAAAAACATTGTGTCCTTCCCCGGGAAAAACAAAACTGTTGTCTTATATTAAAAGGAGTGCTTCCTTTAGGGCTAATTAAGCTGACAAATAACCCTTCCAGAGATTGAGCAGTTTAACTGATCACAACGCAGCGGTGCTGGGGACCCTGGAGAGGACCAATTGCTGCTGTGCACAGCTGGGAAAATGACTGTGCCCCTCTGCATCAGGACATCGAATGAGGGAAAAATAATAGCTCATTAATCTTCCTAATGAACCTCTTCTAAACAAGATAATTCACAATTTTATGGTGCACATGGGGTTGCCGTGGAGATTTGCTAAGCTGCCTACCAAGCTGTGAATCAACGTGTACAAAAGCAGAAGCCAGCTGACATGAGTACGCACAGCAAACCTGTCTGTGGTCTTCCCATCCTCTGAGTTTCAGTAACACCACCTCAAATCCAGGGATGGGACAGACATGCCTTCAGAAGGAAGGGTTCAGCTGCCATGGTTATTGGGTGGAAGATGCAGCCAGAGTAGCACAGAGAAATCAAGTGGTTTGAGTCAGGAGCCGCAGCACTGGACATCTCCATCTTCCCCTTCCCCTGGTCCCACTGCATTCACAGGCCAAGCACAGGGATCCTCAACCACCCTGGAACATGAGAACAAAAGGAACTGAAACAATCCTGCCGTGCTTCACATTGTCTATGTGAAAAGAGGCCCCTTACATCCTCCCCAGGTATAAGAGACAAGCAGTGTTTCAAGTTTGAAATTAATTCCTCTAGATGTAGCACTGTTCATCTTGCACCATCGCAATAATCTTCTTACGTTCATAATTAAAGATTGAGCTGCTGACTCTTCACAATATTCAGATGTTTAATACTTGCTTCATCAGACTTATAATTGTCTTTGAAGGTTTGGATTTAAGTGCGTTACAGTCCCTAATAGAAGATGCTTTGACACCCCACAGAAGTACACTGACCTTTTACACCTATGGGCTTCCAGTGAAGTTGGAGGCTTCCCAGCTCTGCAGCATTAACCCCCCCCCCCCCCCCCCCCGATATTTCTCTATATTTTGTTACTGAGCTCTAGAAGAAATCTGGTAAGAAACTCTTACTACTAAAGAGTAGAGCAGACCCCAAGCACCCACGGGCTTTGTATTTCTAAATAAATAAGAGTGTTCACACAAGCATCCTTAAGGAATAGCTGCCATCGGGCAACCTGCCTAGACAAAATAGGAACCTTTGAAGACTCTGAATTGTGCGAGTAGAACTCTTTTGGCAGTTCTGTCAGATATTTGTGAGTGATCACGAGGGCCACAGCAAGGCAGGTATTTGCTAAGCCTCTGAAGTCACCATCCCCCTTGGTGCCAGCTGGGCAATGCTCCGCAGGCTGCAGCTCTGGGACTGCCTTATTCCTATTCCACACGCAGCAGCACCGAGCTGCTCACAGATGGTGTTACAGCAGCTCATGAGACCTTCATGGGTTTCTTATGGTCCCCTCTGCCCTTAAATCATAGACATGCACATCTGCAGGCTAGGCTTTTTTACAATCAGGTAGTCTCAAGGGAATAAATAAGGGTAAAGGAACATCAAGTTATGTTTCTATTATTTCCATTTTCCATACTGGAAATATAGCTATCATCAGATCAACACAACATGAAGTAAATGACACTATTGCAAATATTCACCAATTTCCATAATGCTGCTACGCTGCATTTCCATAATTTCATGCACTCCTCTCCTTCCTTTTTATTTAATGCTGTTTCTTTCAGACAAGAGCTCAGAGCCCACGATCATTTGTGCACCCTGGAGACAGCAGCAAACAGAGAGGAGGCGAAAAAACCACCTTCAGTGTCCCGTGATCCAGCGGCTTTATCTTTAACTGCAAACCCGGGGCAGCTTTGCTGCACTCATCCACCAGCTGCTCGGCCGCGTGTGCCAAAGCACTGACCATTCCTGCAGTTCAGTGTCGCCGGTGAATTATCCCATTCTGTGCATTTCCAGTTTATTTCCCTTTTCTGTCTGCGCTCAGCAGAACTATCAGAGCCCAGGGAAAACTCCATATGGCAACCAGGAACCCTGTCAGGGAGCTGGCTGGGGCTGCCAGCACGCGGAGCTGCTCTCCCTGATCACCTCGCACCAGGTTTGTGGGGGTCCAGCCGTGCCTGGGACAGCAAGGGAACATCCTGCTCTTCCCACAAGGTCTTGGGCAATATCCGGAGATTCTGCCTTTAGCAAGGACCACAGAAATACGTGACAACCGTTTCACAGTGCTCTAAATCACCGCTGGCATGCTATCAGAGCTACTCAGACTTCACATAGCACATCTTACAGAAACTCCTGAAGAGCAGCCAAAACTATTCCAGGCAGGAATCTCACCACCACAAACTCCCTTCTACAGACTGATTTAATGGGTTAAGACAATGAATTAAGTTACCACTCTGTTTGCCCAGAAACACAGTATTAAAAGTACTAGCTCCGAAAAGCATTTAGTGATGTGTTGAGATTGAAGCCTGCTTCTTGTTCAAAGTCTTTCACTTCTTTAAAACTGCTCCCCTGCAGAAGAAGTGTCCATAGAGACAAAGCTTTTTCTCCTTTCCATAACCCTGCATTTCCTGGGCACAGAGCACTGCAGACACTGAGGCTGCTGGGACATTCAGCTCCGGGGCTGCATTCATTTTCCAGCCCCCCAGTGGCATCACCAGTCACCAATGTCCAGGCTGTCCCTAGCACTAATGCATTCAGTCCATCTCTGTTTGCTTCAATATTGCCACCACCCTCCAAGCTCTTCCTTAATGTAATGGTGTCATCTCTGGGCCTTGTATGCTTTTTTAATTATTGTTATATACACAGCACGATGCACGCAGACAAATATAGTCATGTTTATACGAGTTAACCTGAGAGACTAATGGAGAAATTACACATCCTGTTCCCACTGTTGGCACAAGCACAGCTCCTTTCCTCACTAGCATTAACACAGTTAGTGTTTAGAGAAGTCTGATGGGGCTTGAGATGAAAGTGTTCTCTCCAAAGAACAGGTCAACCACAAACAACAGAAGTTCCTCCCCCCTTATACTGCAATGAAAGAATTTCAGTCCCATGATGGAATGACTTAAGTAGCCAAAGAATCAAGTGCAGGTTCATGGTATTTCATTAAGAGCTGTTGGAAAGCTCTGACAAAAATCATGCAGAAAAAAAACCAGAAACTACTGGAAAAGCACACAACAGACAAGATATGAAACAAAATCCTCCTGCAGCAAAAGGACAAGAACAGTAAGAAGAGGTGGCAGCCAGAACAGGCATTCATTAGTGTGTGAGATGGAAGGGCACAAAAGAGCAGCCCAGAGGATAGGCTAGAAAAGAACTAAAAGTTAAACAGAAAATATAAACCTGTACCCCACAACGGGCAAGGAAAGGAAGGGAAAAAAGAGCAAAACTTAAAGTAATTCTGGCTGACTTACAAAGCCGTAAGAAAGGTCTCTTGCTGCTTGAACAGATGGGTCTGAAATTGTTCTCTGTCAGCAGAAACATCACCGACTGTATTTGCCTGGAAGGGACAAACCCTGGTTGAGAGATGCACAAAGATGTAGTGCCACATGGGTACTTAATCTAAGCTTGCCCCTGAGCAGACAGACTGCAGTTGATGTACCTCGTGCAGAGACACTTCATCTCCCCTTCCCTTTCCTGGCCAGCCCGGGTACGATTTACCGGTTCTGCTAACACAGAATGAAGCAGAACGAAGACCCTTCATCTATTATTCCAGCTCATTTGTCAAAGACAGTCTTACCCTTTTGTATGTAAAGTTCTATTCAGCCATCAGGAGCAGAGGGGCAGGTTTTCACCAGGTGTGGGTCAGCGCTGACTTTCAGAACAACCATACAGACATCTCTTGTGGAAAAAACGGCTCCATCCCTCAGGACCTGAACCTGTTTGCTGTAGGCCTGAAGACACCCTTGGCAAACACTCACGTTTCCCTGTACTTACATTGTCCTTGGAAATCTTTCAAATGGAAGCGTTTAAGTAGTTCCCTGGTGGGACACGCAGAGAAGGTTCTGCCTACTTGTAAGACTGAGCACAGACTCGGAACTGTCCAGAGCTGCCCATGGAGAAAATCTCATGAGCACACAGATTTCCAAAGGTACAAAGCTATCTGCCCACCCTCACCCCCTGCCTGGGCAGCAGTGGAACAATAAAGCAGTTCTGCTGGTTCCCTTGGAGGAGGAGGAATATGTAGCTACTCCACAATCAAAGACGAGTTGAAAACCGCAGCTGGCAGGCAGCAGTGGATTCACGTTTCACTTCCCTGCAGAGGGCCCAGCTCTTTCCAATACGACTGCAATGGAAGGGAGCAGCTGGATTTTAAGCCAATAGGAATACTTCTTTGCTGACTGACAGACCTCGCTCTATGTAGTTATTTATTTAAAAAGCAGAAAACCCCAGCACTTTCTTTTATAAAAACAACCACCTCCGTGACAAAGCCAATCACAGGTGACAACTGGAAAGAAATCTACCTACATGGATATGGATTTTCATTAGGTGCATGTTCATTTTGTCAATGTCTGCGCAGTATTCAGTTACTAACGCAGGCTTTAAAAGCAGGACAGCATCACTTCAGGGATAATGAGAGAGAATGTTTGCTTTAAAGGTCTAAAACCACCGAGAGACTGTTTTCAGACCAGCCGTGACTCACCTGCGCTGTGGAAATCCAGGCTCCGATTTCCAGTCACAGCCTCTGACAACCCCCATTATGTCGGTTGGGTTTTGCTACATTTCTGCAATTTGCTGGTGTTACATTATATTTTTAATAATAGAGACACAGAAGGAGAGGGCTTTGCCCCCCTGAAACCACACAGGGTGGAAGACTCCTGCCTAACGGCTTTTAATCCAAGCCGATGTAAATTTTAGACTAGATGATCAATGACATAACGAGATCTGTCAAGCAGGAGTCATAGCACTGTAACTGAAATGTGAATAGACATTCACATTACCTAGCATGCAGCAGATAGATATTGCTATTAGAGAGGAGAGGGGAGAGCTGACAAAACTGCCCCGCTCCATGGTGAGCAGTGGTCACATTTCATTGCAATGTGCGCAGGAACCATTTGGCACTTTAATCAAAGCAGCATCTCCCGTTCTGAGAGCAGGTAACTACAGCAAAGGGGCTGCAAGATGAGCTGCACTGCTCCGTGCATCTCCTGGTGGAGAATGACCCTGTGGTGATGAAAACAGAAGTGCACATGGAGGGTAAGGAGAGAAGGAGAAGGCAGATACGGTTTGAGGGTATCTACTTCAGGTTAGTGCCTTAATATCTCATACCACTGTAAATGCCTAATGGCATTCATTTCACTCCCCTTCTTTGGAAAGCCGTCCTTTCTGTTCTGCCTGCACTCATCATCTTAGCATGCCATTTAGACAGTGTTTTCCAGTTTTCTGTACCCATTTTCCTCCCTCCAAACTCTTCCACAGCACCAGCTCTGTGTCTTTACCTTCTCCAGAGACCTTATTCTGCAGAAATACATAAAAGCAAGAATTTCCTCTCAACCCCCCCCAACAGCTCCAGCACCACAGCTGGAACAAACGAAGCCGTACAGTTGTGATACCGTTGCCCTTATTTTTTTATGGGTCTGAGTTAGTTTTCCTCCTCCTCCATTTTTTCCTGCAGTTGTCACTCTCACCTTTTCATTCCAGTGAAAACAGAAATGAAAGAAGGAAGACACTATCTGTCTGTGCTTCTGTTTTAGACCCTGAAGACTTGCACATTCACAGGACCTGAATGTTTGGGCTGAAGCAGAGTTTACTGATGTGGAATAAACGCCAGCTCTAACCCTCTGACTGCTCCCTTCTCAGGCAGCCCTGGGAGCAGCCTTGCTCTGCAACACTAAATAAAGCGGAGGAGCTGATGCACAAACCTGGTCTTCCAGGAGGCACACCTGATTTCTGTATCTGCTCCTGTAGCTGAGGACTAACTGTCAGAATCAGAGGTCCTTCTGTCCACTGCAATTGGTTCTATTGGCGATGAACCTGTGTAAGAGACAGCTGCATTAAACATGACTTTGTAATGAAATATGCAGGAACCATAAAGTCCACAAATACTTACGCTCTCCAGAAGTGATTTGACCAGATTAAACTTGTTATGCCATTCCCCAGTTAACAGTCCACTTCATATTTGGCTAAGCATTATTAAGAATCAAAGACAACCAGGAAATAGCACCTAATTCACTTCAGAAAGAAGGAGAGCGTGTTCGGATTGTCTTGGGCTTATTTCAAAGCTCCTGTCCCCCAACTTCATCAAAGAGATATTTAATCTTTTACACCATCATTTATTCATGCTGATAGAGGAAGCTGAAGCTAAGGGAAGGAGCCAGTGGCACATACAGTGCTCATTATTAGCTGAATGACTTGCAAATCCTATTACTGAGCATGGGGCTCCAGCTAGTCAAAGCAATCATTTTCCTCTCAGGGTCTCTAAAATGCATCTTTAAACCAGTAAATAAGTGACAGCCACCCTCAGCTTAGTGACTGAACACATAGAATGAGCAAAGCTTCTTACACAGAGCGAACACCAGCCACTGCAATAATCTCCCCAGGGAAGTGGTGGATTCCCCAATGCTGCCCACTGTTAAGATCCAGCGGAACAGGGTGCTGGGACACGCAGTCTAGGTCATGCTTTGCCTAGAAGGGTTGGGCCAGATGATCCTTGAAGTCTTCCAACCTAGGACTCTGTGATTCTATTAAATAACTCAGCGGTTCAGAGAGCCAAGTCCTGTGTGCAATGGAAGCAACAAGCCATGAAAAAGCAAGTAATGACTGAGACAAGAGGTGGTCCATGGAAGAGGTCTGCACAAGAGCCCATCACCACAGTGTGCCACCTCACAGACGGCAGCCCTCAGGTGTGAGGATGAGATCCAGACAGAGCCACCCACTGGCTGGGGCCTTCTGCAGTGCTGGGGGGTTTGACCATGAGCACTCTCCCTTGCAGAGGACAAGGATGGGGCCATGCAGCACCACCAAACCCCTGGCCATTGGCAGGTGATTCTCCACGCTCGGTGCTGCTTGTCCAAACAGATGGAGTTCAGCCCTGAGCACCCTCAAAGGTAACAAACTCCAGTTCCTAACACTGAAAAAGCTCCAAAATCACAACGTTTCTGTCCAGCTCCAACTGATGCTGCCACAGCAGCTCTCTGCCAGCCCTCTTGGAAGCAGCCCTGCTTCTGCTCCTCTTGCCTTCAGCATCTATAGGCTTCAACTATAAACAAAGCGGTAAATCACAGCTCGGTCTCTGATTTAAGCAACTTTTTAATACTTGGGGATTCATTTTTGTGCCAATTCATTTCAAAATCATTTTTATTTCCCACTAAACAGAAATAAAAAGGTCATGCTGGAAGCTGGAAGCCGTATTTTCCCACTTGCTAGATGAGATATGCCCCACGGAGCCAGCACAGGAAGTTAAACACATCCCGTTCGTTACCTTTCTCAGCTTTCACCAGGCAAGTTGTGAACCTCTGAGGCTCCCTTGTGCAGCACACACCAGGGGGCTGGGAGCTCACGAGAGGCTCATCCACATGAGATAAAACATCCTCGTGAAATAAAACCAGGCTCTGGGGGACACCCATCCTCACACCACGTTTCCGTGTCTGCGAACTGCCACATTTCAATGGAAGCAATTCTGCCACAGAGCTCCTGACCCGCTCTGCCCACAAGCAGATCTAACCTGTGGGAAGAACAAAGTCTATTGCAAAATCGATGCTACATTTTCCTGCACTTTGTTTATCTCTGTCATTGATTACACCACTAAAAACCAGTGAAGAGCAGCTCCAAGGAAAGATCTAAACCTTGAAGAAGTTCCACAGCAACGACGACGCTCCAGATCCTCAGCTGCTGGATGTCCAACTGAGTTGCTCTGTAAAAGCTCTAAATTTAACTAAGCTATCAAGACGTGCATTTTACGCAGTGCAAACCCTGCCTGCAGCTGTAGCACATTCTGTAGAGATTCGCCATAAACATTAATCAAAAAATTAAGGTTAAAAGATTATCATTTTATAATTAAATAGCATCAAAAATCCTACAGATTAGACGAAATTTGACTAAAGCCTGCCGTACAGGATTATAGTGGTTGCACAAAGAAAATGCCAAACTTCCTATGACTTACAGAGAAGGGTGGGGAAAATCCGATTTAAAACTACTTTGCCAGAGAAACCAAAAGCAGTGTGTCCCTTGCATTATGAGAGGAACTGAGAGTATTTTAACACCTACATGAGCTGGCATCTGTAAAACCAGCACGGAAATGGTATTTCTGCAATTACTATATTGGAATATTTACCAGAAGTCTCCACTTTCCAGGGCACATAAGTCTCTTGCCCGGAAGCTTGCTCAGACCCTGCCTTTGAGGCTATTTTTCTTGAGGAAAGCTGGAATGTTCTGGGCTCACCCCTCACTCCAGCGTCACCTCTTCTCGCATTTTTACATGAACACGAGATTGAGCCCAGCCCACAGCTGATGAGAAGATCACAACTATTCCTGCAATCGCCTCTGTGCTGAAGCTCTCTTGAACACTCACTAAATTACCCCAACACCAATAAGCAAAATAAAAGCTGGATAAAGTCACCACAAGGTTTTGCAGAGCAATCAGCGTGAATTCCTGCCGCAGTCACTGCAGTTAAACATTCTGGACTGGATTTATTTGATGTTCTATCATCATAATCACAGCTCCATGGCCGCAATCCACCACAAAAATGAGATTCCGGGGCGGGGAATCTGTGTATGTGCAAATTCCGTAATTGCCTTTTTATTGCACTCCTGGAGATTCCGAGTTTCTAAAAAATGCATATTAACGTGACATTCCTGGAGAATATTAATAGGTTAGAGCAGAGCAGCCGGGGTACCCGGCAGCCTTGAGACACAGTGCTGAGCATTCAAATTAGAGGTGGCTTTTGCAGGGTTGAACGCCATAAAACCAGGCCCCATCACCCCACTGGTCCCACCAAATGCAGCTCTGCACCACTACCATGGTGTGTGGCTTCACAGGTCCACATATGAGACTTCACTGTAAACAAAGATATAAACCAAAGAGTAAGATCATAATTTCAACTTCATGAAGCCATTTATCCTCACTAATTCTTCATAATTAACCTCACAGTTGACAAAAGCACACCATAGTTCAATCAGCAGCATGCCATACATTACACACAGCTTGCAGATGTAATGCCTAATTTCCCTGTGCAGGTATTCCAGACATGACCCCAGCTGAGGACACTGCCTGGGGTTTGTTTTCTTGAAAGGGAGAACAAACTGCTCACAACTCACATGAAGAGTTCTGATCCCATACAGAAACAGTGACAGGTCTTAGGTTGTTCAGGCTCTCCCTGCCATAACTCAAGGTTGCAGATTTCCACTAGCAAAAACCATGTCAAAGGAACAGACCAAAGGGAACTTTCTAGGACTAGGTGGCACAGAATGAAAACACAGGGAAATTCTACTTTCCTTAAAGTAGGAACATACTAACAGTGTGAGAGCTCACATGGCAGGCTGAGGAGGTTCAGCATCCCTCCTGTAACTGAGAAAGAGGAGAGGATGAACCCGGAGAGATACCATCTGCACAAACCTCTCGGTGCCTTTTTCCCTTTCCCAGCACAGGCACATACATCAGCATAACTCAGCACTGCATCTGCCAAGGTAAACATCCCCTGTCAGTGTACCGTGACAGCCACAGCCTTTGACTTCAGGGTTTCACACATTTCACCCGCGCTGTATTTGCAATTCTTCATTCATTTATTCCCAGCCCCACCCTGACTGCATTTTCTCGAGAGACTCCTAATACTCATCCCAATTAATGCATGAATTCTGGCAGGTGAGTCGCTTCCCCTTCCTCCTGGGGATGATGTATTCAGTTACTGCCAGCGGATGGATGTAAATAGGGGAGCAGAACACAAATTGTGTTTAGTTCTGCCCCACGCATGGCTGAGTATTTTCAACCCATTCTTATGCAGAGGTTTCTGCGCTAAAAAGAGCTGCTCGTTCCCATCCTGCGCCTTACACTCTGCATCCTTAAAAATCATTCCAATTACTCTGGAATGTTTGTGTCCCTAACGACCTGCTGAGTGATGCCAGCCTGTTCTTTGGGCATCTGTTACAGAGGCAGGCCTGCACTGGGATGAAGCATGCCGGTCATGCATCATGCCAGGTCATGCACAAGTACGTTTCAAAGCAGCGGGGCATAATTTGCACAAATGAGGATCCTTGGGAGTTCAGTGCCTGATCTAAGAGCAGCTAAATGATTATCAAAACATAATAGCCTGTCTTTAAAGTTCCTGGCGTTTGGAATAACATTGAAATCAGCCACCGAGCTGGTTTCTGCTCAGAAGCCAGTGGACCCCTGCCTCAACAAGGCAATTGTGCCTCAGGGAGATGATGTGCAGTTCTCTTGAATCCGCACAGAATTAACTCTCATTTATGCTGAATGCATATAGAGTTTTGCATGTGATAACCCTTGGGCAGCCTTGGACCTTGAAGAAATTCACACTTGTATTCAACAACGTATTTTAACCTCTCATGCCAAGCTCTTGGTCCGTGCCAAAGTGAATATAGAGGACTTCCATGGACACAAAATCAGGAAGCAGAAGAATATGCTGTGAGCTTGACCCCAGGTTGATGTAAAACTTTCCCTTCCCTCTGGACATGACACTTACAGACTCATGTGGGCCGCAGGGACCTCAGAAGTCTCTAGTCCAACCTTCTCCTCAAGGCAGGGCGGTTGGATCTTGTAAGGCAAGAACAGAGGCTTCAGAAGCCCCCCAGGCCAAGCATCCAGCTATCTTCATAGTCAAAATATGATCCTCTAGAACCTTCCCTCTTCACTTTATGGCTGTCATCTCTCCTCTCTCTACACATCTGAGCAGAGAGCCTGGCTTCATCTGCCTTAACCTCTTCACGGTTACTGGAAGGCTGCTGTAAGATCCCTCCTCTCCAGGCTATAAAAGTCCCATTCCCTCTGCCTCTCCTCGCAGAAGTGCTCCAATTGCCTGGGAACGTTGGCATGTCCTCAGCTTATTGCGTTTCTGATTTGCTTGCCTAATAATCTGTTGCTCAGCCAGCTTCATTCTGTGGCCTCGCAGCTCCGAGGCGGCGGAACGTGGTAGCGGGAGGGGGTTTTGCCTTTTCTGAGAAACCAGCAAGGTCCCGCTGTGGTGCCTGCACAAATCACCAGCTCTTCACGGGGAGGTGTCAGGGGTATTTCAAACTGACAGCTTCTGGGCTTGCCAGAAACACGCACCAATGTGCTGCTTTATGCCCTGAACGGCTGGAGTCTGGTGCTGAGCTGATGTAAGCTGTCACAGCATCACTGCTCTTACGGAGCTTCGTTCCTGCTTACTCCAGCTGAGGATTAGACCCGGATTAGACCCGCAGTTTCTCGTAGGAAGCTAGCCAGCATTTCAAATCACAGTCTTGTTACTTTGGCAGCTTATCTCTGTGTACAGAAACCAATTATTGCTGCAATGCATTCAGGTTTTGTTCAGCTTCATTTTAAAGATTTAGCAACCCCTTCTTTCCACTGCTGCTCCCGGGCTGCTTAAAGAACACCACAGTGGAATAATCAGAAGGGATCATACTGGTAAAGAAAATATGGTGGGCATTTTCTTTGGAGCATTAGCGCACGGAAATCCTTACTTAGATATCTAAGGACACACAAGTCATCTGCTTGAACACACTAAACAAGAAAACCTCAGACCATCCCAAACCACGGAGCCGGACACAGGGGAGGAATGGTTAAATAACCCCATTTTCACTTGTGCTCAATGCACTTTAAGTTTATACCCTGAACGCTTAAAATTCAGGTAAAAGCCATGGCCATCATGGCAGAGAAACAAAAATCAAACTCAAAGGGAAGAGCCTGAAAGGGTGTAAGCTTTGTCCTCCCCTCATCATCAATTTCCATACTTGGGGAAAGGAAGGCAAGGTCTAAACAGCATTTGCGAAGGTTTAATCTCTCAAATAATTTTATCAGTCTGCCATGTTCTTAATATAATAGGATTTCCTTTTTCTCTGTTCTTCCATGAAGTCTGAGCTATACCCAAAGCGACTGAGCACAGAATTAGGTAACAGCTGAGCTCACTCCATTCAGTCCCTTTCCTTCCCACAAAACTCATTTCTTTCTAGGACTTTTCATTTCAACACAATCAGCGCCAAAACAAAGGCACAGAATGTTTTTAACCCATCTTGGGTGGAAAGTAAATAAAAGGCATGCCGTGCACAGGCGGTGTTAATGCAGGATTCCAGGGGTGCTTGTTTGGGCAGCAGCTGTTTGAGAAAAGGGCCAGCAAACTGGCTCCTATTTCAACCTTTGTCCCAACCCCTCAGGATGAAATCTGTGCTCTTCTTTCTTGCCTCTTCTCTCCTACCTCTGTGAAGTGGGTGCCGAGGACTTGGAAGAACCAAGCCCTCTCTGTGCCCCTTGAGAGGCACACAGGCAGGTCAGTGACTCAGAGATGCCAGGGCAGTGTCAGGGGAGAGGTGGGAGATGTTCCTTACAGAGGGAGAATGGGGGTTACAGAAAGCTCCCTGAATAAAGAACAGACCCTGACTTGATCTTTCCTGCTCAATAAACAAAAAATGGCATCTTTGATTCCCAAATGCTTCTCTTTTGTCCCTTATATATGGAGCGCATGTATATGGTAACACAGAAGAAAACTTTCCGGTCTAGTTTGAAGTGGAAATGTTCTCATGAACTCTGGACCAAGCTGGTTTGATGCCCAAATGCTTTGATGTGTGTTTGGATGAGGGTAGCTCTGCAGTTTAAAACCAGTTCTACAGATATCTGTTACTTTCTCTATATATAACCACAAGCCTCCCACCTTTGAAGAAGGGAGAAGGACTGTGTCACTGTGGAAGAAACCAGCAAGAGGAATTAACATTTAGATGCCACTTACCATTACATGAAGAACTACGCGAGTGATGGGATAATTCAGCTGTGGCGATTAGTGAGACAGAAGCAAGTGCACAGAGCTTGGACTATGAAAAGAGCAGAAGGCTGCTCATTTTAAACTCTTTTACCAGAACCAATGCATGGTGCTAGCAAGTAAAATACCCATCAGCAAGTGGGCTGATGGATAATACTCCTTGCTCATATATCCTGCAGTGCTCCTGCTCCTGTGTTAATGTACTGATCCACACAGATAAAAGAGGGCAAAGCTATCAGCTCACACAGGTTAACTTGACATCCTGCTTTATGATGAACATAATTCAGCATAAAGTTCAGCCTTACAGAAAGAATCATGTTGTCAGTCCTATTGCTGGTAATACCATTAGTTCAGTCACACAGCACAGAAGCCTCCTCCTTATTCTCCTTCTCCTTTTCCTCCTCCTCTTTCTCCTCCCCTCACTCTCAAAGTTTAAAAACATCTGTGAAACACCTGGAAAAGAGCACATGCATTTACAAAGGTGAAACAAGTCCCTGTCTGTGCACAGCACAAGCTCAGGAGGAAGCTTTGCCTGGGCTGAGCAAAGTCCCTGTAATTGTTCCATAGGAACCACCACTGAATGAATTTGAGTGGTTGACACCTTACCCGTGATTTGGAAAGAAAACCCTCAAGTTGTGTGCTAAGTATTAATTTGAGATAAAAATACCAGTTTAATCAGGAAGGATTTAAAAGAAAAATGAGAGAACACAACACAAAGTGACTGAAGACACAGTTCACATCAAAGATCTGTTAAAAATACATCATGCATGTTGGGGCTGAGCCAGCGGATGTAACTGCCCCCAGCTCCAGGTGGTCCTTGTCATATGAGACCAAAACTGACATGTATCTTAGCAAGCTCTCTGGATTCTCCAGAGGTGCCTGATTGATAAATCGCCCGATCCCCTTCTTATTTCAAATACTGCTTTAATTTCACAGAAAACCGAAGAATCCTATTTTAACACTCCAACTAGAATGTCTTTTCAGCAGCCAGGCATTTCCATGTACAAGCTGGTCGGATTTGCTTTTTCCTGTATATGTGTTTTCCTGGTGAACACCGGGGGAGCTGCCTATAGAGGGGGTGAGCAGAGTGATGGAAACAGAGACTTCTCTCCCCACATGGAAATGTAAGGTTTCAAGAGTTTCCAAATCCCACCAGTTTCAATGCACCCTAAAAATGCAGAAGCAAAGCTTCTGCTGCTGGGTTTAAGGGGTTAAAAAAAAAGCTGCATTAGCCAAGGCTTGCTCCGAGATGAGCTGGGCAAAGGATGCTGAACCCCAGAGTCCTGCTCACTGCTGCTCCATGAGATGTTTCATTTCATTCTCATCAGGCACTACAGCTACTACCGAGCTACAGCTAATTATACAAGATTTATCTGTACCAAAACATGAGGATTAGGCAAGCAGGAAAGCAACTAAAATTTATTTGGAGGTTTTGTTTAGTGTAAGATACAAAGAACAGGATTTGTACACAAACAAATCAGTTCTGAAACATGTACCTAAAGGCAAAGCGGAGGGAGGGGATCAGCATTCAGGTTTTTCTTTCCTCCCTTTTCATGCTGCTGCCAGGGAGAACAAAAGGGATAGGAACCTGGGCTGCAGCAAGGAGCTGGTGCTCCTGGTAGAGAGAAGTCTGCTGCTCCTCCCTCCCCATTGCTCCCGAGAGCCACACGCTCCTCGCAGAGCTCAAATTGATTCTCTTCCCAGCCTGCATGGTTGACCAGATGTTTAGCTCCTGAGGAGGCCGGTCCCACAGAGCGACACCAAAACACGCTGGCTCAAACCCCAAGTTGGGAAAAAAACCCTAAGGAAGGTAATGTGAACTGCAGTAACTATCACAGCTCCCCCCAGTTTCACCAGGAATAGCATCAGCGTGAGGCAGGATGGAGATACCCACAGACAACATACGGACATGTAAAGGTCAACACAGCTCCCACTGTGTGAGCTAACGAACTGAACCCATGTATGCCGTGGGCAGGAGCAGACCTGAAACCCCCAGCGTTACACAGCACTGCCATGAAAAGGTCTGTTTGGTTTTACACCCAGTAGCAGCTGCGTGAGCAGCTCTTTCACTCACAGTGGACACTGCAGTGAGAGATGGGAAGAGCACTGTTTGATTTCCTTTTTTAACCCCTTGGGTAAGAGACTCCTGCTATAAACCCTTCCAAACCAATCCTCAATCCTCACCTTTCATTTTGCTCCCCTTAATAGTGACAGAGACAGCTTTTAGTCTTATTTCTTTAACAAAACTTCTTCCCAAACTCCCCCTCCATCACCCACTCCTGCAGTTTCCCAGTGACATTAATCAGTCATTGTACATCGATCCCAACCTGACACACGTGAAGAGAGCCCGGCAGCACTTCATCACTCGTGTTTATGTCTCATTTGCATGACAGCTTTGTTATAAATCAGTCTCGAGCCAAGCACACTCTGCAGGTTAAGCAATGAAAACCAGGGCTTAATTCTTTACAACTTCTTCATCAGATTTACACCTGATCTCCTGGTGAAACAGCACCATGTGTCCCTGTGCTCCTTCCAGAGGGGCTGCAGTGGCCTCTGCATTGCTGCAGCCACCCGAGAGTGACAGCACCATTTCTTCAGCACTTGCTCAGTATCTTAGGCAATGAGTTCTTCAAAAGAAGCTCTGCCACAGGCTGACTCATAAGGGATGAAATAGATGAATAATGGAACAAATACTATCAAAAATGTCCATGGTCCCCCTTTACCTCTTCACTGCCTTTAACATTTCAATGAACTGAACTTGGAAAAACTACAGATACCTGTCCTGGCACCACAACTTTTTGATACTGATTTTACTTATAGCGTTATAATTATCTTGAAAACCCATTTGTGGGAGGAAGGACTGATATTTCTCCTCCATATTCACTACAAGCTCTGACTTCTCCCCGTCTGGCATCATCTGACACACCCAGATGAACTGAGAGATGCCGATTTGGGGTCAGAAAACATGTGTTGCAAATACTGAAATACAGAGCTGGAAAAGAGCAGCCTGAGCCGGGGCTCAGTGGCGCAGCAGAGATTGGAGCAGACACTTGGGCTGTTCAAGTTTCCAGGCCTGTGCTGATGTTTCCCAGCTCCTGCCTGGTACAGATGGCACCGGTGGTGTGGTTACAGGGGTGCAAAACCTGAGGGAGCTCCAGTGCTGAGCAGGTGGCAGAAGTGAAAGAGCCTTCTGGGAGTGCGGGTTGAAGAGCTGCAGGCTGAGGAGCAGGGTCTGTGTGCGAACGGCAACAAAGCAAAGATAAGGCCTGAGTGCCCCAAGCGTGTGCTGCTCTTGACTTTGGCATCAACAGAAGGAAAACAAGCCCAGAAACATGGTATTTTATGAGGCCCTTTACAAAGAAGTGACACGTAAAGGTCTTGAGGAATGCAAAGGGTCCTGCTGAATTAGTCATCATAGGAGCTATGGTGAGCTCAGTTCACTTTCAGAGATCCTATCAAGAACACTGTTAACCTGCTGCTCACAGCTTGATCCCCAAAACCTCATGAAAGTACATAACGCACCATCAGCTGTAGCCTCTTCTATCACTCTAAAAATGTGCCTTCTTACACCAATGCCATTTTTTAACTCAAATGTATTCTGAAAGCAGCCAGGCAGCTACATCAGGATTCAAATCATTGCCTTCCCTAAGCGGATAAAACAAGAAAAGCAGAGCTACATACATGCACAGGCAGCAGCTCCAGTGGGATTTGGTGGCTTCTGAAACAAGAGAAAGACCAGAGAGCCCACATGCTGTTTTCAGTGCACTGCAAGTAGCTAATAGGCCACCTGAAGTATGAACACTGCTGAGAGTGGAGCTTGAAGTACAGAAAGATGAGCAAACCAGCATACCTGTGGATGCACCGTAGAAAAAACACAGTGAACAAGAAGTTCTTCAGAAATAGAGAGCAGCAGCTGGACTTGGAAACTGTGACTTCACAGTTTCTAAAGTTGGATCATTCTGGAAGGCAGCTTTGAGCCCAAGACCAGAAGATGTGTGAGCTCACGTCTGCAGCTACATTAGCAGGATGCCTTCCCCCCTCCCAGCCAAGGTACAACAATCACTGTCTTCAGCCTGTCTCAAGCATTTGGCAATGCAATCTTTCCACAAGTGGCCCCTCTGCAAACCAGCACAAGTCATTCCTGCTGCATCTCACACTTGTCACTTCTGACCTACCGTGAGCACATTCCAGAGCTGTTGTTTCCGCGGTGATTCAATTAGCCCTCTCCTTCCCCACACCCTGGTTCTCTCCTTTGCTAATTCCCTAGCCTGGAATAGCAGATGCCTTCCTATCAAAACTTCCAGTGCAGAGTGCTGACATTTGGAGATAAACAGAAAAGCACAAGACAGGCAGCTAATTCTCATCTCAGCCCGCTCAGGATTTCGATTACAATTTGCTTTTAAGATGTCTACCCACAGCACTAGCAGGGAGCTATGTTAGGCATGCAGCCCTGCTAATGAAAAGCCAGCATTGCCCTTCGCATGTCAAACAACAGGGTAGACAGGTTCAGAAATTTCACAGCACGTGTAAAATCCTATTAAGTGCAGCACCATTTGAAGACCCAATTTGAAGCTGCAGCGAAAGCTCATTCTCCAAACTGATTATGGCATTATAGAACATGCTTATCCCTCCAGGTCTGGAGATTTTATTTGGTCAAGCTCCCTGACCCCAGAGGCCAAACCTCAGTAAACTTTGCAGCAGGCACAATAATGAGACTTGTGAGAACAAGAGCCTGGACCTCACTGTGATCCCACCCTGCACCCTTCTCCCTGTGTCCCACGCTCCCTTCCCAAGCACTAAGCCATGTAATCGAGCTTATGCATATGAGTGCAAACATTGTCATGGTTTTAGGCACACAGACAGCCCCCAGGGTCAGGGAAAGTGAATACCTGCAGAGAACAGCACAGTGCATTGCAGGACAAACTGAATCCTGGGGGAGCAGAATGGTCAGCGTCTCCTATCAACTGCTCCTGCCTCATGGCTCTGACCAGAGCCAGCCCCAGCTGGGGCACAGGATGATGCTCTTGAGAGACATCTGAATGAACTGAGCCTCAAACTCATGTGAGGATCCCTGGCTCAACCTCTTACCTGGTTTGCACTGTCAGCTCTCACGCTTGCCAGTGTAAATAAGAGCATCCCAAAGTGCAAAGAGGTGGCGTGAGCATTGACCATGAATTCAGCAAGGCATCCTTCCCTTGGAGGGTTTATAATCTACATTAAGTAGAAACCTTTTCACCCAGGCATGTTGTTATGGCCACTTGATCTGAATACTTAACATACAAGCACTAAATGACAGCTTACAGGAATCTTCCTCTAGACAAAGGAGGAAAGGATGGGCAGTGGCAGAATATGGATGCGCATGCTGATAAATGGGACCACTGCTTGTACATCTGCAACAATGCTTATCAAAACTATGAACATGCTTAATTCAATCTCAAACTCATTCAGCCTTTGGTCTCTCACAGTTGCCAACCACCAGTATCATCTGTGGAGCTTGTCCTATGCAGCCCCCTCCAAAATGAGAACACCACCACTACAAACAATTCTTTGCTGATCAATACACTTACTGCAACAAAGCCATGGGTAAATACATACCTTAGCTCTGAATGAACACTGAAAGCATGACCAATAGTAAGTCAGTGACTGCTTTTGTGGACTGAGAATCAATTACTTAGTGGTAAAGGAAAGAAAAGCACAGTGAGTAGCACTGGGCACATTTTCCAGTAACGAGGACCCCAACCAAAAACTTAAATTAATTAAAAAACAGCTTCCTCACAGTTGCATTTTTGTTTTAAAAGATGTACTTTTAGTCTCAGTAAAAGCTGTTCAGAAACCAAGCTGTGCCAGCTGCAATATCCTCATCCACATGAAACTCCCCACTATGGAAACAACAAGCTAGCAGATGTCTGTAACACAGACAAGGAGTTGAGCTGGGAACACACGGGTTTGTAAAAGGATCTCTTGCCATCAGCACGCCTGGATGTGCTAATTCAGGCTTTCCAACAAGCACATCCATTCCCTCTAACCCAGCTGGTGGCCAGATGGCCAGCATGAGCCCATGGGGCTGTTTCATCAGCGCACGGCTGGCAGGACAGCGAGACACGGCTTTAGTGTGCCCCTGGGAAGCAGGCAGAGGTACAGACACGGCTCCAAGCCTCAGGCTGCCAGGCTCAGTGCTTCACAAGCCCTGCACACAGGCTGTGCCATACGACAGGCCTTTCTAAAAGGTTTCTCTAAGAGCTGTAACTCCTTACAAGTTCTCCCCTCCTCACCTTACCTCACAGCAACCCCTTGAAGAGTCCCTGCTCTACCAGCGATCTGTCCCAGACACCTTTGAACATACACCAAGCAATAAAAGATCTTTTGCCGAATGGTGCTACCCCTTTGGCTGCTGGGATTACGAAGTGCTCAGTTATCGTTCAGAAGCAAACAGCTTCTGCCCTGCTCTCTGCAGAGGTACCAGGCTTATCCCAGCCCAAGAATGACCCCTTCAGTTAAAAACACTTGTTGAAACACCAGCAGCATCTCACTGTGCCAGAGCAGGCGCTGAGGAAGCAAAAGCCACCCAGTGAATACGCTGGGTTTCACAAGAATCCCGACCTCCTCCCCACTTCAGTTAAGTATCTGCACCCAATTTAGTGGAAACATTTTCTGGCCACGTTATATGTATGGAACAGATCTTGTACTGATCCTATTGGGTAAACCAGGAAGTCAGATGGGTCAGTATTTATGGGCATTGTGGGTATTCCCCCTCCTCCTCTCCCCCCCCCCCATCTAATAGATTTCCACTGGAGCATTCATGTCATTTCTCAGGTGCCATAAAACATTCCTCTACCCTGCACACCAGTGCTTATGGTGAACACTGTATATCAGATCAGTAGGAAATGGTATTTTAGTGCAACTCAGCGGTTTTCAATGAATCACCAGCCTCCTGTGAATATCACTGCACTATTTTGGCATGGCACTTTTATGCCTTGGCGTTAGAGCATACAACAGCTAGCTGCAGGTACTTGAAACGCCTCAGCTCAACAGCTGTCCGTACGCAGCTGCAGCCTCTGAGCTCATAGCAGAAAAGAGATGAGGAAATGGAACATTCCTTGCTAGCAACCATCCCAGTATTTACTGCACCTGGAGCAGAAGCAGGGTGCTGCATGAAGAACAAAACACTGGTGCACCCCAGTCTTACCAACCTTTACACAAGGCTCCAGACTAGTTGGCTTGGTTGGGGAGAGGAGGTAGATTCATGCAGAAGGCAACTGTTACAGAAATACCAATGAGAAGGCTTCTGCACATCTTCACCTGAAAGCAGAGCGGTTTGGTTGAAGCCAGATTTCACCTCAAGTACACCCCGTGGGTTCTCTCCAGTCCTCAAATACTTTGGGACTTCTCTAACTTTGTTTTCCAGCTCGTTTGCTAGTAAAACTTCAGCACAGCCCCTTCCCACACCCCCTGGCCTCTCTCTGCTTCTCTCCTGTAAGCACCTCACAAAGCTTTAATTATCAGACTAATTATGTCAAAGGCAAATTCCGCCCTACCTAACCCTGACCTTGAAATACACCCACAGGAAACAAGGGCTCATTAAAGCGGGATGCTGAGGAGTGGAAGACACATCCCTGCAAGAAGGAAATTAGGGCACCCTCCTTCCCCTTTCCCAAACCAATTTGTGAAACAAACACGAGTTTTGCTGCTGGTTACAGGCTTCTTCATCAACAAACACGGTTCAGACATTTCCAGGTGCAGTTTTATGCATCACTACTTCAGATCATCACTGATGGACCGCCCAGTCCCCTCTTGGGCAAACCCTCCCATGGGAGCACCATCACCTCTGATGATGGAGATGAGGTGCCTGCATGCTTGGCCTTGTTTGTCTGCGGGCACCTGCTGGAGGTGAAAAGCTCTGTCCTGCTCTGTCATACCCAGCAGTCTCTGTACCCGTTTGCAGGAGGTTTCGCCGTTCATGGTCTACCTTCATGCCCAGTGAGCTCGGACTCATCCAGGCTGGATTTCTGAAGCCACCCAGAGACACACAGTCTGGATTTCCAAGGCAGACCGGAGCTGTGTTGCAGTGCCATTGCCACAAGGTGCAATTTGCCTTTCACCCACCACTGCAGCAGAAGGGTGGGTAAGTGCCTCAGGCTACACAAGAATATCAGCAGGACTGAGCAACTGGCGAGCATCGGCTTTAGGAGGGTTTCATGCTCGCCAGTGCAAACTTCCTAGGTAAGGATTTTTGCTAAGGCAGGCTCAGAATTACATGAAAATTGAATGGGAATTTAAATGACAATGGTGGTGCCTGGATGTTGGCCTTAGGAATGTAAATGTCTTTCCAGGTGTTGCCAGGGTATTCTGCTCCAAATAAGTTGCAAGGGTTCTTTTCCCAAAGGTGACTTATACCTCAGCATCCTAATTTCCACCAGTGCCAATTGAACCTGGGCCTCTCAGAGCCTGTCACCTCTGGTTTAGGTGTGGATCCTCAAGCACTGCTTATGTCTGAGGTGCTCTACTGCCCAACAGCAGAGACAGGTACCCTTTAAGGGCACATCCAAACCCAGCCAGGAGGAGAATGCATGAAAAGCAAGGAAAGGAAACTGGACTTTGGTGCCTAAAGAGGTGACCACCCAGAGACAAACATGTGGACACGTTTCTCTATCAGCTCTAAATGCTAAAAGGAAAAAGCCTCATTGATGCCTTATGGTTTTTCCCACTACTTCTGGCTAAATCCATATTAAAGTGATGCTCTCGGCACCCGCACCCTCACACACCAGTAGCTGATCATCGCAGCCACTCTCAGTCACCATTTATCCAATTGAAACATTCTGTTCTTTTAATCTTTCCTTCTAAACTCTTCAAGTTCTTTGATCACTTCTGTTGGATGTCCCCAGCTCCGTTGTTACAGCGCTTGCTGGCATTTGGGTACTCTTGACAACAGCACTTGTAAGTTAATAGAGTCACGCCAGGAATGAATCTGCCTAAATTTATAGAAATGTTTTTAAGAAGCCAAGAAGCTGTAATCCCTCTTCAAACGGCCTTGGGAACACCGCACCTGGGCTTCTGCATTTGGTTCTCCACAGCTAAACACTAAAATCTGTTGGGGAATGGAAAAACTCTCTCATGGCAATTAAAAGCTGGACTGTGTCTGTCATTGCCATCCATCCCCTTTGTTACCGGCATGACAAGCTGCAGATCTCAGCCAAATTGCCTTTCCTCCGCCAGCCCCAGGTTTCTTTGCTCCCCACCTGCCCCCATTTTTTGACCCAGCTGCTGCTGCCCAGGTCTTGGGTTCTGCCCGATGCCCACAGCTCCCGCACAGAACCTGCACCAGGAAGCTCACCCCAGGGAGGAAAGCTCCTTCCTGCCCATGCAGAGACCGGGCACCAACTGCAGCACTTGGCCGAGGACATTCCCATGTTTCACACCCCCAACCTCTGCACCTTTCTGCTGGTCCCTTTGGAAAACTACGTTACCTTCACGATTCCAAAGCTGTTCCACAGCGCCGTGCCCTGCGCAGGAAGAAGTGCCCCAAGGGAAGGCGCCTGAAGCCTGCACCAGCAACCAGCACTCTGCTTGCCCAGAAACCCAACCCCAAAACCCAGAGCAGGTAACCTGGGGAAGACACAAACTCTCAGCTCTCCCAGCTGAACGCACAGCTGTGCCTTTCAGGGCCCATTTAGATCCCAGGAAGAAAGTGGTTTTAGAGAGGCAGCCCACTGCATCACACAGGCAGAAAGCAAGCTGCTCGAGGCTGTCCATTTCTTCTGGCTGTCAGGGGGTTTCAGCTTTGGTTTATAGTTTCCTTTGGCTCTATAAAACACTTTGACACATGCTGCTGACCTCTGCCTTGCCTTCTATTCCTTCCCCCCCTAAGTGAGATGCCACTTGAAAAGGCATCGAGGCATCACTGCAAAATTGTACCCACCGTTTGTGCAGGCAAGCATGGAGTGAATTTACCCCCATTTACCAGTTCAACATTTAATTCAGTTCAGTCCTGGGGGAGCAGTGACAAACCCCTGCACTGAGCGAGGCACCAGCACCTTTCCACAGGGAGCTCAGTGCGCAGCTCCCATTTTCCCCTTTCTCTTGACGGCTCTGTTCCTTTTCACAGGTATCACTGGTTTTCACCTCATTCACTCCAAGACCTCCCCTCACTGCAGCTCAGCCTGGTCAAACCTCCAGGCAGGTGGCTGGGGGGCAGGAGGTGCCACAGAATCCTCCTGGCTCTGCAGTGCCAGGTCTATGTTTATGATGCACTTTAAGCTGCTCCGGCCGAAACCCCTTCAGGTGCAGAGAAACGAATCTGCTTTTCTGAACTTACCTGATCGGTGGTCAGAGGCAGCAGGGCACTGGGCACTGGCTCCTCCTGTGCGGAGCAATTGCTGTTTCCATCGTGCTGGACAAAGCCAGGCTTCCTGCAGCACATCCGCAGCTCCACAGGCCAAGGGACAGACAAACCAGCACAACACAGAGCACTGCCTGGGCTCGTTACTTTTGTGACATTAAACACCAAGATTTACCTGTGGCAAACAGAAGTGTCTGGACGTGCCTATGGAACTCTGGCATTGAAACATTAAATCCTGGCTGGAATGAAGGCAATAACTGATATAGAACTTTCTATCCTTTTGTGCCCCCAAAACTGTAGAAGCAATCAATCAAATCAATCAGATTTGAGTTGATCAAAACATTTACCAAATGAACATTAGAAATTTTGCAGAAGCCACAAGCCAGTTTGTTTTGACATTTTCAAATGACAATTTTGATTCCTCAAGTGCAATTTAATTATTTTCAAATTTTGGTTTACCAAAAAAAAACCAAACCCCAAAATAAAACTTTCAACTAAAATGAAGTTTTTCACTTTTGCACAAACACTTCAAAAAGCAAGAAGTACTTTAAAAGTATTAATCTGAGCTAAAGAAAAACTCCCCCAGCGCCCAGCGCTCACTGCAGGGACCTGCAGGCACCAGGGCAGCATCAGTCCTGGCTGGCAGCCTTTGCTTTAGAGGTGCCTGAGAAACAGGTTTTGAACCCAGCACCTCATTTCACCCTTGGGCAGTGCCCGCTGCGCAGTGTTTTGGAGGTCAGCCCTGCCTGACCCCGGGCAGGTTTGTCCTAAGGCTGCAATGACTCCTTCACCTCTGGCTCAGCTCAAACCCCACAGTGATTCCCCCTCCTCCCCAGGTATTACTGAACATAAGGGGTAGGAATAGATGGTGTGTGGAAAGGAAGGCGGCTGCGAGATGGCTGGCTGCAGAGGACATCAGTAACGGGGGCGAAGGAGAAGGGTAGAAAATGTATTTTCATGTACTACAGATACTGTTCTTCAGAGACAAATGATACCAGCAAACACAAGCTCCCTGCCAAGATATAAATATCAAGCTGCTGATACAAGCCTGCTCTTGCTGGTGGCTCGTTCAGCGATTCAGAGGCGATGCCAGTGGAGGTACAGAATTACAGATGTTGCCTCCGATGTCACCCGCAGCAAAGGTGCTGAGGGGGCCATTTATTTTCCAGGAATAGCAACGCCATTACTAAAAACTTCCATGGTGACATTGGGCTGTTCAGGTTGCACCCGCTTGTTTCTTTTAAAGGTAATACCAGGCTTCACTTGGAAACATGTTAAATTACAGACATTTCTCAACCCCAGAGAGGCTGAAGCGAAGAGACCAACATACTGCACTGATGCTGCTTTATCTTTCCATCTGGGCAGCGCACTTGCTCCCTTCCCTCCTGCTGACCAGCAAGTGACCATTTCTACAATACCATGCTGAAAGACCCGTGCACATGAAGGATATTTCAAGATTCCCAGAGGGAAAGGATTTGCATGCAGTCTATTATTAATCAAATAAACCAGGCGTGCCAAGCACAAAGTGAAAAGGAAATACTTAGAAGAGCTATTCTCTGCCAGTCTGAAGTAAAAGGAGAGTTGGCAACTGAGACAGAGACTTTACTGGAAGACAAGCTTCTGTAGTGCTAATCCAATCTCATATTTAAATGCTTTGATTTTCACAGCCATCAGAAACCTCAGCGGACAAAGGATGTGTAAGAGGATCCATTAGGCAGAGAAACCAGGGAATAGAGTGACTGTAAAGATGCAAAGCAACTCGAGGAGTGGAAAGAACATTTAGCTTATCCCCTGCAAACAGAACCACATGTGGCTTGTCAGTGTTGGTCCAGTGTTGATTTTAACGCTGCGTACTCCTCCATGCATTTGTAACCACATGGTTTTACATGGGTCGCTAGTCCATAAAATACAGCCCAGCGCCAGGAAACAGAAGAGTCTGTGCAGGTCTGAAGGGGAACGATCAAACCATACCAAGAAACTTGCACTGTGACTTCTCAGTGCAGCTGGAAAATGGCACATCCGAGCACCCCGGCTCTGCTCACCCGCAGCAGACACAGTCTGCAAGGGGAGGGAGGGCTTGGGGGGTTACAATCAAATAGTTATAAATACCTTTAGGAAAATTAAACACACCCGTTCCCAATGTGGGTTTTTAGACACCCAAGCGTACACAGGCACAAGCCCATAGAGAGACCTCAGGGCAAGTAAAGCACAAGTTTCCTCTCTTCACCACACGAATCAAGCTGGTTCATCCTCCCCTCACCTTGATATCATCACCTGAGTGGATGTGGGATGAGAACACACACTTGCACGTGGAGGGAGGAAAGGCTGAGCTGAACGCTCACAACAGAGAAAAAAACTTGCCCGAGAAACCAGGTCAGGAACCCAAAGCAGCCAGGTTCTAAGGGGAGATTATTTAATGGAACTCAGAGAGGCTGGCCCTCATTTTCTAGCAAGTGTAAACCACCCAGCTGATGAGCATTAACCACCCTCACACACCTACAGATGTTTTCAGGCTCAGAGGACTAGTTTCAACACTTTGTGCAAGATGGGAGCACAAAAGCAATGCTCACTTCAAGGAGGAATAATCTCCAAGGAGGACCATTCCTGTGGATAAACTTTTGTTTGAAGTGAAGGATACAGTCAGTGTGCAAGGGGGGGAATGATACTGACTGCTCTCTGCAGCCATAAGAATGCGTTTGTAGTTTAATGATACCAGTAGATTCACTGAAATAACATTAATTGCTTCTTTTTAAGTTTAATTTCTGATACTATCACAAAGGAAGAGAGAACATTGGCTGCATCACCATTACAAAGGCCTTCTCAGTGTGTGGGGTTTCAGACACGACAGATTTTAGAAACTAATGGCCAAATTAAGTTATATTAAAGGCTCTGGCAAAACACGAAGACTAAGAAATGGTGACCTGCATGTGGCTGCGCATCACCACTACTGCCCTCACACAAAGCCTGTATGGTGCATTGTTATCTGTATGTATAATTTATTAGAGAGCCACCAGGGAATTCCCCTTTACACTCAACTGCTGAAGGTAATGGATGTGGAGTTACAAAACAGAAAGCCTCTTGCCCTGGGGGGAGCAGCCCCTCAGCCCGCAGGGTCACTGCTCAGGGCTCAGCCCTGCGATCCCCCCCTCACACGCACATTAAGGTACAGAAATTAACTCTATCATTCTAACTACACGGCTTTGTTTCATCGCAGCCACGGGAAGGGTATTTCTGTCTGTAAACAAGCCACTGCACGCTCCGGTGCTGTGCCTTCCTGAGTACAGCCGTGTGGTTCTAATGAAACAATGCGTTCCTGCTGCAGGGAGGGGTCTGTGGTTTACACTGCTTGTGCATCGCAGGGAAATGATGAAACCCTTCACTTAAACGACTGTGGCAAAGCAGAACATGACAAATGGATGTGTGGGAGTTGAATGTTCTTAATTTTCCAATTAGTGCTTTAAAAAAATGACTAGAAAAAAAAAAACAACACAAAACCCAAAAGCAGCTTTCAACAAAGAGCCCAGCAAACGCAGCAGCCCCACAAATATCATACTCCAACCAAGCAAGCTCTGAACTCCCTCCCAGCATGCCTTCATAATCGCTCCTCTTTCTGGGAGCATATTCAGACCCTACCTTCATCTCAGATAGTAGGGACTGAGCATCAACCGTCAGCTTTCTCAGTGTAAAAGCTAGCAGCCTCCCATAGCCATGTGCTGATCAAACAGAAGGAAAGCGAAAGCTGAACAACCCACTTAATTCCACTTCCATTGCGTGCCCAAATCCCCGTTTCTTTTGGCGATCACGTTTTGCCTCCTGCTGAAGGAAGCCATTCCCCCCAGCCCACCGAGCTTTGCTGAGCTGCAAACACTTCCCATGCTTTCCCATTCATTTTTCAATGTGGAACTTTCAGAAGCTCTTCCTGAAGCAGCATCTGTGCTCACACGTATCCGAGTTTCCTCCTGAAGTTCTCCTGCCAGTGCTTGCTCCTTCTCCACGCTCCACTGACCAAGTTTGAGGCACAAATGAATAAATGCATTTTAGTCAGTGTTGTCTTTTAGATGTAAACCCATAATTAAACCCGCATGAACCCTGTGCCGTTCCTCCCTGCAGTTTGCCTTTAACCCCTTCCAGTAACACCACCGGCATCCTACAGGCAGCTGGCTGGGAGTTTTTCCCCAGTAATTCTTTGCAATAACACCACTGGCATCACCAGGTGTACTCCAAATATTCCAATGTAACCGTGTTCTCACCCCACCCTGCCAATGGATGGCTCACAATGAAACTAAAGACTGATGCTCTGATGCTCCAGCCTTTCCCATCTGGAGGAGGGTGCTCATAAGCAGAGACCCAGATGGGCTTACTCCCTCCGAGCTAATGTCCTGTACAGGACCAAAGCTTACAAGGTGAAAAGCAAGAGATATGGAGCACATTTCAAAGGCACGCCTATGGCTCCCCTTGAGAAAGCAAAGCTGAGATAAACCAGTCCTCAGCCAAGAGCCAGCAGCACAGATCAGGCAGCAGCAGGCAAATGCAACACAGAGCACGCAGGGCTCAACCACAACCCCAGCCACCTATCACCAGGGCCACTCTACAGCCATGATGATGGATAACGAAATTAAGTAGCAATTAGGACTGGGTTAACCTCTGAAGGTTACAGGAGATCCTTAAAGCTATGCAGAGACATACAAACTACACGGCGCCTCCTGATTTACGAGCCTAAGCCAGAAGCATTGGGCCGAGATCCCCTTTCAGCAATTACCCAAGTAAATTCTCCCAGCGACCCATTTCCATCCTTTACAAGCCTCCACATCGCTGCATCTTGTGCTTAAAGAAGATTTATTTTTTATAGCGCCTCCAAAGACCGGCAGCAGAGCCCTGTGTGAGGACAGGGACAAGCATGATATCGGAAAGAAGTTTGCCTGTCCATGGACATCTGACCTGGGATATGATGCAGACAGAGCACAGATTCGTGTTCTATCCAATCTCAGCTGCTTCCATAAAAAGGCTAAATAAATATTATTTATATAGGTTAGACCTCTGATGAGGATTTTACAGGACTTGTCCTGCCAAGCCGCCCCCAGCCTCAGCGCAGCTCCTTGAGCTCTCTCTACTTCCTTGCAACAGCAGCAAAACCTGCTTGCTCCCCCCGGCCCTTGCAGGTCAGGCTCAATAATGCAGTGCTCCCTTCTGGCCTCTAAATCTGCAGGCTTATCTGAGCCCTTGTACCCGTGCTGCTTTAAAACCAGCTGGGCTGTGGCAGATCACCTGCTGGAAAAGGAGGTGCCTCTTGGAAACGGTTTGAAAGCGCTGAAGCATTGACTTCACTGTCAGATTTCAAAAGTCCTATTTTGTTTTCTTCTTAAACCAAGGACATTGCGGGGATGTATTTTATGTTCAAACTATTATCTATGTTTCTCAAACTAATTTTTCCTCAGCCAACTCCTTGTAACCAGCAACCCAATGCATTAATCACCAGGTTAAATGAATGAATAGGATCTTCGGTAGCCGGGATTGCATAGATCACTCAGGCCCAAGTCCAAGAAAAGTTCCTGAGTCTCTTCACTGAAATAGATCCCAATTACCCATCACCACTCATCACTTTGCAACGCATGCAGAATCATCATCTCAACCCCTCATTTGCAGAGCTTTATGTGCTACCAGGAGCTCTCAGGAACATCTTCAGGGAGCACTGAGGTGCAACGGCTTCCCCAGAAAGCTCTTTAATGGATCTGGGAAACAAGAGTCTCACAAAACCATGCTCCTAAATGGATCTAAAAATAATTTTGCTCTGGTACCGAAACAACTCTTTAAATCAGAAAGGTTTAAAGGGTACAAACCCCAAAGAGCAGAGGGCTCCTCAGTCCAACAGCTTCAAACACCAGTGCCTCTCACAGAGCTCCATCACGATCTGCAGAAACCCTGCCTGCCTCCATGAGGACCTTTTAGCTGGGAGTAACGCGCTCTCTGCTGCTCTCCTTGGGCCACTCCGTGCCAGGTGGCTCCAATGGACTGATTCGTTCCTCATTTCAGGTAATTGGGGTTTCTGTGTTGAATACCACACATGAATTTTAACAACCCTTCCAAAGCCATGGGCCAAATCTTGTTCAGAGTTACAACCCCACAGAAAGCTGGATTTCACCTTGGGAGTGGTTGACAAGCAGTGCATGAAATTCCCCCTCCAAATCCCCTGTGTTCAGACATTCAGCCAAGAGATGCCCCGAGCAGAGGGTGCTGGTGCCACACATGCCCTTGCACCATTCTTCTGCTGCAGAACCTCCCATCCCACTGCCCACAGCAGCCCAAGCCCCTGGGGTTTGTTTGCCAGGTGAAGGCAAAGCAGTCTCAGTGGCACAGGAACACAGGTTCCCTGTATCCCCCAAACTCCTTTGGTATTAATGAAGAAGAGATGTAATTTTTATCTCCTGGCACTGTGGAATTTCTTTTTTATTATTTAGATCATGTGCTGAATTTTGAACTCTTTCTTGCTGACAGCTTGCTCAGAAACAGCATCTAACTGGCATGTAGAAAGCTGGCATTGCCAGAATCCATTTCCATGGGCTCGATTTTGTGCTTCCGTGTGGCTCCCTGCTAGCCCTGAAAGGCTGAAATCAGGAGCCCAGACTATGTCTGGGACTTCACGTGGCAGCACGGGTTGGTGCAGCCCATGCTGTGACAGAGGCACAGGAGGAGCCGGAGGAGCAGGACCTCCTCCACATTCCCTAGAGCACCAGGAGATGCTGCATTCAGCAGCACTGAGGGAAGTGAAGTGGGCTTCACTCCCAAATGCCTTGCCTGCAGCCTCTCCTGATTTCCATGTGCAGAGGGGAATCTTCTGAAACCTGCCTGATGGGTTTTCCAGTAGATTAGAGTAGGGATTGAAGCCTTTTTTCCTGCCTTCCTAATTCACCTTTAAACCCCCAGCAGTCTGGCTTTGGGTATCTAGAGATGCTTTTCCTTGAGAAGCATGGTATGGTCACATGCAAAGGCCACAGGAGTTCACACAACATCTGCCCACGTTCTGCTGCTTTTACTGTCTCACTCAAAAAAGTGATTTGTGGATGTCACACATAAAGCACAACCTGCCCCAGCTGGCGCATCACCCAGCACCCGAGATGCAGCTCCTCACCTCTCATCTGCCTCCGATCCTCACAGCCACGGCACCATCTTCCCCCATCACCCTCCTGCCCCACTTCTGGCCCTCACCCTGCTCAAGCCTCCCTGTCCCCAGCTCCCTCCAGCACCTCCACCGAGGCAGGACCGCAGGGGCAGGTACAGGGCGCTGGGCACAGCTCCCTCTGCCTGCTGGGACATGCGGCACATGGGAGCAGTGGCACGATTGGGTCACTGATTCCCTAAGCTTTGATTTCTGTTTATTTTTATCTCCTTTTTCCTTTAATTATTCTATTAGCATGATACTTTAAATGTCTTAACCAAAATAATGGATTTTTACTCGGAAATTTGTGCCAACAATAATCGCTGCTAAGTCTTAACAACTGTAATAAAATAAGTATCGCTGCTAATGGTACCTCATTTGTATTAAAGATGCTGTAGTAGAAGCAGTTTCTACAATCATTTTTCTACAATTATTTCAACTAATGCTCATCCACTATGTGGATGATTTTGAAACCTGCATGGAAAATTACAACCTCTTCTCCTTTACTCAGGAGCAGCACAGCCAAACCAGCAGTCCAAGAGCCCTCCTTGCTTGGGGACATCACTTCATGGGGTCCGAGTGACTGGCAATGGAAACGAACAGTGTGAATGACACAGATCCAAGACCTGAATCTGGATGTGGCAGGGGCCTGGCCCCGAGGAGGCAGCTGAACCTCTCTCCTTTTTTTGCCTGTTTTCTTCTTCCATTTCTTGTGTGTACAACCCCCGTGTGCATAATTCTTTGGTAAGAGTTCAATTCTGAGGCAAAGACAGCAGCCTAAAGTGAAGCCAGAACAGGCGCCAGCATCCCATTCTGTGTGTGCACAACATCCAAAAGAAAAATCTTTATGAACGGGTTCCTTAAAGGCAGAAGCAAAAAATTCACATAAAATTCAATTAAAACCGTTTAGCCTAATCTGCTCTTAAACATTAAGACTTTGCTAAATCAGGGTAGAATTTACATAGAAATGAAACTAACCCATGTGCAATATTGAGCCATATCAGAATTACCAGCAATTTAATTGAATATGTGTAAATGGCTTGTTATCAGTGTGATTGTTGTGGATTCCTTCAATGTCAGGAAGGCAATCAGAGCAAGCACCAGACGCACACCCCACACAAATCAATTATGCCGTAAAACTGAACTTAATGAAGAGACATCTTCATAGCTTTGCGTTAGCTGAAGCTGCTTTATCTGCATGCTAACACAAACGTGCAGCTCCGTACAGCAGCAGCTCTTGTGCATGACTCTGCACTCATCCCGGTGTCAAAGCTGCTGCACGTACCCAAGCACGTGCAGGAATAACTGAGCATGGGTCTGAACTAGACCGAAAGTCAAGGAAAATCTGACTCTGCACTTACTAATGGGTATGATGTATTGAGCTGCATTCATGAGGCTTTATATCTTGACAGTAGAGTTTATAATACTCTCCCTTAGGAAGGGAATATAGAAGAGTTCATCTACTGCCTGCTACAGAAGCCTCTGTTTTTTTTAAAGCTCGATTCAGATGTGCAGGGTGGCTCTAAATGCCAAGTTGCTTCTTTCTTTTTAATTAACAAACTTATCTCTACGTGTAAAGATACAGCCATAGAAAAATCACAAAGGCAATTGAATGAGTGAGAATATGAAGTCAGGGTAGGATTTTAGGGTGTAGTTTCAAAGACTCAGCTGCGTGCTACTGATGCCCTGAGCTGCGGTCAGCAGCTGGGTCAGGCTTTACCACCTTTGTGAATAAGGGCAGTTGAAGCCCTGTGTGGGCTCCTCCTGGGGATCTGCCCATGTCTCCAGGTTGGTTTTGCATGATCTGCTAGAGTCTTCGCTAGTCCAAGTCTGCTGCCGTCTCTGTGGGACCCAGATGGTTTCAAACAAGCTCAGCTTTGCTTGAATTAGAATATAAGCACCTCAAAGCTTAACACCTACACAAGTTATCTCTTACCATCTCGCCCATCTGGCCAGTGGAATGACTGATTCATTGTGACCACCATGAAGGGCAGAAGATGTTACCAAAGGCAGCCCATAGAAACTGCGGAGGATAAAGGCGCTGCTGCGCAGTTTGGGTTTGTCTAGATTCATTCAATACGTCTTATTCTGGTTGTGTTTCCTGGCACTGAACCAGACATTCATGTTTTACCAACAGGTACAAACAGCCACAGGAGCATAACTTTCCCCACAGTGACTGCAGACACCTAACCTGGACTTGTGGCTTTATTACAGGCTGAAGCAGTAAATAAAGCTCCTTTGTCCAGCACACACAGTTTAAAACACCAAAGCTCACAAAATGAAAACCTTAAGCCCTTAAATACCCACCTCCCTCTCGGGTGAGCATGGAGCACTGCCACAGTGCTGGCACCAATGCTGCTCCAGCCCTGCACATTGCTGCTCAGTGCACTGGGGGCTGCGGCTGCAGCACCCATCCTGCCCCAGCAGTGGGAGAGCCTGGAAATAGGGAGTACAACCTGATACCATGCCCAAGAAAGCACCCATGTGCTGCCATTATGGTCAATAATAGATTAATACATTAATATATCATTGGCTGTGCAGCTTTGTTTCAGGTCTGGGAACAGCCCAGGGATGTGGCCACCTCCAGCACTCCGCTTTCTTACTTGACCCCAAGGAGCAGGAGGCGGCATCTCCGCCTGCAAAACTGGAGCAGAAAGGGAAGCTTCAGACAGATGGTTTCAATTATAGCCCAGCACCGAACCTGAGTGATGACTGTGCAGCTGACACAGTATTAAAAGCATTGTTAACGCTGTTAATTGTAAAAGAAGAGCTGCAAAGGATGAATGGTGTGTCACGAGTGTTATTAACTACCAGGGGAATGAGCCGAGGTTAAAGCTACTAACTGAGGGTCAGATTGTGTAGCAAGTGAATTCATACATGGCAGAAGATGTCCAAGGGGTGGGTATGTCTGTAATGCACAAATAACCAAGAGCTGTGATTCAATCTCTACCCAGAATTTACTAACACTCGCTGCTTTGTTTGTACACTTTGCTGCTGTTATTTACTACTTAATTTGTTTTAAATAACTATGTTTGACAGCACCAGGCTGAGGGCTCAATATTTTGTTTCAACACAAAAAGATACAAAATTACCCAGACAGAGCTTGTTTTTTCCATCCCAAACTCAGCCATGCAACCCAGCATCATGTTCCCTCTCTGATTTCAGGGGCCATTTGTCTCTTACTCTGCCTGGTGAGACCAGTCACGTCATTTTCCTATTGCTTTGGTACAGTTACTGTTGCTAATAACTGCTGAAAAAGGGAGATTATATTATACCTGAATTTTAACCAAGGTTTCCCTAAGAGCTGACTACTTGTAACTGGGGCCAGCTGAGGTCACCCATGGCGTCTGTGACTGCCAATTCTTTCATGCTTGCTTGAAGGTCACGCCATAAGTGCCTGCATTTCCCAAAAAGCTCCAAAGTCCTTCAGACACACACAAGAGCTGCTTTGAAACACACATCTCCAGTTCCGGCTGCAGAAGACTTCAGTGGTTAACCCACAAACAACTTTTGCTTTACACAGCTGCTCCACGAGGCGCACAAGCCGAGCTGTCTCCCCTCTCTGGCCTATGGAGCGCTCACCACCGCAAGGAGCAAGCAGCAAGGGGAGATGTCATAGACACATAGCCTGCTTTGGGCTGGAAGGGAGCTTAAAACTCATCCAGTTCCACCCCCTATATAAAATAAACCCCTATATAAAATACAGTACAAACATGAAAGCAAAGGATGTCCAGATGTAGAAGCAATACAACACACACTAACAATACAGAGGGAAGATCTTTGCATGGACAGCACCAATCCTCTGCTCCATCTTGTTCTCCCACCCTCAGCTTTGCTCAGGCTGATCAACACCAGATTTACATCATGGTAAAGGAACCCAGCGCTGCAGAACTACTGACAGCCATTAGTAAAACTGAAAAGGATAAACAAAGCAGCTGGGCATTATTCAGTAGAGCATCAATGCCACAAAGGCACAAAACGGGCCCCGGGGAGCCCTGCCTATAATCACATTTTTGAAAAGACTGGGGTCGGGATGAAACACGAGGCCAGACGCGTGTGATTCTCTGTGCTAGTTAAGGGAATTACACGTTACACAATGGGAGAGCTCAGGAACAAAAAAGGAATAATTACAGTTATTTTGTAACAATGAGAAATCTGGGAAGAGAAATCTAATTTTTTTCTCCAATTTAAGCACAAAGTCCAGTTCCTTTCAGTCTAGGTTAGCATCAAACATTTATTTTCCATGCCTAAGAAGCTTTCTGACAGAAGAAAGAAAAAAGGAGGAAAAAAAAAGCCTCAAACAAACAAACAATTTATATTTGCAAGCCATTTCTGTTTGAGAAATGGCTGCTGCAAACAGACCAGTGCATGAAGTTAGTCTTAAGCAGGGTTGAAGCTTTGTTTTCCTTCTTTCCCAGAGCGGCAGGACCCGTCTATCCCCCTCCATGTTGCAGGTCAGTCTCCACACTTGGCAGCCACTGCTGATCCCTTCTCGGCACCAGTGTCCCCATATGGACCAGTGTCGTGAGGATGAAGAGAGCTGGGAACAGGGGCTGGAAGATCAATCCCCAGTGATGTTCCCAGGCCCTATAAATAACGCCAAGAGCAAGCAGCACCAGAGACAGACCCACACGTATATACACATGTATATACCCCACTGACTGGCAGCTCGCACGGCAGCAGTGAGCTCTCAGGGCGCTGCCTGCTCCTGGAAGTGCTCTGGAATCGGCAGGAGGGACAGACCGGCCCCAGAAAGCCCTTGTACCTCCCGCTCGCTTGTCCCCACTGGTGACACAGTCAGATGGATTTGGTCTGTGAAATGTCTCCTGGGCTCAGGAGAAGGTGGGTAGCAATAGCAGGTTAAACACCAGAGCATCAGCCTGGTGAGCAGATACACACTGATTGGCAGAGCTTTAGGTCCTTTAAAAACATACCCTGGTCCTGGAGGTACCACCCAAAACACTGGGCTTGGCTCTACCCACCCAAAGTCCCGTTTCCCTGCCTCATTCTGGCCAGGTGGGTGCTTACTGCACTCAAAGTGGGGCAGCTGGGACAGGCACAGCCTCCCTTGGCCCTTCTGACGAGCCATTGAGTGCACCCATCGCTGTGTCTGCCGTGAGCAGCCAGAGCTCTTCTGAAATTAATCTCTCCCCTCTCCTGAAAATAAATGCAAGTAATATCAGGTGCCATCCTGGGTAACAAGAATTAATAACTTGCTCCTTCAGAGTCAAGTGCATCCCATAGACAGGAGGGGAAATAACTGCAACCTGCCTCTGATTACAAGAGGAGATAATGGGGCCATTCCTGGGCCTCCCTCATGTGTCACTGTCTCCTCTTGCCATTAGCCATTTACTCCACACGCATCAAATCATACCTCAGATTTCATTACCAAAACCAGGAACTGTGTTCTGTTACAAACCAGAGTGTGCTGGTCTCTGCCTGAACCACCCCCCCACCCCCCCCGGCATTGTATTTCTCATAATAAGTTTTAATTGGATTTTAGCTCTCTGCCTTTTATACTCCATCTTAGGCTTTATTTGGTTTAATTACAAATCCATAGTTATTTGTTATGTGGCTCTGGATTGATATTTTGCACTGACAATTATATTTTTATTCGAAGAAAAAATGTATTAGGAAAAAATAGCAAGAGACAGACTCATTGTAGGAGCTGATTAATTGAATCCCGGCTTTATGTGCATTCATGATGAACGACTGCTTGCCAAAAACTGACTTGAATATTAGATCACAGTACACTTACTCCTTTTAATTGGTTTGCACAAAGTGCAAGCTGCTGTAATAATGGATCAGCTGTGAAAACACACCAGCAACAGAGGCCCTCGGAGCCCTACTCTGGTGTCCCCTACAACTCTGCTCGTGATTCCTTAAGATCTTTCCTTGCAGAAGAGTGGTGAGATAGTGAAGCTCCAGCAGTGCCACCTGAAGCAAGCAAGGAGAAAGCTGCCTCTGCTATGGGCCCTCCTTTTGAGACCTGCAGCTCAGTTTGCATGATTTATAACATAAAGTGTTACATGCATTTGCAGAAAAATAGAGAAAAAAATAGAACTTAGAGACTGTAGCTCACTGCCCCTACACCTCTTTGGAAACACTGAGCAAATATGCACAATTAATAATATTAATACTAATATAGACCGCCCCACCAGTATGGCCATGAGCTGCACCACCAGCCCCAGCATTCACCTCCTGCAAGCAAACTATCTGGCTACCAAGTCCCCTCACCAGGACCACGCATCCTGCGGGTCACCAGGATGAGCAGGGGAAACCCAATGCGTGTTTGAGGTCCCAGCAAATGCCCCTGAGCAAGCACAGAGGCTCCTCAACACCCTTTGGATGTTGGTAAAAAGAGCTCGCGGCTCCCCAGTGGGAAGCTCTGAGTTGGGCAACTGCAGCTCAGCACCATCCCACCGCAGAACTTAATGTGACACGGCACTGAGAAATGCAACCTGACAAACTAAGTGGCCACAGTGAAGCCGTGCTGGAGAAAGCAAATTCTACCGTTTGCTTTCCTCACCAACCACCATTAAACACAGTTTGCAAGCGCTGAGGCTGTTTTGTCACCCCGGTTTTATCGCATCACATCAGATTAGTTTGAAAGTGGGTGAGGACAAACACAAGCACTTGAACACAGCTCAGAGCCTGGTGCTCTGAGCCAAGACCGAGGAAGGCAAAAGAAGTGCAAAGTCCTACTTCCAGAGGCTGGAGCATTGCAGTGGCAGAAAATCTGGTCATTCATTACCACAAACTGATTCAATAGAAAGGAAAAAGGAAAAAAATCATTTCTTGCTCAGCTCTGAAAAGCGGCACGAACAACAGAAAAGGTCACGCTCCCGGTGTGTATTTAAGCCTTCCTCCCAGACAGCAAGTTTATTATATCAAGCCTTTGTTTCAAATCAATATTCCTACTTACTCCTTTGGCCTGTGCTTATTGACCACAGCTGTCCTTGCAGGCTTCTTATTTACTAAATGCAGTTCACCAAATGATGACATTGGAGGGGCAAAAAGCACAGTTCTGTGCTCTCCACTCTGCAAAGGACAGCGAGCATCAGCCAGGGAAATAAACCCAACCCCTCTTGCCCTGGAAAGCTGCTCACCTAAACCTGGACAGGGACATCCTGCAACCTCAAGTCTGACAACCCTGGCAACTTTGCCTTTTGGGGGGATTTAAAGCTTAGCAAACAACTCCAGGAGGAGAATTTGGTGTCGCAAGCACTGACCTAGAGCACAGTGAATTTACTGTGTGAAAACCGAAGTGTACGCTCTGATTAAGCACCACTATTGTGACTGTTTGATTGCACTGACACTGCTGGCACTGCACCAGCGTGACAGCTCTGCAGGAGTCCCTCCTGATCCCCAGGGACAGGAGCGGGGGAAGCTGGGTTCCCACTGCAGACACTCTGTGGCTTTATGAGTTGACAATAAACACCCAGATCCCCACTGTGATGCTGCTTTTGGACCTGTTAAACATACCGGGGAAAAAGGGACTCATCTGGGGTGAGCCTCATATGGTCATACCTAGAGAAATCGGGATCAGGCAAGGGAAAAGTGAAATTAATGGGGATGGTCAGCCCCAGACACAGGCCTCTCTGCAATAACAAGATGAAAGGGATTTAAGAAAAGAGAGAGGGAAAATAAAACCAAACACTCAAATGCATTTGGTCCAGTGAGAAGAGAGAGAGACCTGTGTATGCAGATCCAGATCCTCCTTTTATTAGATTCATCCTCTCAGGACAGATTCACATCCCAGTAGAGATGCATCCACAAAGCACAAACTCGCAAAGAGATTTGCAGGGTGAGGGGGGAACACATTAGAACCATCCCGTTTCCATCAGATAAAATGTTCTTATTGTAGCACTACACCACAGTATAAAAGCCCATTAATAGAAATGGAATCATTACAACGCTCACTGACCCTCTGAATTGAAACACGAGTGCACAACAGGCAAGGAAATGCAATACTTCCCTTAAAAGGGTTTGTAACCCAGTGAAATACTGAGCATCTGCTCTGCCCCCTCTTAACAGCTTTTAATTGTGCCTGCCACAGTCCTGACCCACGCTCAGTTCTGATCCTCAGCTTCCCAGGCTTTGCAATGGGAACATCCCGCAGGCAGCAACCACCTGCAGCTGCTGCCCGTGTGGAAAACAAACGTTTTGAGAGTCTGAGCCCCCCAACCCGTACTTCAGCACCCAGCAGCACAGGAGCCACCGCTGCCACCCCGTGCCTGGGTTTCCCTTAACCTACAGCACAGACATGTCCCATAGGTGCCATTTCCCCCCAGATTTCTTTTGCACCTCAGCACAGCTGAACTGATAAACGGGGCTGCTGCTGGGGGAAAACCGGAATTCAAAGTCACAAAACGGATTCAACCAATTTACTTCTTTTAAGCTGCCAGACTTCTTGTTTTTAAAGGGACAACGGTGATTTGATCCCTGAGAGCTTTGACCTGCAGCAAAGAAAACATGAGGAAGGGAAGGGGAGGTGAATGCTGATCCCCAACACAGGGGCCGGTTTTCCCACCTCCATGGCAGGGTAAGTGCCTGGTTCAGAGCCCTCAGACTGCCCGTATCCAGGGCAAGCCGAGGGAAGCCTAGGGCCAGCCCATGCAGAATTCAAGTGGGCATCACTACGTTCCCATCACTATGGAGGAGAATGAAGAGCAGCCGGTTTTAGACAAGCTGCATTGTCTCACACTTGTCAGCACAGGTCCGTGCCAGGAGCAGGACAAGCGCAAGGGTACCAGCGTGGAAGAGGGACAAAGGAAAATCCAAGGCTGGACTTCGGCAAGGAGAGCTGCTGACAAGCAGGCAGAAGACAGGACAGTCTGAGGTCACCTGCTCATTGATATTCAGAAACAGCTTGCAGTTTCAGCCTCAGGATCAACTGTTCTTTTTCCCACCTATTATCTCCCTGAATGCCCTTGTGCCAAGAGGAAGCGACTGCAAGTTGTGTCTGTCCTTGGATGAGCTGCTCTGAGGACTGAGGGGCTACAGACCTGCATAGAGGGCTTGGGATGACCCCACCACTCCGAGCACATCTCCATGGAGCCCTGCAGCTCCCCATGCCCCCAACAGCACCCCGAAGGCAGCACAATGACCAAGCAAAAGCATTTCATCATTACGAAAATGGAGGACCCTGAGTAAAATATGTCCCTGGAAAAACCTTACCCTTATGTTCAAAGTAAACACCACAATAAAATGGATGTGCTGAACAGCACAGCACTTCCAGGAGGTTCAAGCGGGCAAAGCATCAGAGTGCCTGAAATGATTTTCTCTTTATCCTACTGGCACTGGTCAGTAACAGCTCAATCAGACACGCTCCTCATGGGGAAACAGAAAGGTCAGGTTTGAAGGAAGAGTTGAACCTGATAGCAACTGTAAGCAGCGCAAAACTAGGACAGAAAACATCCTCGCTGGGGTCCTCATTACACCCCATCTCACTGCTTAGCACCCACCTCCCTACCTACAAAGCTGGAGAAAATTTGCTTATTTTAACACTGTTTTTTGCCCAATACTCGTTCTTAGGCCTGTTACCTTAGTTTCTGTATGGAGGTCTAAAACATGCCAAGATGGAACTACACAGTTTGAAACAAACTGATCTGGACAGAAAATAATTGCTGTTTGTGAACATGGGAGGTATTAATTAGGGAGCCTCATACAGGACATAGGAAGAAATGGGAATATTTTAGGGAAGGAGCTGCATTGTTGATGGCTGGGGCAGGGATGCCCGAGCTCACATAACTGCAGATCCATGAAGGCAGAGCAAGAGCCATCAGCTCACAGCATGACTGCACCATCCCCTCACCAGACACTGCTCTCAGCAATGCCCTGCAGGGAAGGGATCATGTTAAGAGGGAACACTCAGATCCATCTGGGCAGGCAGCGCATCACACAGCACTTACTGCTTTGTAGGGCTCTTTACTCACCATCGCTGTGTGGCATATAAGTAAGGGAAAAAAATCTCTGCAAAAGCTTCAGGCCAGCAGGCAAACCCTCCTCCCTTCCCGAGTTTCTGGAGGCTCGTGTGTTGTAGGCAACAGAAGGACTGGAACTCACATCCAGAACCTCTGCACCCAGTTCTGGCCCTGAGAGCAGTGGCCAGTTTTACTTCTGAGGCAAGTGCCAGAGGGAGGAGCTCTGCAGAGCAGGCTGATTCCTTCCAAAAGGTACAGGTGTGTGTTTATACACTCACAGATTTGTATACCCTAAAACATAGCTATAAAGATATGGATGTGTACATATATTTGTATATAAACAGGCACTTACGAAAAGGGAGCATTTGTCATGCTTCATAAATGTGACTGGAGATTCTGGAACAAAGGGGAAACGGAGCTAGAGAGTAACAATGATTTGCCTTAGAATTGGCTGGGATCACACCAGGTCATTTCACTCACTCTATTACATTCAGGCATCAAAATAATCCTGTTGTTCAGGAAAAAAGGTTTAAAAGAGTCAACCAAAAATTGATCTGAGGAGCAGAGCCGGTTTAAACAACGCAAAGGGAAGTGACACCACATGGTTGCAAAGAGAACTATCCATTTTATTTAATGATAACCCGCTGCTTAAAAGCAAACCAGATTGTTAACCGAGTGGAAAGCCTCAGAGGAGGGAAGTCAGCACAAGACCCATGGGAGTGAGCCCCGTCTGCACCCACATCAGACCATCCTGTCCACAGGATTTGGAAGCTAATAGTGAGACTGAGCTATTGTTTCAGGGAATTTTCCCTCACTAGTATTCCTGGTGCTTACAAAGGGGCCAGTTTGAGGGCAGGTGAAAACCCCTGCTTAAGCTTTAAAGAGAACTTAAATGTTTGGGGCTGAGGAAATTCACTGTACTCCGGAAATTGTGAGTCCTGACCCTTCCAAAGTGACCAGAAAATGAATTTCAACATGAGAATTCCACATTGTTCCGGGGCTTCACCCGGAGCCAAAGGCACCTCCTTTACAGGGAGCTTCACAGGGGGTTTCTTGCATGAAGCAGACTCCTAAACTCGAGCAGTTTTAAAGCTCCTGGCCAAATGTCGGCTCTTGTATGGAAAACAGGAGCCCCAGAGCAATTGTCCCATTCTCAGCAGCAGGCTTCACAGGGAGCTCGGCTCCTTCTCTACTCACAGCCATGACTTCCCTGCTACAGAACACAAACACCAACATGAATGTCCCTGCTGCTACGAGCAAGGAGCCGGGAATCACAGCTGCCTGGGAAGAGCTGTGGGCACGGGGCTGCTGGCAGGAGCAGGAGCAGGAGGTGAGACACGCTGTTGTCAAGACAGGAGAGTCGGGAGCATTTAAACACGTTCCACAGGTTTTGGATGGGACTTTCCTCTGCCCCCAGAGCACTCTGCACAGCACCTGCGTTTGTCTCTCCGGTGACTTTAAGGACCAGGTTGGAGGCAGCTTCATGCATAGGGTGTAGCTGCTCTTGCCCCCAGCCAGCGCACAGAGATACCGGGGTGAGCCCATTCCTGACCACATGTTGATGGACAACATCCTTCGGTACCTGTGCCCACAGGGAATCCCAGCAAGCTAGTGCAGAAACAAGGGCAGCTTTGAAGAGGGAGGACAGACACTGCAGGAACAGGTTATTAGGAATAAGAGGCAGACAGGCTCGGAGGGAAGAGCTGGAGGGCAGCTTTTACCTTGTAGTACTCATCTAAACACACAACCTGAAGTAATCAATTGCAGCAGGAGGCAAATTGGACGAGAGCCCCCACATTACAAATGTAAAACCATGGTACTTACTCCTGACAGGTGCAGAGAGTAACCTTGTAAGAGATAAATGATTCTGATGTGCTGAGGCTGAGCAGAATGAAACAAAGGAGGTAAATCTCTGCTTTGATAATTAGCAAAGGACTGATCATCTAGAGGAAAAACACCACCACAATAAGAAGTCCTGCCTGCTCTCAATGGTGATGAACACTGAAGAGCACTTCACAGTAGTTCTTTGGGATTCAAGTGATATCTGTTTATTCCTTTTGGAGGGTTTAACAAACTAATAACAATACCTGTGAAGAATCTTTGGGTGCACTGCCAGTGACAGGGCCCTCCTGCTGTTCGACCCATGATTTATCTGGGAGAGCAGAGTGCCATCATTAGACCACCACAGGAAGCAGAAGACTTTCTGAGGGCTAATGATCATTGCAAAACCTTCCCTGTGGGTGCACAAAAGGTAATTTATCATAATTTGCTTCTGTAATGTTGATGCATTGAGCAATATTCCTATTGCTCAGTGGTCCCTCAAACCTTCCGGGGTAGCTGGGGTGGAGGTAGGTGAAGCTGTGAGATGCAGATGGGCTATGCAAGCGCGAGATCGCCCTTCAAGCACACTGCTTGCACACTTTGACGTGTGCCTGTGACAGTCTCATCCAAGGAGTCTGGGAAAAACACGCCAGACTCAGTGGAACACCACCAGGGTCCTGGGTCAGATGGTGGAGTCTGTGTCCTGTTCTGAAAGCCCAGGTCAGGTACTGCGGGGAAGGCTCTGCTGCAACACCTGGTCAATTTAAACCAATGCTGAGCCAGATGTTTATTTGCATCGCATTTCCAGGCAGTGTTGGCGGGCGGGAATCCCAGGCAACCACCACCAAATTCACACAGCACCCACACACAAGAGCCCCAAGAACCATGGAAGAATTCAGGACCATGCAGCACCAGGCGGGCGCTCTGAAAAACAGCATTTTCCTTCCCAAACCCTCTCTCAGACGCATTCTGGTTTTCCCAGAATGGCAGAACAACGTCTGTGCTCTGAAATTTGTATTGTTATTTGCTTAACTGAGAAACAAAAACACCCACTTCTAAAGCAAGGAGTCTTAGGTTTGGCATATGTGATCTGGGAGTAACTCTTGCTAACTCTTTGTGGAAGGAAATAAGGTGCCTCATTTTCAGGTGCTTTTGAAAACACACTTCAATTCCTTCCCATCTCTGATAAGAGACACTTTGAAAGTCAGGTACAGGGTTTGTTTTTTAAAGAAAACCAGTGCAAATTTAATGATAGTCTATCTTCCTCTCCTCACATTCTTGATCTTAGGATAAAGATGCTAACAGGTATTGCCACTGTCAATTTGTGCCCAAAATACATTCTTATCTTTCTCTTTATACAGTAAAGCATTTATCACCTTTCCTCTTTTGTAAGAGTGTCAGCATTTGTGTACCAACACCTTGCTGGTACTTTGTCAGGTACTCAGCCACTGCGATTATCTAGAAGTATTTTGGAGGCAGCAAACACACCAAGAGGAAGCATATGGTGCTCTGTTTAGAGCAGCAATGCCAGTCTCATCACTGCCGAGATCCCAGAAAATCCATCTCGGATGCAAATCGGATTCATGAAGCCAGGGGAAAAAATAACAGTCATATTTCTGAGGAAATAAGGTGAAAAACTACTAACTGTGAGCAAGCCAGCCTGGCCAGAGTGGCAGCTCTGCAGCAGCTGGGGGGGGCCCCTGTCACATCTCTTATCCTTTTTACTTTTTCCTCCCACCTCGGTTTCTGACAGTCGAGACAACACACTGGGGAATCAGTGCTGAGACTGGAAATCCCGGAAGATGGAAAACCACATACATTTCAGAGCAGTTGTGTGAACATCTGCCATGGAGGAAATGTTGGCTTTGGCTGCCCCCACCCCAAGCCTGAGGATTCTTTCTCCCCCTCCACTTTGGGGAGGGAAGTCAGCTTCTGCCCACCTGCTCCTTGTACCTTCTCCTTACACAGGTCTAGAGCTGTCACTCTCCTGTTGACCGGAATCTCTAATAGCTCATCCATGCACCCCAGGCCATGTGCCTGCCCCACTCCAGGGTGCCCTGACTGGGTGTTCAGTACCCTGTCGCCCTTCAGACCGAGTGGCCCTGCCCCAACACAGCTAACCCCCTTGTCAGTGCACAGAGCGAGACACCAGCCACTGCAGTGATACCCAAAAGCATTCTACATTCAAATAAAGGAACAAAGTGATGTGCACTGAACACCAGTGGCTGTTCATACAAATGGCAGTTGGGTGGCACTTCCCAGCTATTTAGCCACTTGCTGCGTGTGCTAAAGAAGTTACTGAGTAGCTGACTTTGGTGCTGTGATGCATCCTGATGCTTTATCATTTCCTGGCAGTCACAACTGCTTTCTGCTCTTCCTGCCATTACTGCTTTTCTTAAACTTCAGCAGTCATTTGGTTTCATTGCTGTTTGTCTCTAGAAGAGTCTTCTGTGATGCTGGAGTTTATGAGCTGGAATTAATGGAAGTGTGGCTTTTGGCTAAGCCTGCTTAGTGCACCCGTGAAACCTACAGTCATTATCCTGTAGAGCAGAAATTGTACTGTCCTAAGCCTTGCCCCCACTCAAGGATCTATTAGTGCATACTGTAAGTACCAGCATCTTCATTTGCTTTGTTCTCACTTCCCCTGCGCAAGGGCTCAGTTGATTTCTCACATGGCCAAAAGGCTGAGCATCGATCAATTTTTTCCTTCTTTTTTTAAACCAGGTTGAAAAGTAGCAACCAGATCTTTTATTAGCTGTATGCCTGGAGTCATCCAGGCTGGCCAGAACTGGCTCCCTAACGGGTCACATTTTAGGGTGCTCCTGAACTTTGTGAATGAGCAAAGTAACCAGGACACTTGTTCCTAGTGCAGTGCCACATCATAAAGGGGTCCTTAAGGGTAAACAAAGTAGGGATGGTAAAACAGAGAATCACCTATTCCTTCCTCCCAGTCCTCCAGGTCTGTCCCAGTCTAAAACTGCAGATGGTTATCCTCACTAAACCAAAATAAGCGTATATGCTAAACAGGACAATCTCCTGCAGAACAAGCCTTCTCCATCACATTTTTTCTCCTGTCCTTGCTTTCATGAGTGTAATCTCAGCAGTAATACTTAAATTCATGAGTTCACTTCTGCTCTAGGCAGCTGCAGGAAAGGGTGGCCATGGCCCAGTTGCTCCCTTATTGCACATGCAGAAGGGGGTCACATATCTCAGGAAGGAGTGCATCAAAACTACCTAAGGAAAGTGGGATAAACCAGCATCTCTGCTGCAACAACAGGGAGCCGATGCACTTGTTATTAAAGTCTATAGTGAATGTGATACAATAAACAAACGTTTATCTGCAAAATCCAGGTTCCTAATAATGACCTTTCATTTTGTGGTAGTTACTGACCAGCTGGGACAAGCAATCCTTGTTCAGTTTGTATTAGTTGCTTCAAATGCATTCCCCGTTAACCATTCCTGCTTCACCAGCATATATATGCAAAGCCGCTCAGTGTGTTTGCTCTGTGCAAACAGAGCTCAATCGTAATTAATCTGTGTGCAGCCCTTGTTTTCACACAGACAAAGGAAAGGGAGGAGTAGTGCTCATCAGCATCCTCCCCGAGTACAGAGTGCTTGCCAATTGGTGCAACTTCCCAGGAATTCTCAGGGTTGCTCAAATGCACCAGCAGCACCGCACAAGAACGCTTTGCTTCCCGGTGCGAGACTGCTAATGCAGGAGAACAACAGAGAGAGGAAGACATCAAACATGTGAAAACAAAGGCCACGTCATTATTCCGCAGCATAAAACATCCCCAGACAGTACAGTGAATATTCCCCATTTCAGCAAATGGATTGTCTGAACACATTCCAACACTGCACAGCCTGTGCTCCATTAGTCCCATATGGTAAATGGCTAACTGTGCTCCGGTACCTGGTAAGGCATTTACACAGCCTCCCCAGCCCTCTGATCACTTTATAAATGGCTTTTGCTTTAATAGGTTTCATTATGCTTTAACTGTCCCACGTTCCACATGGCAACTCACTGGTGTGTCACCCGGTTGTGCTGTTTGAGGATAATTAATGTCCCTGGACAAAGGCAAAATCAAGCACAAATGCATAACACCCGATCTGTTTTTCTGGGAGATGTGACAGAAGGAAACAAGCTCCTCATCCCTCCTTCCTTTTGCATCTTTATGCCAGCATAAAAAGCCGTTTTGCCCTTGCTTTGCTCACTGGTTTACCAGCAAGGCCCCCTCAGATTTTACTTCAACAAGAATATTAATTCAAGTATCATTTATATTGTGAGCAAAATGAGAAAACCCTCTCCAGGCAGTTACAAATCCTGGTGCTCCTGGCAGAGCTGCCTGGCTCCCCCTACAACAGCCACACTCCCATTATTCACATATTAACTGGTGCTTTATGGAATAAATACAGAACAACAGGAGAACAGTCCTTGCATTAGAGGATTTCCACTGAACTCTGGGCTCTACCTGAGCTCTCACCTGGATGCCCCAACCGCCTGGTTAACCAGGGGTAAGGCAATTGCATTTCCTTTCACATTTCCCATGTCCATCCCCAGTCACACTTCGCTGTGTGCAGCTCTCTCTGCATGGAGCAGCTCAGGCACTGCCGGTGCCCACACACTGAACGTGTGATCGGTTCCCCTGGATCACTGAGCTCAGTGTGGAGGAATCCAAGCTGCAGGCTCCTATTTGCTGGTCACCAGCATCACTGGCAGCTCACAGGAGCCAGAGAATGGCCAAGGTTGGCCAGGAGCTCTGGAGATCGTCTAGTACAGCCCCTCTGGGCAGCAGCTCATCGAGCGCCCGACCACCCTCACGGACAGCACACGCTGGTGCACAGGGTTGCTCGTCCCCCAGTGCAGAACTCAGCCTTTCCCTTGGCTGAACTTCACAAAGTCCCCACTCGCCCCTCCATGTTCCAACTATCTGCATGCTGCTGAGGGCACCCCGTGTCCCCCCAGGCAGGTCAATAATCAAGATGTTAATCAGTATTGGCTCCAAGCCTGTCTTGCAATCTCTGTTGATTGCAGAACAGAAAGCACAAAGCAGAAGGGAGGGGAGACAGAACAGATTAAAACTTAACGAATTTGCAGTGTTTAACTTAAACTGCCAAGACAGGCAGCAGCAATTCTACAGTGCAAGACTCACCCTTGCTGCCCGAGAGGCACTCCAGAGACATTCACTGTGCCAGTGAAAAGGGGGCTCCCTTTGCTTCCAAACCCACAGAGCTGTTTAGCAGGACCTGGAAGCTGAGCTCCAGGAGCACAAGCAGAGCTTTACAGATACCGAGGGGACGAGCAGCCCAGCCAGGGTCCTGGGGCCCCACAGCCGCTCCCACCACTTGGTCACAAGGGCCAGGGCTGTCCAGAGCTTGGCCGTGGTAAACGGATGCTACCCAGCTAAGGAAGCTGCACTGGGAATGAGCTGCTGTCACCTCCACGTGTCAGCAGCCCCAAGGAGCACTTGTACGTGCTAGAGATGCTGTCAGGGCACTACCCTAAGGAAAAGGACATTCCTGTTGAAGCTTCAGCCGCCTGGAGCTTTTCCCACTGCACGGAGCTGTGAAACACTGCTCTGGTCTACCGCAGGGGTGTTTACTTGGATGTATGCAAGTTAACCAGTGATAACTGGGAGGCCATTGGAATTAGCTGCTGTGAACATTTGCATCGCTGTAATCACCTCTGGCCATCTCTAACGGGCAGCAGACACCATGTAAAAGCAAGGAGACCCAAACACGCAAATTCTCACAAATATAAATACCACAAAGCACTCTCCTTCCCCAGCCATAAACAAGGATTAGGAGTTTGTCCGGCTTTGAATGAAGGGGCTGGATCAAGCTCCAATACAAAGAAAAAAAGCAGAGTGGAGAAATGGCTTCTGGCTTTGTAGTTGAAGATGACTTCTGATGTTTATTAAGTTTCTATTCAGAAACCTTCAGCTTCTGTTCCAGCAGTGCCGGCTGTGCCTATTGCCTGATGCAGTGACTTGGTGCCTGGTTACATTCCCTCATTCCCTTTGTTTCTCTTTCTCTTCTCTCCTAATTGTTGCCTTTTCAATCTGTTATCCCTGGGCTCGCTTCAGTACTCGAGGGCTTAGAGAGAGAATAGCTGAGAGCTTCTTGCCATTTACTGTGCTCTCAGAGAACAATGAGAAATTGGGAAGAGAGGAACGGCAATTTCTCCCTTTGTAACACTCACCCAAGAGAAAAGGGTCGACAAAAGGTCAAAATGGAAACTACTCAAGAGCTGAAGGCCCTGAAGTCAACCTGATGTTCCTTAAAACGCTGCTAGGCTGAGGTCAAGAGAGAACTGAAACAGCTTCTAAAATGCACATTCTGAAGGCAGGCAGAAACCCGGTTCCAGGGGCTTCGGTTGTGCCTGGGGAGCGGGGGGAGAGCATCACCAGGACGTGCTGCCTGTGTTCAGGCACTGATCCATTCCAAGGGTGACAGGATGAAGGAAAAGAACAATCAGCAGAGCCGACAGCGTAAGGAGGATATTTCCATACAAAATAGTGGGGCAGGACGTGAGCTGGGGACCCCCCACATCCCTGCACCGGCACAGGGCAGAAGCCAAGCAGCCGCCGCTCCAGAGCCTGGCGAAGCTTTACACCGAGCTCCTAAGCTCTCCCAGCAGCACTACAGGAGACCTTTGAGCACAGAGACCCACCCTGCACACACAAAGCATCACAGCCCTGGCCCCGGCCACGCTGCCTTCAGGTGACCCTTCCTGTGCAAAGCAGCACGGGTGCCGCCAGCAGCTGTTAAACTCCGTGTGAGCTGGCACAGCCTCGGTCACAGAGCACCAACCCCAGCAGAGCCTTGCGCCCACCTTTCACCAGCACAGCATCCCTTCCCAATGCAGAGCAGCAATGCAAGTACCAATAAAGCCCATCAATAAGGTGGGGTCCCTCACTCCGGGAGCAGCACAGAACCCTGCAATGGCCAACTTCACCTTGGCTGATTCACCACAGCTCCTATTTGCATCTTGCTCAGTTATCTCCTACAACACACAAGTATCTTCCAAAACAAGATTTACAGATTCTGACCCGGACCAGTTATAACTTCAACATCACACATTGCATTAACTTCTTACTGCTTGTAAGCCGGTTTTGGGGATTCACATCAGCTCTATGCATCTATTTTCATTATAAACTGCAGAAGAGTTTGTGATCAGCTCTTTGATTTGGTTTGAATGTGCAAGAATCCCCCAGCATAAAGACAAACTTTCTTCCATAGCTGCAACCCCAGCAGCTGAGGCAATAACCGGTCTCAACACAATCCTACCTGCCTCTCTTCTGGGCAGAGCTGCCCTTGGAGCTGCTCGGGCACAGGCTGGGGAGCAAACGGAAGGGGGTTGCTTGCTTCGAGCTATTTAAAGGGCAGCTCCTTGTTAACAGGTCCGTTCTGGATGAAAGTGATTAGAGGGCAATCAGAGCAGCCGGGCTGATGGACGTGAGGACGGGCAGCTGCAGAGGGCAGAGACCTCCCCCAGACCGGCTGGAGCCGTAGCATGAGCCCCAGTGTTCTCTGCTGTTTCTATGGTGTATTTCATAGCAGCGGGATTAGAGACTGCTTTATTTGTGCGCACATTCCAGCATTCGATACAAATCCGGCTCCGGTACAAGGAAACCTCCCAAAACACTGCTGTGAAACGGAACTTTAAACCAGCAATTAAATGAAGCCCTGGGCATGTCTGCAAACAGCCGGCAAAGGACAGAGCCGGCAAAGGACACAGCCGTGCCTGCCCTGCAAACCAAAGGACTTTGCTGGCTTTGCGGAGCTGGGCTGGTTCTGCTTTCTTCCATTGCAGGGCCCCGAGGAAGGTGCAGCTCAAAGCAGGCAGGCAGAGAGCCGGGGTGTTCAGCCCTCCCAGGAGGCTGTGCATGCCCCCAGGGCAGGCTGTGGCCTTGGTGGACGTCAAATCCATCTTGGTTAAACCGTCCCTGTGCAATTGCTGTGTGATCACAGAGGAAGAGGGGTGAGGCCAGGAAATGTCAAACTTTATGAGCTGTCATTAGCACTTGAATGATGGGTACCTACAGATTGCAAAGGCTCAGCCCACAGGATCCAGTGTTTCATCAGATATTAATTATTTATTATTTCCATCATTGTTGGACATACGGAAAAAGGCCCACAAAGACAAAATCAGCACTACCAGTTCTCTTCCAGTACCCTGACGTGAGCCAGCCAGGTTTGGTTCTTGGCTGCAGGCCCCACTCTCAGCAGGACACTAAGGTTTTGGAAAGCCTGACATAGCAAGTGTCCAAGGAAATGAGCAAACCTCAGCAAGAAAGAAATCCCTGCACACCTCGTGCAGTAAGATACAGCTGCAAAAGGCCGTTTGTTACAGAGTTGTTCATCTCCTATTTCAATAAAGCTTACAAAACAAGTCAACTGCTATGGCTCATCGTTTAGCTTTCTCATCAATCACGCTAGCAGGGCCCAGACTCTGGAGGCTGCAGTGTAAGTGGGTCCTGGACTCTGATGCTGAATCGCTTTCACAGAACAAAACCAAGCTATCATTTCCCCAGCTGTGAGGAAACACCGCAGGCACGAGCATGAGCTGCGGAGTGAAGCCACATGCCCTGCTCCAAGGTGTGTGTCCCCAGCTCAGCACGCGCATTCAGCAAAGCAGGCAAGCCTGAGCCCCTTTGCTCCAGCTCCTCTCCGAGGTTCCGTCCCTTTGGGGGTGGCTGCTCTGCATGGTTTTTACCAGGATGGTGCTGGTTGACTGCAAGTCCAAAGGACAGCTTTTGATTTTCCCTTCCTTAACTGGCAATACAAGTGAGCCTAAGAATATCTTCATTGCTTGGAAACAGAGTGCTTTTGAGCTTGTCTGTCATATCCTCCCATCCTAGCTTTCAAAGAGGCACTACTAGCCTCTGGAGAGGTGCCGGCAGCTATCTTCTCTTTCTCCCAAGTGATTAAAGACACCACAGCATTCAGGCACCATCAGGTGAACATTGATGGCTGGGAAGTTCATCCAAGAAAGGGAAAAATAAAAGCCTTCTGGTAGAGGAAAACACTTTGGGGTGGAGAATCACTCATTGGAAAGGACCGTATGGATATGGGCTGGTGCCACTGTGACCATGGAGCCATTCACTGAGCCAGTGGCATCACTATCGGGGCTGCTGTCAGAAACCCCCTTCATTGATGTCTTTAGGAGCAGACGACACAGGTATCAGCCTTCTGGGTACAAGGGGTCTGAAACAGCATAACAGAATCCTGCTTGTGCTGCCTGTAGCTGTAGAAACCCGCCTGGATGGAAATTTTCCCTCCTCTATCCACAGATAAATCTTTACCCCTTTGTCACAGAAAAAGCCATGTCTCGAGCTCCGATCATATCTACCATCAAGAAGGGAAAGAAGGGGTTGAAACAAGGCTGCTGGCGCCTGGCCAGCATAGGCCCACTTTGCAGAGATATAAATCTTTCAAGATAACAGTTTTGATTTGGCACAGCATCATAGGACTGAAACACCTCCTTTGAAGCCCACAGCAATCATCGTGACTCACCCGCTGCCTTGGTTTTACACTGACATTTGTGACTCAAGCCCTCCCTGTGAAAAGCAGGGGTTTGCACATACTACGAGAAGTGTTGTACAGCAGTTTCATCTGGCAGCGTAGGGAAGAAGAGGCGGATTTTACACACAACCTTGGGAAAAAAGAAAGAAGGAGGAGGTTGGAGTCAGCTAAAATGTTAACATGACAGCTCTCCTTCTGTTCCCTGTTTGGAGAAAGCCTGAGCCATGGACTGCCAGAGGATAATGTCATATTCAAAAGTGTTTGGTTACTATGACCATACCGCATGAAGTGGAGTGACAGGGCAGAGCAGGCACCAGGGGACCTGAGGAGGGGATGGATGCTCAGTGCCCGGGACAGCAGCACCGCATCTCCAACTGAGAGCAGGTCCAGCCTGCCCCGGCACACGCCAGCAGCTTCTGTAGAAGAAACCAGGATTTTTGCAGCAGTCCAAGTCCCCTCTTGCTGTCACCCCCATGGGGCTGCACAGAATCACCAGCAAACCCCATAATTGTGGCCTCTGTAGAAACACCCAAACCCAAGCGAAGCCAAGGTCTGCGCTCCAAGCTAGGTGAAGAAACACATAGAATGGCTACTTCCCTATCGGCTACTAAAGCTGGATGTTACACAGATGTTTTCTTGTCCCAGGAATGGTATTTTTCTCTCTCCAGTGTGTGCTGTGCGGGGCTCTAATGCCCTGATAAAATGTTTCCTGGTTGGAAAGCTGCATGAGCATTGCCAAGGAAATAGCAAGGCATTCCAGATAATTATGCTTTAGTAGAGTTTAATCAAAGAAGCTGTGGACTGTGCTAGCACCAGAGGCATCCTGCAGATGTATTGATTTCCACTATGAAAGCCACATCTGTGTGCTGTAGCATGTAGAGAAACAAAAAGAGGATTGTGAATCCTGGCTGGAAGATTGTTGGAATAAGCTTGATAAATCAATGTACAAATGGGCTGTTAAAGACTGAGGGTCTTCTGCCTCAGCCTTTAATAGTAAGACCAGCTGCTCTTGGGGTACCCAGCCCCTGGGTGGACAGGGAGCAGGATGAAGCCCCCATAATCCAATGACAACAGTCAGTGACCTGCTCCACCTCTGAGACACACACGAGTCTCTGGGGCTGGAGATCAGGAAACTCCTTCAAACTGCTCTGGCTTTATGATCCTGTTCTCTTTTTCCGACAAAAGGAAGGAATCTCTTCCCCTCTGCTGCCACCCAAGTGCTTTCCCTTCAGAAGAACACACAGTTTCCTTTGAAGCGTGTGTCTCTGGTTGGTAGCTGGAGATACGCTCCGTGGGCTTGGGGAGGTTCAACTGTTCTGTCCTCTGAAGTTCAAGTCATGCAGCGACCCGATAATGTTCTTCCCAGAGGTAGCTTGGGGGGTCAGCAGGACTGCTGAGGTGAATCAGTGCGTTTCCACATGTCACGTTTCATACAAAGCTGTAATTCAGGGGTAAGATTGTCCAGACCTTACAACAAATCCCTCTTCTTCTGACAAATCACATCTACTCCAGGACATAGAAAATTGTCTGCATTTACAGTGCATTTCATGGGGTGTTTATGTGCACTTAGCATACCCTTAACACGACAATCCTGAAACCAGCTCTGTGTGTGGGAAAAGGGTTGATCAAAGTGCTGCATCTGAAGTCTAATGTATTTTATTAGTGCCACGTGTGGCCCCTCTAAGAGGCTGCTATGATATGTGGTGTGCACACACCGTTTGCTGCATAAATTCATAGCAGCAGCTCCCATATGGAGCTGTACTTTGTGTAGAGCTATGCTGGGAGCCACTGAAGCTTCGGTACACTCCACTCCTCTTTCTGCTGTCTCCAAACGTGCACTCAAAGCTGTGATGGAACAAAAGCTCCCCTGAATGGAGAGCCCTGATTATCCAGGCACATTTTCACTTCATTAAAATACTGTGGTTGGTAGGCAGAAATAGTGCTTGAAAGACTGTGAGTAGGACAGCAATGGCTACAAAAGGCAGGAAACTCCTCAGAAGGAGGAGCAGGGAGCCTTCCCGCAGCAGGATGCTTTCCAGCTGATCCCAGCACTTCTGGCTCAGAGACCCCTGGAAAAGGACAGCAATAACAGGGATCTGTTTTTTTCCCATGGGCTTTTCTACTTCACACACTGGCCACAGTTCCAGTTTTATTGATGGCTCTGGATCCACGCAAGTAAACACAATTGCCTTATGGCAGCTGACCTGTCGGGTTGTCCCAGCTGCCTTTGCAGGACCTCAAGAGCCAGGCCCTGCAGCACCACGCTTGTCTAACACTGCTTCTCCATTCCAACACTGGGATGCTCACATTTCCAGTAGGCTGAAAAATCTGTTTCTCTCACCAGATGTAATTCAGGAGCAACCAGCTCCCCTTGCATGGGAGATAGGCCAAAATGCTTGGAACCTGGGCATTTTGAGTGCATTTTTTCTTATTTCCATTGCACTTAAACCCCATTAACTCCCAATGGGAATGCTATTCATCACCTGCACTGCATGTAGCTGGCTGGAGCTTACAAGGTCATGGTTATTTAAAAAATAATAGGAAAAGTACAGATCCATCCCATTTAAATACCTTCTCTGTTGGTTTATTACCGTGCCCAGCAGCAGCTCCAGGCAGAAACCTCTGCAGTGGCTGCAGGACCAGAGCCCAGCTCCGTCTGCGCTAAGGAGCTGCTGCTCTGAGGAACTTACAGTAGCGCCAGCAAAGAAATTGCAATATAATTTATTCCTCCCTCAAAAGGCTGATTTATTATAGTGGAAACACTTATGAGAACAAAGCTGTTTCAACTACATGTTAGCTGGAATGTTTTTCTCAGCCACAAGATGAAAGTATCGATCAAAAGCAGGGAGACTTCCAGGGGATCTGAGTGAACCGATCTGCTGTGCCCAGCTCATCACACAGGGATGAGAGCACAGGCTGCCCATCACAGACCTGAACGTCCTCCCTGCCAGGCAACAAACCCTTCTGAGGCTGTCTCTCCTCCTCCCCTCTTCCCAAATATTCAAAAAGTCTTTGGTTTCACACTGTAGAGCAGGGAAACAAATAGAGCTACAAGTCTTCTGCAGGCAGCTGGGCAGTTTCTCACCTATCCAAGGTTAATCTGAACAACCAACACACACTCAGGCTTCCAGAACCCGAATTTTCAGACACAACATTTTCATTGGATCCCTTTTTTCCAGCTCCAGCGCACTGCAGCATCACACCCGCGTGCCCAGATGTGCTCTTCATGGGCACGTCCTTGAAAACAGCTGGCAGCCACTGGTGGCTGCCTGGAAAACAGGCTGAACAATCGTCTTCCCCTAAGGCAAGGCAGACCAGAAACAGTGTTTTATTAAAAGGAGCGATTGGTATTTAGATATTTGGCATATCCATTAAGCAACCTGAAAGGTCACCCTGTCAAACATTTGTGAACAAAATGCAGGAAAGAAGTCTCACTGCGCTCTCCCCCACATACCAATAAGAAGAAATTTAAACAAGAGTAGTCTTTCAGTTGAAGAGCAAACAGAAAGACTTGCGCTTCTCTTATCTGCAAGCCTTACCCCTCTCTCCAGAGATTTGCTCCAATTAGTCATTTCATATTAACAGTGGCTTGTCCTTCTCATTTCTTCCTATAGCAGCTTTCCACAGCCTGTGAGTGTGCCCAAGGAGCTAAACCTCAAGTATCACTAACTCCAGACTCCGGGCAGGAGACAATTCCCGCAGTTTGCTGCTCGGCCCCTGCACGGCTGTTTCAGGGAAGGCAGATAAAGCTCAGCTGCAGGTGTCCAGTGCCCTTCCCCACTCTGACAATCCATTTCTTTACCAAAAAGCTTTGACACGACTTCTACACATCTGTCAGGTACGTGGGGATGTGCAGGTAAGGAGCTCTGCTCCAGGGAGATCTCATAATTACTGTTCTCCTATCCTGAAAGCGTCGCACAGACACCACTTTTCAATATACTGGTTTCTTCCATCTAGGGTTGGGATCACCTCTGTTCTTCAAGGTGAGTACAATAATGCTGCATACCCTCTCTGTTGAGTTTGTACGCTGGCACTGATAAGAACATCTGTAAAGAAATCAGTGTTGAGTCTTTTGTCTCCGCTAGATCACATTTTGTGTTTAATACATTTGAGTTCTCTGGAGATGAACTGATAGGCATATCTCTTGACAGGGCTGTACTGTCTTACATCTCCGTTATGTCCTTCAGAAAGCTTGCTTGATGAAAGCATCCTGTTCTTGCTGGGTACCACAGCCACGGTGCCACCTGATCTCCTATTGATTGCAGTGTTTAGAGAATGCTGCATTCTGTCCCTGTGCAGTACATGGTTAAAATACGAAGTGAGACAGTGCTCCCTGTCAAACCACACTTGGTTATATCGACTTTGTCTTACAAGAGAACAACAGACCTAATTTAATTGAGGAGACTCAAAAAGACACCACTGTACTCTGAAAAAGCCATAATCTGTCCAGCATTCAGTTTTTCTAGCAAACTCATTAAATACATTGATCAACAGCCAGTTCCTTGCTCCCAGGTATGTCTGAGGTACTCCTTGCAGTGGTGTTATTCAGGTAAAGCCTTTTCAGAGAACGCAGAAACCTGACCTGAGCCTGCATCCCCATCATTGAGTACTTCACAGTTACTTGACATTTGTCTTTTCTCCAGTACTTAAAGTGATATTTCAATTCTTTCCACTAAGAAGTTGTCATGAGGATCAAATAAAAGCCATCTTCACAAGAAGTCTTTATACCTGCTGCTCTGGTTTGTTTACAAGCCTGCAGCTACTTCAGGCAACAAGCAAAGGTGAAGTACAATTTACAGCATCTCCCGGAAGTCTGAATTATTATCCCATCTTTTAAAATGAGAGGTTAAAGGACTAATCCAGGCTCCACAGTCAGTCTGAGCAAGACCAAGAAAAGACCAGGGACCAAGGACGTTTCTTCTTAGCATAGAATCATCTTTCCTCTGTAGCACAGCAACACTTCACAGAGTTGAAAGCTTAACGATGAACAATATATGAGGCAGAGTAAATTTCTACAATGGCATCATATGCCAAGGGATGCAATTCCAAGTAACTCCTGCCTTCATGATTTCTGCCTGATGAAGCAGTTTGGGAATGCAAACACGGGAGCTGTACCCTCTCAGCATGATGGCAACATGTTTTACTACTTTTGGAGATATTCAGACCACAGCAGGGTCGTCACATTGCTCCCAGCTCCCAGCAACGGGCACGCTTCCACGCTGCAAGGACACAGCCCTCCCTGGGACAGTGGAGCAGCACTCACCATGGAGCAATTCAGGGAGCTTCAAAGGAGTTGAAGCCAGGTCACTAACAGGAGGTTTATTTGCTTTTCCAGAAACTGATGGCCTCCTTTTTTAACCATATGTAAAGGAAGAGCCCATTTGCTCCATAATCAGCTCCAAGGGGATTTTTATGTGAAACAAATCTAGTGTGGGAGAGCACAGTGTGAAAAACAATACGTAGTCACCAGTTTAGAAGCAGGCATTGATCAGAGTAAATGCTGAGATGATCCTAGTAACAAGTGGGGTTTGTTTTTTCCTGATTTAAGTTGCAAATACTTGTTTTAAATACCTTTAGTAGAGCCTGGGCATCCAGACAAACTGGTAACAGAAGGCACAGGGACCTTTGCTGGGTATCCAACTGAAGTGGGTAAAAATAAACCACTGCTGCTGGATTCAATTTCCATATGGAAATGCCTCACAGCTCAGCCCACAGCAAGGAGTGGGACTTACGTTCCGTTCCAGCGAAGAGCTTTGCTGGCCCCATGCACAAAGATCTCCACTCCATGGAACGCTGCTCATTACCTGGGAAATGGGGTGTCAGAAAGACAAAACTGTCAGGTCTGCCATTCCCATCCCCCCCAAGCCAGGGGCTCTCTCCCATCCTTCTCCCTCTCCCCCCCATCTTAGACCTTCTCCACACTCACCCACATCAACCATGTGAACTCAATGTCTGAACGATTACTTGAGCTCCAGGTTCTGAATCCAGCAATGCAAATCAAACCTCTGTGAAGAGAGAGGAATGTGCTTTGTATTCCAGTGCGATGAACCTTCAAGTTTCTTACCAGTAAGTACCTGCAACATGCTCATGAGCTCAATCCTAAAAGTAGCGAACATGCCCCAGATCATCCCATTTCACCTCTCCCAATGTATTATTCTCATAATTACCTTCATTAAGTAACTGTACTTGAGCTCCATGGCTGCAACAAAGTAAAATGAAGAACGCAGCAAGGCATGTCTGAGCGCAGAGTCCTGCGGTGCAGGAGCCTTCCCCGGAACGCATGGACCAGATCTCCATCCCATCCTTGGCCTGTTGCCTTGGCAACATGGACACCTTCGAGAAACCTCCTGCGCAGTAAAGCCGGCTTAAATTTTTCAGTAGAAACATCACAAATGGCCTTTTCAGTAAACTCAGAGGTGTTCTATTTGTGGTTGAACTATCAGGGGAAAAGTAATCAAACAACTGGAACCTGTTTCCCTGTTTTGATCTTTCTTGACCCTAAAGCGTTGAGAAGGTTCAGCACTTTGCCAGTCTGGGACAGATTAGTCTGCTGTGCTTCACACAGCCTGCCCAGAGCGGCAGCACTGCAGGAGAGCAGCTCACGGCTGAGTGACATGTTTCTGCAAACACCTTACCGGCAGCCCTCTGCAGTGCATACCCGTGCCATGACAAGCCCTTCTCCCGGGAAATGGTCCCGTGTTCGTTTTACTCCTCCAAGTAAAAAATGCAAATGTCTTTTTCCCCTACATTCTCTGCCTTTGCTTCTGTGTATTTTGCAGAGCATCTCCTCGCCGTGCTGTGGCACCAGGGCAGCGTTAACCTGCAAGTGTAACCCTGCTGCACGCAGGGTGCCAGCCTCCAAAATCACCGGATAACTTGGGAGAGAAGCAGGCATCAGAGCGAGTGCTCTGGAAGAACTGAGCTCCCCCAAGGCAGAGTAAGAAAGGTTCTGGTTTGGAAAACAAGCGCCTGGGCACTGCCAGTCCCCTTCTCCTCCTCCTCGTCAGCGATTTCAGCTGCAAACGCAGGACTGGAAGCCCAGAGCGGGGTGATGTGGGGAGAAGCTGGGCTGGTTGGAAACTCATGACAAACACCAACCACCCACTTTCTGTCGTCACTCCTCCTTTTATGCATTCCCTTTGCCCTGTTTCTGAAGAAGAGAAATGCCTTTCCCTTAGAACTGGCAGTCAGTTTACAGGCTTTACTGATGGGAGAATACATCACTGCAGCTCATCCCCTCTGCTGCCATCCCTGGGCTTATCTCCAGCCCTTCTTTGGACCAGACCACTGCCTGGAAATGCACTGAGCACCGGGCTCATGGTGACACCAGCCCCTGATCACTCACCCCTCCTGCAGCTCAGAAATAAGGGCTCTTTGAAGTGATTTATTTCCATAGGTATAGTGCCAGCTCTGAAAAGATACAGTTTAAATTACTGCAGGTCCCCGAAGCACCACCCTAACTAAGCACCTCAGAGACCTGCTTAGATAAACCTTCCTACTTAAGCAGAGGCTGGATGGAGACTTGCTACTCCACATCCCCTGGGAACAAGAAGAACATCATGTGTGCATCCCAAACCAGTGCAATGGGGAGCTGGAAACACCACACATGGGCGGTGACAACGCTGTTCTACACTTACCCAAACTCTGCTCTGAGTGACTGCTCCTTGTTTCACCTCTGGAGGAAGAGGCACTGTCCTGCAGCTCATGCAAGAGAGCGGAGAGGGAAGCCAGACTGGGCTTAACGGGCAGCCATCCAGCTAGCTGGGAAATAACAAACTCATTAACCGGAAAACATGTCCCAAACTGTCATGTGTAAGGGTCACAAGTGCTTTCAATCACAATCACTTTCCCTCTAAGCAGAAGTGCACAAAGAGCCCTGCTTATCACCGAGGACAGCAGGAATAAATCAATAAGCGTCTTTATTATCTCTGGGCTGGAGCCCTTTGGCATCACCCGTGCAGCCACCAGCTGCAGACCACAGTGAGCCAAAGCATCCTGTGTGCTTCATGAGCTGAGTCCCTGCAGTCAATTCTGACTGACTCCAGCACACAGCAGGAAGATTGAAGTGCCAGATCCAGGCCAGACCTCTCGTGTTTGGTCCCCAGTGTCACGCAACGCCTCAGATCAAGGCGGGCTGCTACTAAACCAGAAAGAATCAATTTACAGAGGCATGTTTTCATGACCTCACATTAAGTGTCGTTGGGTCTACACCGAACACCATTTCTGGCTCGTTTTTCCAAGAAACTCCTCAGAAGCTCATGCTTTCAATCCAGTATGAGCAAGACGACTTTCTGAAATCTCAAGGCTGTGTGAGGAATGGGAGAACTACAACCCACAGCTCCTAAACCAGTGCCACTTTTCACTTTCCTGAGGCATGACAAGAAACAGCTTCTAGTCTATGGGGCTGAGAAAAAAATGGATGTTTAACTCTGGTGGCTTTCCGTGTGGCTGAGCTGGAGAACTCCTGACACAACCCTGCACAGTTACCGTGTGAGAACGATGGACGGGGACCTAACGGAAGGAGCATCAAAAGTTATTTTCCCACAGCCATGAAAAGCAATGGAAGCTGAACTGAAAACTGCATGAGACAGATCTCAGACCATGCCACAAACCTCCACCCCGGTCTGCACAGACCAAAAGAAGGCTCCCAGCATTAACGGCTGGACTGGATGATCCCACCTGAATGATTCTACAATTCTATGTTCTTTTCTTTATAGTCAAAAGCAGTGCATAAAGTGGGTGCTTTTTTTAAGAGGATGAGGCTGCTTTTAAACCACAGGCATGTGTTAAATGAGAAGGAAGTTCACTCCAGAAATCTTAGAGCAGGATGAAACAGTTGCCAGCAAGAGGGAATGATTTATTCATGCTCAGCACCAAGCTTACGCAAGGAGGGAAGTTGCTCCTCTCCTTTCTCTCTGCACTGCGCAATCTGCCTTGACACTTGACCAATCCAAAGTCCATTAAGAGATGCTTCATTATTGATATTGTAAATTGATTTAAGATTAAATTAATTATGCATGCTCAGCCAAAAACTATTGCAGCATCCCACAAGCATCTCTCCTGGACAGTCTTCCTGCAGCTGCCTCCTCCGCACAACCAGCCACAGTCAGAGGGCACATACGTGTAAATAAGCAGTTGCTACTTACTGCAAATATCTGCGTGTTAGCGCCTTGGTGCGTTATTTCTAATACAGAGACATGGTCGCACACAGAACTTTGCCTGCCGGTACTGTGGGCCATTAGACACAAACCCCCCAGTAACAGCTGCCATTATTCTGCTTTTATGCTCAAGACATTTTTACAACTGGTTTGGGTTTGTTTGTATGGACTTTTTTTCCTACTCCAGAGCCATGATTTGCCCCCAGCTGAGGCTAATCACAGCAGTTTATCACACCACATGCAGTCACCAGCCTGGGGGAATACTCCCTGATTTGTTGTTTTTTTCTCTCTGCTCCCATAAAATGCTTCATCAGTTCTGTTGATGTAAAGAGTATATCAGAAGCCAAAACTGCAGTTAACGCATTATCACACTTCCCATTCTCTAAGATGAAGCCTAATTATTGATTCCAGCTATTTTTGTGACAGAAGATTTGCTTCAACTCCTGTGCAAGTCAAATGCAGGACCCCAGAGGATTCAGCTGGCCCAGGACCTAGTGAACAACTTCCAGCAACCTTCTTAACAGGACTGATTAAACTTTTAAGGTTTTTCAATGACAAATGGGCTTTCACCAGTTTTCCACAGAGTTTCTCAGGAAAAGGCTTTCTTCTCTATTGGAGGGTGAAAACTGAACTGCTCAGACCAGAAACGCCGCTGAGGCCCCGCGTGGCTGCGGCGCCTGGAGCTCAGCCGCATCCCCAGGAGGGAGGCTCCTGTCCCACCGCAGGCTGAGTCACAGCTCGGGCTGCAGGAGCAGCTCCAGCTCGCAGCCCTTTTGTTCCACACACAGATTTTCCTTAGATGTGTCTCTGCTTTCTGGGTCAGTCCCTTGCCTCCAGCTGCAGCAAATGGCTGCGGGCTGGGCACAGGAACACGCTAGGGGCTGAAGCATCTTCTTGCAGGTAGGTCAAAGTGGCCTTGATCAGGGCACATCTGGCAAGTACCTGTGCAAATGGCAACCCATTTTAGATATAACCATGTATTTATGAGGGTGCTGTTCATTAGATGCTGTGCTTCTGCAAGAGGAGCACGTGCACCTCATTTGCATACCTTGTCCTTTCCTGCACAAAAACACATTCACCAGTTCCAGTCAAGTCTTCCACACGGGTCCCACTGAATTTGTTACTGCCTTGTAACACCAGTAATCCTGAAACTGGTAAGAAGGGGACAAAGAAAGAGTGAGGCAATAACTGGGAGCAAAACAGCTCTCAGTAGCAACATACCGCATGGGCTGTGGGCAAAGCCACCAGCCGGCTGGAAAGTGAGTTTGGTAAAACCCAGGCACAATAAGCACTCCATATGATGTATAATTTATAAAGTGTAGCAACACTCTTGAAAAGGCTTTTAATTTTAGAAAACCCACTCAAGAAGATAAAAACGCACCATTTAGAGGATAGAGTGGCTCCATGGGCAGAAAAGCCCTTAGATAGGAGGAATGGCTGTCTGGGACATTTGCATTTTGTAACTGCATGTGCACGGGGCTAATAAGAGCAGTGCAAGCAGAAAACACCAGGAGAATTTATACTCTGTATGGTAAAGGATAAGCTGTGCAAGAGAAAAGAACTAGGAAGAAGTTAGCATAAAAAGGACAAGCACAGGAGTGTGCCTGAGCCCGTGGTGGCAGCTGCAGTTAACCTTGGCCACCGGACCTGCCTCACTTCTGCATCACCTCTATTGAAATGCTGGCTCTGTTCTATCTCATCACTTTGTTAGAGAGGGAGTTTTCTGGGAAGTAACGGTAGCAATGACCTGTACATAAACCGGCTCTGCTGGTATTTCTAGCAGAATTACTGTAATGATTACTTCTGACAACCAGGCTGTTGAACAACTCTACCCGGCACATTTCCATATCAATCTGTGGCAGGAGCAATGTTTTCCCTCAGCAGCGAGTGACCCTTGTGTCCACACGAGGCTCTGCCAGCGTGTGAGTGTATGGTTTGTATTCCCAGGCCTGGCTTGGGTCACTGTTACACACAACCCACTACATCCTTGCTTGCAAAAGCAGATTTCTTCAGTGCTCCCTCCTGTAGATCATTAATCAAGAACTTCTATTTCAGCAGACACTCCAATAAAATGAATGGCCAAATAAATTCCTTCTATCAATGAAAGATGATTCATAACCACTTTTTGTATGTATCCACAGTAATGGAAGAAGATGAAATGCAGTTTTCTCCAGGTATTTTTTTGCTAACATTATGAGGCAAGTGTATTGATGGCTGCTTTCTACATTGAGAGTACAAACACAGAACAACAGCAACAAAAAATCTGCTTCCAGAGTTCTTATTGGGATTCTAGTGAATGTTTTAAATCCCTGTCTTTGAATGGATAAAATCACATTTCCTGGTTTTCAATTTGGGATGTTTTCAAGGCATCAGTTTCATTTTTCTGTATTTTCCACAGTCCATGACAGAAATGTCATCAGAGCAATGGCAAAGTTTTGTTCAGGATTTCAGAGACTGACTTCTAATCTCCATCACCTCACTGATCTATACCTCAGCAATTCCATTAATTTCCTTGTGTTTTCAGTCCTTTGTCTACCTGGATGACTTAGTATTAAAGTTTTCCAGAGCAGGGAATATCACTGATCAAATTTCTGCATCACCCAAGACATCAGGCCCCTGATCTACACGCTAATACAGTGGCAGTGGCTTCCTTCCAAATATTTCTTTTGTATATTACAATGAAACCAAGTTTTCAATAACGTAAAGACAACAGAGCTGATTAAAGACTAACTCCTGGGGAAGGACAAACACTGCTTCTACCTTAAGGGACGCATTTAGAAATTACAGCTCCCTTTGGCAGCTGGGAAGATGCTGGAATCCATTATTCATCAATCAAGTTGTCATCACCTAGAAGACCAGCTGGTGGCCCAAGAGACATCACCAATATACGTTTATAAATTTCCCAAGAAGAAATAATCAACAAAAAATCAAAGTTAAGGAGGATTTGGTGCGGAAAGAGAAGAGAGGGCATGTGGGGAGGAAAGGCACAGGAGGGGCAAACGAGAACGTCACTGAGGCAGGACTAGACGAGGTCTGGAAGTAAACCCCCGGTGTGTTGTCACCCAGATGAGGAACCTTCGTGACAGGGAATGCTGCGTCAGTCCCCAGTGCTGACTGTGCCCAAAACCACGCCTCCCCTGCTCAATACTGCTCTCCAAGAGTGGGGCTGAGGGACCAGCAATGTGGGATTGCTTGAACCAAACCATGCCCTGGGAACTGGAGGCTCCCGTGCACCCTCCTCATGGCTTTCCCCCCAGTAGTCCCTTGAGTGAACCAAAGTGGCTGTTGATGCCTCCTTGTCATAGAGCAACCTCATCTAACAGTGAGAAAAAGATGAAAAACAGGGAAAAAAGGCCATTAAAAAGGTGTCTCTTCAGCAAATACATAACAAAAGCATTTCACACACTTTGAGTGTCCCATTATCAAAATACATATAGTCACCTCTCAACGCTTAATATGGTTGAAATTATCTCACCTGTCTTCACCATTATTCTTGGTGACAAGTGAGCAGTATAAATGCCCCACAGCTCTAGGATAAATGTTCTTCCCATACAGATTATGTTACATGATATAGTGCTAACAAACATATCCATGGTAAGCAAACAGACATGCTAATCTATAAAGACTTAGATGAAGGAAGAAGCCAGCAATCTGTCAAGAGTTATCAGTTTGTTTTTCTCCCTGTGTAACTATAGAGATTTCTTTTTACACTATCTCCCCTTGCTGCTCAGGAGATTAAGCATGAATCGCAGCTGGAACACCATTTTCCTGGAGTTTAACCAAAAAGGCCTCCATCTCCCACGCCCCAACAAGGAAACAGTCTTCTCTGAAACTTCTAGTTCTGTAATTAGGAATGCTCTTACTGTGTATTTATCAGTAGGAATAAAGAGGAGAAACAGGTGAAAACAGCATTCCAGCACTGCTATCAAAACAAATAGAAGTGTGGCTTCAGAGAAGCTGTGCCATAGGTATTTGTAAGCACTCCTGTCTGGTTTTTGTTGCTGTTTGAGTGCTCCATCGCTTTCTTTCCTCTTTATCTTTGAAGACATTTGTGGCTTCCCCAGCCCACTCAACATTATTTCAGCTCTTGTCAGCACCAGGTATTGCTCCTTAGGGGCTGGGCAACCCATTGCACTGGAGGAAATGAGAAATCCAAACCACCTCCTCAGCTCTTCCTCATCTCATCTCAGCTCAGCTCAGCTCAGCTCCAAAACCATCAGCCACTTAATCAGGGTCACTGTCCCAGGCTCAGCACTCCTCATGCACCTGTGGTCCCAGGACAATGAGGGAAGTGCTTACCCTGTCGCTTCACTGTGTTGAACCAGTGGGAATTCCAGGCAGCCAAATCACCAGAAAACTATAAAAATTATTTAAAGCTATACAAAAAAACTCCCAAATTTTAGATTCAACCTGCATTTAGCAGTTAAATGAGAGAAAAACATGGGAAATATTAACTGAGAATCTCACATTGCCACTTATATTAAATGATAATTCACATCATGTTTTCTTTAATGAATGGGACAGAAATGCCTTCCATTCTACGTAAATTAGAAGCATTTATACCCTAAACAACTGAATCATAACGATGCAGCTCTGGTCCAACTGATGTCAATAGGATTACTCACGTGAGTGGTTACTTGTCAGTGTGATTAAGAGGTCACTTGCTAATGGCAAGTGAGACACCATTTGCAGAACACTGCTATCAGAGTCCCACAGTGCTTTGGAAATGATGGCCAGCTTCCCATAACTGTGCTCTGCCTCAGTGCAGGACATCTCCTGGTGCAGAAGGTGTTCCCCCAACACCTGCATGCTCACACCTGGGTCTGTCCTCTGGGCAGCTTATGGATCCAGCCCTGAGGTGCATCCCATTCCTCTTGGGGAGGAAGGAATCTATGGGACATGCTCTGTACAAAACAGGCATTTAGAGGTTTCTAAATGGCCAAGCATCTCTGTGGTTGTCTGTTTGGTACCTGCACACTACCCCACGTGCACACAAGTCACTGTCAGCATCTCATAACTATCTCTCCCACAGACACAATCTCTCCTCCTCCATCCTTCTCTGAGATGCTGCAGCCATGCAAAGAAAATCTTCAGGAACAGGTTAGGAGAGCATGAAGAGGAATAATACCTTCTCTGGAAGATGTGAATGCAGAGTTAAGTGCATACACCTGATTTTGCCCAGGACATCCATTCTGCACATCATCAGATTGTATGGCCACCTTTTACACATCCCCTGCAGATGGGGCTTGTGGTGTTCCAGCACCCTGGCTCCTTGCTGGCTTGTTTGTTCAGCATAAACTCATAGCAGAAAGTGCCATCTTCAGTCACAAACAATTCCTCACAGCACCATGAAATTCCTATGAAATCTCACATCCAAGTACTGGCCAACCTCCAACCCGCTTAGTTTGCAAGATCTGATAGGATCAAAGACTGAAGTGGAATAGCCCCAGGCAACAAAAAGTACAAAAATGTATGTACGCCAATGCAGTGAATGCTAATTCTACTCAAAATAAGTTTGAAAATAGGAATATAACACCTGCCTCTCTCTGTGAATACTCTGAGGTAACCCATGAGTGATACAGCTACCCCAGAACATGCACAGGCATTAATCTATAGGGGGTTTTCATGCAAACCCAGTCAAAAATACTACCAAGTCCATAAGAGCCAGTGAGTGAAGCTGTGAGGAAGTCACTCCACGAGCCAACACATGGGCAAGGCTGAGGAGAGCTGCTCTAAGAGCACAGGCAGAGTCAGCTCTTCATCCACAGCCAGTGCCAAGAGGTGGGCTCTTGGATGAGCTGTTTCCTCTCTATGTGACAATGTAAAGGGCCCCATGGACCTGCAGCAGCCCCTGGCATGACGTGGGGCAGCTGGGCAGCCAGGACACAAACCTTCACCTGGCTCCACCTGAATCCATTGCCTATTAGAAGAGCTGTTACAAACAGCACAAATTACTTCACATCATTTAATGTACTACTGGGATTAGATACTCCGCTGATGATAACCTGTTGATAACTGGGCCCTAAAATCTTTCTGTTACCCCACTGCACAGAAAACTTGGCCAAAAGCAGCATTTGTTGGGGTCCCACTTGGGAAACACACAGTGCTGGGCTGGTAAACAGGCAAAAAGGGCTATTCATCTGCAGAAGAGCAGGATTTGTTCATTACTCTTCCTGGACACTATTGACCTTAGCACAAATAACCAGACTGATGGCTTAGAGGCTCCATTTGGCTATCAGACTTAAACTCACTTTATAACATAACCTAATTCCTGCTGAGGCTGCTGGCGTGGCTAGCACGGCTCCCAGCTCAGCTGCTCCTGAACGTAAATGATGTTTCACTTACTTCTTTACTCTTTATCTACCAAGAAAAAATAAATACTGCTTTTAACTTGAAGTAACTTCATAAAGGGCAGAGAATGGACAAATCTTCCCACGTGTACGGACCCATTCAACAAAACAAAGACCCGTTAGATCTGCCGACTCCCTCTGTAACTCTGTCTTTGGGGAGCCAGCAGTAAGGGAACGTGATGAAATGGCTTCCCTGCTGAAGACAAGCTCTTGTGGGAGCAATGCACAGCTGATGCAGAGAGGGACTTTCAGACAGGACGAAGGGAGTTACTGCAAAAGTACAGAGAAAGGTGTCAAATTCTTACCTAGGGAAACCCGAAGTGTATTGTCTGTCATGCTGAGGGAGCTCCTCTGAGAAGAACACTATAGAGGAGCAGGGAGAGCAGTAGTTAATCTCTGATACATTTCAGCAGTGACACCTGGGATTCTAGAAATGCTTTTCCCCCCTTATGGCACCTACAGACAGTGCCAGTCACCTCCAGAATTCTATTTACCAAAGTTATTAGGATGTCTGTGTACCATTAAGGACCACTTGACTGGGTCCATCCTATTAGAGAGTAGGCTGGATGGAGCAGCAAGCAGCCTACTCAAAAGTTCATGGCAAGATGAATCAATGAGGAGCATAGTGCAGCAATGGGAGATTCCCCCATGGTTCTAGAGAGCTGTGAATAACACCTGTTAGCGAGCAGATGGGCCTGCTGCTCCAGCACATCCCTTTCATCCCCTCATTCAGCAGGTCCCTTGCAGGGGGATGTTTTGATGTGCTCCACCTCCCACCTATGGAGGCAGTGGATGTGTTTCTCCACTTTGCTTTCAACTCCTGCTCTGTGCTCACCTCCAGATGAAAAGGCTCTCCCTGGGAACCCTGCATCAGTGGTAAAGTAATTCCAACTCTTTGCAAGAGCAGCTCTGACTTCAGGACAGCAGTATGTGCATTTGAAGTCTACCACAACCTTTTTGTCAACAGCATTCTCATCACCACCAAGTCAACTTAATAAGCACAGTTCATCAGCCCTGTCCCTTTGACTGCTTCTTTCCTGAAGGGAGATATAATGCATTTAACATGTCAGATACTTAAAGGGTTCTTTCATGCACAGCCTCAGTTCATCGCTAATAAAATACAGTTCACTCTGCTGTTTTGCTCCCCGTGTGCTGCATGCTGAGCACACAGGTACTGAGCTCAAGACAGAGCTTCTCATCACGTTTTTTTTTAGCAGGAAATGGTTATCTGAAGACTCATTAAAGCCTTCCAGACCTTCAGTTGCCCTGTGTCAGATGCCATTAAACAAGTGCTGTAATGAAGAACAGCAGCAAGTGCAGGCAGGCGATGCTGGCGAGGCCCTGGCAATGATGCTCCTCTGCCTGGAGCAGAGGCAGCTCTTCAAACCCATCCACAGAACGAGCTCTTCTGACCACCTCCGTCCTGCAAGGCAGAGAGCAAGTGACTCTCTCTCCATGGGGAAGATGTCTCTGCAGGAACAGTGCTGAGCTGCTGGCTTCAGAGACCAAGCTGGCATCCCAAATATCCTGCTTTTCCAAGAGGAATTACTTCCTGAGATGAAGGCATTGCTCACAGGCTCTCAGTCTTTGCCTCAAACAATTTTATTTAGAAAGACACAACTTTGGGCTGTTTGTCCTGAGCAGGATGGATGTCATTCATCTCCTTTCACCAGTCATTAGAGCTTAATGCCTCCCAAAGCTTCTCAACTGCAAATTCCTTCCTAATACAAAGTTAAAAACAAGCTCTGAAATGCAAATAGCCCAGCAACCTACACAAGATGATTTATGCCATGCCACCTTTTTCATGCAAATAAATTAAAAGAAGAAAATGTAATTTAGGATGAACTGCATTGTATAATAAAATAAAAGAGTGACATTATGTCTGCAGAGCTCTGGGTGCAATGTGCTGCTGCCATTGCTGCTGGAGGTTTCACCTTCCCAAACAGGGTAACAGAAAAAGATTCTGATTTGTTCAGTTTGATTTTGTATACAAATCATTTTGTGGCTTCGGGCACGTCCAGAAAAGACACTTCTTTGAATTTCTCTATCCTGATGTCACTTCAAGGGAAGGCAGAAAGTCTGATTCCCAGTTAATGTTTGAAATAGCAAAGGAGAATTAAGAGCCTCCTGTAACAGCAAACCAAGACAAGCCCAAAACCCTGCAGTGGTCCAGGGATATGCTCCTCATGCTGGCTGGTTCAGAGAGTGCTGAGGATATCAGCAGGGTGAGATGGCTCCTTATCAGAAACCATTAGAAAAGCAACCTCAGAACAGGCCCCATGTTTTGAACAAACAAGAACTGTGAGATGCAGCAAAAGGTGAATGCTGAAGAGGTCAACAGCAGCAGCAAAACTAATGTGTATTCAGGTCAGCATTTTGTGACTCTGTTCCAGGAGTGCAACAGAGAAAACAGCTTCTGCAGGGGCTGCTGGAGACCAGACTCTGTAACTGGGAGCACTGGGAGTTGGGTGCTAGTGCAGACCCCCCCCTCGATGCTCTGGGGTGCATCTGGTGAGCTCTCCAGGACTGAGGTCCCTGCAGCTCCCTTTGTTCCACCTTATGGTAGATGTTAATGTTTGGATTTTTGTTCTGCTCTATTAAACTTTATCAAATGGAGGGGAAAAATCCATCCTGATAAACTGAGCGGCTATGATGAAGCCAGATGTAACTGTGCTCTGTTCAACAACCCCCCGCAGGAGCCGGCCCTTAGCTCTGCTGGCTGCTGTGCTCTACAGCACACTTTGAACAGGGAGCTAAATGGAAAAGGACTTACGGATTGGTTTGCTATGGCTCTGCGGTGAGTCAGGCGGGTGTAAAAGCACCCAAGGAGGAACACTGAAGCGTTCCCAAAGGGATGGCTTGCACAGTGCATAAATCTGAGCCAAGCGATGCTGCTCTGAGCCCCATTAATAGCTCAGAGCTTGTCCTAAGCCGTCAGCAGTCACCAGACACTTCCAGCTCAAGGATGCCCTGTTCAGGCACCCAGCCACACTCCAGTCAGAAGAGAAGAGGTTGCCAGAAGCTAAGGCATGACAGACAGCTCATGCACAGAGCCTGGGAGGACTCAGTGGTCCCACAGCCACATAAATTGAAGCTAGCAGTTTATAAAATCCAAGGATTGATCTACAAGGCTCTCCAAGTTCCAGTTTAAATCACAAATTTCATCTAAGACAAGACATGGCCCTTAGTTTTATTTTTATTAATATTAAGAGCAGTGAGGAAAAACGGCACTATTAAAAAGCAACAGCTACTTGTAAATGAACAGATTTTTTCTATAGCAGGGTCATTTCTCCTGGTAACGAGAAGATCCTGTCAGGTAATCATAACCCTTACAGAAAAATGCTTTGCCTTCGCTGCTGTCCTCCAAGACAGTAAATCTGAGACAATCTGTCTAGTTCTTAAAATATAATTCCTCTTTACTAGAACTGATCTTCTAAACAGGCCGGTGGACATCTTCGCATGCCTTCCTTTTCTCTGCTTTTTCATTGGCAAAGCCTCCAATCTGCTTAGGATTGTTTTGTTCATCTCCTGGTATATGTGGTCTTGCAGGAAGGGGAAGTCTTCAAACAGAAAAATATCCTAAGCATCAGCCAGGGACTGCAAAATCCCAGGCTCCGACTTGAATTCTGCCAAGGAGACAATGTGCGGCCTTGGGAAAAATCAGCTCTCCTCCCTGCAGGCTCTCCATCTGCTTCTCGCTAATAAAATGGGATTATAAAACTGCCCCATCCCAAAGGGCAAGTAAAACTTTGAAGGTGAAAATTGTGTTACAAGCATGATACATTATCATAACACAGCAAAACCCTTTCAGGCCTCTTTTCCCTCCTATTCAGTGAAAAGCAGCCACATTTCAAAATGAAAGCTGTGGACCTGCTTTTCCATTTGCGCAGACTTCTTTCAGCAGGCGGCAGATTAAAGCTGAGAGAATAATCCATTGCAATTAATTTATTCAATGAATTTAGCCTCATTTTCTGCTCACAAAATGTCTGCAAGCCATTTACTGTTTTTCTCCCCCTGGTTTACTCATTATTCACAATTATAGCAGTGTAACTCTTGGTCTGTAAATTACTCTTTAACAATTAGCTGAGTGTATTTTAGAAGCTATTTGGGTTAGTTTCAATTTAATACACAGGGCATATTGTCTCTTCTTTCTCTACTCATCATCAAGAATAAGAAGAAAGGGAGCAGATGTGGCTGGGATTCAAACACCCGCGTTCTCCACTGCACCCAAACCCACCCTGGTCGCTCTCGGAGGCTGGTTGGCCTCTGCAATAAACAGAGCCCACCAGAGAGTTCCCTGTGCACTTTTCCCCACACAGGGCTACTGCTGCCCCTTGATAGGTCCAGCCTTGCTCTTTTGAAACATTCCTCCTGAAAAAAAAAGGCATTTTTTGAGAAACTGAGCATTATTTGTGCCTCTGGGTACTTTCTTACATTGTTTCAGGTACATGTTTTCACAATCATTTCCATCACCAGAAAGAGTTGCTGCAACATTAACAATTTCCTTCAGTGTTAACCAAAAAAGGTGGAATCCTTCAATGCACGTTGAAGGGGGAACACTGAGAAATGGCATTTCCACAGAAAATGGCTGGGGTTCCTGGTGGTAGCAGGGATGCTGCCAAAGTCCGTGCAAGTTACCACCAGAGCAGCTTCACCTTGGTTCAGAGACTTTTGAGCATTTTAATGCGCTCAGGGCTTCACAAATAAATAAATTGCAAAAATGCAAAAAGAGCTTCTGGAAAATGCATTAAGGCAATTTGCAAATAATTGCAGTGAGCTGGGCTATTATGACTTTGACTTCTGAAGTATAAAATCTCCCAGAGATAATGATTATAATCATATTGAAAATAGTTGCCACCCTTTAATCTTCTAAGACAAAACAGAGATCTTGGGGAATTTGGGACCCTGTCACTCTAATTGAGCATCTGACAGGAAAGTAATTAGAGTGGAAAGCAAAGGGGTCGCCTGATTGCCCGTGCAGGATTCATCAGCTTCCGCTTGCCATCACACGGGGCGGCCAGTTCGTCTCCTGCACAGGTTTCTCATTTAAATAGCTTCCTCGCCAACGAAGGGGCTGTCAGACAGCCTATTTCCAGAACAGATTTGGATCTCGGCAACTCACACGTAAAGATTCACCATTCATTTTGAAGACAGCTCAGGAAAAATGGCACCAAAACACTGGAACAAAAGTCATTGCCTGACGGCTCTGTTAGGATGCAGGATCTCTACCTGAAGCTTCATTTTTCTAAAGCCAACTGAAACACATCAAAAATGGGCTGTGCAGAGGAAAAAGCACCATTTCCAGCAGAAACATCGTCCTTGTTCCCCCAGCCCCATTTCCAACGCACAGTCTGCTGTTATGGGCCGTGTTTCCTGGGGTCAGGTGGGCAGCATGCTGCATCCTCAATGCCTGTGCCGCGTCCTTCAGGACATCAGGCACTGCCGGAGGGACAGCATCACACAGAGCGTGGCCTCTGACCACCAACAGCCTAGAGGTATGGGAAGGGTCCATGGGCAAACTGCAGCCAGGCTCCTCCGCAGACCGAAAGGAGATTTAGGAAGAGCAGTGAAAATTGCAAACTGCTGCTCTTGCGTTAAGGGAGACTCGGAGTAGATTTAATACAAGAGCCGTGGAATTCAATGGAAAAATCCCACTGGCTTCAAAAAAGTTAAAAATTCAGCCCAAATCCACTGCAAGCTTCAGCGCTCGGTGGGTATCTGTCAGTGTAATGCATGACATGGATGCGCAAAGAAATCAAAAGATCATCCATTCAGTTGATTCAGCAGCTGCTCTCAGATGGTTGAAGGGAAAAGTAAATACCAACTGACAGTCGCAGCATATTTCACAGACTTTAATTAGGGTGAAGTATGGAGGCAATTCCACCCTTGATGCCTGTCTTTGGGAAATAATTTGATTTTCTTTTTAGTTGAAATGCCTGTATCCCATTATGTGTTCTCAGCACGTAATTTTAACCTCAACGCATATTTTAACCTGACTATTTCATAAGGATATTTCCTCTGTTTTCCACACATCCCAGCTGTGTCCATCCTGCTGCAACTCACCCTCACAGCCCTCAGAAAGCACTTGTTTTCCAGCCAACTCATAGACATTCAGCTGATGCTGTTTAACTCAGGGTCATTGCTCAGGGCTAACTATAAACAAGCCTCCCTGCATTTTCAGAGCTCTGGATGAGGTATAAAATCAAATTACCTAGAAAAAGCAGCACTTTGAGAAAGTGAACTAAAGTAATTGAAAAATAAGTTTGGTGCTCAGCCAGTATAACATTTGGATTTTGAAATACAAATAGTTCCTAAGATGAGAGTTAAGCTCATATCAAAGAGCTGTTTTCTGCCTTCAAATAATCTTAAAGGAGTGAAAGAAAAAAGGAAACCCAAGCCACACAGTGTGGGGAAACGCAATGCAATGTGGATTATCATTTCCCAAGTCTGTTTTCCATAATTGATTTAATGCTGTACTTGGATACAGGTCCCGATTAACAAAACAAGAAGGTTTTCTATCTTTACTCATGATGAGAATTTTTTCAGTCAAGCACTCTAAAAGTCTCTCCAAGGTGTAACCACTGTGTAGGACTACACTTGCCTTAGTGCTGGCAATAAAACTCCTGTGATTATACTATGAAATACATAAATGTGAAGACAGTGACAACAGCATCCACTTGACCACACAGATACTTCTCTGGATACTCCCTAGAGCCTTCCAGGCTGCCCTCCTACAGTACGGCTGCAGTTAATTCCTAGCATTAATTCCTTTTATTTCTGCCCTGGTTAATCTGACAAATCCATCAAGCTCATCTTGCCCCCAGCCCAGAGACCTGCCGCAGTCTGTGACTCGGATCCAAGGACAGCCCAGTTCTTCCATCCTGCCCATCTTCCACCCAGTGGCTACAACTTCCACGTGCAGTGAAAATTCCCACTTTCCACCCTAGAAATAGATTCTTAACAGTGTCTCAAGAGCAGTGGGGAACACGGTACCCCACAAGTCGTTCTCTCGATGAGGCACCAGGACTATGAGAGGCACAAAGCTCAGCCTTGTCGCCTTTTGCTAAAGCTCTTGTGGAAGTGGGCTCTGACATGGACATCCCTTGCTGGCAGGGAGGTGCAGGGACTTGATGGAAAGATTCTGAGAACCCTAAAGCTGAAGAGGTCTGCACAGATCTAAGTCATACCCATCACCTCCATGCCGTTAGATTTTGGTTTTCCCTTGTTCTTAAACCTGATCAGATGGTGCTGCCAGCATTTGAAAATTTACTTTTTCTTAGTATCATCTCATTACTCTTTGTAATCCTGCTGGTGACATGCTAAATGGTTCCTCCAGTCCTTGATATTTGTATCCTTGAAATGCTCATGAAGAGTTACACTTCCCCTTAAGTCATCGTTTAGCCAGGCTATACATATTTAATTCTTTAATCTTTCCTCATAAATCCTATCCCAGCTTTAATCATTTTTGCTGCTCTTTGAATAATCTCCATCTTCCCAGAACTGGCACAATGAGCAGAGGCCCCAGCAGAGGCTGACAAGAGATGTACATTGACAGACAAGTGCAATTGCTCTGCTCTGCAACTTATTACCTGTAATCCGTAATTATGTTGTACTTTCATTCAACTTCAGTCTTAAAAGTAGAATTTAACCTACCATTAAAGTCTCTTTTGAAGTGTATGTTTCCCATGTGATGCTCCTCCAGTACAAGGATTTGATTTACGTCCTCAATACCTCAGGTCTAGGAAACAGCAGAGAGGCAGCTCTCCCCCTCTTTGCATCTTCCAGGACAAATACCAGATTGGAGAGCTTGTCCATAGGGATGGCAAACGTTTCCCTGCAAAAGTCAGGTCAAGATGATTAATTTGAATTCACCTCCATTAAATACCTCCAGGTTATATCCCCCAAAAGTGGGCTGACAAACTTCTTCTGTTCTTTGGCAGTAAAGTCACGGTACCAAAGTTGTTGTCCCTTTCCTAACACCCACCAGCTTATGATTGCAAGGGACCAGCCAAGGGTTTTAAAATGTTGGCGTGGAAAGCACTCATGAGCCTCATGCTGCTCTAGAGGAAGGGAAGGATGCAGGCTTTGACAGACAGATAGATAGATGGGGAGAGATGGATGCAGCCATAAATATGTTTAATTATGCAGTGTCACATTTCTGAGTAATTCATTTCTTCTCCTCCCTTTCTGGAATAACAAAGACAAATGTGAAAACTTGAGTTAAATTACAATACAGGACCAAACCTATTCATTTGGACTATGCAGATGGATGATTCATTCTTCAGCAGATGTGGTCTCAACCATGCAGTACACAGTGTGTTGAAAATTAGCCAGCAGAGAGCCGATAGCTGCACTGTATTATTACTTAATGTATATGATTAATACAGCAGCTCAATGTTATCTGTGATCAAACACAATACCTAATACAAGTATTTAGGAGTTTGCTTTTAAGCTCTATTGTTACAAGGATTTTTTCACTGAACAAGTCAGACATTATGCTGGGTCATCAGGAAAGCCATTACACTTTGCATCCAAAACTCAAATAGAACGGGTGAATGTTCCTCTCAAAGCCAGCTTATCTTACAAGACCAAGGCACAAATCTTGAAAACACAGAGCTGATAAGCTGCAAGAAACACTAAGTCGAGGAATAGCTTTTGCCTAAAAGAACACATGATCAGAACAGACAGGTTTTAATCATTTACTACTATTTGTTTCTATAATCAGGAAATTAGGCAGGACAGTTTTTCTCAGTCAAGGACCTGAGGACCCACAGTCAGTGCGTTAGACTCACCAAACATAGCCTGGGACTTACCAGTACTTACAATTGTACTCATGCTAAGGTAACTGTACCCATGACAGCCACTGCTGATTTCACAGCATAAGCAAAACTCTGCAGATTGATAACAGTGCCAAGAAGGGCACCAGGCTGAGCTGGTGGGAAGCTGGTCCTGCTGGAGGCAGCACACACAAGGAATTGCTGCGGGACGCAGATGCATTTCAGAAGAGTGTGGAGAACTTCCCACAAGGCAGCGAGCAGGTCAAAGCGATGCTGAAGCTGTGTGCAGTGATCTGTTTGCCATTATTAGACTTGTGAATGACTCACTGTTGCTATTTACAACATATTAATATTCATTAAGATGCTTTTCTTTTTATCTTATGTTTGCCAGGATGGTTTTGCCTATAGCCATAAACTACACCAGGACACTTGCAAGGTGAGGAAGGGTGGTCTACCACCCATTGCTCAAACCAGACAAGTAGTAACTACTACAGTAGAATCAGAAGGAGCAAAAGGCTCCATCTAAATAATTCAACACAGTTAAAAATCACCAGTACCTTTAAGAGAGCTTTAAAAGCATTCCCACTCCCTGTCCTGCTGCAGGTCATGGGCTCTGAAAGCAGCAGACAATTGTTAAGTGTTTCTAAACCTTCACAGGATTGTTGCATGCATCTGCCAATGTCTGAGCACCCCATCCACCACCCCATGTAGTGCCCTGCACACAGAGTCATTCCTGCTAAGCCAGGTCCTGCTCTTACCCTGGCATTTGGCAGCACTGGGATGGTGGATGCTCCTTGGACCCATGAGTTCAACCCCACCACCTGTCCTCTGCCTCAGGAGATGAAGAGCACCGAGGGGGTCAGTGAGAGTTGAGCCAAAGGGTCCAGGCTGGGTCCACTCACCTGTGACCTGCTCAAACATGCAGTGGGACTGAGCTCTCTGGCAGCCGTGCCAGGAGCTGACGGGCCTTTGCTGGGCTTAACCACCATGAGCAAGAAGAACAAGAGCCAGCACCCCCACCTTTCACTAGGATTTCTTTTTCCCTTTTTGTTCACCTTCAAAAAAACCCAACAAAGATGTATCAGGCAGAATTAAAGACTCACCTTGTGTTCCTCCACGTATCTCATTAATCTTTGATACCAAGTCTGCTGTAAAATATCTAGCTTTTTAATAAGAAGCCGGTAAGATCTTGGAAAGCAAGAGCTCGTACGAATTGCTGCTGTTGTCTCTAGCACAGAACTTTGACACCAGCAAGGCAGAGCACCACACACAGTGAAGAACACTGATTTTACAAACATGCAATTTATCAAATGACACAAATCAGCTAAATGACATGAAAATATATCTGGAGACTTCATAATGTCACCCTACATTCCTGATCGGATTTGACAGATACCAGCTGAAGAGAGCTGCTTTAAGCTGCTCAGAATACTATTACAGGGTAAGATTAATCTATCACTTTGATGCCAGCTATTTTCTCATCTCTTAGGGGTTTTCTTTCCTTCTAATTTTACAAGTGTTAAACTATTGACATGTTTCCTACTCTTCTAGTTAAAATTGCATCCTATTTTCAAATCAGAGTGCCTCTTCATACCTCAGTTATATGCTGAGCAAGCAGATGGAACAATTCGTTTTCAATCACTCAGTGGAAGGCTGGGAAGGAAAACCAGGTGAAGCAACCCATCAGTCTTCGGCTGTCTTTGACTAGGAGACAATGAGCATGAAGCTTATCTTCATTGGTTTCTGCTGCAAAAATGTTCTGATGCAGGATATTGCTGCAACTGAAAACCACTTTAAGTGAGGCTCCAAGCAGTAACATTGAAGAATGTTCTTGGGGGATTCCATATTTTCCTGATTTTCTTTTTCCTCTCCTTCGCATTTTCTATTTATTGCTATTTTGCTAGTCAGCAGCAGCTTCGCCATATTTCTTGGTGTTATAACATCCACAAGCCACATTCCCACACTTCAGCCCAATGTAGTAATTGCATCTAATTTACTAACTTGGATACTCCAACTGCTATTAGGCAGATACATAAGTACTGCAGAATCAGAATAGTTAGTTGCACCTACTTTTTCACCTACCTTGTCTCTATCACATTACAAGGCACAATCCAGGTCATATGCCCTTCTGTAATACACATAAGCTATGCACTTGAAAGGGGCCGAGACCGGCTGTACCCCAGCAGAAGTGGTATCGTGCGAGAGCACAGACTAAACGAGCATCCTGCAACACAATGTCATCTGAGCTCAGCCTGAAGCAGCAGAATACAAACAATTACGGACAAATACTCCCATATACTATCACTTATGTTGGACTGAACTCAGCCGCTTGTTTTCCCACTCTCCTGAAGCAGCAGAAGGGGAAGCTCTCCATGTCGTGGGCTAAAATCCCAGTTTTTCTCTTGCTGCTTTTGTTCAGTTTCTCCACACAGAAGGACCTCGATGTTTTTAAGAGGTGACTTATTTTTTATCATTAATATCGAACTTGATCTGTAGCAAATGAAGCCAAGTGAAAGAAACGTACGCTAATCTCTGATTTGCTCGGGAGCACGTTCAGCTCACCCCAAATGCAGCAGCGCCAGTTTCCTGGTGGTACCTTTTTCTGCAATCACTTTAAAATAATGAGGAGCAGAAATAAAACCTTTCCCATGAAGAGAAAATTTGGTGTAAACAGAGATGTAATTGTGTGAATGGTTTGTAGCAGAGCCCTTCATGGCCAATACCTGCTGGTTATGGCAATCTGAAACTTTGGAAAGGGAGCAAAACCAAACATTCTACAAAGCTCAAGGAACGTTATAAAGCTGATTCTCATCACTCCAAAGAAAGCTAAACCAAACTAAGGGGGGAAAAGCCAGGGCTGGCGTTTCCTGTGTTCCACTGCAGCTCTCCTCACTTAAGTTGCTTTGGGAGAAAGTGAAACTTAATTTAACACAGTTCTAAACAGTAACTGCTGAGATGATTAAATGAAGGCTCCAGAAAGCTGCTGTAGCCTGGAAGAGCTCAAGACTTCATCAGAGAAGCCGTGCCTCTCACACTGCACGCCTGATACCCAGCACCCAAAGGGCTCCCTTTCGGAGGGCTGGCTGTACTAGCTGCACACTTGAGGGCTTCAAATCGCATCACAATAAATCACAGAATCATCGAACAGTTTGGGTTTGAAGGGGCCTTAAAGATCACCTAGCTGAATATACTGGGAGGACAAAGACAATGGGGAAGGACAAGGGGCGGATGGCACTGTGCCTCTGGCTATCCCCATTCCTGATACAGCACTGGTCATAATCTCTGGGGTATTTTTTCATCCTCCAGCCTCAGTGCCCACAGGGTTCAAAGGAAGATGTTGATGAACAGTGAATAATGTGTCCGTGTCCATAGAGACAGCATTGGCCGTGCTAAGCACACACAGGTCCCTGGGGGCTGCTGGCCAGGCAGCAACCCCAACCCAGCCACAGATTGGTTTTCTGTAGGCAAGGTTCCTTGGACCATGTCATCGGTGACCCTTTGCTGCTTGTTACCCCAGCTATAAGCACATTGGATAACAAATGCTGCTTGAGACTTGACAAATAACTTGCCTCCCAGCTACTCCCTTATCCCACCTACTATGTGGTTCAGAATAGATGGTTTTGGCATGTTTTGAAGTACACGAAAAACTAACATGGATCATATTTGTATCGTCTAAGTTTAATACAACTTGATGTAAGGCTGAACTGGGTTAACACAAAACTAAAAATAGCTGCTCCTGTTACCAGGATTGTTCACTAATTTTGACACAAGCCAACATCTGTTTTTATTAGGAGCTCACAGGAGTAATTTATCTAAATGAAATTGTAGCACAGAATTAGCATTATGCACCTGGGCCTGCTGGTTTTGATGCTTTGAATTTTTACACAGCTTTCAAGGCCAAGACAAGACATCCCAAACGCATCCTGAACTGCCCTGCTATCACTTGCTGAATGTGTCAGACATCATCAGAGGAACAGAGCCTGCCTTTGGCATCCAGGCAGAGGAAGAAGGACCAGCAGCACCCTGGCTGTCTTTATCCCTGGGTATCTGGACTGCACCACATCAGGCATGCCTTGACTTGTGAAACCCACTAAAAAGATGGGGCATCTTCCTAAAGCCATTGTCCAACAGCTGCATTTTGATCTTTGGTTCAAAAACACCCAGTAACGAGAAAACAGACACAAAAACCCTGATGGACGTTTGCAGAGAAGGCATTTCTCCCGCACATGGGTTTTCAGAACCAGGTAAGTCCCCATGGATATGCGGCTGTTGGTTAATGACAGCAGCGATTGCACCAGGCTTGTCCTGTGAGGTGGGGATCCGAGATTCCGGCTGAATGGCTCCGTGCCCCTGGGGCAGATACTGGGTGATGCTAACTCCAGCTGTGCAGGACAGGAGAACCCCATGCTCAGTTCTGCTGCAGGTTCCTGCATATCTGCTCCTAAATGAGAGCCCTCTGAGGAATGCTGGTGGGGGAAAGGGGATTACCCCCCCACCCCCATCATATTATGGAGGGGAGGCTTGGAGGGTTTGCGCACAGGTGAACACTGGAAAATGAACAGAAACATTCCATACCTCGGCATTCCAGTTCCCAAGCATCCCTAGCAGTGACACTGGCAAAATACGTAGTCTACATCCTTCTATTTCCAGGGTCCAGCTCTTCCCATTTCTTGCTCTAGCTGGAAGCAGTGAAGTCACTCACTGCTTTCTGCTTCACACTCAAGTGATTGCTTGATCAGAAACAGATGTGCAGCTGCTGGATAGAACAAAACAAAATAGAGGTTGCAGGGGAAAACATGTTTATTCAGCCATAAATATCCCCAGCAGCACCCTGGGGAAAGCAACAACAACCGAAAATCACTTTGTTTCTCTGGGAAAAAGAGAAGGCAACTGAAGCAGCGCAGCACTGTGGGACCGAGGGGCTGCCCCCCTGTTTTCTTTGCACAAGTTCTGCCTTCCCAATTGCATCGCGCTTGTTCGGGTTTCCCGCGCTATCAATCACGGCTGCAGTCTGTCCTTTTGAGATAGCAGCTCCGGGTCACCCGGCTGCGCCGGATCCACCAGCCTGGCAGCGATGCCTCCTCTTGCGAGGAGCAAACTGCTCGCCCTGGGTCTGTGGTCCTGCGGCTCTGACCCACCGCAGTGCTGTGGAGGTGCTGCCCCTCGGGGGGCTGCCGAGAGCTGAGGCTGCCGTGCGCGCACTCACCTGCCCTGCCGAGAGGAGCAGCTCTGAGCCCGGTGAGCACCCACTCCGTTTGTCCCTTGGCAGTACAGCCACCACCCACAGAGCTGTTCTTGACTGGGGAAAAACCCAGACCCTTCTAGCTCTGATGTGCCACTCGGAGCCAGCGCTAACACAGCAGTGGAGACAGGCTAGGGCTACACAGCACCAGAGCTGCTGCTCTCAGAGGTCCCAGAGCTGGGGGCACCAGTTTGTAATGCAGAGGTGATCACAAAGCCCAAGCTCATGTCTGGGGCTGAAGCTTAACACAAACCGGAGCACACAGAAAAGGTACTGCTATCTGGGAGCACTTAAATATAAATTATGTCTCCTTTTAGTCAAGAACAGAAGCATTGCTCACGTTTTACATACGTGCTGAGTTCCCAGGGGAGGAAGAGCTTTACGCTCACCTTTAACTGAAGCATGACCTGATGTGTGTGCTTTCCAGAGAAAGGCTAGAACTGGGGCAGGTTTAGGAGCTCTGCCTAACCAAAGCCTGGAACAGTTTATTCCCTCAGCCCTAGAGGAACCAGCCCTCATCCCAGCTCATTCCCTGCGCTCCTCAGAGCTGACTGGAAGCTCCTGTGCAGGTGGCAGGACCCCCCCACCAGAACCAGGGTCCCTGGGCCCACAGCAGCCCCAAAACACCTGACCCAAGCCCCAGCCTGCAGGAGATGCACGTCCCGAACCTCTGGAGCTGAGGACTGGCATCTACAGCATCTCCTTAATCTGCTGAGGGAGCGGCTGCAGCTCCCTTCCAAAGGACAGGAAAAAGAACAAGCACTTTATCTGCAGCAGCTACAGACACTGGGGCTTTGCCTTGCCTCTGTCCCAGAGCAGTACAGGAACTCAACCGCCATTTGATTAAATTAATCCATCCGAAATACTCACCTTGCGACAGTTAGGTAAAACGACCTAATAAAACCTCCTCCAAACAAGGTAATTCACAGTTTCAAGTCTGAATCACGTTGGCCTGAGAATACAGCAACTACAGCAGGTACACGAGAGACACATGAAGGGATTTTAATTGCCTGAAACCTTCAGTACTGTCAAAACTGTGGGACAGGGAGGGAGAAGCCTTTATAGTTGTCTCACTGCTATAGATGAGTAGGGTGTTTGAGCTTGAAATGCTTCTACATTATAAGAGCTTAAAATAGTAATCAACTTCTCTTATTCAAATAGATATCTGTTTTTCACTCCCATGGCTTTCTGCATGTACCAAGTCAGTAACTAGGTCACGGAGAGAGGAGAGCTGTGGGAGGAAAATAACTTGTCTTATATGGGGATAATTCATGCAGCCAGTTCCTCTGCTGGGAGGCCATCCGGGGCTGGGGAGCACAAAGGTTCCTCTGGCTGCTGGGTGTGCTGGAGCACCGGCCTTGGCTGGTGTGCCCCATGGACAACTGCTCCCACCCAAACCCCCCCGTGCACCCCCAGCCCCTGCACATCACACTCCTTCTGCCCTTGGTGACCACAGGCTCAGACCAGGCAGGTAAGGGCTGCACCCACTGGGATGCAGTCACTGCCAGGGGAGCACCCACTGCCCGCTCCCAGTGGATGAGCCACCCATGTCAGGCTTCCCACGGCAGATGACGGGGAGGAGCTGTGGGGCAGGGATGCTCTATAGCTGAAATGTAAGTATTGCTCTGCTACCCAGTGGAGAACAGAGTAACTGAGCACTGAAGACAAGTTGCTTTCATACACTCAGAGTGGCTGGGGATGAAGGGACCTTAAAGCTCACCCAGTTCCAGCCCCCGGCCATGAGCACGGACACCTTCCACTAGAGCAGGTTACTCCCAGCTCAGCTCACCCAGCAGGGGGGGGGGAGCTCCCTCCATCCTCCAGAGAAACCTCCACTTCTCAGGGCTGAAACCAGAGGCTGCATTCCCCTAAGCCAGAATTCACATTACACCTTTAGAATGCAGCAAAATGAAGATGTTAATTATGAAGAGAGAAGCTGCCAGGATTATTAGAGGTGTGTTGAGCAAATTAGAAACTGTTATTCATGTGGAGAATAGTTTAGCATATGCTTGCAGTTCTTTTCATCTATTGAAACCCAAGACTCTAACATATTGAGCTGCTTCTTGTCCCCACGTTACCTACCTGTGGCAGGCAGATCATAACCAATCCCCACGCTTCCAATTTATTTCCATCTTCCAAAGGCACCTTTCTGGCACGGTAACGCACTGAAGCGCTGCCAACGGTGCCCTCCAGTGTATGGTGACAACTGGGCTGCAGCTCCGACAGAGAAAGTTCTGCAGATGGGTCCTTCAGATCGAGTTAGCATCTCCTTGCCACCAGCCGACTGTGCCAGATTGCAGCTTAATTAATAATAGGCTTCTCTGGAATATATTCATTAGAACAACAACAACAAAAGCTGCCTAACGCAATGTGGCAGGTCCTCAGCCACTCACACCGGCCTCACGCGGCAGCAGCCACATCCCTGCTGAAGCAACAGAGAATTTCCATTATGCAGACGGTGAGAGTGTTGGTTTGGAGCTGAAAGCACAACCGAGAGGTATTTGTCTCAGCAAACCTTGCAGAGCTGGTTAGGGGGCTCCTGCGTGTGCCTGTGTAAGAGAAAGCACGTGAGGGCTCCTCGACGGCTCTGACTCCCAAGCATTCTGAGCTCCTGCTGGTTTTCAGGTATTTGCATGCTCTCTCAAGCATTTAATTTGCAGTTCTTCTTTCCTGAAACAGGCACGTTGTAGCTGTCACAAACTTGTATGCACACAGAATCATACCAACTTGCATGTACAACCAAGCAACTGAGCATGCCCAAGCTGTGTATGAGCAAGAGGTTGTATAACAACAATAGCTTCACAGTAGTTATATTAATGCCCATTTATTTCTAGGTATGATGTTCTGAATAATTTGCAGTAAAACTGCAAAATAATGTGATTTTATTCTTTATGGTGCCCACAGTGGGTTAAGTATGATGACATGCAGATATGCTGAATTGTGAATGTACAGATCAGATGCAGACGCTGCTCTGATGTATTGGAGATGGAGGCACCATGAGAGGGTGATCAGGGACCCATTCAGGCAGCAGAAGCTCACGGGTCAGAGGAGCTGGGTCTCTCTGAGCCCCCCGAGGACCCGGCTGGTTCCTGCCTGCCAGAACACAACAGAAAATTACAGACCACAACCTCCAAAAAGCGCTCCTGAAGCGAAGCTTTTGAAGACCGGAGATCAGCTCCGAGGCACGGAACACCCGCAAGGTTGGCAGCGCATTGAGCGGCTCTTATGCGACGTTACCTCAACCATCCAGCTCCAAGCCGGTGTGTGTACGTTGAATACTAAAATGATGCCATCGTTGTACAGAGGCACAAAAATCTGCTTCCCCAAACCCAAGTGAAGCCTGAAGCCCATCAACCAGAAGTGTCAGAGCTGTGAGCAAAATGAGGGGAAAAACCCAAGATTATCTTGAGGCAATTGTAGGCTTTTCATGAAGGGAGTCACGCTAGGCTCAGCGGCATGTCGCATCACACAGACACGTACATAATACTGACAGACTAACGCTGGATCCATACAGGAATCAGAGCTGCTCATTCAGAAGCTTTTAGCACACAGCTGTGGATGAACATTTGGCACCTCACCTCTGGACCAGAGCACAGCTGGATGGCAGCAAGCTGCGGGACTGAGCGTGCAGACAGGGCTGACCTTCATGGCACTTCACAGCAAAGAACCGTGTTGGTGGCCAGCAGGAGCTTCCCATAACTACAGGTGACCACAGGATGAGCCCCACACGCAGACTGGGTTATCAGCAACTGAAGTACATGGCTCCTGATACAGAGGCAGCAAGAAGTCTTAATCCTTGCCTGGAGTTAGTCCTGGATGGTTAATACAGGGGAAATCGGGTATTTGCTGGTTTTCCCTAGCCTAGGTTTCTTAAATAAATACTAAGTCACAACCAACCACGCTGAAAGTGCAAATGTGTTCCTGCATCAGAACAGCCATCGCGGTGCACAGAGAAACCTCTGGAGCAGATGGACAGAGCGAATAATTACATCTGACAGCTGACAACAAGACTAAGGCGGCGCCAGTCCCATGAAATATCTTGTACTTTGAAAGAGGTTGAGCTTAAAAATCCACACACAGCTCAAGCCCTGACTGCTTGAACTGTGTTTGTTTTGCTGCTCCTCCATCTTCCTAATGCTCTGTCCTGCCGGTTTCTAATGAGAAACTGTCCAAAGCTGAGCTATGAATGCAGAGCACACAACCTTAGGGCTGTATGAAAACCAATGGTCTCTGATCAGGTGACTCTCTCACTTGGCAGCCCAAATATGAAAATAAAACATTTATTTTCCCATCTATAACTGCATATTCTTGCTTTCTACTACCTATTTGCCTGCATTAATTCAGCATTAATTCAGGTTCTCGGAGCAGGGCTCTGCCCTCCAGCCCTGGTGGTGGCTTTCCATCCATTCCAACAACACACATCAACATTTGATAAAAAGCCATAAAATATGCTCCAGTCTGGTTTTATCTTCTCCTTTTGAACATGCAAATAATTTGCCTCCATCTTACCCAGAAGCTCAACCAGCAATAGGAAAGAACAGGATCATTTACTGGCTGGTGCTGGCAGAGGGAAGGGGCAAAGGGGCAGGGCAAGAGGGAAGGTGCTGTGCAGCCTCCCTTCTCCTCAGCCTTTTATCACCACATCCCCCCAGTCTTTTCCATTTCCAAGTGAAGGGAAAACCTGAACACGAGCTCCCACTTGCCACCGTGCTGCTCTTCCCAGTCACCTGCTCTCAGCACCGGGGTTCCTCTCCCTTTCTCCATTCTCATTAAACAGCCTACCCTCCCAGTTCAAACCCCATAAGTGCAATAATCAATTAGTGAATCAAATTGATTTGGCACTGGAAAAGGGCTGTGACAAGGAATGGGGCTGGCTGCAGCCTGCGGTTTGCTCGCTGTTACAGGGCAGTGCTTTGGTGAGCAGAGCCTCAGGACTCCCTGTGAGCTCCCAGCCCAGCACCCTCCCGGCTGTGCTCCACAGCCTGTGTCCATGGGCAGCCCACAGCCACCAGCGACCACAGACTTGATCTGCACACAGAGAGGCACCCAAGAGTTAGCTCAGCTTGGATTCTTTGTCCTCTCTGAGGATCAGGGAGGGGATCAGAAGGAAGAACGTGGCAAAAGGCAGCAGCGCAGCAGCCAGGATACAAGGATACAACCCAGGCACTCCATGGATGCTTTCATTGACTTTAATGAAGCTCCTCCCAGACTCACCAGCTCAGAGAGATTAAAGTACAAGCAATCACATCAAGCAGCTCGGGTGGCACGAAGCTTTCCCGTCAGCCCTCCCAGTGAATGCACACTCCAACCCATCGCAGTTTGCTTTGCGGGAAGCCACGCTGACCTACTTTAAGCCCATTTATATGTACTCCACGGATGCGTTCACTCACTTTATAAACAGAATATTTTTGCCTTGGTTAGACAAATGTACCCTTTATAGAAATCCTTCTTGTCCTGCAAAAGGGATGTTCCATTGTGAAATACTGCACGAGGATTGCTTACAAGAAATCACCTTGCATTTCCATGTCATCTTAATCATTTGCTATTACTATACACACAAAAACACACCCCTAACCAGCCTTCAGCTCTGACTCACCAGAGCTGAGAGCGCTCTTCTGGAAATACTCAGTGCTTTCTTGCCCATCCTAAGTACTGGAGCTTTGAAATCACACCTGAATCTCAACTTCTTTTTCTCAGTGAGGGGTGCAGCCTCGTTAGCTGGAGGAGCCGACAACCCTTTTCTGCCTCCTGCTAAATGAATTCTTTTTGAAACACCCATGAAGAGTACACACGTGAATGCCCCAGATTTGAAAGCCTGATGCACACACTAAGTCATTTCCCTGGTGATGCTGCATCTCCTCATGGCTGTGGAGCAGGGTGTTAGCAGGCTGCTGGAAGGACACAGCCCCTCCCAGCAGGCGGAAGCCTGTGCATGGGGTGGGATGCACTAAACAGAGCCAGGGACCAAGTCATACCTGTCCTATTTAGGTGCCCAAGAGCCGCACTGGAACAGAAGCAAACACAAACCAGGAGCAGGGCCAGGGACTGCAGAGCTGCACAGGGGGGGTGGAACAAGCAACAGGAACCTTTCACAGCACCCACAGTTCTCTGCCCGTATTTTCAATGCACATTAGGAGCTTCCTTTATGCTTAAACTTGAAAACTTGCCTACAGCAGCTGGAGCTCTTTGACAGCAATTAGATAAGATGGGTTCACTAGCAAGTTAAATTCACCCACAGCCACCCCTCCTTCTCCTTCCCACCCATTTCATGTTAGCAGGTGAGCTCTGTTATGATATCTAAAAAGTTACAGCCTGCTGGTGTTTCACCTTCTGCCCTAAGTAAGTCAAAGCAAATCACGAATCTGTTACCAAATGCATCAAATACTGAGAGATTAAATGATTTTGAAGAACCCCAGAAGCAGGCTCTCTGTAAACAGCTCACACAGAGCAGAGGTGCAGTCCGTTCAGCTCCTAGAGGCCAAACTTGCAAACTCATTACTATGTGTAGATACCCGTTTTGGAGGCTTTTGTCAGAGGCAGGCTTGTGCCCTTCCAGAGCCACACGAGAGCTAAGCCAGGCGCAGAGGAGGACTCCTGCCATCCAGTCCTCAGTGGCTTTCATTTTTTGCTCCACTTCACAAGCAATAACTGTGGGATGATAAGGATTTGCAAAACAAACAGAAAGCTGCACGGCGCTTGTGTTTGGAAGCTCGGAGCATGAAAATCCATTTCAGGGCCTATCTCCCCCCTCACTGCGATAAAACCCTCCTGAGTGTGCTGCATAAACCAGAGAATCACAGAATCTCCTACCAGAAACATAAACAATCCCAAACCTTGTTATTTTCTTGGCACAGTCAGGGCTCGGAGCACAGGACCTGAGCCCCCGTCCGTCTGCAGTTTGCATGTGCAAAAGCTCTCCTCACAGCTGAAACGGGGCGAGAAAGGATGCTGCCTTCCACACAGCACAAAACCAAGCAGGTGCCATGGACCAGCCCTGATCCGGCGCCCCGGGGCAGCGCGGAGCGCCTGAGTTCCCACAGCCCGGTGTAGTTTCCCTCTGCTCCATCCAAGCCGAAACTGCAGCATCCGTCGGACACCCGGGAGCGCTGGAGCTGCCTCTGCTGCTCCCAGCCCCAGCACCCGCGCTAACGGGCTTGCTCACAGAGGGGTTCAGATGTGACTGATGGAGCCCTGGTCAGCAGAGCCCCTCCGTGTACAGCCGTGCTTTGCTGAGCGCTTGCTTTTCCATCCCAGAGCAGGGAACCCGCTCCCTGTTTTCCACAGGCGGGCAGGGGGCACAGCTGCTGCAGGGAAAGGGCCCCCTCCAGCAGGCGCTGCGGGTGCTGGGAGCAGCCTCCCCAGGAGCCCCGCAGGGCCGTGCGGGGCCGGGGCTGCACTTGAGGGGTGGAACGCATTTAAGGAGTGTTTAAAACCTCTGTGCCATCCGCGGGACTTTGTAACTCACGCACCCAGGGGAGCGATGCTGCTGCTGCCCGGAGGAGGGACCACATTCACCGGGACGCGCAGCTTGTCATCTGACGTTACAATGAGTTGCTTTATGTCAACGCTGAAAGCACAGATTTGATAGGAATAAAAAGTAGAGTGGACAAACATAATGGAGGGAAATCCATTAAGAGACAGTAAAGGCAAAAGATTTGTTTTGCTCTGCAGGTTTCAGGAGCTGAAACCAGTCTGAGACGGGTGAGTATCTGAGGGAAGGTCAGAGATCTGCCTTGTTCTCCTCTCTGCCTCTGCTGCTGGCCACTGCTGGAGATGGGTCCTGGCAGTAGCCAGAGCACATCCCAGGGTCAGTAGGATACAAGCAACTCGCATCTCCATGTACACACATCCTGTTTGGGAGGAGAGTAGAATAAAGCTGTTTGCCTCACAAAACTTCAAGACATTTTATTTTCAGAACAATAAAGCCCCGAAGGGGAAAGAAGCAATTTTTTTTAACATAAAATTTCCCCTTTCACTCAGAGTCTTCACAACCTGTTAAAAAGCCTGTTGCTGTCTCTGCCTTGCCAGTCTCCAGCTCTCCCTCTATAGGTTTAAACTAATTAATTTCCCAGAATAATAACCTCCCAGGGACATAGAGCTAGACAATCCTTAGCTCCTCAGGAAGTTAACTTCCTGTAGGGTTGGGTAGCAATTACAACTCATCTGTCATGTGTCTTACGAGGAGACGACAGGGGTCAACACCGATTGTTTTTTCAGGAGCACTGTGAGAGAAAGCAGGAGAGTGGGGGTGTCCCTGTCAACAAGAACTTTACAGGGAGAGAGCGTCCAGTGATGCACAAGAACATACACAGCTCTTCCACCGGAGCTTGCACAAGGCAAACCCTCCCTGTGGAGCAGCAGCGGGCTGGCTCCTATCTCAAGGTTTGCTTTCCACAGAGCAGGGTGGAACCGTTTAAATAACCTCCCAATTAGGCAGCAATTAGCCTATTCTGGGCATCCGCACAATGACAAGAACAGCTGAGGCTAAACTGTTTCCACCTGAACGACAGATATTGACCGCACTTCCTGAAGAGAGGGCTCGAAATATTGATCCAGATACCTGGAGAACTGAGCATGTACCCATGAAACTTTAAACTGTAGGACAGATGGAGCCTAGTTCTCCAAACAATGGTACTACTGCTCTTATAATATAGCATTAATTCAAATGGGGCTCCTGATGCTAGGTGGTGAATGCAGAACTGTATGAAACCACTCCTTAGCCCATCAATAGCAATAACCTGCGAGATGTTAGGCTGGTGATCAGCAGCTCCCTGCTGCCCCAGGCCTGGTTAACACCAGGTTTCCAGCTGAAAAACACATCTGGAAACCACTTGCTCAGGGAGGAGTGGGAGGCTCTGGGGATGCATGCCTGGGCCCATGGCGACGTTCAGGGGCATCAAGCGCAGCTGAAGTAAAGAATTCATTTACCGAGGTAATCTATTTTCCTCTCTGATGTCCACCTACCGCAAAATTTACACCTGTGGGATTGATTGGAGCCTTTCATGGTCTATTTTTGACCTATACATTGCATATATTACAGTGCAATAAATCTGACATTTCAAATGCCAACAAATGGCTACAAAATTGGCCTCTGGTGAATAACAGCCCAGCAGTATTTACATGTAAGTATTTTGCCCCAGAATTTAATTTGCTAGACATAAAAGTTACGCTGAATGAAAGAGCACTGCATAATGCTCGTTAAGCACAGGGGAGAGACAGCGTTACTATAGGCACTGCAGCACGTGTCACTTCCCCAGCCATAAAGCAAATTCCCTGCGCAGCGGAGCTTTTCTGCCTCAGATGTAGACCACGCTTCACGACAAACGGCTCTGCTTGTTTTGCAAAGGCTGGAAGTGTGTAACTCATCAGTCACCACACTGCAGGTGTACGTGGTTATCTGAGTTACCCCCGTCTGAGTGCAAACCCGTGTCCTCCAAGGCCAAGGAGGAGGAAGAGGAGGGAGGTGCTGTGGCCGCAGAGGCTAGCAGTGCTTGTTGGACTTGAGATCCACGCTGACACCACAAACAGTTACAACACTGACAGCAAAAGGAAGATTTTAGTCCATACTAGTGGACCTTGATGTCTGCTGTGGCACTTAATTCCATCAAGGTGATCTCTGGCTGCTCCCGGTGAGGGTGAAAAGAGTGCATTGCTGCTGGCCACACGTTTGCTTTTAGAAGTCATCCTTTGTGGGGCAGACAAGCCCTGGGTTGTGGCTGACCTCTTAAAGAGTAGTGCGCTGTGAGCACTTCTACACACATAGCTCAGATTCAAGCAACTCCAAGCAGTTTCTGGCAGCTGTACTAGTCAAAATATAACTACTGTTAAATATAACCACTGTTAGGAAACAAGAGATCATCCCATCATCTAAATATTGGCTGAGCATGGCCGCGCACAGGAGCCAGGCAGGAACAGCACACTGCTAAGGAGGATGCAGCGAAAACTTGCATATAGCATCTTGTCCTGGTTTTGACAAAACAGTGACGTGAAACTAGATTTGATTAACAGCGTCCAAAACGTAAGGGTTAAACAGCTCATTTGTACACCATATGGGTACCTAAGGCTGTGACCAGCGCCTGTCCTCCTGCCCCGCTGGTAATGTGCTGACTTGTACAGGGTGCGCAGGGACTAAAGGATTTATTGAACTCCAGCCCATCCTTTCCAGACTGATACCTGGCTCTATGTGATAATAAAGCAGCATTTTTTGCATGCCTGGGCTGCCCAGAATTATTACCGCTGGATGACAGCAAGCACTGAGTGAATGTGAAGCAGATGGCATTTGAGAAATTTCATATTGGTTCCATCTTGATTTACCCCAGATAAAGTTCTTACGTAACTTTGACATTTAGTGGTTTAATCTAGGGAGATATTTCCCATTTCTTACCTATACTCTACCTCTTTTCTTATTATTTCTTGAGATTTAATGTTAAATGTTGATCATGTCACTGTTGAAAGAGATTAACTCTTCCAGTCGCCAGGGAAAAGCAATCAACGGAGCATGATGTGAGCTGTCTGATCACCGTATTTCAGACCCAGCTCTTTGCTTTTCTGGCTGAATGCATGTTTGTTAGCACAGAGCCAAGGACGAGCCTGGAGCAGCTGGGGACTGGCAGGGAAAGCTCTTTCAGCAACACAAACCAAGCCATTAGCCACCTCCGAGACGCCTTGCACCCCGGGAAGCCTGGGATCTGGACACACTGCCCACCCTCCGCAGAGGGGTTCGGTGTTTACACTGGTCATGGGCGCTGCTTGCTCAGTTCTGACTTTCACAATTGCCCACATAAGGGAGTTCGAGCCTGGAGGCACTGCCAGGGCAAGGACTGCAGAGCCCAACAGCAGCTCTTTGTGCTTCCTCCAGTCCAGAAACCCTGCCCAACCCATCGGCTGACAGCACAGCTCATGGCATTTCACACGAAGTGGAAGCCTACAAGGCTGGATGCAGTGTGGTGCAGCCTCTGGATCAGAGTTTACTCAGGTACAGCCGCCTGCTTTACCTCATCAGCTTCCTACCACGGACTCCTGCGAGCTGTGGAATCTCTGCTTTGACTCCCCAGTCTCTAAAGAAATAATCACAGAATCCCAGATTGATTTGGATTGAAGGGACCTGAGAGCTCCTCCAGCTCCAACCCTTGCCACAGGCAGGGACCCCTTCCACTAGAGCAGCTTGCTCCAAGCCCCTGTGTCCAACCTGGTCTTGGGCACCCTGTGCCAGCACCTCAGCACCCTCCCAGGAAGAGCTTCTGCCTAAGAGCTCATCTCAGTCTCCCCTCGGGCAGGTTAAAGCCATTCCCCTTGGCCTGTCCCTATATGCCCTTATGAAAAGTCCCTCTCCAGGTTTCTGGAGGCCCACGAGAAATCAAAGCTACAGACATCAATCACATTACAGAAGATATTAAGCCTTGAGTTGTTTGCTAGCACAGTATCCTGCATGTTGGCAGATTTCTGGCAATACCTGCCTGGTGGAGAGGGGACTTGGTCACAGTCAAGGCTTCTGAGCAAATCATGCCAAACCATTTACTTGTTTTTTCAACTAATACCATCTGTTTAACAGACCACATGTACTTACTCTGGCTCTTCCTCTCTGCTCTCCTTCACACAGCTGCAGTCCAGGAGTCTGGAACCCAGGAGCCCTCCAAAGGGCACCAGCTTACAGCGATGAGTGGGAAAGAAACACAGCAGGAAATATCCCATTTATTTGAGCCTTTAGGGGTGGGTTATTTACTGTATTAAATCAAACAGTTTTCCAGGTTCCAGCCCCTCCAGCCCCTCCTGACCCATGGAAGTGCACAGTCCCACCTTTTCTCTTCCCAAATCTGGCACACAGGACAAATGCGTGGCTGCCCTGGTTTACCCTGCAGAAGGAGCACAGCTGGGCTTTTCAAATCACTCAGCATCAGTCTATTTCTCAAAGTAATGACTGGCATCCTGCTGAACCAACAGAACATTAACTAAAATCAACGTGGGTCTGCAAATCCTGCCCATGTAACTTTTCTGTAGTGACAAGGATTATTGGCAGCCAAATCTTTTCTCACAGCCAAAACATCTTCAAAACAGAACATTGTAAAACTACTTAAGTGTAGTTATCTTCGTTCACACCAGGACACAGCTGATTATCCCAGGATATTAAAGCTTCAAACTAAATCAATTACTTCAGGATATTAATTCCATTCTAATTCCTAGACTAGCAAATTATCATCCCTTACAGCATCCAGAAATTATCAGTGTGAAATATGAAAGATATTATAGATTTAATATGTATATGTGTATTCAAACTGCTGTTACCTCATCTGCTGGTTACTCTTTCTCCAGATGCAGAAGCCTCTCACACAACCACCCACTGGTTACACACAGCCCCAGCTCTGCTGCTTCTTGCCTCTGCGGGGCCCACAAAGCACAAGGGAAGTGGTACAATGGGTATTTTAATCCCTATCCAACCATCTTCTTATTTCTAATGTATTATCCCATGAATGTGCCCAGTACATTACAAGAGATTACTGAGGCAATTAGGTCCTATGCAAATTACTCAGTGAACCACTTATTCAACCAACTTTAACCCCTTTCCCTTTTCTAATTACCCACTAATAGACTTTGACTGCTATGGGTGCATGTGGCTAATGGTTTTTAGAGAACATCTCCTGAGATCTCCTCAGGTGAGCTGTTCACAGCCAATGCATCCTAGCTGTGAACTATCTGTGGCATGTGGCCCCTCAGAATATCACCTTGGAGTATTTTTATTGTGGGACTGGAGGAGCGGAGCTTTTACAAGTAAAAGGAGTAAAATAGCAGTGATGCAAAGGTGTGAGAGCTGTGCTTCAGAGCGTTCAAAAGGAAAAGTAATTCACATGGGAAAAAACACCCAGAAAAGCTCATAAAACAAATTTATGTTTTCAATTTCATCAAATACCTGCGAGTACATTTTAAACAACATTCATCCATCTCTACCGCTAAATGCTTCGCCCTCAAATCCTACATTACATAGAATTAAAGTACATTTTCTCACAACCAATTTCCTGCCCATTTGCAGCATCAATCCCATGGCCATAGGGGCAGCCGTGGCACGCACCGTCTCGCACAAAGCTGCACGCATGGCTTGGCAGCAAGTGTAACATTGGCCAGCGAGCCCTGGGCTCCTAAACGCCAAGGCTCTGTCCAAACACTTCTGTGACGGGTTGTTACAACCTTCCCAAGGGGGGCTTAGCTGCTGCACTAACGATTTGCCACTAGAATGTGCTTTACAGGCAGATGAAAACTAACTAGGAGGGAAAAACAGACTGATACTGAGGCAACAGAATGCTCTTGTTACCCCAAGTAATAGAGTTGGTGAATTAAACACATTCTGTCCTGCCACGGATTGTGCTTCACCAGGTACTGCCAATATGCTCCTGGGGCTGAGCTCTGGAGGGGCACGGGGCAGCGTGTTTGCTCCAGGTGACTGGATAGTAAATGATTTGTCATTCCAGACTTGGTACAGGAGCAACTGCTGCTGGGCAAAGCTGGGCTGGCAGCTCCTGTCCCCCTCCTCAGCCCATGACCCCCCTGCATCCCTCCCCTTCCCATTCTCCGAGGGGGTCTCTGGGAGCAGGACACCTCTGGGGCATCACTGCAGAAGTCCGAGTGCACACTGACACAAGCACACTTTAGTGCTTATACTTAAGTATTTCACTTGTTTCATTGTAAGAAACAGCGTGGTTCTCACCAGAATGAGTTTAGGCTAAAAAGAAGGAAAAAAAACCAAAACCCTGGTGTCTGTTGAAAAGATCTTATCTCCCCTTGCGACCCCCCAGCAGCCATGCTTTGGGGCAGAAAACTGGAATACTGGTCCCCATGAAACTAGTCACAGGCAATTAATTACTGGTTAATGGGCTGAATTAGTTGCCATGAAAAATTACCCCTCTCTGACTTTATCATACACCTTTGTCCACACAAGCATGCTTAGAGGAGATAGAGATCCATTAATTAATACTTGTTATTGTTGCCTCCGGTGGAGCTAATCTTGCCTGAGCTCAGGCAGTCGGTTTCCCAATGCAATTATTCCCCATGGAATTCATCACACTGGGTCAGCCCCTGCTTCCTTGGGAATCTTATCATCTCCTTCGCACAGCACTGAGTAACTTCTCCGGAATGGGGACAACCGTGCCAACAGCCCGAGGACACCCCCATCCACCACCAAAGTCACCTGCAATGCCCTGGTGCTTGGGTGAGCAACACACACTAAATACGAGGTGACCATAACTGCTGCTGGGAGGGGAGTGAATCCTGAAGCTTGGCAATGAAAAGCATCTTTAAAAGTTCATGGATATTTTCAGGGGAAACATATGAATATTAATACTAAGCGCTGAGATAAACAGCTCTGCTATGTTTAAAAGGATGCTCTATTTATTCTAGGGTTTTTTTAATTATATAACCAGTGAAGTGTTAATGATTCCAAGCATTACTTCAGATCACTGGGAGTTCCAAAGCAACTTCTTCCAGTCTATGGCATAAATTCCTATGTCGCTCAGTTTGACCAATTTGTCAAGACCATTTCCATTAGTAAACATGAATATTTAATGAAAGGGAAAACTGGCATGAGCAACTTCACTTAAGCGACTAATGACTTACTGGAAACAAGTAAGATACATTAATATGCTGCTTCAAGTATTTGCAGAGCACAACATTCCAAATATTTCAGTAAAACCTTATTTTCCTCTGTCTTTATTTCTCCAGGTATCTGCCATCGTATATAGATGTCAGCAAATCGGCTCAAAAATAAATACATTTAATCACTACTGTTTGTTTACCATGGCTTTCACAAAAAGACCTCAAAGCATCTTCACCTCTTTCATTGCTAAATTAGCTAATTTGTTTCTTTGGTTGCTTAAAGATAAATACAAAGGCCTTGTGACTATAAAGCACTTGGTAATGTACATGGAAAGGGAGAAAACTACTGGAAGGCACTGAAAATCCAACTGAAGAGCCAGGAGTTATTGCAGAAGATCTTAAACCACAACAGGCATCTGAAAACAGCCAGTGAATACCAGGTTCTCTGTTCTCCAGCTATGCTATGGTGCGGTATTCCCCTATGAAACCAACATCAAAATCAGCTCTACTAAATACACCCCAGGGCATCTGGAGAAAAGTACCAGCAGAAACAGAAATGCAGGCGCTGAGGCAAGACAAACGATGAAGCCCTTTATCCTGGGAACCAGGAGAGGAGCAGGGAATCGTGTGCAACTGTCTGCACGTGTTTCTGGTCGCTGTCAGCCATGAACTTAACCAAGACCACCCCAAAGATGAGTTCTCACACAGAGCGTAAGAGCTGGCACCAAACCCTGTGGCTCTGTGTGACCTGCTGACACTGCCTTCCTTCAGGAGCAGCTGTGGGTTTGGTTTCAGGGGTTTTTGGTCTCAGAGCAGAGCACATGCCCTGGGAGCACCAAGCCCACCCATATGCTTGGCATCTGTAAAACATCATCACTCTGATGAACACAATTACGTCCATTCAAGAAGGAAGCTGGCATTTCTCCAGCAGCAGCTCTCTTCCCAACTGACCTCCCCTTGCCACGAATCCCTTTTGACAGGCGCTCACAATTACTATGGTGAAAAGCTGTTTCCTCCAGTCGCTATCCCCGTAAAATATACTGAGTCTTAATTACATGCTCAGTTTTTTCCAAAGGCTCTACCCATGCATGCAGGCAATAACTCAAGCTCAGAGGCAAGGGACCATGTAATAGAGCCAGAGCAGCAGAGTTGGGTGGACAACCACCCACCCCAGAGCCCCAGGGACACCGTGTCCAGTGGCAGACGCTATATAGGGGCATAAAGGCTCACAAAATCAAGGGATTCCCAGTCCCACGTGTACCCTCATTGGACTCTTCCCCAGTGTTATCAGCAGCAAAGTCAGAGGAACCAGGAGCCAGTGGAGCAGGACCCCTGCAGTCCCCACGACACACCAGAGCAGTTACCAAAATACGACATTGTCTCAACCCTCCCTTCAAAATACCGAAGAAATCCAACCCCAACCTCTCATTGCTCGTCACTTCAACAGTGATGAGCAGAAGGGTCAGGATGGGAATACCTGCGAGGTGCCTCCCCCAGCCCCACAGGAGGTCCTCCCCAGCAGCACCCCCCTGCGTCAGTTGGGAAGCAGAACGTTACTTCAGTGACTTTCACTGCCCCATCTGCTCAGCGTGCGTGCCCTGGGCTCCACAGGGGTAAAAGCCAAGCCACTTTCCCCAGGGACGTTTGGGAGCACCCAAGGACACCGGAACGCTGAAGGTGATCTGCGTGTATGGACAAGAAAGATCCAATCGATCATCTCGTTTGAGAAGGAAGAGAGCCCCGCTATCAGCCAGGGCTCACTGCAGATGAAACGTTTTGGTTTGCTTAAAGAAGCGCCTGACTGGCCCCCAAATCTGAATCGACAATCTCTGGTGAGCGTTTTCTATGCACTCATTCAAGAACATCAGACGCATGCCCAACCAGCCCAATTTTACATGGATTTGATATGGATTTGCTCCTAGAGGAGTTTGTCTGAAGTCTGCAACAAGACACCTTTGTGTTCTTTCACCTCATGCACCCCAAGCACCTTCCTTCCAGAGGGAGCAAAATGAACCCAAACCAAATAAGAAACCCCAAGGAGCATAAAAAAAAAAAAGCAGATGTCTTTGAAAAGCATGAAGTAAGTTTTCAAATGCTGCCGAGCCATTTGCAAACTTTGTGATAAAACTTAATTATGATTGTTATCAGGAAACAGAAAACACAGAAAACGTTTCAGTCTCTATAGGAACTGAAACACTGTCTTTGGAGCAAAGCATTGGCTGGGGCTGCCTCTGGTGCCAAACCAAAGAACAAGGACAGGACGACCTGTGAAATACAGAGCTATAAACTTTGATGGCCTTTCTGAAGAACTGCTGGGACATGGCAGAGCCGGTTTGGTGCTTTCCCAGCCTTCAGAGAGCGCTTGGAGGCAGCAGCCTCCCCACCGGTGGCTCTCGGGCAGGTTTTTAGTGAACGCTTTGAAAAGTAACTTGCTAAAAACCTTTCCACTTCCAAGCGCTCAGCCTTGAACGTCCTTTTCCTGCAGTTTCAGCACTATTAATTCTCTATCCAAGACAAGCCCCCCATTTGTTAAGGGAGCGGCATCTGCCTCATCCGGCTGGAGACTGCACCAAACCCAGGGGAAATGGGCACGCAGGTAACGTTCCTCCCTGACCTGCAGAAGATGAAAGAGAAAACCTCTTTTTCCCTATGTTATTTCCTAAGACCCATGCCCATAGAAGCTAGAGATCCATTGACTTCCCATAACATTTTCTTCCTTATCACTCCACACTCAGCATGGAGAGGGCTTATATCTACATACATTGCACTTAATGGGATCAACCTAAACCTTCCACCCTCCAGAAGGCACAGCCAGGAGCAGAAGGAAAGCCCATGCAGACATCCCCATGTTTACAGAGAAAACCATAACCCAAAGCTTCCGCTGGGCAGGCAGTGTCCCTCGGCCGGCAGAGCCCTCCACCCCACAGTGCCCCCAAGCCCCAGCCCTGCAGACCAATGGCCCACTTCTAACAGCAGCTTTTTGCTCTCACAGCATTTCAGCCAAGGGCTGCGAATATCAGTCAACCAAAATGAACTTTATCTTTGCTCCTCTGAGAATTCAGGAACAAGCCTGGTTTATCACTGCTAGAAATAAAGACACATTTCATGGCTCTCCCAGGACCACTTCACAGCCCATCCGAGGAGCTGGTGCAGAACCACCAGCCCTCACCCACTGCCCTCCAAACTTCTATAGTTAACACGTATGTGTTTGAGGCTTGGGTCAAAAGGGAAGGACAAGACTTCTCTGAACCATAAAAAAAGGTCTTGATTAATAAACCTGGCTGCAGGGTATCTTTAATATCAGTTCTCAGCCCCTTCACAGCAAGTGGTCATGAGAGAGATGGGAAAAAGGAAGCAGAAAAAAGAATCCCCAGAACTGCACTCAGCAGACCAAGGCTGCATCCCCACTCTGACCTCACAGCAGAGCATCTTCCTTGTCATATAGCACACAGCATTCAGAAACTCGGGTCATTGATTTCTCAATAGAAAGCTATTCTGGTAAAGAAAACAAAGGCGGCAGCATGATGTGGCCAGCACACTGCAGTTGTGAGTGGTGAGAAGCCAGCACAGGCAGGAAGGAAAGCAGGGCCCTGCTTAGCAGCCAGCTGAGGGGAAGATGGGCAGAGCAATCACAAAACCTCTCATGTAAGACATGGGAACTGCATTTATGGTTTCAGAGGACAGAGAGCAGGGACTAGAGCACGCGTGGCCACATAACCCACTGCTGAAATCAGCCTCTTCTGCAGATGAGTGATGGAGCTGCTACTGCCCATGATTTTTATTAAGATGCTTGTTCCCTTGGGAATCATGCAGGGAAAGATGTTTCAGGCTGGAGAACTGATAAATCATCCTGGGTTTCTGCAGGTCATGGACAGCCTCACTGCAGCGAATGAGCATGTCCTCAGCACAGGGTGGCACAGTCCCCTCCTGCCCTGGCTCCCCCAGCTACCACTTGGGCAGCTGCAGTATCAGAAATGTCTTTCCTGGACCTGCTGACCACAGATGCCCTGGAGATAGCCCAAGGAGCGGAAAGGCAGCTACTGTCATTCCCTAAGGAGCCCCGGATGGAGCTGCCTGCCTGTGCTTCCCCAGCGAGCTCTTTCCACCTCCCCGAGCCGATGGATTCAGTCAGGTTTCAGTGAGACAAGCTCAGATGCCCTGGTCTCAGGTAGACAGAAAGTGTGTGAGTCAATTCACCAAACTGCAGTGATCCATCAGGAAACACCATCCCTGACAATGAAGACCAAGTGGGCCTGGCTCTGCTTGCTAAAACTGGTGTTAAAGAGGCACCCTGTTGCAGATCCGGATTTATGAGCAATTGCTGGGTGCTGAGCACAGCAGTTACTGTGAAACCAAAGAAGCTGGAAGCAATCGGAAGGAAGTACGGATGCAGGGATGCAGCTGGAGGAGGACTGAGGCGTCTGGGGAGGAGAAGGAAGAAAGAACAAAGATCAGGAGGAAGCAGAAGAGATTAATGGTTTTAGAAATCTGTACCCAGCTCTGCCTGAAGCTGGGGGCTGTTCTGGGGTTTGTGGGGTTGAGTTACTCATCTAACCCTACCCTTGTGTGTTCCTCCAAGCCCATTCTCCCTAAACCCAACAGAAACAGCTTCGTCCTCACAACTTTCCACAGAGTTCCCTGCAGTTCTGAGGCACAGCCAGAATCCTGTCTGGAGCAGTGGCTCTGGGTCTAACTCTATCACCAGGGAATGGCAGCACTAAGCAGTAACTGCGCTTCTGGTCAGAGAGTTTATTGCTGCTTCTCTTCTGTTTCACTCGGAATTCCATCTTTGCAGTGCATTCTTTTTCTGGAGCAATCATTGCACAAGCAGGGCACTTGGACAACAGCTTTCTGGGGCCGGGACTTTATTTGGAAGGACATAAACCTCCCTGAGAACCAATAAAATACTCCAGTGCCCCTAAGACAGAGCCTGTGCATGGTGATCAGGGTCACTCCGTGTGGATTGTAAAAACACAGCAAGTTTCTCCAAATTCCCTCCCGCCCACCACTTTTTAACACAAAATAAGGCAAAACAGAAAAACAGCTTTGAGCACATAGGGGGATTTAACTTAGTACTGGAGGAGCTGAACCGCAGGGGGAAGGTGCTGGCACAGGCGTTATCCCAGTGAAGCAAGGCTAGAGCAGGAGCTGGAGGAGCAGGGGGAGATGTGAATGATGCGGAGCCTTGTGGGATGCAGAGGGAAGCAATAACCATGTCACCGGAAAAGCAGTGCTGGGAATTCCAGTGCCATTTCAAGACAGCAACGAGCAGATCCAAACCCACCAGGATGTGGAGGATCCATACTTGCACTGAAGGGCAGGCATGGAAAGACACTGGGATTCATTGCAGATATATACCCACACGAACACTTTGATTTAATGTGCACAAGTAAAGCTTTCCTTTCCATTAATTTGCACGATAAACATCATCACTAATTATATGCTGCGCTTACACTAATCACCTGCCTGAGGCCATCAGATTTTATGCAGGGCTCCTGCCAGATCTCATAAACCACATAGGGCTGGATCAGATGCTTGGATGAAAAGCCTCCTTATGATACACCCTGGTGCTAATATAATGTAATTGGTTGCAATTCTTCCTGCCAAATGGGCAGAACAGCAGCTAGGTCTCAGCTGAGCCTGCGTCTAACAATGCTCCCTCCTCATCCTCACTGCCTTCACAGTAAGGCTATGGGGTTTCCATCTTCACAGATGAGCATGGCCAGGGATCCAGCCTATCTACGAGCTCCTGCATAAGCTTCTCTATTCTACAGAATAGAGAAGGGAAAGCAAAGAAAGAGAAAGAAGCAACCACCAAACTTGACAAACTGCACAGACTTGGTGTCCCTGCTTTGTTTTGGTGCACTCGGAGAAAGCATCCAGCAGTCCCACGCAAGGAGCATCACCGCATCCCCAGCACAGCACTCGCACACGGGACACCAGGAGCTGACATGAAGACAGGCTCCTCAAGCCCAGGCACCCTCCTCCTCCTGCCTCCCTCCCCAGTTGTCCTGAAGCAATCCCTTATTCCGAGCTGAATAACTCTCGGCCGTGGTAGCAGCCCCACATGGTTCCGAATGCTCTGTGCAAATGTTTCTTTATTAATGAAATTAAGCAGCAGAGACACAGACTGTCAGGATAAATTGATACTCTAAGCTCTTCTTTAGCCCAGGCCTGATAAATCACGTGCAACACTAAGAACAAGATTTGTAAGGGTTTATTAAAAAGCTCAACTACTTTTCAATTCCCAGGCTCTGATCCAATGAGGTTGAAACTAGTATCCCATTAAAATTAATTGGAAGTGCTGAACCATTTCATGATGAATTCATTTCATACTTAAATATACATAAAAACAACCAGACTGGAATGACCTCCAGCCATACATATAAAAAATAAATCAAAATTACTCTGAAAACATATGGAATAAAATTGCTTTTATCATTGGCAATCACCTCTAGTGATGGCTCCAGCAACCTCACACCCCAAACATTTAACACTGAATAGCTTTGAAATGATGCAGACAGCACCAATTAAGTGTCAGTTTTACCGGTGTGGAGGAGCTTGGATTGCTGTGTAACAGCAGCCCGGTAAGAGCAGCCTCCTCTGGCTTCTGCTGTGGCCTCTTCTTAGGAAGAGCACAAAAAAGATCTTCATTTTTACCATTATGTTTTTTAAACATTTTTGCCATATTCAAACAGCTCCTCCCTGAGCACTTTTATTTTGGGGGAATAACTATTTATTTTATTCACTTCTCATGAAAATAAATCAAAGCAGAGAAGCAGAACACATTTGTTCGAGAGTTTCTAAAATGGACTTTAACAAATGGACTGTGAAACTTTGAGTCTGCCGCAGAACCAGAACTGAGAGAGGGGATTGGATTTGCAGTGCTTGCCACCTGTGAGCATCAGCCAAAGCCCTTATCTCTGTTCTCAGCACCAGCCACTTGTCCCCAGGCCACAGAAAACAGGCACCGACATCCAGGCAAGAAATTCACCTTCGTAGCTCATTACGAATCTTTGCCTGATCCGAAACGTTCAGCTCAGGACCCATCTCACAGGAACGCGAGTGCTCTTCCCTGGAGTCGGGAGAGCTCGCGTGTTTTAAACACCGTCAGAGGTGGAATTACAGGGATGCGTGTGGCGCTGATGCAGATCAGCATCAGAGACTGGGTCCTTTGCTCAAGCCCTGCCCTCGAGGGCTCTCCCCATCCATTGCTGTGCTCAGGAGCTGCCCTTGGGAGCGTGCAGGCTCATTAAGGGTGCAGCTCCCCAGGAGCGCTCATCAGGGCGGAGGAGGTGGGAGCTGGCGCTCGCCGGAGCCCGGCAGCAGCTCCGCGTTCCAAGCCAGCCCTGGAGGAGCTGCGGCGCTGACCTCCGGCCCGGCTGCCGCTCCGCTGCGGAGAGCCTCAGCCACTAACCGCGCACCGAGCCCCAGGCGGCCGGGAGGGGAATGCTGCTGAGGGGCAGGAGCAGGTCCTGCGGAGGGAGGAAAGGGCCCATAACCAGGGGGCAGGACACGCACCTCCGGCGCCGTTAAATGGGTAGAACTAAGGGTGGGAATGGGCCTTTTGCCGCCTCTGGGTTTGTCTGTGACAGCCGGTGCCGCCCTGGGAAGGCACCAGCGGCTTCCTTCAGCCTTGAGGAGTTCCCTGCAGCCATGTGGGGAGTCCCAGCCCTGGCCCATGAGGGCAAACCACAACACGGGCAAGCCCTAGAACCAGCATTGGGTGGGAGATGCCTGGGCACAGGGAGCTGCCCCCTGACCCACGAGGGAACTGTCCTAAATGGAAGAATCTTGGAACCAGCACCTCTGCTGCCAGCACTTCCTGTACCCAAACACCTCAAATACAGCCGGGAAAGCAAAAGACAGTGCTTGAAAACAGTTTAACAGCCTTACAGCAGAGGATGGATTTGACAGGACAGAGATCCTCAAAGTTACACAAACATCATTTTCTCTAGTGCAAAATCCAACAGGAAAAACAGCACCTCTTTAGAAAAGCTCCAAGGAACAGAACAAGATGCACCACAGGTAGAACTGAGTGCACTTTCTCCCCCAGACAGCGGGCAAGCTGGCATTAACACTCTGCAAAGGACGAGCCGATAGAGGAGAAGTGGCACAGGCAGCGTTAATGGTTTGTGCAGAACCCAGTTTCTGCCCCAAAGAGATGGCAAAGCAAACCCAGCCCACACTGGTGCAACGGCTCCACAGGGGTACCCAGGGGTAGTGGCTGGGAGTTACTTCTACAGGGAGCAAACACGTTCATGGCAGTGAGAGCCTGGACACCGGTGGCCACAATGCATTCTGCCTCCAGTGCAGCTGCGATATTTGGACTGACACCAAGAGCTGTGCTGCTGCAGAGGCTGGGAAGAGGGTAAATTCCACTTTTTTCCCCATTGAAAGCGATATTCCCCTCCTCCCGTTCTCAAAACCAAAGACTGAGTCAAGCAGCATTCCCTATGTTGGTTCCTATTTGATCAGAAAAGCTTAATAAACTTTTTTCTGGCATACAGTGAAATATTGAGAGTTAAATTCAGATAGGAGTTTGCAAGCAGTGTCTTTCTTAATTATAATCAAAATGCTTACATGGGAACATCCTGGCACCACACATAATCCTGACTGCAACCCACCGGGGTTCCTCTGCTACTGTGGAAATGCCACCACTACGCGGAGCCCATGGAAAAGGTGATGCCTGGCATTTAACCACCTGCCTCCCAAGACAAGTTTCCTGCCTCATTATAGTGCTCAGATTCAGCCGTATCCCGGTTGTAACCTGAAAGCAACTCATGAAGGAAGAAATCCCTGTCAGGAAAGTATCAGGAACACAGCAGATGCTCAAGTGCGGGCACAGCTAAAGAAACATCAAAGCCCAGAAAATTCCAACTCGAGACGTTTCTAATCAGTTTTCAGCGGGGAAAAGGTAACAATGCTTTAATCTATCGTTAAGCCCCAAATGTTTTTTGAAAGCGAGCACAAAAGAACCAGGAATACAGCGACGCTGGAGCCCCATTCTCATTTGAGAGTACTTCAGGGAACAATTTTCCCGCTGTCTGCTGCAGGTTTGGGGCTCTCTTTTGTTACTAGCCCAGGAACACTCCCTTCACTCATGTGAGGGTTCAGCACATCCCAGTATTTTCAGCTGTCGCCTGGGGCCGTCCCTCTGCTGCTTTCTGCTAAGCTGAATCCAAAATTCCTTTCGCACACCACAGAGACCCGTTCCGGAGCCACCCTACAGCACAAGGAGAACACACCAGCGCATCACACAGACATAAGTGACTTGTTACAAGGCCCACAGGACCCCTAAGACCAGGCTCCATTGGTGCAGCAGGGTTCAGGCCCCACGGCTGGAGCCCTGTTGCTGCTGCCATACATAGGATGATGTGTCCCCACTCGAGCAGTCACGTTTCCCTTTATCAATGCCCTATTGCCCTCATTTGTCCCCAAGCCTTTCCTGCTTGCCACGCTGCACCGTCTCCTCATCATGGAAGTTTCCGAAGCTCGGTGGAGGATGGGCAGGATGAATATTCTGATCTCACCTTTTTATACTTGCTGAATATTTAAGGGGGTTTAGCTCCTTTAAAATAAATCTTTTCCAATTGGGAGGACAGAGGGCTACTGTTGCCATAACAACCACTCCTCAGAAAATGTTCTTTTGGTAAATACAGCAGAATTAACTGCATGGCTTTAATGTTTAATCATATTCTGTTAGAGAGGTACGAAAAAAGGCAAACTTCAGTTCACCTTGCCTCTCCACCATCTGTCTCAGTGGCCAAAACACAGCTCCTTCTTTCAAACAGCCGAAAGACAGACACAGAAAAGCCTCTGTGAGCTCATTCATTATGCTGCTAAGTGAGCGGGCAGGCACCGCTGGAAACGGAGCAAGACCAGAAATTGCTGATGCATCTTCCATCACTGCACTTTCACAAGGTTAAAAAGAGTCACAGTGGATAAAATCTTGGGAGCACTGAGGCAATGGTCTGCGTAATTAAGGCAAAAAGGCATCCTGTGGTTTGTATTAGGTGCAGAGACACCAGGACTGAGTGCTCCTGGCAGAAACAGAAATCCAAGGTCAGAATTCCCCAACCCGGGTATGAGAGGAGCAAGGCAGCTCGAGGGGCCTTGCACCCCACACAACCCATCCAGCGGGCGTGAAACCATTGGTACCCTTCTCAACCCATCTGTAGCCTTCTCCTTGGATAAACAAAATCCTTTCGGCCTCCCAGGTTGCTCTGGCACAGGGAACCTCACTCGACATCCACAGGAACAGACCTGAGCCCTGTGCACTGCAGCACCCGCAGCGTTTGGAAGGCGGTGCCGCTGGAGCCCGGGCACTTTCCCAGCACGGGGTTTAGGAACGTTCCTTTTAGATCAGCCCAGGCCATAGCCAGGATGTTTCTGTGCCTTCGCACACCCGCTCCCATGGTGCTGCCTCCAAGAGATCCTTGCCAGCAGTGCCGGTAAGGCGAACACTGACCGAGGTTACCTGTGAGCGCTCACACGCACCAGAGCCCAGCGCAGGGATCTCCGCTTCTGCGCCCAGGACAGGGAGAGCTCCCGACCTGACAGTGGGCTCAAAGCTGCTCAGATCTCAAATCAGGTTCCCACGTACAAGTGAATTATGGAGTTGGAATTTGCAGGTTCAAGTTCTCACACAAAGCTCAGTAAACAGCTTCCACCAACTGCAGTTGAAAACACGCCTGTAAGTTGATGTCAACTGCTTCTTGCCATGCTTTAAACCATCCAGCACATTAGACATCCAGCACAATGGGCGTACATTTCTGCCCATTTTTAATGGGAACAGCTTAATAATACAGCAGAAACTGTAACAGATGAAACAAGGGGAATACATTTACCGTGGGTAAATACATTCCTAACAGAGTTCACTGCAATGCTATAGACAAGAAAAAGTCTTTGGCTTTAGCCTCAAAGAAGATAAAAAAGCATCTCTCTCCTTCCCAGGTAGAAAGGGTACTGCAGAATGACCTGAGAGGAAAGAACATTACAGCTCATCTGGTTTTTAACCTCTCAGAACAATAAATTTGAAGATACAACCTCAACTGAAAAGCTTCTTTGAGGCTCTCAACAAAGAAAAGATTTCATAAAGGACACTTCCTCCTCAAGATGGCTCAGCACCACTTACACAACTTAAGACACAATTCAGGTTGTGTCAGATCATCACTGAACATTACCCAGCTCCGCTCCATGAGTGGAGCCAGGTATGGAAACCTCTGCAGACACCCGATTGCTGCATCAGCACACGGAAAAGGGAGGACAGAAAGGGAAATCAAGTGGCACTGACAGGAATGCAGTAAAGCAACGAGGCTCTGTGATGGTAAAAGCTATAGAAATATTGTTATAGCAAACAGTTAAAGCAAAGCTCCCTCATTGCCCTTTCCCATTCCAGACCACAACAGTGTGGCAAAACCTCCTAAAGGCCAAACCACCATCCAAGTTCAACCAACAGAAACCTGTGCTGGTGGCAGCCCAGGAGTGAAAAAGGGGCAGAAATACATCTGCCATTGGCTGCCTGAGGCCCTCCCACCATGTCCTGGGTCATGGCACATGGAGAGCGTCTGTTCTGGAACCAGGTGAAAACAAACAGCTCTTCTGTCTCTGCAGCATCTTTTTGCCGCAGCTTCTCCTTCCAAGCATTTAAGTGCACTTCCCACATCAAAGCCAAGAGGCTGATGTGGCTGCATTTGACACCGGAAGGGCTTTTTTCTTTTACCAGGCTATGCCAGAGGGTTCAAAGGATCATGGAATACCAGCACAGGAAATAACAGCAGAAACAGTCCAATGGCTTTTAGATGCCCCAAAACTACCTGTAGAATTCAGCCCATGCTTTGAGGAAGACCATGCCCAATGTGCTGCTGAAAAGGTTAGACAGGGACACAGAGGTTGGAAGGAAAGGAACCAGAGCCTGGCTTCTGGCTGGGAAGAGGGAAACTATGAAGCAGTATCTATCAGAACCATTAAGGAGTTACAAGAAGAAGCAGTTTTTGGCAGGTGTCAGTGTAAAAAACTCCCTGCACCACCCAAGTGGCACCCGGGCTGCTCACAGGTGATGAAAGGGGATACAGAAGGAAAGGGTTACTGCTAGGAATGGGAGCCTGAACTCTGCAAAAGAGGCAAAACAATCTCTTGGGAAGTGCTGCCATCCCTTGAGGAACAGAATTCCTCCCACTTTTCATAATGCAATGCAAATTAAAGACAACTAAATGTGTGTAAAGAGCTTGGATTATCAAGGGGTCAGGAAGTGGGGAATTGCAAATCAGAGACGTTGCAAATCAGTCGAAACAAACTTGGCTCAAACCAGCTAGGAGAAATTCAATCCCGGTTTGCTAATGCCATTATTAAGTAGTTTGGCAACACGATGTTACCGGGATCAAAAAGGCACTGTGTAAGTGGTGATTTTACACTGACAGTGCATCACAGCAGCGGGGCCGGGGGAGGCTTCCCAGCAGGTTCAGCCCTCGCTGTGCTGTAAGGCAGCCCCTGGCAACTGCTCCATCCAAAGAAAGTGGTACAACTTCCATACAAATGCAAATGCAGCTAGTAAGAAACCAAAAGCCCATCCACCAACCTGATGGCTTCATCCGGCTGACAGGTTGTGTATCTGTTCCCTACTGATACAGCTTTGCATATGGAAGTCTTACATTTTACTGGTGTTCCATCATGTACATCCCATTACAGGCTGCCTTTTGTGCCTGCTGAATTCCACATCTACCTGAAAGGAGAGGGCTCTGGATTGTCTAATTCTATTTTGAGAAAGGATCCAGGTGTAGAGCTTTGCATCTCCATTTTGTACTTTCGGTCACACACGAATTGTTTCCTGGGAATGCCATCGCTTTCAGCAATAACCATGGACAAAGTGACACCAAGGTAATAATCTGGGATAGCAAATGTCTTTCGAGTGCCCCAGTGATTGGGACATATTTTGAGCTGCACAGGATGCATTATCCCAGCATACCCAGAAGGGTGAATGATATCATTTCACTATCAAACACTGTCAGCAAGGAAAGGAAGGTTTTTGGTCTCCATGAAAACTACCTTGTACTCCCAGCATCTCTAAACTCCAGTAAAAGTAAAGCCCTTCTGCACCCTGCGTGGGAACCTGTGTATTTTTTCTTTCTCTTCAAAATCTTTCCTGCTTGTGCAGCACGATGAGGACGCACAGAAGGATTTTTCACATGTGGGCAGAGAGGGTCAGTTATCCCCTGGGGATGGGCCCATGCCTTGGACACACTTCTAACAAGGTCATCACGCCGGGAACCAGCCCCGCCTGCCGCCAGTGATGAAACAGAACCCACTTCCAATGCAACAAGGAAAACGGTACTGGTGACAAAGGCACAGTCTGAGCTGCTGCCTGCCCAGCCACAGGATGGTGGGATCCTGCCCATGGGAGAGCCCCACTCCCTGTGGAGCAACACTGGGGACCAACCTGAGCAGCTCCACTCACCAGCTGGTGCCTTCACCCTGGGCTCTCTGCAACTGCACATCTCCAGTTTAAAAGATGAGCAAGAACTGGGCTGTCAGATCTGCCTAAAGGGCTTTTTCCCTGTGACTCACTCATTCCAGTTCCTGATAAGATCACTGAATGCTAGGATATGTCGCATCTGAAGGATTCAAAACAATATTGGAGATTGATCAAAACTGGGGGGAGGGAAATCATGAGTATGGGCAGGAATCCTGCAATTTCAGCATGCTGCTATTTAACTAAAACCATTCAGAGGCAAACTTAGAAGCCAGAACGTTATCCTGGCACAGCAACTCCACGTTCCCATTCTCTACCAAGTACATAGAAAGCGAAAACGCACATCATGGGGGAAAGTTTTCCAGCACAAACCACCCGCTGGTGCTTTAGACAGCCCATTAACGTTGAGCCTTGCTGAACAGCATCAGCAGCTCAGGCATAATGTTACTATCTACATGAAAAACCAGGCTGGCAGTTGCATGTTGTACACTCAAAACTGCTGGCCCATAGTAAGAGTTTGAGAATCTGGTTAAACATCCATATAGATTTAATGGCACGTTGTAAAGTTACTTGCAATGTTTTCTGTTAAACAAGTACGTGCTTTCAAAATCCTTATTTGAAATGTTCCAAGAGTTTGTATATATAACTTCAAGAGATTTGTCATAAAATTCATTGCAAATGACTTAATTTTCTGTACACTGTAGTCCTTAAAGGATGCAACATCTTTGGTTTAGAAAATCATTAAATGCTTTTATGCACAATTACAGGCTAACCAGCACAGTGACCAGCTGCCTATGAATAACTTCACAACACACAAACAGGAAAATGCTTAAACTCAAAATGACTATTACATTATTATGACACAGAAATAATGCAGATTATATTGTGCTGCATTAAGCAGTTACAATCATACTAATAGCAACAGTTTTGTTCACAGGAGTCATGGAATACTTGACACAGAACTGAATGATTCAGTGAGAGGAGAAACTGTGCATTATGGATGTGGGAAACTGCATGCTCCACCTCCTCTTTTCTTTATTTGTTCTCCTTTATGGGAGGATTTTGTAGACTGCTGTTGCTTGACTGACAAGTCTACATGCACAGTTACAGTTAAACCCTTGGGGAAGTCTAAAACCCTACAATAATGACCAGTATGTACACATTCTAATGCAGCTGATGGGTTTTGCTGTAAGGAAGGCTCAGGGCTAAAATGAGTAGTATATCACTTAAAAATCCTCTTTTGCTTTACAAGCACATGCTTAAAAATGGGTTTAGCGAGCTCCCATAACCCTCCCACTGCTGCCAATGGACACAGTCACTGGGTTGTCCTCAGAGGCAAACAGGTGAAGACTGCACGTTAAAGATACCAATATAGGGTATTTATGTATGTGTCTTCATTTGTCCTCTGAGCTAATTTGGCTTGCTAAGTCACAAATGTACCAGTACGTGAAAGCTGTTTGATAACATTTGTTCCAAATATGTTCAGGATACAATTTCCGCATCTCCTTTTTCAAAGGATTGAAGAAAACACGAAGCAGCGAGGTCAGAAGACTTCACACATCTTAAATTGCACTGGGGAAATACGGTCACTCTTTTGGAAAGCTGAAGGATGCCATTCATGGAGACTTCAAAATGCACAATTAGGATCAAGCATGAAAGAAGCTACTTTGATATTGCTATCTCTTAATCAAGAGATTCAATCTGATACCAATACAAGCTCCAAGACACACTAGGAAGATAACATTACCAACTACAGTGCCTCATATAATCAAAAGAGCTTGATGTCCATCTTTCTTAGAGGCCATAAGAATTGGATTCCTTCACAATTAATTGCACTGGGCTGTGCTCATATTTACAGCCCATTTGGGAGGAAAAATATTAAAAAGAGGGAAGGTGCCTTTGACCTTCATCTCAGAAGGATGGAGGTGGCACAGCTGCTTCCTGTTCCATCCTAATTTCCATGGCATTGCACTGCTCATTTGGGAAACATGAAAAATATGGTTGAGTCAATTCCTCTGAATTATTCTGGAGGAGTCAGGCTCTTGGTAAGATGGGAGGTGATTGAAATTCTATGGCTCCACTTTTTAAGTTATTGAAAACAGAACCGTCAGCTGCACAGCCCTGAAAACAGTGCGGTGCCTGTGCAGAATGTGTTAGAGCCCATTATTGGGCTGCATTATTTACTGTGCATTTTTAACTCTTCGCACTCACACAGGAGGGGGTTCCACAGTCAGAGCTCACAGGAGCTCACAGGAGCACACACACGAAGCCATCCCACCCTCAACACTCTTCACCTGGCGCTCCTCAAAACCAGACAACAGAGGGGAAGAGAGGGAAGTCGGGAGCATTCAGCCCCTGCAGACGCTCTCATGAACACCAGGCTGCCACAGCAGCCCCTCATAGAAAGAGGGCAGCACCCTTTCAGCTTATTACACATCCCTCACAGCTCCTGGGGGGGGAAAGCCGGCAGGAGTGGGGGTTCAGTGCTCTGTGTTTGGGAAAGTTTCAAAGCACCAAAGTCCTAGAGGGCAGTAACAAGGCAGAAGACAGAGGTCCAGGCTGTCCCCAGAGGGCTGGGATGGCTGCAGCATGCAGAGCAGGCACTGGGTGATGTTACTGCACCCCAACATCACCTTGTCCTTGCCCAAGGACACTCAGGTCCTGGCCTCACCCTCCCGCTCCAGCTCACCATCACTGCACCAGGTGATGTGCCTCAGCTTGTAGAGATGTTCAGGCTTAACACAGCAGGGGTCAAACCTTTTGGCCATACAACACACCAGGAAAAGCCTCCTCCAGCACCAGCGACACGGAGCTCAGGCTCACGTGTGCACACGTGTTTAACCAGCAACGCAGGGAGACCACCAGCACCCAGGAGGTTTCCTGCACCTCCGGTGCAGTGCTCCATCCTCATGAGTATTCATTCACTTTCAGGCTCCAGAATAAACACCCTGGTTATTTCCAGAGCTCTGAGTCATCTGGGGCTGGCTCATTTGTTACACATGATGGTTGCAAGATGCTGACAGGTGTCATCATTCATTGCTAGTCACTGCCCCTCTTATTACCCTCCAAGCTCCATTCCCTGCCCACTCCAAACCATATATCATTAACAACAAAGAGCCAACACTTTAAAACCTTAAAGCATTTGGTTTGCCTATGAACTTGTTCTGTTCTTACAGCCAGGATGTCAAACCTCCACATGTAGTTCTGCATGTAGCTGGGAATGCCCCATTGTTTGTTAACCTCATTTAAGTGTACTTTCAGCATGAGCTTTGCCTTGTTCCTGAGGAGTAATCAGAGTTAAGCAGCTACAGTTGAAAGTATGCAAGTGAAAGTAGTTTAAATTACAGCTTCAGCATGGATTTGTGTTCTCCCAACTGATTTCAGTCAGCAAATCAGCAGTCATGATGTGGTAAAAACCAACCCCAAACCAACCTTTTATACCACAAAGTCCAAAAGAGACCATGTGAAGGCACCAACCTAGGCTCTGGGGAAGCTGTGGTCAAGTTTTAGCTCTCACAGTCTTTCATAAGGCTGAGCAAGTCACTTTGCCTCTCCCTGCCTCAGTTTTCCATCCATAAGATGGATATAACAAATGCACCCTTCTCAGACACATTCTTGGATATCCTGTGGGAGGCTCCAGGAAGGCCAAAGCCACAAGCTACAGAAACAGCAAATTAAACACAGAAAGCTAGAGCTTTCATTTGTTCTGTTATGTAGATTAAAAGTGGTTTTACAAGTTTTCATCCAAGACATGCAAAGCCAATCAGCAGCAAGTTAACTACTGTATTGAATTTAATCTCATTCCATTTCTGTGGCAATTTTTCCTCTCCCAAGACCGGCAGCATGTTCAAGCTACGAATCCATGCTATATGGAGTCTTTACAGCTATCTAGTCAGCTCTAACAGAACAAAATTATCTATGGGAAAGTAGAGGTGGCAGGAACATATTTTGCCAAGTTTCCAAGTTATCTGAGGTCCACAGAGATGTACAACATGTGCTATTTGTTCTCCTTAAATGAACATGGAAGCTGATCCTGCCTCTGATCACAAGTCTCACAGTGAGTCATGTCAGCACCGGGGCTCACTGCTCCTCAAGGCAAAGAGCAGCTCTGGTGATCGGGACCTTGCTTCATAAGGGAAGAGGTTTTGTAAGCTCCTGACACAGAGAAAGCAAGATTTCACTACTGGAAATAACTCAAGTGCCATTTATCACACTCTTCCTTTAGGCTGACGGGTGGGAGACAGACCCGCTGTCCTCTTCCCCCGAGCTAGGCAGTCAATCAGCTTCCAGTGAGCTGGCCAAGTAGCCGTACAGCTGGGAAAATAAAGTGATGTTGTCAGGTCTATGAACTCTCATCACCTTCTAAATACCCACTGCTTATCATACCTAACGGGAGCACCTCTTCCCAGCACCGACAGAGCGGTCTCAGGGCTCTGCAGGAAGAGGGTTCCCCACCAAGACCTCTGGTGCAGGAGACCAAGAGAACCAAGGCTCCTACTACGCCCATATTTACAGGCACATCTTGCAGTGATTGATTATTTTTAGGGTCACATCCACACTCAAGTTGCTCCTGTGGTAGGCCCAGTTTACCAGCCCAGCTTCCCAAGACAGTTTTCAACCGTGTCCCAGTTTCTAAGCCAGGACCCAAAACTGCCCATTTTGTCCTTCCTGTCTCTTAAGTCTGGTGTAGAGTCCAGTGCCACCATGGCTGGAAAGCACCTAAAAATGGCTCTGAATAACTTGTCCTTCTCTGGCTTTGACTTCTGGGAACACCCTGCATAGGAGGCAGAGGGACAGGACCACTGGGTCTGGAGTGAGAACTTGTGGAATGGTGGTGTAGCTCTGATGTCCAAAGCCTTGAGTACCACAGCAGTTTTCCAATGTTGCAGGAATTAGCTGGAAAACAGGGACAGGTTGGATCCATCCCAAAGCTCAGCAAAGGCTCAGGCAGAACCCATGGAAGATGGCTTGGTGCTGGTGTAGTCAAACCCACCTCATTTTACCAACTAAATGCTAAGGCAGATAGCCCGCAGCAGAAGTTCCATTTATTTCCCCCTGTTTAACCTAAACTGTCGTGCCCATGGTGCTAGTTAGCAGACAAAGCAATCAGAGACACACTTATGTAAAGAATCGCACCGACCAAAAGAGGCAAATCATTGGATTACACCTCGGACTCAAGAGAAGATTTCTGACGTAGTTTTCATCGGCAAACCCCAGCTCTGCAGCAATCCTCCCAAACCACACAAGGCGGGCACCTACCGCAACCCACTCCAGCAGCCAGCTATGAGCCATTCCCCCTCCATCGCACTCATGCCGTCAGCGCTCCCGTTCCCCACGCGGGCACTCGCCGTTTGCTCAACTAAAACCTGGCTCTGACCTTGAAAACTGTAGGCAAAAGTGAAACGCTGTGTAACCCGTGACAGCTAAAATTAAACCAATATTGCAGGAGCAGAAGACATGCATCACAGAGAGAAGGGAAAGTGTCGTGGTTTAAACCCAGTCAGGTAATTCGTTCGCTCACTTCCCCCCCCTTTCTTGCCCTCCCCCTGCTCCCGGAGGGACGGAGAGGAGAATCGAAAAGAATGCAACTCTCACGGGTTGAGATAAGAACAGTTTAGTAACTAAGGTATAACACAAATCACTACTGCTACCACCAGTGATAATAATGATAAAGGAAATAACAAGGGAAGAGAATACATCATCTCACCACCAGCCGACCGATAACTCGCCCCCCCAGCCCGACCAAGCTCTGACCGATACCTCCTCCAACCCTGCAGACTCCCAGCCCTTCCGGCTAACTCCCCGTTACATCCTGGGCATGACGTGTGTGGTATGGAATACCTCTTTGGTCAGTTTGGGTCAGGTGTCCTGTCTCTGCTTCCTCCTGGCTTCCCCTCCTCCCTGGCAGAGCATGAGGCTCACAAAGTCCTTGGCCAAACCTAAACATCACTATCAGCTCTGTTCCCAAGCTGAAAGTCAAAACACAGCACTGCGCCAGCTACCAAGAAGGGGAAAAATGACTGCTACTGCTGAACCCAGGACATTATCCACCCCTTATTCCATACCATTCACGTCATGCTCAGATCCCACATTTTCAATATACCATCACTCTTATCTCAGCGCACTCTTATCTTAGTGCATGGACCAGTCCCTATAAAGCTGCTGAGTCCATCTGGTCCATGATGTCAGGCTCCATCTCTTGTAACAGTCTTCCAGAGCAGGAGAGACTGTGTGCAGTGTTCACACTCGTGAATAACCTGGGCAATAGTGTCCATTGCTAAGTCCACCCCTCGATCATGAGTCCATCTCTGTGTTGCATCTCTGCTCGGATGGCCTGAAGTGCCATGGGCCCACCAGGCTTAAAATAATTCACTGTCCCCTTCAGCAGTTTCTGCAGCTTGTTGCTGGGGACTCCATACAGCTGCCTTCCATCTCCGATGCTTCCAAAGCACTGGAGGGGCCCAGTGGACTAGATACTTGCCCATACTGTCACACACACCCTGCCACTCCTGGCTGTCCAGCCTTGGGGAAAACCTCTTGGTCCCCCTATATTGTTGTCTAACCCCAGACAAGACCCAAACCTGACTCTGCTTAACTTTTGAGATCAGACAAGATGGTTGTGGGTAGAACACAGCCTGTGTGTGTGCCAACATGCTGATCCCCATCACAATCAGCAGGCAGGTACCAAGGATACCCAAAGGCCATTCACAACCTTCAGAACTCTCACACGATGCTGCTGTACTTGTCACTGGGGCTGGTGTAGCTGCTGTACTTGTCACTGGGGCTGGTGTAGCTGCTGTGCTTGCCGGCTCCCCCACCACCAGCTTCTCTTTTCCTGAGTCCAGCTCTTCCTCCTCTGCCTTGCTGGGAAATGCTGCGTGGTCTCCTGCATCCTCCTGGGGCTCGGCGGGCGGCTTCCGGGGAATGCTCTCGGCCGTCGCGGGGCTCGGCTCCTCCGCGGGGCTCGGCTCCTCCGCGGGGCTCGGCTCCTCCGCCGCCTTCTCCCGCTGCTCGGCAGCCGCCTCCTTCTGCTCTTCGACCGCCCCGACCTCCTCCACCGGCAGCCGTCCCCTCGCGGCCTCCGGCCCCGCTCCCGCCGCCGCTTGGTCGCCGGGGCCGCATTCCCGGGCCGGTTCGCCTGCCGCCGGCTCCCGGGGCCGCTCCCCCTCGGCTCCCCGCAGCCTCACGAAGATGGAGAGTAGGGTGAGGGCCAGGACGGTGAAGAGCAGCCGGACGGGCAGGTACAAGTCCACGGCCACGTCCGTCCCGCCCTGCTGCTGGAGCCCGTCCGTATTACAAGCCATTGCCATAAAGCACAGTGAGACAAGAACCTTAGCCCAGGCCCCATACTTGATAAACACTATCACAGCAAATACCGGCTCTACGTAAGTTACAACATTCTGAAGCTGTGAGATCAAGCGAAACAACTCTGAGAGCCAATAAATCAGCATTGTGACGAGTGACTATTAATCTGGTCAGATCTGTCGTTATCTCAACCCTTCGAGCCCCACGTTGGGCGCCAAAAAGAACTGTCGTGGTTTAAACCCAGTCAGGTAATTCGTTCGCTCACTTCCCCCCCCCTTTCTTGCCCTCCCCCTGCTCCCGGAGGGACGGAGAGAGAATCGAAAAGAATGCAACTCTCACGGGTTGAGATAAGAACAGTTTAGTAACTAAGGTATAACACAAATCACTACTGCTACCACCAGTGATAATAATGATAAAGGAAATAACAAGGGAAGAGAATACATCATCTCACCACCAGCCGACCGATAACTCGCCCCCCCCAGCCCGACCAAGCTCTGACCGATACCTCCTCCAACCCTGCAGACTCCCAGCCCTTCCGGCTAACTCCCCGTTACATCCTGGGCATGACGTGTGTGGTATGGAATACCTCTTTGGTCAGTTTGGGTCAGGTGTCCTGTCTCTGCTTCCTCCTGGCTTCCCCTCCTCCCTGGCAGAGCATGAGGCTCACAAAGTCCTTGGCCAAACCTAAACATCACTATCAGCTCTGTTCCCAAGCTGAAAGTCAAAACACAGCACTGCGCCAGCTACCAAGAAGGGGAAAAATGACTGCTACTGCTGAACCCAGGACAGAAAGGTCCCTGCTCCACGCGGATTGGACACGGCAGCGCTCCCCAGGTGAGCTCCGCTGTTGGCTGTACATATTTGCAGTTACAAATACCAGTGATATTAACAGTAAAGGGATTAAAAATAAAAAATCCCTGTTTGCTCCATTATTGAGCTGCCCAAGCCTCCTTCAGACAAACACAAGTTAATGTTAAAGCACCAGGAACAGAACTTGAGCAGACAGGATAATTAAAATTGCTAGATTGATTGAATGTGCTTTTGCAAGGAAGAACTGTGCCGTGATTTATCACTCATGACCATATGAAGACAACAATGCAAAAACAAACGTATTAGTGCTGCTTTTTGGGGGAGGTGGAGGTGCTGCTTTTTGTCAGTCAGCAGTTTCCTCCGCGCTGTAAGATCCTGTTTACTACCACTCTGCTTCGGAGCACTCGCCTCACTGCTCTGACTCATAAATAATTATGAAGCCTTGGGAATACCAACTTTGGTTGCAGCCAGCTGGTTTTATTTATGAGCAGCTCAGGCACCAGTCACTGTGTGAAAGCTGAAGCGAGCTCAGCGCAGCGGGGAGCAGCAGGGTCCCTGGGGGAGCAGAGGGGCTGTGTCCGGACCAGCTCACCTGGCACGTGTTGGCCACTGGAAAGCCACGCGGCACCCGCGTCCCGGTGGCATCCTGTGGTGACATCCCTTAGCACTCCTGTGTGCAGACACACCGTGCCTGGCACTGGTGGGGAAGGGGGGAGCCCTCTTCAGAGGGGCCAAGCTGCACTGCCGGGCTGGCATCAGCTCCCCAGCACATCCCACGCTGTGAATCACAGCACGTGTGAACAGCAGAGACAGGAGGGGAGATCAATGGCAAGAAAAGCAGCTGGTGCTCAGTAGCAGCAGCCCCTATTCGACGCAGTGCTGCAAACAAGGCTGACTTCATCTACCAGTCTGTCCTATGGCAGAGTTTGTTAATAAAGGAAATGAGTTCTTATGTTTTCATGAGGTTTGGGCTTGGTTTTTCGTTTGTGGATTTTTAAGTACTCCAGGTTCCCATTCTGTGAGGACAAGCAGGTCCAGGCTGCAGAGCCTCATCCATTCATATCCAAACACCCTCAGACCCAGGCTGGGATCCAGTTCACATACCCGCACACACCTACGTTAAGTCCTGACGTGGAGGTTTAAGCGACCCACACATCATATCCTGAGACTCACCTCCTGACAGAGCACTTACAAGGCAAGAGAAAAAGCCACCCACAGTAGCCTGTGCCAGTCTCCTGCAGAAGCCATCCCCAGGCTGAAATCTCAAGACCACAACCAGTCACAGTGATGGGATGGTGCCTCCCAAGAGGGACAGGGGACCCACACCGCTCCAGCATCAGTGCCACCTCCCCAGCCAGGGGTCTGGCAGAAGCATGGAGAGATCCCTCCTGCTTCAGTTCACCTCCACGACTCAGGTCAGTAATGGCCACAACCGTCCGCAGTTACAGTTGTACAAATAAAAGGTGCACATGATCTTTCATCAGTAGTTTGTCTTTGTTTAAGCTTGTAACCCTGCTGAGTGCCTGCAACCACCCTGCTCAGACAGAGGAGAAACACACAGCACTTACACACTCTGAACGCAAGGCACCAAACCTGAACACGACAGCCAAAAGCATCCTGCTTTACTGTTACAAGTCTCAAATGTGTCTGGGCTTCACCTTCTCTCTAATAACCAACATTTGATATTCACAGAGCTCTCACTATGTCCCTGAAGTGTGATGATAGATGACAAAGTGCACTGAGATTCTTGTTTAACTTGGTTAATGCACCATTTCAGACCTTACAGGGGAGGCTGCGCAGAGACAGCCAGCCAATAGCCACCAGAAAGGAACTAATTACACCAGAAAGACAAAGCATCCCCCTGGGAAGCTCTGCCAGCCATTAGGGGAAACAACCATGCAGGTGAATGGGCTCCCTTTTTCACACCTGGAGGAGATGCATACATCATACTAAGGTGTTTTTCAGGTACAATACTGCAGTGAAGCTTTGGGCAGTTCCTTCTCACAGCCTTTGCGCTGTTGTCTCTACAACAGCTCTTTTCCTTCCCAGTGGTACTGTGTGGCTCCCACTGCACACACCCCAGCTCTTCAAGTGCAAAGGTGCATTTTTAGTACTTTCATGGTAGATATAACAGACTCTGAAGTTGCTTCATACCCCTGCTTTGTGGATGGTGGCATAAATATTCATGAAGCATTCAATGAACTGTACAATGTACCCCAAACATCAGAACTAATCGTGTCAGTAATTAAAGCTGTGCTTTATTGCACCTCCATCAGTGAAGCTTCACGTGTTGACAGGACACCGCTGCCCACAGAAGATGTGGCAATAACACTGCAACCAGAAGCACCACAGATTTTTATGTTCATCATCATTGCTGCACATTGAAGCTGTCAGACCCAATGCTATTAAAATTAGCAAAGCTCTCCAAGATACTCTTGGAATTTCCAGGCTGCCACATTCATTTGAAAATCACCTAAATTGGATATTGCATTTCAGAGCATAAAACAGAGCTGAAATCCTCCAAGTACCTTTCCAGGTATTCAGGGTCTGTCCAGCAAGAAAGGCCATGCAGAGTGAAGCATTATTTTACACCTACTCAGACATGTAATTTACTTCAAGCCATGCAACCAGAGGACAGGTAAGCGTTATACCAGGAACTGCCTTAAGTGTTCAAATTCCCAAGAGATTTGCTTCCAAGCAATTTTTGGAAGAGAAATGCTTCCAAGACAAACACTGATGGTGGTTCATGACCCATCAGCTACACAAAAACCAAAAGATTCTGTAAGTACAACTCCTTGACAAGTATTTGTTAGAGAAAATCATTTCTCTTAAGCCCTTCACATTCTTTCACTCAAGAGCAAACTCCTTTCACTGCTTGTTTAAATACTGAAGTGCTTTTGTGCCAGAACTGCACTGGGTCATGTTTAGCAGTAGAAGGCAGAGTTGCTCATACTGAAGATGCAGTATTTCCGTAACAAAACCTGGCCACTTGTCTTCCTGTTGCTTGCACACAGGAGAAGAGACAGGAGGAAACCCATGTCTGCACTGAGGGCGTGAAGAACTGCATATCTAAACCAGCAAACAACAAAAGGAACCAAGCTCGACTTCCAAAGAGGAAACAATCCCCATTCCTATTGGCAAAGTGTATGGGAGGTTTCCACATGGTGTTTCAACAGGTATTATTTACATCTGTACACCAAGTCCCATCATTTGAAAAGCAGATGCCTCTGGTGCCCATCATCCACTCATGAAGACCGAGTCAATAAAAGCCTGTGCATAAGAAAGTCAGAATCATTTGACTGTCATTTACATGCTACAGGATAAAGCAGCCAGCCCATGCCCCACTTCCAGAATGTCAGGTATGGACCACAGGGAAAAATAAATATTAAAGAAATAGAAATAAAGCCACAGCAGAACCCCCGTGTTCCTCTGTGTAAGCTAGGAGTTAAAAATGCAGTAATTCAGACTGTTAACAGCCGGGCTCAGTGGTTTGGGGATTTTGGCTGCTGTTTCTGAACAGAGTTCTAGGGGGATCTGAAGAGATGCAGACAGAGATGACAAGCATGAGCACAGCAGCAGCACAGCTCCAGCAAGGGCTTAATGAAGCCCAGGATCCCCTGGATTACAGGGAACAGCAGGAGGATGGATACAAGGCAGCTACATCACAAGTGTCAGAGGAAGTAAGTAGGGAATTCATTGATTGCTGTTATAATGCAGGAATAAGGAGGCATGAAATGAAGTGACAAGTAGGAAGTTAAACTAACAGATGGAGATCCCTTTAACACTGCTCATGGATAAGCTGCACATAAGTGATGAAATACGTTTATGGAAACAGTGGCCTTTGATGGCCATTTTTCTTACCAACAGGGGAAACAGGCAGAGGAGAAAAGGACACACCAGATCATAGCAGCAGGCACTCAGAAAAGAAGGAAACCCAATTTCATTTGTATAGGCATAGTCTAATTAGTACTGTGTTCACTTAATGGCCACAAAGAGTCACCAACTGGTTTTGTTTCATCCCCATGGGAAATAAACCCTCTCTCTTTGCACAGGCAGAGCCAGTGCAGACACAACAGCCCAGATCTGCAGCATCCCAACATCCCAGTGCCTGCACAGGAAAAGATGCTCCACACATCAGCCTGGCCAAGGAAAAACATTCACCTAAGTTCACACCAAACTGGTTTCCCACTGGAAAATATTACTGCGTTGAAACTGCTTTGAGAGAACCAAGTGACAACATCGCACCAAGCCCTGCCAGGCGAGCCAAGACAGGGAACTCGAGCCTCAGCTCCCATGTTTGTGTTTAATAACACACGGACTCGGCACAGGGAGCATCCGGGCTGAGCGCAGGTTTTTAAACCCTCACTTATTCATCATTCAAATTTCATGCCAAAACACCAGGTTTCCAGCCCTGCCCGAGACCCTTTATGAAGTGGACGTGAACCAGAAGTAACCAGAAGCAGGATTTTCGGGGACACCTTCCTCTCGTGGTACCATCTGTCCCTGCCATGACCCCACAGCACACCTTCACCTCATGCAGAGCCCAGCCCATTTCACAGCAGCGACACCCAAGGCAGGGATTGGCCCCATTAAACACAACCCTGGCCCTGTGGGTAGATTCTGAACAGACAAAGCAAAGAATGAAACCGAATTAAACCCAAACCAGCGCTATCTTGTCACCAGCTGTCCCAGCCCTGCTCCCCCAGCTACACGGGGGGACTGCTTTTGTCACAGAGACATGCAGATTTAGACCAAGCTTATTCCGTAATGAAGATGAATGGCTTCTGCAGTTAGAGCTCTGCATTGAAATAAAAACATGAGCAAAAAAGGAATCAGTCATGCTGTGTGAATGACCTCAGGAAGCGGCTCCTCCAGCCTGCCCTGAGTTAAAGGGTCATCTTCAAGAGCCTGCTGGCACAAATTAAAAGATGAGTTGAAATATAAACCTTTCTTCACATCGCAAAAGCAGGCAAAAAGAAATCATATCCTGGTCTTTCCAGGTAATTGCACAAGGGCTCAATATTAACACGGTCAATGAAATTCAATCAGCTGATCAACACAGGTAGCGCTGAGCAGACCAGGCTGTTCTTTCCTGGGGACATTCTGCAGTGAAATAGAGGAGCATTTATCCCATGTACATCCCCTGCTCAGCAAGTGGAGCTCTTTGGAATTGCATGGCTAATGGGATTGTGAACAATCACCCACCACTGCTGGCAATCACCCCAGCTCACAGCCCTGCTCTGACAGGGTGAGCCGTGACCAGGGTCATTAACAGGGGGTTTTGTGGAAGGAAAATGGAAAAATCAAAGACAGGAGAACTGCCGTTTAATCCATGATCTTCCAGGCCCTGGGTTACAGTGATATTAAAAGGCAGGATAATAAATCAGTGATAGAATCATTTAGGTTAGAAAATACCTTTAAGATCATGAAGTCCAACTGTTACCCAGCACTGACAAGTCCACCACTAAACCACATCAATAAGTGCATCTACAAGTCCTTTAGATACCTCCAGGCACGGTGACTCCAGCAGTGCCCAGGGCAGCCTGTCCCAGTGCTTGACAGCCCTTCTGATGAAGGAATTGTTCCTCAGCTCCATCTAAACCTGCCCAGGTGCAGCTTGAGGCCGTTTCCTCTTGTCCCATCCCTTGTTCCTTGGGAGCAGAGCCCAGCCCCTCCTGGCTCCATCCTCCTGTCAGGCAGTTGTAGGGAGCCATCAGTTCCCCCCTGAGCCTTCTCTGCTCCAGACTGAACCCCCCAGGTCCCTCAGCCGCTCCCCATCACACTTGGGCTCCAGGCCCTGCACCAGCTCCGGTGCCCTTCTCTGGCCCTGCTCCAGCACCTCAATGTCTCTCTTGTAGTGAGTGGATGAGAACTGAACACAGGACTTGAGGTGCAGCCTCACCAGTGCCCAGTGTCCATTTATGTGGAGGTCTGGCCCCTTCTCAATACAGCTCATGCTGCAGGCAGCATCACACCAGCAGGGACAAGGGAAGCAGACAATCCCCACTGCAGGGACCAGGGACAGCTATTCCAATGACACAGCTGAGGAGCCAAGCACAAAGGAGATGGTTTTCACCAGGGTCTCTATCTTTCATTGTTCACATATGCAAAGAGCAGAAAAGCTGCTCTGGGCTGCAAACCCTGCACAGTGACACACTGGGATGCTCTAACAAAGCTGGGGCCAAAGAGGGGTGGGGGAGAACCCAAAAGATGTCAACACAAAACTCCCAGACACAATACACAGCTAACGGGTTAGAAATTAAAGCATAAATCAGAAGCTACCAATTATTCCTGTTAAAGCAAACAAACAAAAACCAAGAGAGGCGCTTTGCATTAGCTCTGGTTTGTGGGGTCTCATGGTTATGTGAGACCCAGCCTCCTCTTGCAGAACAAGGCCTGAAAACACATGCCAGACACAACTATCACACAGCTCAGAGCAATTTTAGGGAGCTTTGAGCAGTGTCAGCAGAGCACCCGCTTGGATGCCCTGCGAGGGGCAGGAGCATGGCAGCATCACCTAGACCACAAAACACAGACAGAGCTGGTCTTCACTGCATGGCACGAGGCACAGCTCGTGTCCTCTTGGGTGCTCTTTGAATTGTGTCCTGATCAGAAAGCACAGCAGCAAACAGCTCATCAAGAAATGGCTTGGTTTTAACCACAGGAAGGAATCCACTTGCTGAGGGAAGAGCTGCTCTTCCCTCCTCCTCGCCACTGGTACAAAACACCAATTTAATGTGTTCTTGTGAGTGCTGGGCAGGAAAGGGAGGGATGTGCTCACACCACAGGAGAGGGGCTGCTGCTTGTTCTCAGGCTGGTGGGGAAGGAGCCAGTAGGAATAAGCTATTCTGTCCTGCCTCTCTTCAAAGGTGCAATTCACCAAGTAACCAGCTTAGAGACCTGCTCACAGAAAGATAATTACAGCTGTAGGTTTCACACGTACTGGTTTGCAGCTGGGTGTCAGACACCGTGCTGGGAGGTAACAAAAGGTAAAGCTGGGTTTGGCCTTTTTCACATCCTTTGTTCCCCTTCAGCTCATCAGCAGCTCCAGCCAAACCGAAATCCCAAACAGCAAAAATGATCTTTTGGTGATATCTGAAGAAGGCATTTCAAACCACCCAGCAGATCCCATGCAGCTGGGGACCTGCCATGGGTACCAGACTGACCCCTGCCTCTGAGCAGCCCATGCCACTGGAGCTTAGCCTCATCTCATTAAGCAAGAAGTGCTGCTTCTTACTGTCAATGCGATCGGAAGAGGAAGGTATTGAACCTTATTTGTGTCAATAGAAGCACTAAAGAGCAGCCGCTGCATCACACGTGCTGTCACGAGGTTACAAATCACTGCTCACAGGCAGCTGGGTGGGGGAATAATTATGTACTGCACAACTGATGCTCAGCACAGGCCGCGGAGCCGCTGCCGGGGCCCTGTAAACACATCATTGATTTCCTGCTTCCTCCAGATGGTGCCGTTCAGAAGTGGTTTTAAACGATGCCTCGCAGACACCCGGAGCAGCGCAGCCAATAACGGGCACATTTCAGGTGAGCGCTGACCTCCTTTCCTCCCCCATCAGGCTAAAGCACCCAAAGCACTGCAAGCACTTTGTATCAATTACCTGCAGCCTGGGAGCGCGAGCAGGAGGCACTCTAATTGGGACTGCAGCCTCTTACCTGCGGCTCGGCTGCTTCCAGCAGGAGCCAGAGACGGCCACGCAAACCAACACGGATTAATTGTGATGTTCTGCACAATTCTTCTCCTTCCTTGTAAAGCCAAGCAACGAAGCACACCCAGGAAAAATTACCTTGAGGGATGAGCCCAGCTTGCTTCTGCTTTAGAATGGTCAGAGAGAGCTCAGCAAACAACAAGGAAGAGCAGCCAGGAGCTGATGACCAGAGCCCTGCGGCAGCCCCCTCACACCCAGAGGTGCCAGAGGACAGCAGCGGGAAGCCTGAGTTTTGTTACCAGAATTGGGTTCAAAACCAACTGGTGGGAAACCTGGAAAGGCTCCAGGGAGCCCAGGATGGGGGCACTGGGGATGGAGGGGCTCAACCAGCAAGAGAAATTACATTGAAATAATACTGATTATACCAGCATTCCCATGTGCTGCAGTGACCATCCCCGTGCAGACTCTCTCTGCCACGGCCACCATGATGTGACTCAAGCCCCATCCAGCCTGGCCTTGAACGCTGCCAGGGATGGGGCAGCCACAGCTTCTCTGGGCACCCTGTGCCAGCGCCTCAGCACCCTCACAGGGAAGAGCTTCTGCCTAAGAGCTCATCTCAGTCTCCCCTCGGGCAGGTTAAAGCCATTCCCCTTGGCCTGTCCCTGTAAGCCCTTGTCCAGGTTCCCTGTGTCCTGTAAATCAGCTCCTCCCAGAAGAACTGACCACGTAACTCCTGTGCCCAGCTCTCAGTGCATCCGGCTGCACAGGCACAGGAAGGAGGGATGCACTGTAAAGCTGCAGCTCCTCAACCAGAGCATCCCCAGGAGCCCGCTGCAGCCTGCAGAGACAGGCACGGGCTCCTGGGGCAGCCTCAGGGAAATGAAGACTTCACTTTCTGGCAGTTTTCCTGGTACTTAAAGGCCCATCTGTAAAGTAGGTCACTGCACAGCATGGAATTTCCCAGATATTTGCACCTTCAAGTGTAAAGCTAAACACTGGAGAGGAGGGATTGAAACTGTGGGTGAAAAATAGGCTCAGGGCCATCTTAAACCATAACAGCTTCCCACCAAACACCCCCAACCCTCTTCTCTTAATGCCCGGATTTATGAACCTGCTTCCATCATTTTATAAAATAAACTGCTGGCAGGGGTTTTTATAACACAACAAAGGCAAAAATACAACAGGAGGTCAAAGCCTAAAGAAAAAGTTACATAAAATCCACAATTTATTGGCTAATAGTGATAGCAGCCTGCTGCTGTGCTTTGGATACAGTCACAGAACTCTCTCCTAGTGGCTCAAACCGAGTTGATGCAGTAGGAAGAGCTTGTATCTAAATGCACTTTTCTGCCTGGTAGAAGAGCTTCAGCTGCGCTGGGTTGCTCCTAATCTCTGCCCTGGTTTACTTCACATTTTCTTGTGGTGAGAGGCAACTTGTGGGCCTCTGCATCACCCCAAACACAGCTGCAGCCTTGCTCCCAACAGGGAGAGGGGGATTCCCGGGGCTTTCAGATGCAAATCTGTTACATTTACGTGTTAGCAAGAGTCACTGTAGTGACTCGGTTTATTTCCCATGCTGTGACTCAGCAGCCCTCACGGAACAGGTCCCGGGTGACCAGGTTTAAGTGTTTTAAAACTCTTTTTGAAACTGTTAAGGTGGTAAAAACTGAAGGGGGGAGAAAGTAAAGTTTCCTTATAAACCTCATAGAGAAAGTTGATTTAAGTCAGCTCCATCTCAAGCAGGAATTAGGCTACTCAGGGCTTCTCTCATCTCCAGAGCAACACTTCCCTTTATGATACGCAGTAGTGAGCACATGCTGGGGGTGTACATATATATATTTGTGCTCAAGTCAGTCATGACGTGATTTGCAGCAGCTATAAATTGTCCCCCCAAAATAAAAGGCTTTAAAAGCTCAAACCCAACTAACTCTTGGTGTAGAGAGCTGGCAGCTCACAGGGTAGTGGGGAACTCAGCTCACATGGACTATGACAATGTACCTTCACTGAAGCCAGAGCTGTAACACCACTTAGAATCCTAGGATGATTTGGGTTGGGAAGAACCTTAAAGATCACCTTGCTTCCTCCATTCCTTCCCACTCCCAGGCCAGGAGAGGCACAGCCTTCCTTCCCCCAGGTACCCAGCCTCCACGCTCACCCAGGGGCTGGCAGGGAGCACCCCAAGCACAGCGTGCCACAGAACTCACCCATCCCCTTCACCCCAAGAGCAGAGTCCTACCTGCAATGGCTGCCAGGGCCCCAGGAGAGTGGGTAAGCAGAGACCCACCAGCACCTTCTGACCCAAGCAGGATCAGGCACATACTCCCCCTTAGGCAGCAACTACACTTAATGCAGAGGCTTAAATAGACAGGTGGGTGGGTACCTGGTGATGCTCTCAGGTGTCTCCATTGCAGCCATCAGTATCACCCTGACCCTGCATAGCTGCCCTGCTCCAAGAGCTCCCGGCAGCCCCAGGGCTGCAGCCTTAGGCGGGACAGCATGGGGTCCTCTTCCCTTTGCCCTTGCTGCGGCCTCTGGACAAGTGTGTCAGTGGGTAACCCCTAAACCAACTCCATCTGCCCCTACTTGGATCAGCTGCCAGAGCTACAACCACACAAACACAGTTGAAAATGAGATTATCATTTGATCAACCTGCTGTGCATACATCTTTGCATGGACGGAACATGGCAGGAGCCCCTGAAGGAGGTAGCCAGCCAATGCCCACACACTCTCCTCCCTCGGGCTGTGGACAGTGAAACGCATCCTTTGGGGCTTGAAATGAGATCTTTGGCTTTTTTTATTTTAATATATAAGTCATGCTCCTGGCAATCACAGAATCATGGAATCATGGAATCCCAGACTGATTTGGGTTGGAAGGGACCGTAAAGCTCATTCAGTTCCAACCCCTGCCGTGGGTAGGGACACATTCCACTAGAGCAGGTTGCTCCAAGCCCCGTCCAACTGCTCTGCCTGTCCTACCTTCACATACACCAGTCTGGTTTTTCTCCTGCTAATGAAGCAAATGCTCATAGGAGCCCATCAGTGAAGCCAGGACATGCAAGCAGGGGAATAGATTTGTCCTTCCTGTTGTCTCCAATTGCTGAAGCAAACGGTACATCCCCACTGCTGTGCCCGTCACCTTGGGCTGTCTGTTACATCTTCCTGCACCCTGGAGGAGGCCATGGGTGTTCCGCAGCATCAGTGAGCTCCACGTGTCACCCAAGGGACAAGGGCTGCCCTCTGCCTCGGGAGGTTAAAAGCTTTTCCATTAGCAACTTCGTCAGAGGCATTTTGTCAGAAAGACAAAGCACTGTGAGAAAATAAAGCCTTGTAATTTACCTCCGCAAACAATTCAGGGCTGATAATGAGAGCGAATCAATCAAGGCAGAGCCATTGGGTTGCGAGGCAATCCAAGCGGCATCAATGGGAAAAGCAGATAAAACCCTGGCACTTTAACAGCCTCTGCACCGCCGCAGGAGCCCTGTCACTGCCCTGGCTGGAGGCTCGCTGGTGCTTAAAGCAAAAGAGAACCAGAGCAAAGTGAAAGAGAGGCTTGAAGGAACCACCACCGACAAACAGAGTTTGAGCTCCGAGACAGAGCCCTGCAGGCACTGGGAGAGCTCAGCTCTGAGCAGAGCGCCCTGGGCAGGAGCTGAGCACAGGGGCAATGCAGAGCCTGAGAAAGCTGCTGTGGGACGGGAGCTGCTGTGGGACGGGAGCCGGAGGTGAGGGGCTGTCCGTGGCCATGTGTGCTTCAGTCTCAGCTGGGGACTGAAGCTCTCCGCTCCCCGGCTTGGCCCCAGAACTGAACCTCTGCAGCTTCAGGGATGCTCTTGAGCATCTGCTTCCCAACCAAGGAACTGCCAGCCCAGGGAGGAGGAGGAGGAGGAGATGCACACAAGAGCCGGCCACACAGCGCCTGGGAACGTGCCTGAGGAGCAGAACATCCGACTCCTGCACAAAGCGGAGCCAGATCCTGGCATTTGGAACAATTTGCGGGTTTTGTAACTGTGTCTGGCAGTTAAAATAAACCCCAGTGGAAATGTACTGCCTCTTCCCCCAAAGACAACGTTAGTGACCCGAGATTGCAGTGACGGCCCTTCAAATGTCAGAGACATTTAACATGCCTCCTGCTTATGAGGCAACAGCGAAAGTGGCAGGTTTGCTCTGAGCACATCCTGCCTCCCAATGGCAACATCCCTTTTCCCGAGCCTTTCCTCATTGATCTTGGGAGCAAAGGACATTGTTTTCCCTTTGAAAGGATCGGACCATGGGCATCCTTTATTTCCTTTGAAAATACAACGTGACTCGGTTTTTCAGAAGGCAAATACTGTCCACAGCACATTCAGCACGTTTAAAACTCCATTTCTAAAGAGTACAAAAGCTGAGCCCCAGTCCCCAGGCCTGTTTATCCGGACGCTTTGTTTCCCCAGCTAATGCAAACCAGAGCATAATGGCATCAGTGGATTTAGAGTGTTCCGTGCTTAATTGGCCTCTTGTCTCCCAGCTCCCGCCTGCCAGTGCTGCTGCGCTGCGCTCCGACCAATCCCTGTTTCCCGGCAGAGGCTGAGGTGAGCGGTTTGTTCCCTGGGAATAAACAGAACACAAAACAAAGCTCCAGTGAGACTCAGCAAAGGGATGCTGGCAGCAGAAACAAGCACGAGCACAATGCTGAGACTATCTATTAATGATACAATCTTCTGTAATAGCACAATAGCACTACCGCATAGGACAGTGATAGTGACAGGCCAAGGGGAATGGCTTTAACCTGCCCGAGGGGAGACTGAGGTGAGCTCTTAGGCAGAAGCTCTTCCTGTGAGGGTGCTGAGGCGCTGGCACAGGGTGCCCAGAGAAGCTGTGGCTGCCTCATCCCTGGCAGTGCTCAAGGCCAGGTTGGACACAGGGGCTCAGAGTAAGCTGCTCTAGTGGAAGGTGTCCCTGCCGTGGCAGGGGTTGGAGCTGGGTGAGATTTAAGGTCCCTTCCATGCACAGTGAGCTCTCACCCTTCCCACACTCCCCCCACCAAATCCACTCATCACTTTCCCCACATTTTTCCTTTCCTTTCCTCCTAAGCAGGATTCCCATAAAACCCTTTCATGACCTGCTGCCCTCCCCTGCTTTAGGGCACTGCTCTGCAGCAGGACAGGGCTCCATCTTCCACTGGAACCAAGACTTTTCCTGGGAAAATATCCCTTGTACCAGCTCAGTGCCGGGGCTGCAGCAGGATCTGCCCCTGAGGAAAGGGACCAAAGGACCGTGGCTCTGCCATCCCTGCACCAGTGTCCCACCTGGGTCCCACATATCACAGACTGAAGGACACGAGTTGTGCCCTGGGCTCCTACAAACGTGCCTTTCCCCAAGGCCTTGTTACCGCTCCCAATGAGGCAACTGATTAATATTGAAACAGATAAGTGCTCTAAATCTCGCCCCTCTCACAGCAACGTTTGTGCCATCAGCGAGACAAACATGAAACAGAATTCACCAAACAAGAAATAAACACAGCAAACACCAAGATGGGCCTGAGAGCCAGAACAAAGAGTTTGAAATGATGGGTTAGATCATGGCAAAACTATCCTGAACGCCATTAATCCTTGTATTCCGAGCTGTCAGGAGGGGAACAAGCATCATGGTGTAAAGCATCTCTATGACAAGTCTCACAGTTACTGCTCTACACCCACCACACGATATCTGTGCTTTTTGGCCAAACACTGAGGTTTTTGCTCAGGAAGTCTATTTTTTTATCGGGGGGAGGGAACCAAAGTCCCCCCTATCAAGAAACATCACTTTGGAGAAGCACATGGGCAAACGTGTTTGATGCTGCCAGCACACAGCGCCGAGCTCTTCCTCAGACACAGCACGGCCGCTTCCCCAGCACGGAGCTGCCTAGGGTTTTGAGCAGTTAAAGGGACTCTGCTCATGCCTGGAGGTCAGTGCAATGGGACACAGCATCCTACAGGTGGCCTGAGAGGAGACATCGGGGTGCTCAGATTACTTTCTGCATCTGTAAATGCTTGTCTCCAGCTCAGCATGAAAACACTCATCAGGGAGAAGCAGACACACAGGGCTCTTTCTGAATGCAATCAGATGGGTGAAGGTAACTGCCCACTGGGATTGACCATGTGCTCGGTACCATGACACCTCTCACTGGGGACTGCGCCCATCACGTCCCCATGTCCCCATCACCCTGTGACAAGAGCTCCTCAGACCTCCCCTGAGCAGTGACTTCCACTCCTCACAGACTGCTTCTGCCCTGGGGGTGGGGAGGATGCGAATCATTTCTACCCCAATTCCAATCCACAGTGACGTGAGAATGAAAGTGCTGGTCCTAAATCTGTGCACAGCAGTTCAAACAGATGCAATGTGATCATTTCCTCAGGCCCACAAAGCAGCACTCAATAAAAATAAACATGCTAATGAATGTGGTTAGTCTTGGCCATTACATTTCATAAATATTGACTGCTCAGCATCCAGTCCCAACTCACAGGAGTCAGTTAACAACCGAAACAGGAAAGATGAAGGGAAGTGTTCTGCTCTGCTGTGCCAATACAAAACAGGGTCATTTCCGGAGGACCATGTGGCGGCTCTTCCATCACAGGATGGCACTTCCCATGGCAAATCTGCACAAAGAACAGACAGGGAGTGTAATGGGGCTGCTTGTCAAGTGTGGTGTTACCCAGCGCCAGTGACGGGTGTCAAACACAGCTTGTGCTCTTCTGAATTTTAAATGAAAAGTTTCCAATAAAACTGTCCTGATGCGGAGGGTGCAGCAAGAGGAGAAGCAGGAGATGGGCACACTGTCAGGATCTTCACTTGCACTCCATCAGCTCCCCTCCAGGTTTCTTCTGCTGCTCAGAAGCAACATGAGAGAAATGCTTTCTGAAAGACCTCAAGTACATGCAAGGCTTGTATTGAGGCATGTCCTTACAGCTGGAAATAACCCTTCAGGCAGGGGTTCAGCAACCAGAGATCTGCACAGAGCCAGGAGAACCGAAGGAAAGGGGGCTCACGGGAGCAGTGACCCTGCCCCACTGCTGCAGCTGAGCCTCGGTTCTGCAGGACAAAGCCTCTGCCCCACAGGATGATGACATGGACAGTGCCGGCGGTGCTGGCACCTCCTCGGGGCTGACAGGCAAGAGGGACTTCAGAGCAATGAGGGCTATTTCTGGTTTGCTGCTCCAGGTTCCCTCACCCAGTTCTGAGTCCCTGGGGATCACGGCAGCAGCAGTTCACAGGGAGACGCTGCTCCCAAGCCTACTCTTGCTCCTCTGTGATGTTCATGATCAGCATTCCCTCAAGCAATACAATTCCTGAACCCTTTGTGAAAGGTTTGCAGTCTGTGGTCTTCTTTCCTCCCAGCTGTGCATATTAAACCCTCTTCCCTCAGTAAAATGGTACCAGTTAAGTGTAGACAACAGCCATAGAATTCCAATGGCAATGACAATTCGCGGTTCCAAGGAAACTCTTCACAGCTACATTTTCTCCTGCAGAAGCAGAGAAAATAGGGTTTAGAAGAAATTTATTAGGAGGCAATCAATAGCCATTTGCTCTTGTTTTGAAGCTAATTTAAGAGTTGACCATGTCTTCCCTCACAGATAAACCCTGATGATACTACTGCCCAGGAAAAACCCTTAGAACCAACAGCTTATTACCTGGACTATCACACTCATGAGGAGAGGATGAAACACGGGGTGCAGAAGTCATCTTCACCAGCACACTGCTGAGCAGCTCTGGAGCAGTTGGGCCTAACACTGCTGTAGGTCACTGGTTTTCTTGCTAATTCCTCAAAAGTTGCACAGTTTCTAATGGGCAAACCCCCACATTTATCTGTAGGACCACAAGGAGCACACATGCAGGGGTATCCCAGACTCCAACTTTTCCTACCTGTAGAGGGATGCTGTGCTTCCAGCTGCTGTCCACATCTCTACAGAAAAGCAGAAAGGACAAGACTTGTTACAGCTGTGAAAAGCAGCTCCTCTTCCCAGCCTGCTCTGTGGAGAAGGCAGCAACCTGAGTTCATCAGCCTGAAGTGGACATGCCACTGTTTACAGACCGAGGCACTAACTGACACAAGGGAAGACTAGAGGTTTGCCGAGGGAATGTAAGTGTTACTTATTCATCGATTATGCTCACAGTGTGACAACTGCTTTTTCTTTCCTTTTCCTCATAGCACTGGAGACTTTTAGACAAAATGGTGTTGAGGAGAAGGGGAGTGAGAGAGGACTCAATTAAATGAATAAAATACAAAAGGGCAGGTACGAGTCATTGCCCAGTATCTCTTCAGCAAGAAACAACTAAATCAAAGCCTAATCAATATATTCCCTTCAACTAAAGTTCAAACACATAAATCTCAGCCCCAGGAGATCAGGCTTGAAGGAGCTAAATTTACACTGAGTGCAATGATGCACTTAGAATGCAGAGCAAACATCGCCTTCCCATTCCACTCTGCACCTCTGCACCTGCAGCTGAAAACCTTCTCTGATGGACCAGCTGTACAACAGCTTCACTTTTCAAAGGTGGAGGCACTGCTGCAGGAACAAGCATCCCCCAGGCTTTGCTGGAAGTCTATGGAGCATCCTGCCCCTCTCCGAAGGAAGCTGGGCTCTTGCCAGCAGACCCAGCCCAGGCTGTGCTGGGAGCTGGGATTTACCCACACATCTGCTCGACTGCTGAGTTATTCCAGAGGGAAGTGCTGTGGGCAATAACGTGGGTGCACCTCATTCAGTAATAGCTTTTCTGAACAGATAAGAAAAAGATAGTCATAAATGCTGCAATCTCCATCCAAACACACTGCTACAAACAAAAGGGGAAGAGGACTTTATCTCGGCTATTTTTGGGCAGAGTTGGAATAAAGTAAGATAAATATGACAAATATGAGAAACCATAAAATGTCACTGTTGTTCTGTTAGGCATTAAAAATACCCTACCCACAGAACAGGCTCTTCCTTCAGTTACAAAAATAATGATTAAAAAGATCAGTGCCTCTCGTGTCCATGAATGGTTTCATGAATAGTAACTTTTCCCCCTCATTCTATAAAAGATATTTAATATTGCCTGTGTGGATGCTGAGCTTTATTGTTAGCATTCACCAAATTCCATATTCTATTTTCTCCTGCTCTTCATGTAGCTCAGCCCCTACCCTGTTTCCTCTGCCCCCTCACATTGCTGCTTCCCATGGTTTCCCTACCCCCTTATCTCCTCTAAGCCTCTCCCAGGGGATGGATGGAGAAGTGCTCTGCTGTCAGTGTCGAGGAGATACAGCAGGAATAAGTAACATCCTTCCGTATTCCAACCAATTACTCCAGGTGCAAGAAAAGCAGTGCCTTGCTGGTCAGGCCATTAGGAAGGATGCAGACCAGGCACTGGAAGCTAAGAAGGAAATGGAAGCCTGGAGGCATTGTCCTTCACCCAACATATGTTTGAAAACTTTAAATACCACCTTTGTACTGCCATTTATTGCATTGGGGTAAAACGTGCCTCAGACTACTCCATGGCCAAGCCACAGCAGGAACTCATCTAACAGCTTAGAAGACATGAAACGCATCGCTAGAGCTGCTGCCCTGTGGAGAGGGGGTCGGAGGCAGGGGAGAAACCAGGCAAGACTGTGTGGTTACACCAGACCTGGTGCGCTTGTATTTCCTTTCCCCAGCTCTGCAGGTACAGCCAGAATCGCTAAGGGATTTCTAATGCAGCTTTGTAGAGATACCGTGAGCTGGTTTGTTCTATCTGCTAGCTCTGCACTGTCATGAGCCGCAAGACGCGCTTCCCTCTCTCGGTCACTGCTCACAGTGGCAGAGCTGTCTGCTGCTGTCTGCTTTGTTCTTTTAAAGCCACAGCAAAAAGGCATCAAGAGTAAGCAAATGAATAAACCACGGTGCTGCTCAGAGCACGGCTCCTCTGCAGCTCCTGGGCACGGCTTCCCAAATGGGTGCCTGAAGGGCTGTCGGCCCTGTGCCAGTGGAGAGAAGAGTGTCCAAAGGGACTGTGGGGCTGCCCAGGCACTGCAGAGGGAGAAGAGACAGGGCACTGCTAATGCCACTGAGGAACCAAACCATCCTCACCTGTATTCACCCCCCATGAAGAACAGAAACTGGCACAAGGCGTGATCTGAACTGTGGACACCCAAGTTGATCTGAAAAATGAATCCATTAGATAACTACAAAATGACCTGGCAGCATCGACACCCTCAGCAGGCCATGACTGTTATCTGCCAATGCAACTGGGTAAGAACACGGACATGTGGAGATCAGGTGCAGGAGCTGGAGACCATGAGCAGTTCTCCCAGTCACAGGATGGATGTCAAACAGCCACCGCTGGCCTCAGCTGGGGGTAGTTCTTCATTTTGCAGATTCACCATTGTAGGGGACAAAAAAAAGGGAGGCTCAGGGATCATTGATCTCTGATTGATTTCTGTAGCACGCAGCTGGCAATGCAGCACCACTACAACAGTCACAGGGAGAAGTCTATTAATGAGAGCCAACTACTAAATTATTGGCCAGTTAAGTACAGCAAATTTGCTCTAATTGTCTTCATGATGGGAGTTTAATTAAACTGTCTTCCATATAAAAAGTCCAGCAACGCTCTTGTTCAGATAGTGTCAGGGAGAGTATCCAGAGCCTGCACGGCTTTCAGAGCTAAATTAAAAGTTACAGCCAACGCAAGGCTCTTCAAAAGGGGGAGCTATTGTAGGGGAGACCTTTTCCATTCCACCTCCAGCCGCTGACACTGCTCATGCATCATGAGCGTGTCTCTGCGCAGGGCTCCCTCCTGCAGCACGGGTGGCACTGGTGCACCATGGCAGAGGGGGAGAAAGCCTGAGGACCCGAGCTCCCAGAGCAGCACACGGCTGCAGCTTTAGTTTCCTTCTGTCCTCACCCCAATTTATATTCTTAGGCTCATCCTCTGGGCAAACACGCTGCGTACGGGCTTTACAGAACAGTCCTGGCTCATCGCACGTTTATTTTTGTATGGAGCTGGGCCCAGTGACGAGGACAAAACTATCTATTAGGAAACAAATTACAGTTATTGAGTATCTCTGGGAAAAATAAAGGTCGTCTTTTAGCACCACTTTGCCTTTTAATATTTAATGACCCAGATCAAGAACAGGACGCTACCGAACACAAAGCCAACTGGCAGGCAGCCCAGGTTAAAGACTTCTCCAGGATAAAAGAGCACCTTCTCGAACAGTGGTGGCATTCTGAAGTGAAAACTTCAGGAGGCTTGGTTTTCAGACCTGACAGACACGTCACATTAATAATATGAAGCATCTCCAGGAAAGAGAGCAGAAAAGCACTCTCTGGGAAGAAAACTTGAAGAAAACAGCAACAGCAGCACTAATGCTTCCTTGGATCTCAGGGCAGCCTCACTAACAACTAAAGAGAGCACAAGCGTAGAATTAAGAGCTACCATTAAACCTCAGCTGCAAGACAGAAGGCTTCTTTAAAAGTATGATAAAGAGTTTATGGACTAAAACTTTAGGGATTAAAGCATTTGGGTCTACACATTTAAAGCCTCTAAGTTTTTATTTCATCCTAAATGAGTATTTGATGACAGTTCCCATGTTAGGAAGAAAGGGGATTATTCCAACACAAATCCTATGGTACCCAATTCCCCCATGGTGGCATAACTCTTTAATACATCCTCTGCACAGGCACGTTACTGTAAGCACCTAACTGCAATCACCTCCTGCAAGCTCAGCACTGGAAAACAAAATCCCATGTGGTGACAGCAGACCTGATCTGACCCGAGCACATCCATCATCATTATGACTGGCACTTCGGGAGTCCTGACTGATAAAGCAAGAGCCTGAGGATCTGTGACCACTTTCTGACTGTCAGCATCCTGCAAGGCCACTCTGCAAGTCTCTCACTCCCGGAACTACAGAACTACCTCCTCATCTGGAAGTGAAACAGCAAGCAATCAACTACAGAACTACCTCCTCGTCTGGAAGTGAAACAGCAAGTGATCCCTCCAAAGGCAGCGACCATGAAAGCCAAGTAGTGCAATGCCTGTGGAGTGCCCGAGGCTCGACCCACACAGCTCACCATGCTTCCTTCCAGGGGCCTCACATCTGATCCAAAGAGCACTGCAGATGGAAATGATCACAGAAACAGCAAGAAGCATACAACAAAAGAATGTACTACAGAGAAACCAGGAGCAACACATCTAACAGCCTCAGAATAAGCTGAAAATTCAAATGCTTCATGCAGTTAAAATACTTAAAGTAGATTTCCTCAGTATTGCCTATACGAAGTCCAGCAGGCAGGAACCCCAGGCATGTCTGCAGTGCCCAGCTTCCACTGAGATACAACTATTACATAGCTAATTTTAAATGTTGTGAAATGTTTCACTCAGCTCTGCAAGAAAAAACAGGCAGTTACCTGGTTTACCTGTTTTCTCTTCCACTGTTTCCACAGCCATGACGTGTTTCTCATGGGACTGGGATACTGGGATAAAAATGCATAGCATAGATTACCACTGCTCACGTGGGTGAAAGAGAATTGCTGTCACTTGTCAAGTCAGAAGCATTTCCATAGCTTCTCTCAACAGGTATGAGATCCAGACGTTAACACTTTGTGTTCTCCATTCAAGTTAGCAGAAAGGAAGAATTTAGTAAGATTAGTTTAGTAGGATTAGAAAACAAAGGGGAAACCCTGCATAATGAACTCCAAATTGTAAAGCACAAGGTAATTCATTGTACTCAAATCAGACTCAAAGTTACTGTAACCTCCATGCTGATACAAATGCCAGACTAATGACGACCACCAGACTGATGATAAATAATACATGAAGTTTCAGGGAAGGTGGGGAAATTGCATTTTAAGGGTCAGAACAGGCTGTTCTATAATCCAGCTCTACTATTCTTTCTGGCTGCAGAATACAAGTTGATTTTAAAAGCACAAGGTTTTCAAGTCCTATTCTACACAGAAATTGGAGGCTTCTCCACGACGCTCTGCTTTGAAATGGCAGTAGTGGCATAATTGCATTACCGATGTAACTTACACTCTCTAAGGCCCAATCGTGTGAAACAAAGAGCCATTTACATAAATCTTTCACTAAATAGTAGGCTCTATTACCCCAGTATTTAAACAGAAATAGACTCAATTTCCTACACAGCACAGCAAAAGAAATAACATTACAAGTCAAGCAGATGTAATGGCCATGAGAGTCTAACATCACAAAAACAGCGTTTCCAGCCCGACACAGCCTCCCTGCAAGGTTTCTGCTCCCTGGGGGATGCCAAAGCTCACAGCAGCACAGAACAAAGCTCTCAGCCTGCCTGGTCCTTCAGCCCGCAGTAACGCAGCCCCAGAGCCCTCCTCCGCAGCACCAGGGGCACAGGAGCCCCGTCCCTGTCCCCAGGGCTTCAGCCCTGCGGTCCCGCCACCGGCACACACGAGGATAATGCCCTGTCCCGCGGGGCAGGCTCACACGGGCACTGGCTCCAGCACGCTCGTGCCCCGCTCCTTGCGCTGGGCACAGGACCGAGCACCGCGCTTCCAGCCTGGAACCGCCCCAGGAGCGGCGGCTGCATCCCGCTGCTGACCGCGGCCGGGCCCGACCGCCGCAGCCCGGAGGGAAGCCCCGGTGCCGGGAGCGGTCAGGCTGCGGGCCGGCTGCTGCCCCGTGCCCTGCACACCGGGCCCGGGGGTGCGGCGCTGCGCGGCGGAGGCGCGGGGAGCAGCGCAGGCCCCGCGCGCCTCTGGCGGACGGGGGCTCCGCGCGGAGGGCGAGGACGCGGCGCCACCTCGTGGGCGAGCCGCGATCGGGCCCGTCCCGGCTGGGGCTGCGCTGCCCCTGCCCGGGCGCCGGCCACCCCCGAGCGGAGCTGCTCCGGGCGCCCCAGGCGCTGGAGCCGGGCGGAAGGAAACGGGTCTCGGAGCGCGCGTGCTCGTCTCTGACGGTGAGACAGTCCCGGGGAGGCTGCCCTCCAGATCTGCTTATTTCAAAGGCGTTTCTCCTCCATCACACGAAGAGGACTCCGGACAAACCGGTGACAGCGGCAGGCACGAGGCGGACTTCGCCTTTGAGCCATCCACCGCTTCAAGTGACTGTTTTCTACCCCGACTGCCAGTCACGAGTGTGCCCTGAAGATGCCAGAGCCCCTTGCACAGGTACAAGCAAACAGCAGTTTGGAAGCACCCAGACCCCCTTGCCACGGGGGTACCCAGATAGTTACACAGTCCCCGCTCCTTTCACTCCTAGTAGAACTGAAGCGCTCCATTCTCCACTTGCAAAAAACAATGAAAATGAGATAAAAGAATTCCTGCGCTCCCATTCGGTCTCCTGCAGGTGTATCGATTGTTTTCTACCAACAACAATGAGCAGAATTGATTGCGTTACTCATTATTCTGAATCCAGAGAATTAAGACCCCCACATACCTTTCCTAACAGGAAAGTGTACGATCATTTATCAAAAGCAGCAGTTCCTAACCATGGTTATGTTTCTTAGAAGTTATTTGAGGGAAACAGCAGGTCTCTAAAAGCAGCGCAGTGTTCAGCAGCACAGAGAAATCACTGCAGGTTACAGATAATGATTTGTATAAAAATGAATTATTCCAAAGCAATGAAGGGCTGGTTTTACATGCAAGATCAAATGCAGCTGACATAAATCAAAATGACAGCCTCAAAGACTTGCAAAAATAACAATATTTCAATTCATAAATATTGCCCCTTTGTTTGGGTTTGACTGCAAGGAAATGAACCAGTGACGCTGCAGCATCAGTGGGACCCTTGCAGGGCCCTCCGCTTGGTCCCTGGTTCGGAAGAGTGGCAGTTGTGAATAAACAGAAACAAATATATCTGCCCTTGCACATATCACCCCTGTGGTGAAGGGCGATGAATACAAACGCTTTCCCATGCAGACACACTGATTTCAAACACAAACCAGTTTGTCACACCTGAACCATGCGTTTGACGCACAGTTCACAGGCTCACTTTGAAGTAACACCTGCACTAAGCCTGGGGACGGTGCTGTGCCAGCACATGTGCTCCACAGCCACCATGAGGGGCTGTGTTCACCAGAAACACGTGGCAAATGCAGGATGTTTTCCAGCATATTTCTGAACTGACATACCCAGATACACACCCCAGCACCTGACGTGCAGGCTGTCCATCAGGGTACCACCCAGCTCTCACCCATTCCATGTAACAAAAGCAGAGCACACATCTCTGCGGTGAAGAGGATGTTTCTAGAGAGAATCTGGGTGTAATTCTGCTGCAGTGCAGGGATGCTTTAAACCAAACCTGAGACGTGCACCAGGGGAGAGGGGTCCAAAACAATATACAGAAATAAGAAAGCCCGCGCTGCTTCCCACAGTCCAAGTGACTTCCATGCTCTGTTGTCAGAGATCATGAATTGCAGCCCACATGTAAAACAGCACAGTCAAGGCAATACACGGAGATGTCCTGAAACAAGCATGCCCTTGAAGTACCCCAAATGCTTTGGTCTGGTGTCACCTTCCCATCCTGTTCTGCAACATAACAAGATTCAAAAGTTCAACCTGCAAAGTGGCAACAGAAAGAACAAGAGCGGGAGCCCTGAAGTCAACTTTAACTGTGGCATTTATGAGTAACTAGGGCAATTATTTCTTCAATCATATCAAATTCCTGGTTAAAAGCATGCAATGCATTTTGCTGCCACATACAAATGAGGATTATTTTAACCTTCCTGCTCTGTGTCGCTGGCTGTCAGAATTAGCTTCACTGCTCACCTCCAACTGCCCTTCTCAAGTCATATGGACTCGCATATACTACAGAATACAAGTTCCATTTGCATTTGTGCCCTGGTTCGGATTTTTCACGATCAAAAGCACTGACTCCACTCCTCATCTCACCTCTAACTGCCTCTAACACTCCAGGAGATCAGCCAAAGGCGCCCTGCTTCCTCTGCTGAGTCCCTCCAGAGCTTTCAAACGAGTCTTTCAGCGCACATCCGCGGGTTTGCCATCGTGTGGCAGTCTAAGCCACACGGTCAGCAGAGCTGGCTGCCAGAGCCTGCCAGACGCAGCCCGGGATCCCTGCCGCAGGGACACAGGGAAGAGTTTGCTTTTTTACCTTTCTTTTCGCTCAGAAAACTGAAACGGGTCTTTGCACAGTCCTGCTCTAAGGCAAAAGAGAAAAAGAGTAGCTGTAGATGGCTGACGAAACAGAAGAGAACCAGAAAGACTCCAGAGTAAGCGTCTTTGCCTGCATTTACTGTTCAAAGTTCTGGCACTTCAGTTTATTTGAGGTTCTTCCTTCGGAAGTGAATTTCACAGGCCTGACAGTTTGGGTTCTATCACAAGGCAGGACACCACTGCCGGGATCCAATTCTGTTCTGTACTGAGCCATCAACCACCAGGAGAAAACCAGGCAGCCAACTAAAACAAACCCACACCAGCACATCTTGTAGCGATTTGGGTATCTCATCAGTCATCCACTCACATGAGGGACACTGAGGACCAGGAGCTGACCCACTGAGATCGCGCGCAGGAGCCTGGTGACTCCAGCAAGCCCAGTGTTGTCTTGACAGGCTTCCAGCAAACAGGAAAAACATGTTATATCTTGGTAGAAGCTCAACATACCATCTTCCACACCTGCCCTAACCAAGCCAGGTTTAGGACCTGACCACTCTTAATAAAAGGTTACTTATCAGGGGCACTCTCTGCCTCCCAGCACCCGGACGACATCACTGGGAGCTTCACACCACAGGTCACCACAGCATTGCCCGTGAATTGGAGCTCTGCTCTGCAGCAGTCACCCATCACTCGGCTGGCAGAGCTGGCCGCTCACCTTGCTCCGGGTTCCTTTGGGCACTGCCTCTGTCAAAGCCAGACCGCTGCTAACAGCGGGCCGAGAACTGGCAGTGGCTGAGGCAAAAATCCTTCCTTGTGTTTCCAGCTGGCTGCATCAAGGCTGAACTGGCTCAAAGTCAACACTGGTTTAAACATCTTGTCCTGCAGAGAACATTCACAAGCCCAGGGAAATGCCCTGCTCTATGCAGCTGCTCCCTTCTATCCTTAGTGTTTAAACACACGTGGCCAAAGCAAACACAGTGGAGCCCATGCTGCTCTCCATCGTGGTATTCGCAAACACCAGTCACAGCTAGAGGGCAAAAGCCCAGCACCAGCTTTAATAAAGATTAGAATTAATTTCTATTTGTGTGCTGCTGTTCAAAGGGAAACACCAGCAGAAAGGACAGTGTCGATGCAGTTTGGAGCTCAGGTCTGAAAGACAGCTGTGCGCAGAATTCAGCAGGATGCCGTTTTGCCAGGAGCAGATGCCGCACGGAAAAGCTGTTTACCTGCCACTAACACAGCCCACTGCCACTGCAAAACGTTTTCGGTTTAGAGCCCACTGAACAGCCTAACAACTGCTGCGCTACCAGGCCAAAAGCCGCACTGCACCGAGCAGCGACACAGGGGCCCGCACCCCGCGGGGGCAGGAAAGCAGAAGTCATTCTTTTACCCAAGCATTAAGCGAAAGCTCCGACCGACGGGAGCGCAAGCTCTGAGCTGCAGGGAGGGCCCGGCATCCGCACGGCCCCACAGCGGGACCCGCCGGAGAGCTCGCCAGCGCCGCTTTCCCCTCCCTGAGCCGGGGCAGAGCCACCGGTAACGCTGCCGTGAGGCGCTGCCGCCCGGCGGGGCCGGCCCCGGGCTCCTGCGGAGGCAGCCGCGCACCGCCCCGGAGCGGGGGCCGGTACCCGCGCTGCCCGCCCCGCTCCGCCGCCACCATCTTGTGCGCGGCCGCGGGGAGCCGCGGAACGGGGCTGTTCCTCGCTCCGCACCGCTGGCTGCAGCGGGACTGAACCCAGCAGCGCTTCCACCCATCGGCTCAAGGTCGGCCCCCCGATGCTCAGAGCTCCTTCTCCTGTGAAATAAGAGCGTTTATTGGGTAAATGGAGTCAGGTGTTAAACCGAGCGCGCTGGATGCGCTGGGAGCGCCGCTCTGACCGTGCCGCTGCAGCCCGGCCCCGGGCACGGACATCCCCGCGGTCCCCGGTGCACTGCGGGATCCGGGATGGATAAGGGAGAAGCTCGGCTGCGAGCATCGCCCCGGTGACGCGTCGGGATGAATGGGAATAGCTGACACAGCCAGGAGGAGTTGCAGTGGTTGAGAAACACCGTGATTACCGAAGAACAATAAACACTGATTTTGTAAATGCATATTTGCATCTGGGTCACTGTAAACAGTAAAACTGCCGGGCAACAATTTCACCTGATTGCTTTTCTCATACCCTGCTAGCAAGCTCTTAGGCCCAGCAAACTGAGATCAAACAGGTCAAATTGGAGGGAGGAGATCCACTGGACCGTTTGCGAGGTCTCCTCTGTGAATACCCCAAGGACCACATGTGTTTGTATTGCAGATCCTGCTATGATAAATGAAGCCAATCAAGTACCTGCTGTAGATTTATGCACTTTTCTGGAAATTAAACCCTTGGTACTCACTGAACAGCTGCAGGAGGAGGCACGTGGAAGTCCAGGAGCTAAACCAGCATAATTCCCAACCAGTGAAGTATTGCAGAGAAATCTTATAACCTACCATAGGAAAACAGAAACTTGGCCATAAATTTCCCTGTCTAGGCTTGCAACCTCAGCACGAAGTACATGTGAGCAGGCTCTTAACTCATCAGTCCCAGAGGCAGTACACAAGTTAAGGCTGCATTAACATTGCTTGTGAATATATAATGTAATAAGTCAATGCTTTGGGGAAAAAAATACCGTTTCCCCTGTTTGCCTTAGCCTGGTGAAGCCCCTGTGCTCTGTGCCACCAGTGGCAGCCTGCAGAGTACCCCACATCATTGCTTCACCTCACCTAATTAGAGTTTACCTTCTGCAGATTACAACATGGGATTAATATTAAGCAACAGAAGTGCTGCTCACCATCAGCCTGATCCTGAGAAGTGCTGAGCATCGTGCAGGGGAATTCTGGTTCAGCACTTCCACATAAGTAGGCTAAAAATACTCCATTTTGTACTAATAAAGTATGGTACATTTTTATAGCTCCAGGTTTGGGAAGGGCTTTCACTTCCTTCCCACAAATCAGACCCCAAAGGAACCACTGTGCCCACTAAAGTGTATGTAAGGAAGAAAAGTCTTTGGGAAATGCTTGTGACAGAGCAGGGCAGGGACAGTGTTAACTACAAAAGCCAGTGTAATTCTAAATCATTCAGCAAGTTAAACCCAGGGGAGGCACCGTGCTGCTGTGCTACAGACACACTTCACACCCTGACAAGTACGCTGCCCAAGCTGCACCTACTGCTGCATTCAGTGATGTTACTGATGGGTCGGGACCCGACCTGGCATACATCCCCCCTGCAGCCCCTGGGGTCTGGGCTGATTCAGAGGGCAGGCAGGTGCAGACAGGAGGGACAGTTGGTAGCAGAGGTGCAGGATTCACATCCGCAGTGAGATGTGCGCAATGTGCCTTTCCCACCTCCTAAACCCTGCGTTACAGCAGGGCTGTCTGCGGGTGGAACAGCTCAGTCTCCGCAGCAGGTCGCAGCGGCGGTGCTGGTCAGGCGGCACAGATGTGGCAGGGCTGCACGCCGCTTTCCTTGCACGCCGGGCAGCGCAGGGCCCGGTAGGACTCTCTGAACCTGTTTGCCAGCATTGAAAACTTGCTTCCGTGGCACAGGGAGCAAGGGGCAGAGCCCGACCCCTTACACTGGGAGCACCCATGTTCGTCATCTCCTTCCTGAAAGAGACAGATCACAAGAAAGATCTGTTACTGGATATCAGATGTCAAAGTCAGTAACACGCTTGAAAGAGAGAGTTGCTGTCTTGTAGTCTTGTAAGTAGTCGTTGCTCCTCACATGCCACTCTGCCAATAACGCTCAGTTCTCAACAGCAAGATCTTCAAGGGGACAATTTGCGGATACTTCTAGAAGATGAGAAGTTAACGTGACAGAGCTTACAACAATACATTCAAACTCATGTTTCTCCTGCCAGGCTCTGCACAGCACCTGGCTTCCCGACATTTAACACATCCCTCCTCCAGGCTCCGCATCCTCAGTTTGGAGCTTCATTTTCTGAGCATCTGTCCTTGCCCTCTCCCCACACATCCCTGACCACTGACAGGCCCAGCTGCTTTCAAGCTGTCCCTTGTGCCTGCACATCCCTCCAGGGTGCCAGACCTCTTCTTTCAGATCCCAGCTCAAAATCCAGTGCTCCCACAGAGCCCAGAGATATTGAATACCTGCACCAGGAAGAGTACAGCGCAGTGCAGGTTCACTCTGTTCAGAGTCCTGCATTGTTCCTGCACAGCCATTCTACTTTACATGGCACTATAGAACGAGGGTTTAACTAAGACACAGGGAACTGGTGCCTGATATGCTTCATATTGGTGCCTGCTTATGAATTTGATCATCCAAATTAATTCAGCTCTCGAAAGAATAACCTTGTTGTGGTTTGGTCATCTTTAAATGAATGCCCATAACACTAGAGTAAGTCCAACATTTTTCTTGAAAAATAAGTTTAGGACCTTCAAGTTTTACTTTTTGTTCCCAAACATCAAGAACATAAGTCCTTCCGAGGTTAACAAGTTTCTCCAGAACAATGCCTTACAGGAGCTGCTGTCCTCCAAAGCGTGCTCCTCAGTGAGGGCGACTGGAGGAAGGCAGTTACCTTATGGAGGTCCCTCTCCGCATGTATTCTCTCAAACTCGAGGTGATTTTTGATGGCTCAGGTAGGTCCTCAGTAGATGAACCTTGGCTCTTGTTAAAGCTCTTACTCTGAACATGTTTCCTTCAAAGCTGGCAAAGGCCAGTGTTGCTCCTCGGTTTCTCAGGGCTGTTGCGGGGTCTTTATGCATGAAGCCACAGGCAATTCTCAGGGGTGCAGGAGGACCAGGGTGACCTGCACCAGATTGGTCTCAGATCTGTGAAACTGGAATGCTTCATGTTTGCCCTTCACGACAACACGATGTTTTGTGGGATCAAATTATGGTCGGACTAATTGGGATTCTGACCAACAAAGACTAATCCATGAGAAACAAGTGGAAGGCACAACCTTATTTCGACTGATTAAAATGTTAGCCTCCAGCAGTCTCAGCCACAGAGCAGCTGTGTTTAGCCTGGTCAGGCTGGAGAAACCCTGGCCTGCTCTTATTCCAGTGGAAGAGGGTGACAAAGGATGGACCTAAGCCAAGCTACATCAACGTCAGCAGCCTCCAGGGGAAGACTCAAGTAGGAGACTTGAGCATCTGGAAAGAGGACAGTGGCCTCCAGAGCACATGCTGCAGTGCAGCATTGGTCAGTTATCTCCCGAGTGGAAACAGGAACAAAGCCACGCTTTTCATCCAAATTTAGTTAAGTGCCAGATGCAGGAATAGATGGGGCTTGGCTGGAAATACTCAACTGTAAAACCCAACAGCCTTAGGAGAAAAATAACACTTGCCATTCTCTTACCTGCACATACTGGTTGCAGACAACCTTTTTTTCCACATCTTTTCTATGTCCACCACCAAATCTTTCTTTCTTTTCCCGGTATATGAAGGCCCAGTCATTTATTCCCTCAGTCTGGATGATTCTTCTCATGAGCTCTTTCTGGTCCATCGGTGCACGGATGATTTTCAGGTTGTTTGTGTAGATGATGATCTTGCCAAAGTCTAGAACTGGGGAAGGCTGGAGAAGGATCTTATCAGTCTCACCTGTACAAATACACTCTACAACCACCGGTGGTCCCCAGGCTTCCAGACCATCCCCTCCATCTGGTCATGGGCTCGGCTGGCACTGTGGCATGACCCCCCTCCCCGCCACCCAGAGCAGGGAGCAGGACAGGGCCCAGAGAGATGGGCCGCAGATCGGAGCAGGACTTTGGTCAGGCCTTAGGAGCCTCACTTGAATGTCCCATTCTGGCTGGGGAAGGCTCTCAGGATGCAAGTTCTCATTCCAACCCATATGCAAGAGAAAAACAAAGGCACAATTCTAAGAGCAGTGGTGTTGGCACCAATGGAAAAGCAACCCCTGAACTGGGGACTGACCTGCTGCTTTGAAGGTTGAGTAGTTGGAGGGTGGGGGAGCCAGAGGGGGCTTTCATGGCTGTTGCCAGAAGTAGAAATTCCCCATGAAAGTGACCTAATCTGCAGCCTTTGATGGGGTTTTTCAGATTTAAAATAAAGCTTTTCTGTGTAATTAATGCTGGAAAAAGGGTCAGATCATAAACCATCCTCATTATCTAATGCTGAGCTGTTCCTGATACAGAGGAGCCAGCCTAAACAACCATCCCTGGGCTCACCTGGGTTTGTATTCTAGTGATTTGAAAGCAAAGCGTGGTACGGGTGAGCTCGCCTCAGAACACAGCGCTTTGCTACCTGGCCCTCTCCCCTCTGCACTGAGGATCAGGTGGCAGCTCCCGCAGCCTATTGCTTTACACACTCTTCCTATTTCCCTCTTTTTAAGTACCTGTGTCAAGCAGCGAAGCAGGAGACATTCCCATAGGGAAACACCCTGCCAGGGTCGCATGGGCCAGCGGCTCTCTTGGGAAACATCACCCACTGCACACTGGGAATGGGGCCGGTGAGGCCAGATCCTGCCCCTTTAAAGAAGGCTTTAAAGCCTCACTGTTGTTACACAGACTCGGTGTCTCCACAGACCGAATGCATGTTGATACTAAACAACACTGATACTGGGCACTGTGATTACTCAAGGTATTTATGGTTATGGAAGCCAGGGAACAGAGATGAGCATTCCCCAGGAATGCAGAACAAATTCATGTGTGGATAAGATCACATTGGTGCTCTGGCTGCTGTCAGGAGTCATGGTGGTGTGGTGTTTTCAGTTTAAGTAGATGTCCAATACATCAACTAAATGTAGTTTGAATACACGGGTTTCCTACCTGTGTAAGAAAATGAGCATAACCCATGTGTATTAACCAATTTAGCATGTATTACACATGTACTGGCTTTATAGTAGGAATAAAGAGACACTTCTGTATCAATGGCATTAATTATATGCTAACAAAACATTCAGTGAAACTAAGCTGGGATTTCCAAAGCAACCAAAGGGGAATTCTGATCTGCCAGGGGATGCAGATGCCTGGCTCAGTCTCACTGGTACACACTGCTGACACTAACCTTTTTGCCAGCTGAAGTCATGCACCTTCAGTGTCTTAGATAGAGCTAATTAATATCCACCTTACATTTGCCTGGGTTAGATGCATCGGGATTACTATGTACAGATACTTATATATATGGAAATACTGGTCTGCAAAATGGAGAGACGCAAACGGACCCACTAAGAAGCTGGAGCCCAGCAGATGCTGTTCGCTTGGTGCTGGCTGCTGCCGAGCACGCAGCTCCTGCCATTAGCAGCGAGCAGAGCACAGCGTGTGCGGGGTAAGGAGGTACAGACCCCTTAGGAAGGGGTACAGACCCCTTTAAGTCCTGGCCTGACCGAACGCGCTTTGCTTGAGCGAGGCTCAGCCCGAGGCTGCTGTCCCGTGCCGGGGCGGGCTCCCTGCCGCCGGTGCCGGCGGGGCGGCCGCACTTACCTGGCAGGAGCTGTCTGCGGGCGGGCGGTCGAGCAGAGGCGAGGCGCTGCCCAGGCCCAGCGCCTGCCCCTCTTTGAATATACTGACCCGCTGCGCGCTCAGCTTGGCCGGCGGGAGCAGCCTGCGCTCGGGCAGCTCCGCAGCGCAATGGTCCCCCGGCTCGAAGCAGTGCCGCACGAAGAGCCGGGAGTGCTCCTTGGCCGGGAGCTCCAGCTCCTGCCCGTCCTCAAAGACCTGCTTCAACACCCGGCCGCTGTAGGCAGATGATATTTTGAACCTCACTTTGCGGGGCCTCCCCTCGTGCCGAGCACCGAGCTTCTTCTGGGGCTCTTCCATTACCGGGAGCTCTCGCTGCGGCCCCTGGAGATCAACTCCAAGAGCTCTGGGTCCAAAAGAAAACTCTGCCCAGCTTCCCCCAGCCACACAATGCATAATTCAAGGTTTCTGGTAGTTCCTCTCATCTTACAGCAACACTGACACCACCCTATTAAATATTGATAGATATTCACAAAGAGAAAATATCAGCGGTAGTGAACGATGAGGCAGGTGGGTGAAGGGTGGACAGACCGGCTTGCCACTGGAAAGGAGCTAACGTGGGGAGGATCAGATTAAATAGGGAACTCTGCCCGTGTTCTGAAACCATGGAAATGGTTCTGCTATGTGCTGCGATAAGAACTACCCCAAATACACCATCCCAGCAGCTTTTCACAGCTTTCTGACAAGGTGAGAAGTTAAAAAGACAAGTTCACAGAAAAAGCAATCCAGCTTCACAAATAGCAAATGTGAATAATTCTTCCATTCTTGCACTGAATCCAGAGAGTACAAAGCTCCGTTTCATTTTAATCCAAATATGTTCCTCTACAGGTTGTGGAGATCTAATTAAGATTTTCTCTCTTCAGCTTTCAGTCCCTATTTGTAACTCCTGCTTCCTTCCAGGCCCTTTTGACCAATCTGGGTTTGCTTTTCATGTTTAACAGACAGTGCCCTACTGGGAGCTGCCAGTGGCCCCATCCGCAGCTCATTTGCCATCCCTCGCCTGTGCTCAGGGAGCTCAGAGCAGCAATGCCTCCATCAGGCGCAGCAGAGGTTTGCCAGGGGGCAGAGCAGAAGAAGCCGGGCCGCAGCCCTGGTCAGCCTGGTCAAGGGGCTTTGCTCTGCACCGCAGGGCTCTACAGGACGTGGGTTCCAGCTGCTGCATTCAGCTTCAATTCGGGACTGCATCCCCTCAGCACTCACACAAACCTGCACCCGCGGTACCTCCCCAGGACAGCCTGTCCCCACTGATCCCCACCAGTGACCCCAGACTGGTACCTTACTGGAGAGTGCCTTGTTCACTCACCGAGCCCAGCCCCAGCTGAGCACCTGTGACTCATCTTTGCTTCCAAGGGAAAAAACAGAGTAGGTTTGCTGCAAAATACATCAGCAGAGTGACTGCACCTCCTGGTACCTGTTTGTATCAAGCACACAGAACAGGAGTTAAAATCCCTCTTCTTTCACCTTCCATGATATCAGTACATTTCCACTATTAGATGTGGTTTTGTTGAGTGGGACTTAATCTAAGCTCTCTGCCTCCATTCTGCCAAGGCTATCTGCTGGTAATCCACAGCCGGTGCTTCTAAAGCTCAACATTCTCCATAGACTAATCTATTGTGTTCATTAAAATTTGCTCTCCAAATACCAGGACAGCAGCTCAGAAGGCTGGAGCCTAAGAACACACAGCACAGACCCCCAACCAACCGAGCAGCCTTCGTGGGCCAAGAGCAATTTCTGTCACGACAGACGCTGCTTGTGCAGGTTCCTGGGGCTCACCGTAAGCACACGTAGGAGATGCGTGTTCCTCCATGCAAACATGTATGAGCACGCCTGGGTAAACATTCCGCCACAGAGACGCCCTTTCCATTTCCAAAGCGCTATGAAAAGGTCCGTGTCAGTCACCCATCCTATCTCAAACAGGTGGAGCTCACATTACACAAAACCCCTGATTTGCATGAATCAAACTGGGCTCTCACTGCACTCAGGAAGCTCGATCCACCCCTTTCTCTTGTCAGCCCCATGTGACTCAGGCCCCAGCATTGCTGCTTTTCCGAAGGCACACAGCAGTCTCCATATGACACAAACGCTGCTGTGCCAGATACCTTAATTGAGGTCATTTTCTTTTGATTAGGGGAACAAAGAGGAAGTGAAGTTCAAAGCAGCAATGAGGGAACACAAGTGCGAGCACCATGGCTGCGAGATGAGCAAAGCGACTTTCCATCCCTTACAGTTACTTACAGGTGCTGCCAAAACACAACAGGTCTGCCCTGGCCCTGTAATCTTCCCCTTGGAACGATCCCACCCTCCACTGTGCTCTTGGCTGGGTTTGCTGCTCACTAAAACCCTTGGGGCTGCAGCAGGGGTGAAACTCATCCTTTCACCCCACAGTCCCATGCAAAGCCATGGTCAGCACGCAGAGCCTGTGATTTAGGCTTGCTGCAGGGGGACCCACACTCAGAGATGTAGGTATGGCCTTCTCTTTATGTCCCTGTGCAGATAAATCTTGCTAAGAAAAGACTTCCGAACAGCCTTTCTGCATTTCCTACCTGTTCTGAACAACCCAGGTCAACCTTCCCACACTAAACACCCCAAGCAGGGACACTCCAGGTGGTGTTGACCTGTCTCCAAGCCATACCCCTCTCACTCGAGCACTGGGGGCAGGCAGCAGAGCTGTGAGCACTGGACAGCAGCAGGATGGATGGATGAGCTGCAGGGATGGATGGATGAGCTGCAGCTGTGCCAGCACAGCAGCATTCATGCTGCACTCGCATGTCAGTGTGGGCTTGTTTCCCACAGCTAGCACAAGTCTTGCTAAAAATACAATAATCATTTTGCATTCAACAGTGAAATCAGTAAGTTTCATGATCTGGAGCATCACTGCACTATGCTTTGCTTCAGACTGTTCCACTGTATTATAATGGCATCTGTCTTTCAAGAACAGAGCCTCTCTCCACCCTTCTCCCCACATCAGCAATACCAAGCGACTGTTGGAAGCTGCAGGAGGCTTTGCACAACAAAGACAGTCCTTGCCCTGAGGAGTGTAATGTTGGTTAAGATGTATTGCAACAAAGCAGGGTATGTACAAAGAAGGACAGAAAAGCCATTGGGAAGTGGACAGCAAGGCTTTGAAGGCATGTTTCCACCTGCAAGTTTTGCTGAAAAATGTTTGGTTGTGTTTTGCTTCCTCCTCAAGCAAGCACTGCAGTCCTCCTCCTCATGAAAGCAGAGGGTAGGCACAGATCGGGATGAGGAAGAGCTGCATCAATGCCCAAACCCTGCTATTCCCCACTGTGCTGTATTCTGAGCACACACAGAATCTTAAAGCAAGGTCTGTGGGTCACTGCTGGAGAAAAGAAAAAAAGGGCCTGAGCAGTATCAGGGGCCACGAAGAAGGGCAAGAGGTCAGGGATGAGAGGGCAAGCTGGATATGAAGGAAGTAAAGGAAAAAGGTAGAAGCTTAAAAACAAGGACACAAGCATAAAACTTGCTTCTGTGTGGGAGTAGCAAGCAGAAAGTTCAGAGCATCAGGTCAAGAAGGTAATTTTAGCTGGTAACTTAAAGGAGTTAGAGCAGGTGGTGTGCGTGATGAAGAGGCCAGCAAGTAAAGGCAGGAGAAAAACTGTGCTGCATGGAGTCATAAACAGAGCTGCTTGCTTACAACCTAATGACAAGGTTTCATTTTGGAGCTACAGTAGGAAAAACTCACTCACATGTAGACACCTCTTGGACGCAGAGAGAAAGAAGGGAAGGAGTTACTAGTTGCAAGACTTAATGGTGGGAAAGGCATTGGGCATCACCCCAGTGAACGAGGTGGTGTGAGGAGTAGTGTCCTTCAGCTTCTCAGTTGCTTTTTACCTTTGGTGTATTCAGAGGTGCTGATCACCACCAGCCCCTGGTGAGCAAACCCTGCCATGGGGGTTCTTAATCATCTCTCATCCTCCATCCAAACTTCTTGTTACAAAGAGAACTGAAACCTGTTGTCAGTTCACCCCATAGAGGCTCAGGGATTGGGACACAGCAGAAATGACGCCGGTATCGTGGCAAAAGCTGGTAGACATGCATGCAGCAGCTAAGGGAAGCCTGATTTTGTGTGGGCTTAGCTCATGGCTGGATTCTCTGATGTCTGTTAAGATACAAACATCCTCCCTTGTTTGAAGCGCATTTAACGTCTCCCATGGGGAGCTGTGAGCATCTAATTAGAGTTGAAGCAAGACGCGAAGTCGCGGCGCATCATCCCCCTCCACCGAGGGGCCGACGGGGCTCCGTGCCGCCGCGCCAGCCGCCCCCTTCCGCGGGAGGCGCAGGGCAGTCCCCGCTGGTCCCCCCCGCTGACCCGCGCTCACCGGTTACGCGGTGCGGGGCTGCGCCCGCGCCTCCCCGTGCCCGGGAGGAGCCCAGCTCCCAGGGCGGCAGCGGGGAGGTCTCGGCGCGGCGCTCGGCGGGAGCGGGGCCGCATTCCTGCGGGCTGAGCTCAGCACCCCCGGAGCAGCGCAGGTCCTGATGAAAGCGGCTTAGCCAGCACCCACCTCAGCCCCGAGACTCCGACCCGGGCAAGGAAGAGCCCTGAGTAAGCACAAAAGTCTTGAAGTCACAAAGAAACAAAAACCAGGAAAAAGCGCTTCAAAGCGGGGAATTCCCGAGGGCTGAGTTTTACCTGGGGAGGCAAAACTGCTCTGGCTCATCGCAGGCAGAGCATCCCCAGAGTGGAGCTGGAACACGTGTGTCCTGGGCAGGGAGCAGAGCAGCAGCCGCAGCAGAACTGCCCAAGCACCACGGGACACACACAGTGGGGAAGAAGCCATGTGAGGGCAATGGACCATTCTTAGAGAACAACCACCATCAGGGATGAGCCTTGAGGGACACTCACCTGGGCCATGGCTCCCAGATGCCTGCAGACATGGAATCTGGTCTGCCCACATGGAGTAGCTACCACAAGAACTCCAGCTCCACTGTGCCTTTCTACAACACTGCTCTTCACTGGGCTCACCAGCAGCCTGGATCCTGCTCTCCAGACCCCATTCCACAAGGAGCAGTGCTCCACAAGCAGAAGGTGGTGGGAAGCAAACTCAAACCGGCCCCCCAAAACCACACCATGACCAACCACAGCAGCACACAGCTGAGCCAACTCCTCCCCAGTAAAGCAGAGACCTCCACAGTGATCTATTACATACCCACGCTCAGAGCCCCCGAGCAGTGGTTTTATAGCTGGGTTGTCTGTGCTGGCCGAGCTGTGGGCTCTGCTCTGGGCTGCAACACTGCCAGAAGCACCGGGGAATGCTAAAAGGTGATGCACCCTTGCAAGCAGTGTATTTGCATCTGTGTTTAATGAGGTAATTGAAACCTGATGCTTACCTGTGATCAGACCTGCATGAAGAACAGCTGAGAAGTGCTCAGAGCAGCCTCCAAAAGTCTGTTAGGTGGTGCTCAGGTGTAGTGCTACTTGGGAATCCTTTATCTTCCTGTCCTAAAAAGTGAGAATTGCATCCCTGCAGTCAGCCTTTATCAGACAAACCCCAGTGACGCAGGATTTGGTGCTCTGTCCTGTGGTTCTTCACTGCACTGTAGGGAAAAAGGGATGAATGCAGCAGAAAGCAGAGCCAGAGCCATGGCAGGATGGTGGAGTGGAGCCTGCAGCAGCCACCGGCCTGGCTTTGGTTCCAGGGCACTGTCTGCTGGTGCAGAGACCAGGCAGCAGCAGCAGCAGCAGCACTAGGAGGAGGTGAGGGTGACCTCCATGGGTGCAGGGAGGATGGTTTCTATCCACTCGCTGCTGCCTGGCCCAGCTCCACCGCCAGCTGCTTCTAATGACACTTCAACAAACACATAACATTCTGTCTTAAGGAAAATCACTGAATAAATTCCATTTAAAAATACTTCTCTATTTCTGGGTAGGCGCCACTCTGCTCCAGCTACTTCAGAATAGCTGAAGCCTTCAAGTTACCCAGCAGAGAGACTGCACAAGGCTGTTTTGGGCAAAATACAGCACTCGGCTCCCCGTCAGACTAATAAACAGCTCCCTGAACCACTCCTCCTGCAGTGGTGTACATGGCTTCCCAGTGTTTGGGTTTGCCCACCAGCTGCCGCACACCTCAGGAAGGGAAGCAGGTGAAGGACAAAAAGCAGCAGTGGGTCCGTGCAGCTGCGGGTCCCTCCTGGTCGCCCTGGGTCACTCCTCCCTGGGAGCCCCCGGTGGAGGGAGCAGGGAGGTGTCCGCTGCCCTCGGACACAGCAGGGGATGGTCTGGGAGATGGGAGGTTTTAGGGAGGCTTTTGCTGTACTGGGGGCAGGACCCAGTGCTGGGCACATCCCTGCAGAGCTGTGATGGCCCCATTACAACTTAGACTCATAGAGTGGTTTGTGCTGGAAGGGACCTCAAAGCTCCTCCAGCTCCAACCCCTGCCACGGGCAGGGACCCCTTCCACTAGAGCAGCTTGCTCCAAGCCCCTGTGTCCAACCTGGCCTTGAACACTGCCAGGGATGGGGCAGCCACAGCTTCTCTGGGCACCCTGTGCCAGCGCCTCAGCACCCTCACAGGGAAGAGCTTCTGCCTAAGATCTAGCCTGAAATTCCCCTGTTTTAGTTTGAACCCATCACCCCTTGTCCTAGCACTGCAGACCCTGATGAAGAGTCCCTCTCCAGCATCCTTGTAGCACCCTTCAGACACTGGAAGCTGCTCTGAGGTCTCTGTGAAGCCTTCTCTTCTCCCGGCTGAACAGCCCCAATGTTCTCAGCCTGCCTCCATACGGGAGCTGCTCCAGCCTCTGATCATCCTCATGGCCTCCTCTGGACTTGCTCCAACAGCTCCATATCCTTCTTATGTTGAAGACACCAGAACTGCAGACAGTGCTGCAAGTGGGGTCTCATGAGAGCAGAATAGAGAGGCAGGAGCCCCCGCTTCGACCTGCAGGAAGTGTTCCTGCTCCTGTCTTCAAGCAAACGCAGTGATTTCCTCAGTCTGAGGATTAGCCTCATCCTGTGCACCAAGCACAGTGCCACTCCTTGCCACAACCAGTGGCGTGTGGTCCATGGGGAGCAGGGCAGTGGGTTCCTGACCTGATGCTGGGGTGGTCCCCATTCCCCTCCTGACCCCCAGGGGCATGGCTGGGTCCTGCCATTCATCCCCCTGCAGCTGCAGCACTGGCGCTGTGCCTGGGGGTGGGTAGAAGGACAAGCTGTTAGCTTGTGATCCATGATTTATAGCAGCTTGCAAGAGGCACCCCCTCTGCCTGCCCTCCAGGAGCTATAAACAGCCTGAAAGGTCCCTCTTTCGGAGGAGGAGGCATGTGGCATCCACTTGTGAGATACAGAGGCTTTTTATAACCCCGGGAAGCGCTGCCGGGCCGTGCCCTCTCCCCGCACACACGCGCCAGTGCTGCAGCATTCATTCAACCACAGCCCAGCTAAAATATGTGCGATTCAGAGATGGGAAAAGGCAAAACCTTCTCTCTGGTGCTGTTGTGAGCTGGAGGCTCAGCCCCGAGCTGGTGGCCCCAGGGGAGGAGGAGCTGCACGCACTCAGGTGAGCACAGAAATCCCTCTGACATTGACCCAGAGGAACCAAGCGGAGGAAGGTTTGAGCGAGGTGGTGGGACACACGGAGGCTCCTGCAAGGCACTTGCCACGACAGGCTGGAGAGCACAGACCTCGTGCTCCTCACCATGGCCCATCTTGCCGGGCCTGGGGAGGCAGCAGCAAGAAACTGCCATCAACCCTCAGTGCTCTCAGGGTCACAGGGCTCATCTCCACCACGCTCTGTGCTGTGGACACCAAGCCTTCCCCTCAAGGAGCACATGGATGTGTCCCTGCATGGCTGGGCACACTCAGCCTGTCCCCGGGTCACGGACGTGCTCATGGACAGCATGGCTCTGTGGGACAATGGGGACAAGGTGCATTTGCTGGTTGGTTTGGGATCTGTTTGAGCTCTTTTCTGACTCTACCTTGGAGGGGGGGAAGCCGCAGCTCCCTGGGCAGACTCTTATGCGCAGCGAGGACAGCACATCAGAGCAGAACAACTTCTGCTCTGTGTCTCCCAGTTTCCAGCTTCATGATAAACCTCTTCAATGACGAGACTCTGGCAGTGCATATTTCAGCACTTCCATCCCTTCGATACAAGGCATCCCGGCACTGGTGAGTGCAGGAGGCCTCCTGCAGCCAAGTGGATGGGATGCAGCCGGTCACACGTGGCAGGAGGCTTCTGCAGCATCCTCCAGAACAGGCACCCTGCTGTGTCCAGCCACAGTTAATTACAGCATCGGCAGCAGACAGAGACGTTCTAAATGAAAGGGAAGCACCTGCAGCTTCCCAGCTCTGCCTTTATCTTCTAACCCCAATTACGAGATGCACTGCGAGGGAGAGGCGGTGGTAGATAATAAAGTTCAGTGGGATGGTCTGGGTGTTCAGTGGAGAACCAGGAAAGCCTCGCATCCCGATCCCAAATGGGACATTGATATGCTCTCTGTGTGTCCCCTGGTTTTCTCCAGGTAAAGTGGGGGTGATGCTTAGCCCGAGGGGTGTTCCAAGGATGAATTAGCATTTGGAAGCGCTTTGAAGATTCGAAGTGTTACATAAATGCCAAGTGTTAGCATGACCAGCCTTTCTATTGCAGCAGAACCCAGAGACTGCAATCAAGATCAGAGCCTTGCTTTGTTGTACCAGGCAATTTAGAAACTGCTGGTTGGAAAAAGTCCCTGTCCCAGCCCCAGGCAGGCGGGAGAGGGGCTGGAAGCCCTGTCAGGGGGATGGAAGGTGGCATCCTCAGGAGAGGACAGCACAGCGCTGCAGCAGCCAGGGAGGGGATGGACCCAGCTCCTTCAGGAGCCCAGAGGGTAACCACTGCCTGCACCAGGCAGCGCACACCAGATCCCCCTGGAGCCCTTGGATGCCCTCAGCACGTGGGATCCCTGGGATCCCTGGCCTGGGCCCTCCTGCGGTGCCCACGAGGTGACTGGGGTTTCCCTTGGGAATTCTCTGGGAACCGTGTGTTGCGAACACAGGCTCTGCTTCTCACGGCAGAGCTACAGCAGCCTGGCTCTACTGGATAGGAAAAAGTGAGCAAGTGCTCACAGGACAGATCTGACCGGAGATGAGCATGAAGCAGCGTGCACAAAACCAGCCATCCAACCTCATTTCCATCCCCTGCCCACCACAGGGTACTTCATCCTTGTTTCCTTTCTAACCAGATGAAAATACAGCATGAGTGTTAATCACAGGGCACAAATAGGGAAGAATATGTAAAAAGGAAAAACAACCTTCCAACCCTTTGTTTTCTCTCTCATTTATGTCATGCATTGCATTTAAAAACGCCAGCAGATGACATGATGCTATTTGCAACATCATTCATTAAAAAGTATGCGCTCAGCCAGCCAAGCGCAAATCAACAGACTACAAAGAAATACCAAAGTCAAAGGGAACTTGAGATGAAACGCAGTGAGGTCACTGGTTTCTGCATTATCCTGAAGATGTTTGTCAACATTTTAATGTAGCCAAATGGGCACATTCAAAAACTAATAGAATGAAAGAAACCCCTTTATTCTGACAAAATGGTGATCCAGGGGGAAGAACCTAGAACCGTTTTGAACCGTTTCCAGTCTGCAATTGTGAATGAGTCCTCCTGAGAAAAGGGAAGGGAAGTTTGTGCAGTCTGATGGCGTTATCTGTGAGAGGCTCAGGTAGAAACCACTCCCTCAGGTTTACAGCCTTCTCCTCTAACATTTGTAGCACTTGTAGGTTGTAAGCACACCAATGGGATGTAGCAGCCTTTGTAAGGAAAACTATCTCAGGCCTTTGCACATCTACTGCTCTCCTTTGGCAATCCATCAGGAGGTGCAAGGCAGACTCCAGACAGCGATTCAGCTGAGAAAGTGCATGGGAATCACAGGTCCCATGAAACCCCCCTGGCCTGCCTGTGCCATGGCCAGAGCCTCACTGGGATGAGAAGGAGCCTGTGTCAGACCCTGCACTGCTGCCGCTGGGGTCTCACTGCAGCTCACGGGAGTGCTGGTGGGTGCTGAACACACTCAGTACCCAGCTGTGGCCATCCAACCGCAGCACAGAGCCATCACCAGGAGCAGGACAGCTGGGTGCTGCTGGAGCCCGCAGTGATGGCACTGACACACACCTCTCGTCCCATGGAGCAGCTGCTGCTGAGGCGAGCATCCCTAGGAACGAGTGCTGGAGCAGTCGCTCCCTGTTTGGGACGCTGGGCTGAGAAAGCCAAGGCTGGGTCAGGTCTGCCACTCACTGCCCACCCCAGCAGCCACCCCAGCACCTCCCCATGCAAAGGGTCCCCCTCGGCACACAGCAGGCACTGGCTTCCCATCGGCACTGCGGGGCCACACAGCCACCACAGGCCCGGACTTGCATCCACCGTGGCGTGTGCTTCAGCCCCAGCCAGCGCCGGGGGAGCTGAACAGGTTGAGTGACTTCAGGCTGTGGGAGGAATAATCGTCTTGGGTTGCTTCAGAGAGCTGAGGCAGCCAAACCGGGCGAGGATGGCACTGCGGAGCGCCTCAGCCTCTGCCAGGTACCTCGGAGGGTTTGCGTTTGAAGGGTTTTTATAGCTCTGCTGTCAGAACGGGTGGCGAGCGAGCTGAACTGGGACCAGTCTGGGAAGCGAGGCAGTGGGTGGGTGTATGAGGGATGCGTGCAGAGAGCGGCTGCCTCCAGCCGGAGCCCAGCCTGAACGGGTCCAGTCTGATGCTTATCGGGGACTCCTGTCTCCCGAGCTGGTGAATTCTCCACTGCTGTGTCAGTTGTGATCCACAGACCAGGGAGCATTAAAGACACCTCGAGAGCAGCCCCAGTAAGGCTGAGTGTGCCTGTCCAGCTCACCCTGCTGAGCCCAGCCAGCAGGACCTGTGCTCCTGCCCCAGTGCCAGCCCTGACGCTGCCCCCTTGCTATCCCCTCGAACACCATCCATCCCCTCGCACGCACTGAGTCACAAGTGACTCACTTCAAACTTGGATGCGGGCGCAAAGTATACATTTGCAAATTGGCTGGTGAGGCAGCGCTTCGCAATGTAGGTGGGATGTATTACATACTCCAGCAGTCAAGTTGTGCTCTCTCCTCCCTCCTCCCTCTCCCTCCGTGCAGGATAGCTGCCTCAGCCCAGCGTGCTGGTGCAGTTCTCGCAGGCGCAGCAGGGTGCCTCAGCCTGCTCCAGTGGATGTGGCGTGCGGATGGCTCCGGCTCCGCGCTGCACTGAACATGGATGATTTAGCTCTCCTCGACCTGCTGGAGTGCCCTGTGTGCTTTGAGAAGCTCGACGCCACGGCCAAGGTGCTCCCCTGCCAGCACACATTCTGCAAACCCTGTCTGCAAAGGATCCTGAAATCCCAGAAGGAGCTCAGGTGCCCCGAGTGCAGGACCCTGGTGCTCTGCAGCATCGAGCAGCTGCCCTCCAACCTGCTCCTGATTCGCCTCCTGGATGGCGTCAGGTGTGGACAGAATGTGGCCAGGTTTGGCTCCATCCAGAGGACCGGGCTCCTGTCATCGCCTGCCTCCATCAGGAGAGTCCCCAGGGGGCTACAACTCCATCAGCACCGGCTGGCGACCAATCCCAGGCTCCACATGGAAGGGGTAAGGAGAGTCCACGTTCTTTACTGTGTCCGTGAGCAGACAGCTTTCTTCCCGTGTGCCAAGAGCTATGAAACTTCCCTGTTAGCAGCCCCGCAGAAATGTTTGAAGTGAGGGAGATCACTTTGCAAATCTGGCGGCTGTGTCCTTTGATATTTGACTGTTTCGGGTGCAGCACAGCAGTGATTGCATTGGCTCTCAGGCTGACACAAAGCCAGGCTGCCCTTCTGACAAAACCTTCATAGATCTGTTTTCCCCAGGAGTTTTCAGGTGCTTCCTGACTTCTGGGGGGCATTTGAGGCACCTTGACTTCAGGGCAATATACTGATTTGTGAGTGATAGCAATTAAATCAGTAATTGCAAAGCTGTAACTGTTAGATGTGGAGAAAGGTATTTCCCATCACTGCACCCCAGTTTCCCCAGCATTAAAAAGGAATGAGTGACTAATGATGCTTGTGTCCCTGGCACAGTACTTTGAGGTTCACTATTGAAAACCATTAAACTTGAGTTACTAACTGTATCTAGGGAGGTTTTTAAGTTGTTTCTGTCATTTTCTTCAACAGTACAAAAGCTTTTCTTAACTAATGAGGACATGATATTAGAGCTGTTCGAGGAGGCTGGCTCAGATGGAATGTGGGGTAGAGACTGAGATGTGGCTTCACCTCTCCTGCTCTGTATTCCTGGGTTCCCATTTCTCCCACCTGAACTATTCTATGCAGCATCCGTACAAACCTTTCCATAACATTCAAAAGCTTGGCTCAAGTGGCTGTTCAATCTCAGGGCATTTTCAGGATTGCAGAGCTGTAAATGTCAATGCAGACATAGGGCAGGTTTCCCCCCCACACGCTGTTGTGGTTCATGTGTGTGCTTGGCTGTGGAGTATGGAGAACCCCTGTGTCCCGTGGGTGCAAACCGGTGTGTTGTCCCAGGGAATCTCTGTGGCGTTAGTAAATCATCCCAGGTGGATCACACATCAAAACCAGACACAAGCATAGAATGGTTTGGGTTGGGAAGGACTTTAAGAACATCCACTTCCACCCCCTTCCACGGGCAGGGACACCTTCCACTGGACCGGGTTGCTCAAGCCCTGTCCAGCCCCTCTCTGGTTTTCCAATTGGAAAAGCAGCACTGGGACACATCAGGGAGAACCCTTGCCATGAACCAGCTCTGCAGGGAGTGGGGATTGCTGGTGTGTTCGTGTGAGGTCGAACACTCAGACAGCAACAGCTCTCTCACCCGTTTCACCTTCCCTTTACCAGTTCTCAGGACAGGCAGGAACTTGTTGCTGATGCTGTGTAATGGCAGCATCCACTGCTGAGCTCCCAAAAGCATTTTAAGACCAAACTTCTGGGAAATTCTTCCTTGTGAGGGTGCTGAGGCGCTGGCACAGGGTGCCCAGAGAAGCTGTGGCTGCCCCATCCCTGGCAGTGCTCAAGGCCAGGTTGGACACAGGGGCTTGGAGCAAGCTGCTCCAGTGTGGGGTCCCTGCCCGTGGCAGGGGCTGGAGCTGGAGGAGCTTTAAGGTCCCTTCAACCCGTCGCCACTGTGGTTCTATGAATCGGCAGAGCTGCTGCGCGCTGGGTGCGGGCTGCGACTGCGAGTGGCTCCTGCAGTACCAAGATAGCCTCCGATTTCAGGTGCTCTGTGGTGGAGCGATACAGAAACGCGCTACACTGAAACACCCTTAGCCCTAATTAGGTAATTAATTAGAAAACACCCTGGAATCCTCAGCTGCAAGGTGAAGAATGCAACGTGTTAGTCACGGTTTGGTTTGGTGGTTTTAAACCCCTGCAGACGGGAGCAGGCGTTACCTGTGGTGCTCCAATGGGGTGCTGCTGCATGCGGACCCTCTTCAAAAGTGGTACCTGCTGACAGCAAGAGCCAGGACTCCTTTGGACAAGGCTGGGCTGAGGGTGACTTGTGTCCTGCACCGTGGAGTGCTGGAGCTGGGGTATTCATCTGAAGTGGTTGGGGTGAGCGGTGGCAGAGCAGGTGCTTTTGTCAGGAATCTCAGTGGGAACAGCTATCGGGAGCCTGCTGCACCACAGCTGATCCCCCAAAGCTGTTTTCCTGGCTGCTCTTAAGTGCAGCATTCATTTCCAACTACAATGCAAGGTGCTCACCAGAGAGACTGTCCCCATCTCGCAGCCTGCTAATTACTGCTAATGCTATACAGCACTTCATGCTACAAAGCAAGTAAAATTAGGGTGCACCATGCTGCACTGCAGCCAGATATGCCATCCAAAGCAGGATGCAGGACTTGTTTTGTTTTTACCAAAGAAGCTGTTCTATAAATAAACTTCCTTTACTCCATGGAGCTGAGAAAATCTCAAGTTTGATCAAAGTTTCTCTGCTCAGCAGAGGTGTTTCCTTGCCAACTTTTTGCTCTTCATCCTCGTGAACATCCATGAAGGCCAAAAACTGAAATAAATCCCCTCATCACCAAGCAGGCCAAGATCTCGTACCATTCTGAGAGGGAAGCGTGAGCCAGCTGCAGCAGAGCTGCTGAATTAGCAGCAATTCAATACCTGGGTTTCAGTCAGGAATTTCACAGAGCCAGTCCTCAGTAAACAGGCAATATTACAGTTACAGCCCATCCCAAACTCCTCATTTGCTAGCACTTAAATCACTTCTGAATTCACTTCCTACTTGCTAATCCAAGGTGGGCATAGCCTGGGTTTGTGCCCATGGGCCCATGTGTATGTCTCTGTACCCAGAATGTGCCTCTGTAAAGACCGACAGTGCTGCACCGCGACCGCTGGCACTGCCCAGTACCTGCTCCCAGGACACCTGTCCAGGCTTTAGGATCTCCAGCATCTATGCAGAGAAGCCAAGACTTTGGATTTTCAGGATCTCCTCATAATAAACTGTCTGGAATGTAAGAATAAAAGGATTTGCTAGGAGGTGAATGCGTAAATAATCTACGCTGAAGCCTTTGAACTCTTAGGAACCGCCCCTGGCGTGTGCCAGATGTGGTTACGTCTTGTGCTGAAGCATCCTTCTTATCTGGCTTCAGCCCCAGTGTCAGCTAAACACAGCTCTGCCGCCGGTGAGAGAACAGAGGCTCCTGTGTGCTGAGCTGTACACGAAACTCCCATAGTCCCTGAGGAGCAGCAGGCCTAAACTGTACCGTACACACAGCAAAAATCACCCAGGCCACTGAACAGCTATTTGGATGATGAACTTTGTCATGCAACAAACAGGGCAGTGAGCCAGAGGAGAAAAGCTGCGGGTATGACAGCTTGCCTTTGGAAAACACAGACCACACAAATCTAACTGTGACTGGCTATTTTCTCTCTGCATGAACTGAGTGCTGTAACACCCCCCTCCAGCATATCATGGGAGATAGACAGATAACACCTCTATTGAGATAAAAATACACTGCACTCCAACGTCGCCACCTTCACACGGATGTCTATACATAGTGCTTGTGTCTTGATATTTTCTTCTCCTCCAGAAACATCTCCAGCTCCTTTCTGAATTTGACAGACAGGGCTTGGATTACTGGATCTTTTTGAAACCTTATTCAAAGCAACCTTCACGTTTGCTTTGAAGGAGGCACTCACTGTGCAAACCACCCTCCACACCCCCAAAAACACCCAGCAGTTCCTGTGCAGTCACAGTAATGACCTCATCACGCGTGTCATACCATCTTGGGACGGACACACGTTAAACCGACGTCACAAACCCGGGACTCAGCACAGGAGCATTGGCACAGGATACCATCATGTGCCTTTTTTGTCCCTTGCATGTAGTTTCAGCACTTTCATCTACTGCAGAGAGTGAAGTCACCCCCATACAGATTGCCTGGTGATACACACCCCAAAAGCTTGTGCACAACAACAACAGGTTCACAAGCACAGATGCAGGAGGCTTTGCAGTAGCTGTAAGCACTGCTGCAGCCATGGGGAAGGGTTGGTGTTACACCGGGACGCTCGTTCGATGCCGCAGGGACCTGCGGGCCAGCCCCAGGAGGCAGTTTCCCTGGGTTCACACCATTAGGTACCGAGCTGCAAACACAGGAAGTGTTTTAACTTGTTACCACGGCAGTGAGTCAGGCTCAGATGCGAGTCAGAATAGAACAGCAGGGCTCCGCGGCGCGCTCACCTGCTGAGCATCCCGGTCAGCCAGGACCATGCAAGCCGGAGTCCTCCTCTCCCTGCAGGCTCCCAGCTGGCCCCGGGTCTGTGAAGTTGGTCATTGGCCTAAGCTTGTAATTGGCCCCTCTGGAGGGAAGGGAGAGGAGCAGACACGTTCATGGGCAGCACTGCCAGTGCACCAGGGCTGGAGCTAAGAGGTGTCCCGAGAGCTGAGGCTGGACCTTGGGGGGGAGAAGGCCCATTCACTGCTGCCATCTAAACCTTGTCTTGCTCCGCTTTACTGCACCCGGGGAAAACTGCAGCACCTGCACTTAAACACTGCACTTTGTTCTGCTGTTACTGATCCTCAGGGATCCAAACTCCGTTCAGCACCAATGTGTGCAAGGCCCTGGGAGAATTAATAATACATGAGCTTTGTTTTTAAGAAAACCTTTTCTCTAGCAGCTTGTAAGTGGACATTTGAGCTGCTCCTGATTTAGGGAACCTCCATTTTGCTTTGTTGTCAGGATGGGAGACATGGGTTAGGATGCTGGTTTTGACAGACAGGCTTGTGTCCTTTATCAACCCGACTTCTTTGAGAGGGTTCCCTTTGGGCCATCAAGAACTGATGAGCCCAGAGCTTCTCACTGGCTTTGCAGTGTCCAGCCCCAGGTCTGGGCAAGACGAGGATGCCCAAGGCCAGGCAGGCAGCATCCTCCCAGTCCTGGCCGGTGGCTCAGGCAGGGCACAGTGGTGGGCGCTGTTTGATGCTCATTTACCAAGGGGATGGCATGGATGGGAGGCAGCAGCTCATGGGAGATGCCTGTCACTGACCACACACTCCCCTGCGACCATGTGAAAACTGAGCCCTGGGTTGCTGGGCAATCGGGAGGCGCAGGGCAGCTTTGAGCACAGGTCCCCTCCGCAGGCCTGCTGCCAGAGGATGGCCACCACCATCCCTCGTCCCCTCCTGCCACCAGCCCCATCCCGGTGGGCAGGGCACCAGGATGCGGCTGTGCCCGTGGGCCAGGCCTGGCAGTGCTGCCTTTACCAGCAAAGGGAGGGCACCAGCCAGCAGGGAGAGGGCTCGGAGCAGCAGGAGCAGGGAGCGGGATGCAGGTTTCCTCCCTGCACAGTAAACAGCCACTTCTGAGAACCGCGGTGCTGAGACAGGGCATCATGACCGGGCACGCCGAGGGCTGACACAGTTTGTTTTCCGTGCGGCTTAAAACCATGACACACAACTTAACCACTGCCCGAGATTGCTGACTGCAGCAGAGACACAACCATCTGATAGCAGCAGCAATGAGTGCAAGAGGCGTGAAGAGGTTTCGTGCAGACACTGCAGCTCCAGCACGCTGGTCCCCGGCAGCACCGGGCTGTGCCCGGCGCCAGCAGCACCGGCTGTGCCAGCCTCCCTCCTGCCTCACACAACAGCTCACCAGGCCCATCCCTGCTCTGCCCATGCCGGCACCAAGGAGCACATGTCTGCAAGGCAAAGCCAGCTCGGGTCCTGCTCCTGCCTTGTGTGCACCTTGGCCCATCTCCTGCCCACGCAGATCTCTCGTGGTTTCACACAGGCAAAGTACAGCCTGATCCAACACTGTCCATCAGGCCACAGGGACGCTACTGACAGGCAATGGGGCTGAGCACCTGCAGCGCTGCCCCAGCCATCACTGGTGCGGCACCCGCTCGGCCTCCCGTGGCAGAAGCTGCTCTGCATTCCCGTTGTTTTCCCCATTTCCCAGTTCATCTCTGCAGTGCAAAGCCAGAACCACAGCAAGCAAGGATGGGAAGCGCCCTATGCCTCAGTGCGGTGGTGTTTCAGAGGGGTGCTGGGTAGCAGACGGGGTGAGGGCTCCGGTCACCGCTGCCACCGCCCCTGTGCAGAGGTAGCAGTCCGAGTGACAGGCTCCAGTACCTGCCTCTGCTGACCCCTTTGGTTGCTTTCCATCTCCCTGGTGTGTAAATCACACCCACTTACAGCTGCTGCTGAAGTCTTTGTCCAGCTAAACCTGTACAGTTTGCCTCTCCAGCTCCCCCCGGGTGCTGGATCACGGTGCAGGGCAGCCACCAGCTTTAGCCAGGACAGCACTGGCTTTGGGTCCCGGTAACCCAACCTGGAACTGGGTGAGCTCCAGTACTGACATGAGCAGGAGGGGCCTGATGCTGTTCTCCCTGGTGCACACAGTCTGCTTGTGCTTGGAAGATGGGAGCAAACCTCCTCAGGGGAGAAATAATGCAGAAACCACCCAACTGACTGAACCTTTCGAATATAATTATATGAAGAGCTTGAAATGACAAGCTCACTTTTGATGGTTTTGTTCTCTGTGACAAGGCTGAAGTTATCTCCTCTGCCGAAAAGCAGAAAAAAAGAATTGTAATGGAAATTGATTTACATTCAAATAGCTCTTTTCATCTGACTGGATCCTAAAGAGCCCTGAAACTGTGCTATTGGAACACACAAAGAAGACCATGTGGGGCTCATTCATCCCACCAAAGTGTGGGCAGTCGGTGGCAGGATGCTGAAGGCAGTTTGCAGGAAGTTAGTAATCAAATCAGGCTGTTGTTACCGACTGAAAAGCCAGCGTGCCCTTTGGTGTCAGTGTGCAGGTAACAACCAGCTCTCCATTCATGGTGTGTAAATCACTGCTCCTCGGGAGCGTGGCCCGGGCTGTGCTCTCAGATCTGTCTGGGGTCACTGTATGCCACCCTGGGACACCTCTAGTGCTCACTTGTGATCTTGGGCCATGAAGCATGCCCTCACCTATCGCATACCACCTCTTAGAGCAGTGCGATGGAGTTCAGAGGCTCAGCAGGATCCAATTCAATGTGTTTCCCTGAGGAGCAGGCCCTGGCGAGTCCAGCCCTCCCCTGTGCCAGTCCCCTCCAACCAACAGCAGCCCGGTTCCAAACAGCTCCAAAGTGAAAAGTAATCAAAGCCCACTTGCAAACTGAACCCGCTGTACCTACTAGGAGAAAAACAAACTGGCAGGCATCCAGGACCGGATTCCTCTTCTTCCTGGCACCATCCTACAAATAAACAGTTGCTCTCAGGGAGGCTGTTTTGTGCTACAGGAGTCGTGTATGTACAGGAATATCGCTGCCTCTGCACAGCACGGGTTTTAGCTCCTGCACAAATAACGCAGTGCCGGGGGTGGGAGGCGAGGGCAGAGCTCGTGCAGAGCACGGGGTGCACCAGCTCCCACCAGGGCCCTGCGCCGGGGGCAGCCGGGGCCCTCCTGCCTCCCACAGCTCCCTGCAGGGTCCCGGGTCCGCTGCGGAGGGGCAGCCCCTGGGCGGCCGCGGCTCCGGGGCTCCACGGACGCCCTGCACCAGAGCTCAGGTCTCGGGCTGCATCCCTGCGCGTGGGGCGACACCCGCGAAACCCAGATCAGGATCAGGCCCTCGGCACCCACTGCAAGGACGTGGAGCTGCGGGGAGGAGGCCACATGCTTGGGGTGGCTCTGCCTTCGGGACCCAGCGGAGAGCGGCTCCAGGGCATTCCCTGTGCGGAGTTACGAAAATGAGGGCTGGGAAACCACCGGGTGCAGGCTCAAACCCGTCCAAGGCCGTTCTCGCTCCTGTGCCAGCTGCCTCCTCAGCCCCACGGGTTTGTCTGCACCGCTGGAGTCAGCGGGGTGCTACTGAGGGTTGGGGGGCCGGTCCAGCACTGGGTTGGGCAGCGAGGCAGGAACAGGGATGCCCGGAGCAGGCAGCGCTCCTGGAGCTTGCTCCTGCCCAAACAGCTCCTGCCGCCCTCCCTTTGGCAGGCTGTAAATCAGAAGGAAGCACTCCTGGACATCAACAGCTAATTCCAAAGATTAATTTGTCACTCATCCCATGCGACCATCAAGGTAGTCATGGACATCAGAGAAGTCAGAGCACCTGGGAAGCAGGAGGATCCCGTCTGATGTCATCAGCTGTACCTGGCTGAAGCTGTTTGAGATGAGCCTTGCTCGGAAATGGGTGATGGACTGAATGAACCCCACGTGCAGGGACATTGACGGCCACGTGCTCAGCCCGGGGTACTGCAGGCAGCGGCTCGGTCTGGTCACACAGGCAGCATCACCACGGGGCTGTGCTGCTCATCTGGGTGGTGTCAGATGGAGTCCCCTGGGACAAGGGTGACGGGCTCACAGCCTCCATCAGAGATATTTCCGCTCCGCTGCACCCCCCGGCTTTGCTTTCCTCCTTCCTTGACAGCTCCCCATGTCTGTCCCTGGTGCCCCCTCCCCAGCCAGCCTCACACACGTCTTTCTCTTCTCTTTTCTTTTAAATACCAACGCTATGAGTGTGTGGTCTTACATTAATCCGCTGCCAATAATGAGGAAGTTATAACTAGCTCATTTAGGATAATTATAGTGTGCGTTTCTCCCAGCTATGAGGGATGCTTTGAATCGCTTCCTCACACACATGTACATATTTTTAATTTGCTTTGTTTTGTACGGAGGGAGACTCAGATGTCTTGGATGGCTGCCCTTGCACAGCTGGTGCCAGACACCAAAAATAGCAAAACATCAAATCCTGCTCACTTATGGGCCTCAAAGCACTAGGAATTGGGGCAAGGCATTGAGAGGCATCTGCCACGGCCAGCATTACTACTGCAGCTGCAGTACTGCATGGCAAGACTGGGAAAAGAAGCCTTCTCCATTCACCCTGATGTTCCATCTCTATATTGCTGCCTCTCTGCTACCGGGCTTCCTCTAGTGTTTTCCCAATGGAACGTAATGACAGGCACTGGCCCCGCAGCTCGGGAGCGCGCCAGGAACTGCAATATTTGGCTGAACATTTTGCTGCCACAACACCCTACTACATCAAATGCTGCTTCTGGATTAACAAAAAGCAACTGGCAATGCTAACGGGAGGAAACTCCATCAAAACAAACCTGGTCCCTCCTCACCCCGCGTGCGGGAGAGCCGCTCCCTCTGCCTGCAGGGAGCTACCTCCAGGCACACCTTGTCCTTATCGCAGGGCTTAATTAGCACCACAGTTTCTGCCATTGCAATTAACCCACTTTACATAAAGCCAAGCAGATCCCTTGCAGAGGATCCTGCCCATCCACGAGTGGACAGAAACCAGCCCAGCCTGAGAACGAATTCAGGCTCGAGCTGCACCCGCGGCTGCCCGCGCTCTAGCACCAGCGATAAGGCGCGAGCTCAGGTGCCCATGAGGTGCCTGCTCAGCCCGGGTGTTGCTGCTGGGACTCTGATGCTTTTCTGTGCCTTTCCTGCACCCCGTGCACACGTTACACAACGGCGACCCTGATACACGTCTTTTGGAAGGCTTCCTCTGGAAGATGCATTTTGTGCAGGGCCTGTGAAGCAGGAAAGCGCCCAGTGCAGTGCAAACCACATGGGTTGCTCCATGTGGGCAGATAAAGGCTTGGTTTATGCCCTAAATAAAGCTGGGAATTTAATGGGATAGTTTGGGTTCAGTATCTGAACATACAAACAAAATCAGTACAAAAAGACAACAGACCTTGGAAAAAACTGACTTGGGCCATGAAAAATCACCTGAATTGAATGGTTAGGGGGTTTATGAAGATCTTTAAAATGTTCAAGTGAATTTTAGTTGGTTCCAAACCAAAGTGCTTTGCCTTGCTGTGGCTTTTAAAAATCCTTCCTCTCTTGGTTTAAATTACCCTGATTTTTTCTGTTAACAGAGTATTAAAATATTAGAGGCCCAAGTACAGGGAGATGCTGAACCCATCCCTGCAGTACAGGAGCTCTGCTGGGGAGGGAGCGGTGACGGTCAAGAACCACCACCAGTACATGAAGGACCACACCAGTGTTAGTTACCTGGAGAGCGTTCAAACTTACCAGCAAGCCCCAAAAGACCCACGCTGTGAAGGTTTTTGGGATGCTAAAGAAGCATGTAACATCAATATGAACTGGTCTTCACTGATATGCAAAGTTTTGCACAAATTTCAATGAGCAAATCCAAGTGCTCTATAAAATGAGGGGTGAGCTGATATCAGTGGTCACTGCAAGCTTCAGGAAACAGCAGTGGGAAAGAAAACCAGGCTTAGAGGGAAACCTGAAAACAGAAGGGGCTGAGATTTGAAAGGGCATGGAAGAGGGAGGAAAGGGTTAGAAAGGAGGTGAAGGAGTGAAGATTGTGACCAAGGTCAGAGGAAGACACACAGGGATGAGTTTTGGCCAGCCCTAATGTCACAAACTCCCCTATCCTACCTGTTTCTGCTCTCTATTCCAGCCTGCCCTCCTGTCTCATCTGTTTCCTTGCTGAAGAAAGAATATTCCAGACTCTCAGCACCCCATGGCTTGCTCACCTTTCCCAGTCAGTAGCAGGCATGCATTTCATTTCAGAGTTTCTCTTATTTTTAATACATTTCCATAACTCGTTCTTGGTGCCTTTTATGTTCTGACGATTTTGCTGTGCAGCCGTTCCCTCACCATCCCATCTGTTTGTGCTTCTCCTTCACAAGCCCTGTGCTTGCTGTTTGCACGAGCCTGGTTTGTTTTCTGGTGGCTCCTGAGGCAATCAAAGCTCTCCTGTGCTCCTTGTCCTTGTTTAACACCAGGGACTCTGTCACTGGCTTTCCAAAGGGGAGCCGGTGCTCCCGTAATCCTGTTCCCACAGTCTGTTTTTCCTCTGGGAAGGTGCGTACATCCAGGCAAGCACCGGCAGTGGGAGTTCAGAGGCTCACAGGATGGGTTGGCTTGGAGGGGACCTTAAAGCTTATCCAGCTCCATTCCTTTTTTACCAGCGATATACTTTCAGTGTCAAAAAGCCAAATGTTTGCTATGAGCAGAAACTAACAGGCAAAGGGAGTTAATTAGAACTAAGCATTAAAGTAATTGCTTCCTGTTTCAAAAGCTTTGAAGTAAACACAGTACATCCAATTTATACAATTTTTCTCTTCTTGGTTCCTTTTCTGTACCAAGCATCAGTGTTTGGCAGTGCTGGAAAATGTTTCCTTCCCAAAAACTAAATTTCCATGGAAAATTCAGTCTTTTCCACACTTCAGGAAAACAAATGGCGGGTTTCGCTCTTCCCCCTTCCTGACCTCCCAGAAGTGGCTGATGGGGGTGAGTGAACTCTGCAGAAATCCTGCCTCAGCCCTGGCCGCTGACACAGGTGGATTTGGGCAGAAAAAGGCAGGCAAAGCCAGAGTGTGTCACTGGTACAATGGCGCCATTCCCACGGGACTGGCGGGCTGTTGGTGGTGATGGCTGGGAAAACAGAGCAGGGTCCTACTCATAAGCCCCCAGCACTTGGCAGCATGTACAAAACTCTGTGTTTTGCCCACGGGAAGACTGGTTTAAGGCTTTAACTGTTTCTTAATATTCTAAAACAAGTTCAGCCTGCTTTTCATCTTGATACAAATTTAGCATAAGTATTTTGCAGCTTGTCTTCATTAGAAAAAGACATCAAGAAAGGATGTGGGTAGTTAATCCCAAGAAATGCATGCTTGAGACATAGACCTCTATGTTTTCCCCAGTAATTAGGGATGCTTCTGGGGAGTTCTGTCTGTGTTCAGCATCGGATGAGCTCAAGGGCTGTTTCCCGCCCCGCAGGTCCCGCGAGCCAAGGCGCTGTACACGTACCGAGGGCACAACCCTGGAGAGCTGCGGTTCAACAAGGGGGACATCATCGTGTTGCTCCGGCAGCTGGACGAGAACTGGTACCTGGGGGAGGTGAACGGCGTCAGCGGCGTGTTCCCGGCCAGCTCCGTGCAGGTGATCAAGCACCTGCCCCTGCCCGTGCCCCTCAGCAGGGCGCTCGGCAGCTTCGACACCAGGGGCAGGGACAGGACCGAGAACAAGGAGAGCCTGACCCTGCACAAGGTAACAGCAGCACCCAGGGCTGGGCCGGGGCCTTGTGTAAGCTGTAGGGTGTCCTACCCACCCCACCTCCGTGGGAGCTCCCTGTTGGATACCAGGCAGTCTCCCAGGCCCCCTCAGACCCTGCTGCAGCAGTTAACCCCCCAGGGGCACAGGACCAGGACCAGGGATGCAGGTTCCCATCACAAGCAGTGCCTGACCCCCTTTCCCACACTGCTGTCAGTGATGTGGAGCAGCTGAGGGTGGCAGTCCCCTCCATACATCGTTTACACAGCACACGTGCCCGGCCTCCTGTGGTGCACATTTACAGAGCAACACGTGAGCTTGCAGTGCTCCCCTTTGTTCCCCAGAGGCTACAGAGCTGTTTACTCCGTTAAAGGACACGCTCTGAGTAACTGCACCTCCCAAAGCCAGCTGTCCCTGCAGTGCCAGACAAGGCGAGGCACAGCAGGACAGAAAGCACTGCCCAAAGGCATCAGCGTCCTCAGAGAAGTGACCTCTTTCTCCATCACACTGCTGCCGTGTGCTCCTCATTCTCATGGATGGGAAGAGGAGGCAGGAGAGGAAGGCTGTGGGCTGGGTGTCCCAGGGGGTCAGAGCTGGATGGGGAGTGCTTATAACAGAAGCTGGGAGTCAGCTGTGGTTGCTGACTAAGGGGAGGAAAGAAGGGAAAAGCATCACTTAGGAGCAGCATCACACTCACCAGCAGCTCTGTGAAATGTGGGTGCTCAGCCTCCCGGTGAGGAGCACAGAACCAGGCAGGCAGCAGCACTCCCTGCCATGAGGATTCACTGACTTGCAGGAGGCACCTTCCTCAGTTTTCTGCCACCTGCACTGGTTTGGGTTTCACTCCATTTGCCTTTGTTGCACAGTTCACTGGGAGGTGTTGTGGTCTCTGCTCCCACAGCAGAGTTCACAAGTGGGGAGTCAACACACATAGAAAGCACACAGATGCTTCCACAGAGAGGCAGGAGCATCATCTGATCCCCCAGCTCTGTGACAGCCACTGGCTGTTACCATCTGAAATGACACAGGTTGGGGCAGTTACCAGTAACTCCCCTCCACAGTATCCTCAAAGCAGTGCCAGTGCCAGGTCCTCCACTGTTCAGACACACAAATGAAAGCAAAGAGCCCCTTACCTTACTGCAGCAGTAGTACCCCATCTCCACAAGTTCAGATGGAGACACTGTGCACGTGTCCTGCACGGGGGTGAGTGGTTTGGAGCCTTCTCTGAGCCTCAGCCTTGGAGTCAATAAAACTGGAGCAGAAAACTGCACCTTAGTTCAAAAGGGAGAAAACCATAAATTCTCTTTACTTCCCCTCCCCAGGCAGGATCCTTCACAAGATGAAATGAAAACATCATAAAACGTAACAAGATTTAACTCTTCTGGGGTGCTCAGAAATGTCTTTCCAAAGAGATCTAGCTGTCAGTCAATACAAACCAGCTGCTTTCCTCTGCAATAGTCCAGATACCTGCACCCCAGCACTGCCAGGTTATTTCAGCTCCTGAAACAGACCTGAGCTGCTCAGCATGGCAGCAATTGCCCCAGTGCTTACACAGGGGTTTTCTCTCAGTTTATAGCTAAAATGCCATTTGCATCATTAGTTCTGTGTGTGGCAACTACAGAGGCATTTCCACACGATGGAAAACCTCCAGCGAGTCAACAGCTTTTCATGTCCTCACCCTCAGACCCGCGTCCACGGCCCCGACCCAGCCACGCTCACACCTTTAAATTAAAGCCAAGCTTGAGCATTGTGCTGAGTAAGGCCAGAGGTGCTGGCGGGTCAGAGCGCATCTGCACGGGCTCCGAGCAAGCTGCTCTAGTGGAAGGTGTCCCTGCTCGTAGCAGGGGTTGGAACTGGATGAGCTTTAAGGTCCCTTCCAACACAAACCACCCTGCGATGCTGTGAAAGCCGTGCTGAGCAGAGGACGTGAGGCACTGTTTGATGCTGCTGCTCTCTGGAAAGGCAGGATGAGCCCCTTGCTGCTGTGCTGGTGCCAGGCTCTGCTGGTCCCAATGCCCCAGCCTGCCCCAGCGCCAGCTCAGCGTAGCACAGGAGGCATTCCTGGTGCTAATTGTATTCCTGCAGTTTGGCGTGAGATGCAGGGTGTAAGTGGCACCAACAAGAATTCCTAGAAATAAAATTAATGCTTGTAATCATCATAATTACAGCAAGCCCTTCTCGGTGCTGTTTTATAAAAGAACACAAGTAAAAGATCTTATTTGAAGCTCTAATATATTTTGTAAAATGTCTTTTCATTTACTGAAATCATTTTAGCTTCAGTAATTACTCATTTAAGCCTGGCGTTAACAGAAGTAAGTTAGTTAGGGTAAAGGCACCAAGGAATTAGAAATTAATTATGGAGAAGGCAAGGGCAGGTCTGTTTGGGGAGATGCAAGGCTTGTCTTGGCTTTGACACTTGGGTGTCCTTTGGCTTGTCACTTGGCTTGACATTTATTGCATCTCCTGGGGATTGGAGAAGGCAGAAAAAGTTTCCTGTTCAGGCTAAAGTTTAACTGCATATAGAGCTGACAGCATCGCCATCTCACGCGTGTACACACGCACACACTCAGGTTTAAAGCTTGCTTTCAGGAGCGAGGAGAAGGGAAATGCAACAACAAGCCCTGCTTTAAAACACAACCACTTGAAGCCTCCCGCACCTCCCCTGTTGAGAGCCAGCGCTGCTGGTCCTGGGCGCATTGCCCCACACGAGTGGGTGAGAATCTCCATGTTTTGCAATTCGTTGGTGTCAGCAGTAAATCAGGATTAATTCCTCTGGCAGCCATCGTGGTACAAACACTGTCACCACATGCCCTCTGCTATTAATACTGCCTCATCAGCAGTTCCCAGCAAGTGCTGTTTGAACACTGCCCGTATGCAAACTTCCCTCATTAAGCCCAATCCTCAACAAGCAAGGCCTTTTCCAACAGCAGCAGGATCAAGCCACCAATACTGAGGCCTACAGAGATGTCACTGGGTGGATCTAATGCTGCTGGGAAAGCCATTGGTGCTCATCGGCTGCCGGGCTCCATGTCCTGCTGCCAGGCACAGGGAAGATGTACCCAAATGTCCCTTCTAAGTTCGAGTTCAATGTATGGTGGCACTGCTGGAGAGCAGCCAGCTCTCCTTGCACCCCAGCAAGCCAAAGGCTGTCCGCAGCGTGCCGGGAGGGCGCTCGGCCTCGTAACGTGTCGGCTAAGCAACAACTTTGTAAAACAATTGTAATTTGCTGTCAGCCTTGCAGCAGTGATTTTGCATCCGGCCTTTGTCACTGAAGACAATGAGGGAAAAGGCTGAGGCACGTGTTGGTAAAGAGCACCTGTAACATCAGCTGAAATCTGCTGCCGCGTAGGAAAAGGGAGGAAAACGGGAAAACTGAGAACCCAAGGCATGACCTGTGAAACGTGCCATCATCTCCCACTTTGTCTCTTCCAGCCAACCACCACTGCAAGGCAGCTCCTGCAAACCAGCAAAAGCCACTGGTCCCCCCAGTTTAAGTGCACGTCCCTGCGAACGGCGTCTCCCAAAACCAAGGGCGCGGATTCTCCAGCGTTCCCCAAGGTGCCCGACTCCCGGCGGAAGAGCCTGCGGCAGTTCTCCATCACCACGGCCCTCAACACCCTCAACCGCATGGTCCACTCGCCTGAGCGGCAGGCGCTGGAGATCAGCTCCCCCGTGCTCATCAGCTCCAGCAACCCCACCGTGGCCACCCAGAGCAGCGAGAAAGCGGAGCTTCCCTACAGCACCCCCATCCAGGTAAGGAACCGGCGGCAAGAGTCCGAAGTGCAAATCCTGGGTAGAAACACGGTGCACAGCTGACAGCTGGAAAAGCTAAAGCACAAATGCTCAGACAAAGCACCATGCTGCCAGCGCCACTTAGAGCTGTCATCCGCGTCAGGCTGCTGGGATATTTTCCTATCCTTTTGAACTGGAAAGGTCTATGAGAGCTCAGGGGAATTCACCAAAAGAGAAATGAAGCTATCAGAGTAACTGAACGTGGATAAAGCGCATCCTCCATCCCGACTCCTGCAGTGAGCCCCAGGGGCAAGGGGGTGAGAGCAGAGAGTTTCTCTTATCAAATGCAATAGCTTTCATTTCAGAAAGCGCTGCGGGGGGAGCAGGCAGGGGCTGTGCCCTGAGCCAGGCCTCTGCCTGCAGCTGCACAGCACCTGAGCAATAGCTTCTGCCAGGGAGGACAATTACCTGAGCCCTTCCCAGGCTCCAGCTGGAACCTGGGGCCGTGCTCAGAGAAGCCCGGTTTGGGTCAGAGATAATAAATGCAGACCGACCTTTACTTTAGGAGGCAAAAGGGTCTCAATTCCTTCTTCACACTCTGACTAAAGATCTCAATAGAGAATCTTCACACATCATCTGAGATGGGAGGAAAAAAGGGTTTGTTTAGATTTATATGACATCTTTCATATTCAAGGTTGCTCTAACATTTTATAAAGCAATAAGCCAGCCCCTGGCAGTTCAGTGTCTGTGCAATAAAACCCAGCAGGCGTTTTGTACTTAGCAATAGCTTGCAAAGAGCCTTGGATGTTAGATCCTGTTTTATGTGAGAGGAAATGAAGTCTTACAATAGAACCATAATTCAATTGCAATGGTATCGTCTCACAAACCCAATATAATTTTACCAGGAATGTCTCAGTGTGAACTATTGTCAACAGCAGAAGCAATAGAGGGAATGCATTAACACTTTGCCTTCGAAGGGCTGGAATCTCCTTTCCTCTGAACAAGTTTTGCTCCTGGAGGGTCGCAGCAGGATCCGTGTTGTTCACGGGGCCATGCAGGGTGCAGCTTCCCCTTCTTCCACCTCTGGGTTTGGGTTGTGATGACTGACTGCAGAGCTGAGCTGATGCCTCGCCAGGCCCCGCTGAGCACTGCCAGCCTGGGCTGCGCTGGCCACATCCCGCTGAGGTCACTCGTCCCTTTTCCTAGTATAAATCAGACGGAAAAGCTGAGGGATGAACCTGTTGATGAGGCAGCTGCGTGATCAGAACAAAGATGCAGGACTGATGAGTAGTGGGAGAGACGGGAGCTGATGCTGATCCCAAGGGCTGGTTTACCCTGCTCAGCAGCTTCAGAGGAAGTTCAGCTTCAGTAGCAAGCGCTGAGACTCTGGAAAAACAGCAGCACATCTCCAAAAGTGTGGTTGTTCCATGCAGCTAACTGTATATACACCACACCACGTGGAAGGAAAAGGTCTGTGTTTCCTGTAGTTTACAATAGTCCAGGTAAGACAGAAGAATGGAAGTAAAGAAGTTGTGTGCTGCTGCCAGCCCTGAAAACTCAGCCCAGAGTACAAGTATCAAGCTGTTATTAGAAACAGTAAAGAAGAGAGTGGGTTGAAATGCATCCTCAATCGATGTGTTTCCATGTGATTCCTGTGTAATTTAAAAACAAATGCACACATTTTGAGTGGATGTTCATTGCTGTCTTTGGAGTGAGAGTAAAAAGAGAGGGAATTTTCCAGTACCTTGTAGCTATTACGTGAGACTGTCCCTAAACTATGAGACTGCAGACATTTGAGGGAGACCAAGGAGATCTTTTGTATCCCCCGAAGCACAAACAATGAAGTGCCCTTCGGTGCAACCCTTTGCTGCTCGTTGAAGGGGGCTGATAAACCTGGCACCTGCATCCAGTGCTTTGGGCTTTTCTAGGTAATAAATAAGCTGATCTTGCAGGACCCAGCTGTCAGGAGCACCAAGAGCACCAACAGCCCTGTGGTGGAATGCAGATCTCCCTCCCCATGAGGCATCTCACAAACCTCCGGACAAGGAACTGTTGGTGTCAGCAGAGTACAGAGGAGGAGCTGGAAATCCCCTTGGTGACAACCTAGATAGGGAGATGGAGCAAGAGAGGGATTTTAGGAGAGGCAGGAAATAAACTCCTTATACTTGTAAGGGATTGAAAGGTACTCACAAGAGATCAGCACAAGTGAATGCTGAAATCAGTCACACGTGCCTGGAAAATCATTGTCTTTTTCCTCTTTGTTGAAAATACAAACACAGCTTTGATGCAGGCTCTGGAAGGATCGCTGCTTCCATGCAGAGGGGTAATAGAGAGATGGAAAACATGAAGCTCTCCACTCAGAAGTGGACATTTCTCCACAGTTCCATCAGGAGAAACAGCAATAGTTTGTTATTTTGCTCCAGTGCAAGGAAAAAACCCTCCAAATCCCCAAATTTCAAAGGTTTTGATTATGAAGATTACTAAAACTGTAATTTCCAATCAGCTTCATTTATTGAGAGCCTGCTCTGCCCCTGCCTGGGCTAGAAAACGAGGGCCCAGAGCTGGTTTGAAGCTGAGCTCCAGGTCTGGAGACAGACTTACAGCTGCTGGGGTTTAATTAACATCATTCACCGGGGAGCAGCAGCACCGGTGAGTCACTCCCGCTCTGCCCCGGTCCTTGCTAAGCCAGCGCTCCAGCTCTGTGTCACAGACATGACCACTAGAAATTAGGTTGGAAATGAAGGAGAGATTAAAGCCCTGACAACCTCCTCATGAAAGGTGCTGCGGTCTTTGCTGGCGAGCAGGGCTGCCAGCCACATCCCAGCCCAGTGACTTTCCCTGGCCTGAGATTCCCCAGGGATGCTGCTCTGCCTTGCTGGGAACTTCGCTTTCGCATCCCAGCAGCAGCCACAGTGCAACCCAGCTGATGCCTCCCAGCATTCCAATGGGGATGGGGGGCTGGCTCACAGCAGCTCACCCTAGGGTTCCTTTTTTGTGCTTTAGGAGGGATAGATCAGCCCTGGAGCAGCTCCAAAGCAGAGCAAGGTGACGCAGACCCACAGGGCATACAGCCATGGCTCCAGCCCCCCGTGGATGTGTCCTTGTTCCCACTAACCCTCCACCTCACTGCTGGGCATCCAGCGGCCAGCCAGGACAGGTCAAAGAGTTCTGTTTTCCCTTGCCATTTGAAAGGCAGCTGGGCTTTGATGGGAACGGGAAGGGTCACTGCCTTCCTGAGGAAACTCCCAGTTTTCATTGAAAGACCTTGCACCCTGACTGCTATGTATGTTTGCAACCAGCAAAAGAAATACTTCCTTTCTAGCACACCATCACACAGCTCACAGCAGGGTCCAGCCAGCGCCTCCCTTCGCTGAAACACAGATACCCGCCCCCCGCACTGCGAGTCTCCTGGCCAAGGGGGAAGATACCAACACATGGTCCAGATGTGGCCCCAACAGGGGAAAAGCACAGAGGAGACACTTAAACCTCCACGTGTTGAGGTGATCACCTTTGACAGCAGAAACGGAGCTGAGGTTCCTCCCCAGAGCATGAACCCCTACAGGAGGGCAGAGGGGGCATCATGGTGACCGGTACCTCCCTGCGGATGCAGGGTGACAGTGGGAAAGGGTCACCCCAAACCAAATAAACCCAAGCAAGGAGCCTCTGCCCGCGCTCTCACGCTGCTGCTCTTCCTGGCACAGCCACAGCTCCCTGTACACACAGGGCTATGGAGCAACTCGGGGCGCCACAGACATAGTAAAGAGCTTTAATAACAGTTATTAAAAGATCACTGGGCAAGGACTGTATTATTTGGGGTTTAGACAATGCCAGTACTCCCAGCTAGAGCTACATAAATAACAAGTGAAATAGCAGCGATTACAGCAGTCCTCACCTGGCAGGCGGGACGCTCTCCTCCTCGTCAGCAAAGTCTGGGTTTGAAACGCTTCCCAAACCCCCTTTCCTCCCTGGAGCAGGCACCAGGATTTTGTCGAATGCTCCAAACTCTTCTTTCTCCTCAAGCAGCTTTGGTTGTCGGCTTTTCCGAAGGGTGGATGAAGCCTCTCGAATGCCTTTAGCTGCTCTCCCAGTGGCTAAAGTCAGTTCATATTTGGATTAACACTTGCTTTTCCTTGCTTTCCTTCTCCCTGTAGGTCAGTGCATCCTACTACCCTGCGCCAGGATCGCTGGGGCACTCAGCGGCCATCGTCACTCTTCCCCACCTGCAGCACCACATATCAGCTTACATGTACGTACAGAAACCCATACACCTTGGGGGGTGTCATGTAATTTTTGGTCCCCTCACCTCAGGCTTATCCAGCCCCAGGCTCTTGGGAGCTGGGAGGTAAGGGCAGAGCAGGGCACAGCTCCCGTGCACTTGGATCCAATGCAGATCCATGCAGGAATGTGCTTGGCTGGTCTAGGCAGGGGCTCACACAGACTTAGTATCAAGGTTGAATTGTTCTGTTCCCAGCTGGTGAACTGTCCTTGCACCTCACTACCTCACTTCAGTATTTATGGACATACATAGTCCTGCCTATTAGTCAAGAGTACATTTTAGATCTTTTAAAGAAACGAGTTACTGCTGAAGTGCCTCCAGGTATTTCTTTCGAAGCAGGTCAGTGGTGTTTTGGATGATCCAATCTTTTAAAACTTTCCCAGAGTTGAAATCTGCAGCCGATGTATTGCAGTGATTTGTTTTCCCCTAGATAAGATTCATCAGCCTGGCACTGTAGTGAGCTGCCTAATGACAAGAGCACAGCAACACGCTGCCTACATGGCAATTAGCACCTCCGCAGCATCGAGCCCGACCTCTGGAAGCACAAGTACATGAGTGATAGCTGCAATCTGTGCCACGCTCGTGATGTTTGCTATGTCCATGCATTAGCATAGGGCTCCCAAGACTACCACACGCCCCTGATCGTGAGCACAGGCAAACTCCTCAAAATAATTTGCAGGGAGATCCTGTTAAAGTGCCCAACCAGCTGCCTCCTCGGCACAGCTCCTTCTCCAGCCCTGCAATAGCAAACCAGCATCTGCGCGTCCTGCCCCTCAAGACGACTCCTACATGAAGTGATAAACCTGCACAATCAGAACTCCCTTAGCTGAACCTCGCCTGGCCTCTGCAAGTCAAATCACCATCCAGAGACAGGCGTGCAAGGTGAACTTTCATGTGGTTGTTCTGAACAACACCCAGAGAAAAACCTTTCAAGAGGCACGGGGCAGCCCTTGCCTATCCGGACACTTGTCTGTGGTTTCTGTTTTCTAGATGCTATCTGGTAATGGCTGTATTGGTCCATAACTCAATGTTTGGGAGCAGATCACATTCCCCTTGAAAACAGAAACCAAACCTACAGTGCAATGGAATGTGTTGCACTGGAGACTTCAGGTTCCTTAAAGACCAATATTGGGAAAGTTCTGAAAAATATGTCATTTTCTTGTGCTCGTGGTTTGCTGTGGAGAGCAAAGCTTCATCCCCTGCTCTAGCCCCAGAAAACAGAGCTTCAGAGGGGATCTCAAGTAAATTTCCAGCCCAGTGTCCTTGCTAGCCCGGAGAGGAGCCATGTGCCTCCTCCCTTGCCCACTTTGTCCTCAAAGCCCTGGTGGCAGCAGCTGAAGTCCCAGCATTACTCTATTCTGCTCCCAGAAGGAGGAGGAGAAAAGGGAGGAAGATGAGGTTAACATCCAGGTTGCTGCACGAGCAGTGCTCCTCCTGCACCTCGCACCTCACACCTCCAGATGATGCTCAAGGCAAGCAGATGCAAGGCCTCTGGCTCACCACCTGCTTCAAAGGCAGAATGTATTCTCAATGCTGTCAGTGGACACAGCATCCGTCCTACCTGCACTCTTTCATGCTGCTTTGCCTTAGGACAAGTACACATGAGCCCTTGATCAGTATTTTCACTGTGAGGTGGAGAGCACCAGCTCTGTCCTCCCTAACACTTGTTGCCCATGGCTGGCTCGGCTGGCCCTTGGGACACAAAGCACTGACGGGCTCTGCTTTGTTCTCCATTCCTGTTGGCTCTTCTCTTATTCACACCCCCTTTGGCCTGAAGTCCAGGACAGTTTCTTCCCTGTGAGTTCACTCCACAATGACAGCAGCACCCAGACAGTTGATGGGGTCTGGCTCCAGAGGCTTCCATAGCACAGTTAAACCCAGAGCCTCGGGATGTGCTCCGGCATCCGCCTCCCTCACTCTGTCTCCTCAGGTGCGTGGCTCTCCATTCCTATGAGGCTCATGGGCCGGACGAGCTGGAGCTGCAGAAGGGAGAAGGGGTCCGTGTCTTCGGGAAGGACCATGATGGATGGCTGCGGGGCATGTCCCTGGTCACCGGGAGAGCGGGCGTCTTCCCCAGCAACTACGTCGCTCCCCTCTTCAGGTCTGGCTTTTCCTGCACGATACAAGGACATGTGGAGGGGAGTGGGTAACACGCAGGATTTGGGGTTTTCTTGTTCCCCCACAGAAATCCCTGCAGGGGATTCCTGCAGCACTAACGGGAGCCGGGATGACTCTCTGGGTGGGATGACTCCCAGCAGCTCTCACCCCTTTAGTTTCTCTGTGTCCTAACTCAGCTGCACCAGGTGGGAATCACATCTCCCTCGAGCAGCCAGGGCCATGGCAGGGAAAGGGGGTCCAGCAGCATTTCCTCAGGGGCCACACAGTCGGGATGAGGGAACAGCACAACATCAGCCTTCATCCACTTGTCTGTAACCTGGGATGTCAACAGAGGCAGCAGCAGCAGCTTCTCCCATCACTGTGTAGTTCAGTCCAGGAGCTCTGGCAGAGGTAACGCACCAGCACTGATGAGTTAGTGTGGGAGCCAGGATGGACAGCAGCGTGTCTGTGCTTGGACTCGCCTTTATTCCTTCTGGTTCATTCCAGTCTTTCTTTTTTCCTGCCAGGAAGGAAACCACATGTTGAAGGCTCTTTTAGAGTCAAAATAGTGTTCAGAACTGGCATTTAAGGACTGGACGCCACTGATCTCACCAAACAAGCATGCATTATGAACAGCAATAATTAAAATACTGTTTAGGAGAAGGATAAAAACTTGCCTGTGCCCCCGTTCCCCTGAGACAGGCTCAGGCCAGCCAGGGAAACAAGGAACAGTCAGTTCAGAGCAGAGGTCCCAGTGCTACTCTAAACCCAGCTCTGCTCCCTGCACCCTCCCCATGCTCAGGAGCACCAGGGATCAGTCTCCACCTCCCCAGCTCATTTTTTCACCACCAAGCTTCCAGTAACACCACAGCCCCACCTCACCAAGAACAGCACCAACAAATAATGGAGAGCAGAGCCCCGTCACCCTAAATAGCCTCATAAAGTATCCCAACCACAGCACCGGGTTTGGAGCTGCTATTCTACCCTTCTTAGGAAATGTCTTCATAATAGATTGATGCCTGAGTTACTTGATGAATCACTGCTCAGTTATCAAACCATAAATCATTCCTCCACCCCCAAAAAGGTGAAGAATCATCAGAGGGATGTTTTCTCCTTCCCTAAGGAGCTCACAGGAGGATTTCACTGTGGCCCACTCACTCTCTCAAGGAATCCGGAGCAGTGTTTGGCCTTGTGCTGATGGGGAAGGCTGCAGAGTTTGGACAGTTTAGTGGCCTCAGGTGAAAATGTGATGGTGATTTCCCTAGGGAAGGCAGGAGAAATTGCTGCCCCTGCACCAAGGCTGCCTCTGACAGCACTGCTGAAGGTGCTGCCCAGCGCAGAGAGGGATGGGAATGGGGTAGCGGTTAAGGGCAGGGGGCTTGGGCAAAGCACAAAGGCAGGGCTGGTGTCTGGAGGCCCCTTTTGAAATGCCATGGGGTTTGTGTAACGAATCCAAACCCTGCATGGGAATAATTTCTTGTAAATCCGGTGCAGAATGAAAGCCCTCGTTCCAATGGAACCAGAAACCTGGTCCGCGGTGCTCCCCACCAGAGCCCTGGCCTGGGGCGCCGCACGCACATCAGACCCCGCAGGATCCCTGCTGGGCAAACCCCGGGCACCGCACGAGCTCATTGCCTGCTCCTTCTCGCGCAGGAAGCCGAACCTCTCCGACTCGAAGATGCCTTCGCTCTACGCCACCTGGACGCTGTCGACCTCCTCGCTGTCCTCGCAGGGCAGCGGCCCCGAGCACGGCCCCCGCCAGAGCCGGCCGCTGAAGCCGGCGCTGCTGCCCCTGCCCGTGCCCGTGCCCTCGCCCGGGCGGAGCGCGGCGGCCCCGGGACCGGCACCGCTGCGGCGCGGCCGCGGCAGCGCCAGGAAGAGTAAGTGCCTGGAGGGGGGGAGCTGGAGGAAGGAGCCCGTGTCCGGTCCTTACCTGCTCCTCGCAGCGCTGCCACAGCGGGTCCTCGGCTCGGGAGCCGGGCGGGAACGTCCAAGCACGGCGTGCTGGGGCTCTGCAGCCCATGTTCAGGGTTAACGCACTCCAGTGTGCACGCAGAGCGTGTCTGCAGGCCAGGAGAAGGCAGAGCAAGCTCTCAGGAACCAGATCGCTCCTGTCCAGGAGAACTTGTGGCATTTGTTGTGCCAGTACAGGGGGATTGAGGGGTCCGAGTTGCTGGCTTTGCCAGAGCCCGGCGGTGGCGGCATCCCCAGGAGAGTCTGTGGACGCAGACGGTGCTGCTGCACATGGGGTTACTGCATGCGCTGAGCGCGTGGCTATCCCTGGGAGCCCCATAGCATCCCCATGGAGGGGGCTGTTGGTGCAGGCCTGTAACCACTGCTCACTTCTGCCTCCGTGCTTTGTCTGTGCCGTGCTCAGTCCTGCTGACTCCTTTCCAACTGGTTCTTGCTCCGCAGACGGATCCCTGCAGAGGCCAGGGCAGGCGGGGACCCCCGTCCACGTTGCCGGCTCCCTCCGGCGTCCTCTCACCACGGTGCTGCGGCCTCAGCAGATTCAGCTCTATCCGCACCTCAGCCCCTCGCCGCACAGCATCCCCTCCGAGGCAGGAGCGAGGACAAACTTCTCCCACGACGTGTCCCCGGTGCTCGTGGTCAGAGGAGGGGAGAGCAGAACCCCCTCCGTGTGCAGCTCCCTGGTCCTGGATGCCAAAGATCCCCCGGCAAAGAGCGAGGCAGCCCCAAAGCCGCCCGCTTCGGCCCCACCGTCCATCCTGGTGAAGCCTGAATCCTCCCGCAACAGCGCTGAGAAGGTAGGGCCAGTGGGCACTGCGGTTCTGGGGCCCCCAGCCCGGTAGGTGCTCAGTGCCAGCCCAGATCCCACCAGGGCTGCACATTCCCAACACGTTTTCTAATGATAGAAATTACTGGGATTGGTACATATGTTAAGAAATGGGGTATTTGTGTTGCTGATGCTGCTGACCGAGTTAAGCCCTTTAGAAAGGCAAGATGCTGCAGAGCCTCTGCATGTAAACTCACATTCAGTCATGACCAAATCTTGAGACTATTCTGAGGTCTTAAATCAGGCAGGAATCCCACTGAGGTCCCTGACAGTTTGGGAGTGAATGAGCAAACGCCACAGACCTGGGTGCTAGACCTCACATCAAGCTGGTCTCTACAGAGCTGCCCTCATCTTCCTTTGCTTTGGCTGAGCCATTTGGAAGGGAAAGTTCTTTCCCCTCTGGCAGCCAGAGGGCAATTTCTTAAAGGTAAAAGTCATTCTGCAACCTGCCCTCGCGGCAGCTTTCCCTTCCCACAGCACCAGAAGGGCAAACTGCTTCTCAAGGCCCCGAAAGCCCACCCAAGCCCCCAGGAGAGCACCACCAGAGCGAGACGGTGGTGGGAGCACCCCGGCTCCCCAGGGCGCATCACAGCGAGGGGGGTGCGCGGCTGCTTTTCCCACGGTGACTCGGGTCCCTTCTCGTTGCAGCAAGTGAAGACGGTGAGGTTTCAGAACCACAGCCCGCCGCCGCCCAAGCGGCACAGCCTGCAGCCGTCCCCGAGCCTGCCCCGCGCCAGGACGGAGCCGCTGCCCGAGCCCGTGGTGCTGGAGGCCGGGCTGGCGGGCCCCGAGCTGGCCGTGCTCTACTCGCCCAGGCCCAGCGCCAGCCCCCTGCCGCAGCGCCGGGCGCTGCACCCCAAGGCGCTGTCGCTGGACCTCTCGGGGCAGCTCACGTTCCCCATCCGGAAGAGCTACAGCGTGTCCACCAACTGAGGGCGACCCCGCTCGGCCTCCCTCGCACGCCTGCGCCCGTCCCCGCGCTGCGAGGGGCGAGCAGCCCGGACCCGCAGCATCCTGCTGCCGCCGCAGGTATCCCCAGCGTCTCCCACCACCAGCACCCTCAGCACCCACCGCTCTGGGGCTGCAGAGAACTGGGGTTGCTCGCGAGGGAGCGGGACGGGACAGGACAACGTCTGTCCCCCACGGGAGAGCCCTGTCCTGGCCCTGCCGAGGCGGGTTTGTGGCATCCACAAGACTGATGCTCCCTGGCGCCCTGTGAGGCTACCGACAGCAGCAGAGGAGGAGCGGGAGGGGGAAGAGCACGTGTGGGAATCAGGAATAGTTAAGCTTGTTTTGATCTCCTCCCTGCTGCAGGGAAGCCCGCAGAGATCAAAACACTGGTTCATTACCCTCCTGCTTCTGCTGGGTAAAGAAACTATAAATCACAATCAGCCAGCTCCTGGCTAATGGCTCGTGGTGCCTTTGGAGGGGGAGTCACACAGATTATTTTTGTGTTGGGTGGTTGCTTTTCTGCTTGATTTTAGTCCAGGACTTCCAACCAGAACACAGTTCCAAAGGTGATTTGGAGAGGAAAGGGACAATGAAAGGGACGTGCCGTTACACAGGCAAGACTCTGCAGAAGGGGTATCGAGTCTTGCTTCTCCTCATTGCCTGATCTCTGATTACCCATCAGCTACCTCCCAGCAGCCCACAAGCTCCCTCCAACTCCTTCCCATTTCGATACCGCTTTTGTAAATATCTTAAGGGGAATTCATGGGTTCAAGGCTACATTAAGATGCATGAAACACCGTGTGACAGAGCAGAACCCAGCACCGGCCATGCCACAGCCCAGCCTCTGCCACCGCAGCACCAGCTCCAGTGTTCAGCTGGCCCCAGTTCAAGCCTCCCCGTGTGAGCCCTGGGGACACCGGGCTGCCCCCCTCAGGGCCGCCCCCAGCAAACCCCACACAGCAGCTCCTGGGGTTCAGACTTGGATTCATTGCCCATTTCCAGACCAGCAATTTCTGCCCTTGCTGCAACCACCAACGGCTCCATCCCCAAACCTGCAGCTGTGCTTCATCCTAACCTGCTGAGAACCACATCCGCAGAGGACAGCACACAATTAACTCCACTGGTCAACAGGAACGCTCCAAGCCACTGGCACAGCCCTGGAACTGTCTTCTGGCACTGAGAAAAAGGAACACACAAAATCAGTTCCTGGTGTACAGCCCTTTTCTGCCTGTGGAGCAGGACACTGGCATCTGCTGGCAGGGATTTTCAGTGGCACAGAAGCCACCAGAGGCACAAACGAGCTCTTACCTTGTACTCCCGACAAACTGAGAATGCGCAGCTTGCCCAGGTACAAAAGGTGGTGCCAGCTGCAAATCAGAGTGAACAGGGCTCTCAGCAAGGACACCTCAGGGACAGCTGAGCGTCTCAGAGAAGACACCAGTTCTTTGCTGAAGACACTTCCCATCTCTTTAAAACTAACCCAGAGCACCTCATCAGCTGCTTCTGTAACCAAGATCATCCGCTTCCCCCAAGCACATTCAGAAACAAAGAGGATTGCATTGGGTATGTCCAGGACCAGCTCAGGAGGTAATTTCTGGTTTGAAGGGGGCAGAGTTGCTGCCCACCCACGCCTGCTCCAGATGTGATCACTGGATGTGCACACAGTGTGCTAACGAGAGGGTGAACAGCTCCATGGCCCTGGAGAGCCGGGAACGAGGCGAGCAGCCAGGGACTGGCTCTGACCAGAGAGCTCCCCATGTTGATGTCCGTTAACCCTGCCCTGCAGGACCCCAGTGTCCGTCCCATCAGGAGTTCAGGAGGAGATTCCTCCAGACCAGGGAGCAACAAGGGACTGCTGAGCCCCAGGGGGAGCTCAGCGCAGTCTGCACGCAGCGGGCAGCTGAAGACAAGGGGCAGGAAGGAAACAATGCCCCATCACTCACCTGGGTCAGAGGGATGTGACTGAAGGAAGTCCCCTTGGGAAGGTACCCGCCAGTGTGGCAGGGTTTCCCATGGGAAGCAGGCTTGCGGGGCCAGCAGGGAGGAAGGATTTGAAGTTCAGCTTGGATCTGCAAAAGGAAAGTCTCAGAGTAGCAGAGGTGGCTGCAGCTCTGTTTCTCACACCTCGGTCCTGCCAAAGCCCAAATACAAGGAGAAACAGCAGCTTCTTCAGCTCCATTTACCAAATGGATGCAGTAAGCATCAGGGGACACCAGGAGCACCAGGAAAAGCTAAAGGTGCTCAGCATGCCTTAAGGCTTAGCAAGCCTTAGCGTCTTTCTGCACATCTCTCTGGGTTCCAGCAGCCAAATTCTGCTCACATGATGGGTCAGAACATTGCTTCCATGGAACAAAGCCACTCTCTATCATCTCATAGCAAGATAAACAGCAATAATGCTTCACCGTGCCCATGCAGAACCTCTCAGCCCACCACACGATACTGAAGTCTTAAGGCAAATGCATCACAAAGCATCACAAATCTCTCCTGGAGTTGGCCCCTGACCCACTGCTATGACAAGTGACAGCGCTGGGCTGATGGGGACAGGGAAAGCTCCAGCACTCAGGTGCACACACAGTCACGGGCAATGGCAGGGAAAGGGAGCACTGAGAGTGAAACCAGTGCTTTGGTAAAAGAGCAGGCAGCTATTTTGGGACAGATGTCTCAGTTCCTTGCACAGGATATTTCAGTGCTTTGATGCTATGGTGATAAGTGCCCTAAATATATTCAAAATATGTAGGGAGAGAGAACTGAAAACAAGGCATATTTTAAAGCAACAGCTCTAATAAGCATCTGGCTCCCATAGTCATACCTGCCCACGGGTTTCATACTGCAGCCCCCCTGAGCAAAACTGCCAAGTCCTCCTCACCTCCTCCCCTGGAAACACTTAGGAGGAAGCATCTGGACCCTGTTACTTCACCAGGAACATCCCAAGGAAGAGGGACGAGAACTCAGACCTTCTGCTTCCAAAAGCACAGGCTAAAGCAGGACCTCCTGGAACTACCCCGGAGCTTCGGCACGGAGCAAGGCAGTGGCCCTTGTCCTCATGGAGAAACCAACATCAGCTGGGTCTGTCAGGAGCAGCTCTCCAAGTGCACCAGGCTAAACCCCTCTGCTCCAGAACAGTCAGCTCCAAGCACCTTGACTCTGCAAGCGTCATCAGCCCACCGGCTCCCTGGAGCATGAGCAAATGTCGCATGCTTGGTTCAGCTCTGGGCTGCATCTTCACTGGGGATCTGCTCCAAACCCCTCATCCTGTTTTCATTTTTGTTAGCTGGGCAGCAGTGGAACGGGAGGTATCACATGTTGGCAGGAGGTGGCAGCTTCACATGGAGGCGGGCGAGCACTTCAAGGGTTTCTGTTCTTTTTATATACACATCTATTTAACTTCCCTCCTGCCTTCCCACCCTCCAGACTCTCTTCAGCCCATTCCCCCAGTGAAGAGAAGTTAGGCATTGGCATAGGGACCCTGTTTATCATTCCCAGTTGGCCAGGAGGGAACACAGGAAAGGACACCCCATTCACCTCGGGACATCTCCCCTCCGCACTCTCAGTGGTGGGGAGAGGCTGTTCCAAGCCCTGGCCCTGGGGATCCACCAAGTCTGCAGACTCGTGTGGTCCACAGACCATCACCTGGAGCACAGAGTGCGAAGAAACAGCGTTAGGAAAGGCAAAACACAACAAGAGTGCACTGTGTATGAGACACATCGTCCAGCTGGAGGCACAGGCCAGTGGGGATCTCTCACCTGGAGCAGTGGGCTCACCGGCAGCATGCAGGAGAAAAACACTGGAAAAGCTCTGGAAAAGCACATAAAGCAGCACCCAGAACAGAGGGACCAGTAATGAACCTCTACAGGCTCTTGAATGGGCCTCTTTTTAATCTGCTCGTTTCTTATGATCAGTAACAAATTGGAGCCTGGACCAGATCATCCCTCAGCTCAGCTCCAACCGCCTGCCCAGCCTGGCAGAACCCTTGGAGTGCTTCAGTAACCAAGCACCCCTGTGCATGAGCAGCTGCCGTGCTTCCTGATGAACGACGAGCAGAGATAGGAACAGAACCTTGACCGATGCCTCCACATCCCCCCTGCCCCAGCCAGAAGCTGCTCGCCCCAGGCAGAGAAGAATGAAGAGGAGCTCCCAGACCAGCCCCTTCAGGAGCACAGGGCCCCAGGGGATGATGGTCACTGTTAAAGAAACACCCTTAAGGCTGTTGTGCATCCTGATTCCCAATCCACACCACGTTCTTGGTCACCAGGTGTGTTCATGAACACTGATGTTTTATTTCCTGGCTTCATCCTGGTGAATTTTCCATAAGCCAAAGCAAAACAGGAACTGCTGAAGCACTGAGCACCTCCTCCAGATCCAGCACACCCAAGAAATGAGCTTGAAGAGAAAAATCTGGGAGAATAAAGCATGAAACAACCCCAAGCCTGAAGAGCTGGTCCCGCCTCCACCAGCTGCAGGAAAGGGGAATGCAGACAGTGCTGGAGCAGCTCAGGAACGTGGAAGCTCAGGTGTACATTGACCACTGTTTTAGGAGGTTTTCTCACTGCCACACAGTTGCTGCAGTTCATTTGTGCAGCTCCGTGTTTTAAGTGCAATAACAGCTCTGACTTCATGTTTTTCAGGGGTTTTGCCTTAAGTCTCAGTATCTCCCCCATTTGAAAAGTCACACTTCAAAATACCCAGTCAGTGTCAGAACCCAAACCTGCACAGGTGAAGCGATGGGGACGTACCCATGCGAGCCCATGGCTTTGTACCTGCTCCAAAGGGGAGGCTGTGGAGGGATCAGAGAGCTCCGTGGCACGCACAGCTCCGTGCAGTGGTGGGGCTGGTGAGCACTGTCCATGGATAAAAGTGGAGGAAGGGCCCTGTTATACCAAAGTCCCAACTGAAATAAGCCCTGGAGGCAGCAGGGATCAGCAGGCGGTGCTCACCTGGAGACCCTGCGGAGCAGAGCAGGGAATTCTGTTGTCTTCTTTCGGCACTGAGCCCGGGAATCGTTAGCAGAAATGTTACAGCCGTGTGACTACAGGAGAAAACAGGAACGCCTGTTTTCACATGTATATGCTTAGGAACAGTAGGGTATATAATCATCTCTTATTTGGTGATGGGTAGGAGGAATCAATAAGATACATACATTTAGTTGCTGGTTCAGAGACACTTGTACAAACTCTGTGATGCTTAATACTTTTTCCATGATGTGAAGTTCATTTTTTAACGAGGCTTTTTCGATTTCATGCGCCCTGGGGAGAAGAGAGAAGCCGATGAGCAAAGGATTCCCGTTGTTTTGTATTAATCTTCAAGATATTTATTTTGTATTTCTGCACCTGAGGAACAACCGGTTAAAACCATTTTAAGCTTTCGGACATTTCTTGCTGTCAGTTTCGAGCAGCACTGCTCAGAGCTGGAGCCTGCAGATGGAGCGAAGGGATCGCAGCCCCTCCTGCAGCGGCAGCGCAGACACTCAGGATGGAGGGGGGGAACGGGGGACCCGGCCCTGGCACTGCTCCTGCTGCAGCCTCCCACCCCCTGGAAGCTCCGTGTTACCATTAAAACCTTTTGCATGAAAAACCAGGCTAGTTTCATCTCTTTCCTGTTTTGGGTGGCTCCTTCACCAACAGCCAGCAGCAAATGGCAAGGAAGAGGAGGGTTGGGGCTGGGACAAGGGCTCGGTTCCCGATTCCTATTTCTGACACACCAAACCCCTCATGAACGCAGACACGCACGGGAACTGGCACTGGGCCCATGCTGGAGGTTATTCGTCCAGTTTGGAAGGGATTTGCTCAGAGTACACAGAAGCAAACCTTTCGTAAAGGAACAATCCCTGCTGCCGCAGGGAAGGGATGGGACCAGCGCCCCCCCCGCAGCCTGCTCCCCACAGCTCTGCACTCCCCATGGCTGTGCTGAGAAGGCCCCACGAGCTGCCCACAAGCTCCCCTGAACCAAGCAGAGGCCACCTCTGCCATTCCTCCTGCCCACTGGTATCCAGCAGCCTGCCCACTGGTATCCAGCAGCCTGACAGACCCAGCAGTGCTCAGCCTCAACCCTTCCCCTGCTGACCCCAGCACCCAGGGACCTCCCATGGCCACTGCATCACCTTTTTCTCTTGACGAGCAAACGTGTTCAGAACCATCGAGTAGTTGCTTAGTGGGACTGGAGAGAAGCAGCAGGAAAGGGAAGCCCTGGTTGTGTCTGTATAACTACAGACAAAACCTGCCTTTTCAAAGGGATAGCAAAGGGAAGGCAGGGCACGCTCCACAGCTCTGGGTACAGCAGCCTTGGGCTCTGGCACGTTCCTTCCTCCCACACCACTACGTACTTAGAGGATGTTGAACTGTTGAGCCATATGGAGCATTGAGAGCTGTGAAGCTGCCGAGGAGCAATGGTACAGAACAAAGGATGCTGTTTGGCACCAGGCACCTTCCTGACTCTGCAGACACAAACCCTGGAGCTGGGTGTGATGATTCATAATCCAAAAAAAGGGGAAAGCAGCCTGATAGTCCCGAGATTACCAAGACCCATCACAATGCAAAATCTATGACAAGAACACTTCACCTTTCTACTTAAAATAGATTCATGCACAGTTTTATGAAAGAATAAGAAAGGAAAAGTCAATCTGTAACAGCGTGTGCTACAGGCACTCCTGTTTTAAGAGCTAGGAAGCAGGGAAGCTTTCCTATTTAACTCTTGCTTAAGAGTTCTTCAGCATCAAATTACTTCTGAACTGCTGGTCTGTGTAAAAGTGCCCTGATGCTGTTCAGTCACCTGGGTCGTTGCAAAGCAAAATACACGCGTGCAAGCAACTTGTTCCCTTCTATTATATGAGATTTACAACCAACTTTTCTACCCAGGTCTTTGCCTATTTGGAGGGAGAGGAATTCCGAGTGTGGTACTCTAGTTTGCTCCTGAAACCACTGGCCACAGCTGAAAAGGAAGACTGGCCACATTAACATTGAGGATAACTGCTCCTTTCAAGTAAAGCCAAAGGGCCAGAGGAAAAGAGTTTTATTTTATCCATGTTTAAAAGAGATGGGGTGAGCCTGCATGCAGAGGGAGGCTTTGTTTTCTACAGAACAAATTCCCATCTCTGCTCATTAAAGATGCTCAGAGTCACCCCAGGACATGCCAGTTCAGTGGACGAGGTAAACAATGGTGTCCCCAATGTCCTTCATGAGGCCGTTCTCAGAGAGGCGAACACGGTGCTCGCCCAGGTCGATGTGGAAGATTGCCTGCTCCAGAATAGGTGTTTTGTCTGCTTCCTCCTTGCCAAGGACTGGAACGCGCCGGGGGCCAAGCACAGGATCATCAAACCTCATCAGCTTCACTTTAGAGAGATCTGCAGTGAAGAGAGAGGCTGGTTAGGCTCCAGGATATGCACACAGGCTGCAGTGTCAACTGAACTGATCAAAACAATACCCAGTACTTCTACATCTGCTCCAAGGAAATACACTCTAGGGAATAACATTCATGCATAGATTTACACCCACCACAAAGATGCCACTCAGCGGTTACACCATGTTACCAGCAGAAATAGGGATAAACCACACAGCTCCCAGTACCACTCTAAGCACTAGATTTGCTTTATCTGCTGCTTGGACAGCCATGAGTAACTGAGCAATTATCGTATCATTTTCTGAGCAATGAATTTCACAGACCGGGAGAAAGAGGCAGGTAAGTGTTGTTTTAAGTACAATTCCCTATTCACACACAAAGCAGACCTAGAACAAAGCTCAGAAAGCCTGTTGTCTTGCAGCCAAGCCAAGTACAACCTTCTGCCCTGGTCACCAACAGAACAGTGACACCTTCTGGAAAAGAAGGAGTGAGAAAGTCGCTGCTTAACCTCACCTGTTTTCCATCATCAAAAAGTACCCACCTAGCATACCACCAGTAGATACGCACACACACATCTACCGTGTACACAGTGCCCTTCCCCTGCTCCTCTGGGCACCGTCACCGGTAGGTAGCTGTCTTTGTTCTACAGATAAACATTAATATAAACACAAGCTGTTTAAAGATTTGGAAAGAAAAGATTACTCTGCTGTCACCAGATCTTGGATGAGGTCCAGTTTTCCTTTTATACCCATCTCAGTGCTTCAGATGTATTTGATTCTTAAGCCACAGAGCTGTGCTAGCACCTTACCTTTGATCCCTCTGTCCATCTTCATCAGGCGCCTGATCACTGTCTCCCTGTTGTCCCCTTGCCTGATTTCAATTTTTGTAGAGAAGTGGCCGTTTGATGGCTGAGGGTTCACCAGGAACACAGACACACTGGGCTGTAAGGAAGTTAATACAAACATTAAAGGAGATCTGTGCATGTGATCCAAGCCTCAAAGGAAACACAAAACCAAACCAAACATCTGCTGTCAGCAAGCATTCTGGGTGGAAAAACTTCATTTAGAAGCACACTTGCCAGTGGCATAATGTGAGCACTGCCCCAACTCTTTAAAACACACAGCAGAGTAAGCACAAGTCTTGAGGACGTATTTAGGGAATGCCACTGTTGTGAAGGGTCACTGATCTTACATATGACTTGCCTAGGATCCACAACAGAGCTGTAGGAATCCTTTTGAAATGTTTTATGCCACTGAAGGGAATCTCTTAGCCACTATAAATGGATGAACTAAGAGTCTTCATATCAGATAACTAAGTGGTGCTGACTGGAAGAACCTCAGTCTAAGGTACAGCCACAGACATTTAGGGCTCTATACAGAGGAAGGAAAACAAAAAACAATACAATTGCTTCAGGAAATGTTTCTTGTTTTGAAGGAGTGCTGGGTGAAAGGCAAAATGAATCCAGTGTCCATGTCTGATCCAAGTTTTGACATGGCATGTTTGCTTTTGTCTGGCTTTTTTTAAATGAGGTTCTCAGGCTTCCAATATGTGAATTTCTGATCTTACCTCAGTTCTGAATACGGAAAATGGTTTTCCAGGACAGCAGTCTTCTTTTATTTTATCTTCTGCTTCAGAAGCAAACTTCACTTCAATGTGATCGAGCTGTGACAAAGAAGGGAGAAAGGGGAATAAACAGTTTAATCCAGTTGGAGGGAACAGGAGATATCAGACCTATTTAGTTGATAATAAAAACCACTGCTTGAGCAGCATACACCCAGAAGTTAATGCAACCATGCTTAGAGCCTTAGGAAAGGCTGGTCCTCCACCTCTGCCAGTAAAACCCAAGCAATAAATATGCCAGGTCTGTACCAACCTCCAGGGAATTTGTCAGATAGACAATATTCTCCATGAGCACTGCCCGCTCATCGAACTCCAGCTCCAGATCAAGAACCCGGGAGCCGTTCTTCTCCAGGTTTTCCTGTCAGAGGGGAAAAAAGGAAAAGAATCAAAGGATTAAAACTGTAAATGCTGCAGTAAAATGATGCTTCAAAACAGCAAACTATCTCCATTAGTCATGAACAGAATGGGACTTTAACCATGAGAGCTCTCTGCTGGCACAACATGCTAACGTAGGAGCAATATTTTTCTTGTAACAGGGCTTCTTCTATAGCAAGTTAGCGACACTGATGGGAGGAGCAAGAGCAATTAGAACACATTTTTAATATAGAATTGAAAAGGTGTTTGACATTCAGCTACTTATGATCCCTACTTAATGTGCAGATTGAGAATTCACAAAGTAAGTCAGCATTTCGGTGGTATTTCACAGCAGGAAATGCAGTCTTATGACCTAGTTTGAAATAAAGGCCAAGCTTACAACAACTGGACATGTTCACAGCAGTCGTAAAACAAGTTCTCTGCAGGGAAATAACAACTACTTTATATGTTAACATAAAAGTAACTTAATTAGTTGAGAAAGCCAACAGCAACACTCACAAGAGACAAAGTATTAAAGGCAACAGAAAAACCACATGATTTTTTTTTTTAACACTAAAACAGAACTTCCTCTTTGGAATTCAATCTGCCCTTTTCTTGCTTTTACATGCTGAGCCAGCTGTCTCCTTTGAAGCTCTGCTTTGTCAGACTCAGCATGGCTGTGGTTTCCTGGTTTCCTTGTCAGTTTAATGTGAAAGATTCCCTGCATTCACACTGAATTGCTCCCCTTTGTAAATTACAAAGTTTCTCATCCATTTAAGCCCTCCTTTGACAAAGAGGAAGCACAAGAAGTAATGTTCCTTGTGCACTGGAATTGCTGAATAATTGGTTTTCCGAGAAAAACACACTGATGTAGGGAGCCTGAGCTCAGATGTTTCTATGTCTTCATGTGAAATTGCTCCCTGCTCTTCAGAAGCGAGAGGATCGATGCTGGGGTAGCTCAGTATGCCAGCCCCTTCCCAGCTGCACCAGGATCACTGACTTCTGCCAGAATAAGGACATCAAGCCCAGGACATTTCAGACCTAATACACTTGTAGGACTGAAAGTTTCTCTGACCTTTTCCAACTACACCAGCTGATCTAATACATCACTACATCTCTTTACACACTTCTACAGGAAGCTTTGTAGCTGTTTTGTGCTCTCTGCTCCTCTGAAGGCGTCTCAGCTACCATGAGGAGTCACTAGAATAACCCGAGAGAGAGGGCAAAAGAGCACCTCCATTTATAAATTATAAGAGCAACAGAACATATTATTGCAGGAATTTTAAAAATTAAGCTAAAACTTAAGTAAAGAAGTATTTCACACTCATTAGGATTTTTCCTGTTACCAATCCCTCTCAATTTCTCCAGACCACAAGAAGTCTAAAAGATTTTAAATCCTATTCTGGCCATCCCCTCCCCTGTTTATTTTTAAAGTTTTTGCTTATTCTTTGCATGGTACACAAATAACACACAAAATTCATAATCCCACTCAGGGCTCAGAACAGACCCTTTTAGAGAATCATAGAATAGTTAGGGTTAGAAAGCACCTTAAGATCATCCAGTTCCAAACTCCCTGCCATGGGCAGGGACACCTCACACTAAACCATATCACCCAAGGCCTCGTCCAACCTGGCCTTGAACACTGCCAGGGATGGAGCATTCACAACCTCCCTGGGCAACCCATTCCAGTGCCTCACCACCCTCACAGGAAAGAATTTCCTCCTTAGATCCAATCTAAACTTCCCCTGTTTAAGTTTTAACCCGTTACCCCTTGTCCTGTCACTACAGTCCCTAATGAAGAGTCCCTCCCCAGCATCCCTATAGGCCCCCTTCAGATACTGGAAGCTGCTCTGAGGTCTCCACGCAGCCTTCTCTTCTCCAGGCTGAACAGCCCCAACTTTCTCCCTTAAGTGTGATGCAATCACTTATCTCTAACCTTGTTCATAGCTTTCAAGTGTTAAGCACTTTTATGTCCCCAGAGCAACACCTTATTCTCATTTCAGCATAAAAAACTCAAGAGTGAAATCTGATGCATTTCAAACACAGAGGAATTCACATGTATTTGAAGCACAGATTATAACCTGCAAAATACAGAAACTACTGAGCCCCAGCCAGACCATTCATTCACCTGGGCTAATTCATGTAGAGACATTTTTACTGTATCTTTCTTCCACAGATGTCAAAACAGTTTATAAACAAACCATGAAGATGCCAAACAAGCAAGGGGAGGAAAGCGACTGAAGTCAAATGTTAGTAGGAGATCCAGGAACGAAACAAAGGAAACAACAATACCCATGCACCAAGTTACAGATTATCATTGCCTTTGTCCAACAAGTTTCCTTCACAAAAGCTTTTTCCATACAAGAACTGTCCCTGTGGCACTCACCTTAATCATGGCAACAAAAGGCATAACCTTCTTCATGTACTTCTTCAGCTCTGGCAAGGTGTTCAACTCACTGGCAATTACTTTATTATCTGGCAGTTGACCTCCACAGACCTAAACATCAATGAACACCCATTATAAAGGATAAGTAACAAATTACAGCTTAGAAACTTTCTACAGATAGAGAAAAAGAGTCGCCAGAGCAGCAGGTAAGCAGCCCAAAGAAACACGGAACGACGATGACCTGGTAGTGCTTGCGCAGAACTGACAAGGTGGTGTGCTGCCAGGGCGGGTAGTTCTTTGCCACGTAGATGGTGCAGTGAGAAGGCTTCTGGGAAGGTTCTTTAGCACTTTTCTAAGGAAATAAGCAAAAAAATTAGGAAGGACTCCCGAAGCAATACAGAATTATCAGGCAGCACACTTAAAAAGATGACCTAACACACTTCACCTTTCCTTTCACAGGTGCCATATAGTTCTTGAGGCGAAGTCGCAGGTCATGAGCTGCTTCCATCAGGTACTGGGATGAGCGAATCAATACCTCATCAACAGGACCTGCTGTCGGCCACAGGGCTCTCATGATGGAATCAGGCTTTGAAGAAAGGGAGAAGTAACATGTACAGAGATGAAAACACATTAGTATCTGGTGGGGTTTCAACCCCAGCTTGACTGGAAACAGTTTAGACAGTTGGAACCTCAGTGAACACCCACCTGTAATCAGGCTGTAAAGGAGTAAAGGTACAGCCAACAAACATTTATTTGCAAGAATGTTAAGGACTACACATACAATTACACCTGCCATACACCTACATAACATCACCTACAAGAATAAGGCAGTAAAGAATCCCCAAAGTTTCATGTTTAAGTGTAGGAATATTACATTATCTGGGTCAATTTTAGATCACCTCTTTGTGAGTAGATAATCAAAGTGACTTGTATTAGAGTTGCATATGTCATCCCAGTAACAGGCTAACCCAATATGTTCACTGTCCTATGGACAATGAGCTATTATGGCTCTTTACATCTTAAGACATTTCTTCTATTTGCATGCAAAAGACATCCATAAGCCTGACAGGAGCCTCACTAAAAATCAGGAAAAGCTGAGATCTGAATCACGTGACAAAACCCAAACGTCAGTGAGTACCTTTCCCAGCAGCGACCAGATGTGCTCACACAAGTGGGGACAAATAGGAGCCAACAGCAGCGTCTGAACCTCAATAAACTGAAACACCAACTCTCTGTGCATCCCTTCTATCGCCAGCTCACGGTATTTATCCTTTGCTGCCTGAAACACAGCCAATGCAACCAGCATTAGCACACCCCACCTGCCATGGAAAAACATCAAGAAGAAAACACACAACTCCTTGCTCTAATATGCCTTTTGAATGCAAACAGCTTAGAACTCAATCATGGATTATTACAGGAACTACATTTTCCTGAAGCACCTGAGTGAGAATCTGTCAGGCGGCCACTGTATTTCTGCTGCAATATGGTACTTAAAGAGTTTATTGGCACAGACATAAGAGACAAAAATATCCACAACTGTGTATCAGGTACTGTCATTCAAATAGCTTGCATAGAGATACTAATAAATATTAAGAAAAAGACAATGAATATGATCTATCATTATACATATAATTCAACCTACTTATCATATTCAAGGGTATCATAAAGGGGCCACATAAAGGAGTCTCCGTAACTCATTAAAGAGCAGTGTGTGGTTCAGCAGACACTCTGGAGACATGGCTTATGGAGTGTATCAAAAAGCACTCTGCTTCCAAACAACTTTGTTGATGCATTATCTGGATTTCTCATGAAGAGGTCCTTATTAAAAAGGAGCTGAAGAAAGGAAACCCTCTTTTTATAAGTGTCTTTGTTTTAACCAGCTTTTTGCTCATATTCGTTAATCAGGACTATTTGCAGATACACAGTTGTCTACCCCTGGTCCTTGGTAAAAATCACACAAGCAGACCTTTATAATTTCAGATTTATTCAAGTAGTCTTGTTTCTTGGCACGATTCCGATTCCAATTCAGCTAATTAAGGATCAGAGACATCAGGATCAAAAGAAATCCACAAAGTAACAAATACCAAGTGTTAGTTTCTTACACCTAACAAACGACCTCCTACCTGGAATTCAAAGAAGCCAGTTTTCAGAGCTTCCTTAAACATCATCTTCTCATAATTTTGGTCTGTCTTCATTATGCCAGCACTCATTTCACTAGGGAGGGAAGGAAAGTGAGAACACCAACGTTACAGAGTCTACCCCACGTAATGGCAGACTGTGTAAAACACCACTATCACCCGTGCAGAGCAATCCCACACCCTACCCTGTGAAGTGTTTTGTTCTATGTCATTCATTAATTTGTAGAATAGAGATGCACATTGCACGAAAAACAAAGAAGCAAAGTGTATTATTAGCTTTTGTACAGTACCTGGCAAAGACTCTGTCATTGAAGGTGTTGGCAGGACCGCTTCTCAGACTGTCTCTGTTTGCAATCATCTCCTTTACCCACTCCACCCATGTGTAGAGACGAAGAATACCAGCATCTGCCATGGCTTCCACAAAGTTGGCATCTTCAACAGTGTCACCAGCATCAGCCAAGGCTAAACGCATGCCTGAAAGAAACTGCATCAGCTAATGTGGCCAGCATGCAATTAGCTGGTAGCTACAGATGCAGGAGGGACTCAAAATTAATTCCAGCTGCCTTTTCATTATGAGTTAATAAAATGCAGAGTGCATTTTCAATCTGCCTGGCCAGCTAGAGAAAGCTGTCTGAAAGGATGGACTTTACCCAGTAGAGGTACACTGCCCTCCTGAGGGAGGAAACCAGACACACACCAAGGACCAGGAGCCTAGTACAATCACTGCCCAAAAACCAACAGTGTGCAAGAACATGGAACATGGGCACTCATGTAGACACTCTCTGTGCACCACCAGTATCTGTATGTGTTTTGATCTCTTAGGTGAATGTGGAAGGTGGAAGCATGAAGCAGGCACCTTTTGAGGGGTCTCAACATCAGGAGCAGCTCTTGGCTGAACAGGCTGTGTGCCTGAATAGAGGAGTTCAGCTTGTCAAAAATCCCAGTAGAGTTCAGCTTGTCAAAAAGCACAGGTGGTAAGCAGTGGATTTACTGCAATTCAATCCTCCAATAAACCCATTGCTCCTCTGAGAGCAGAACACTCAGTTTAGTCATTTTGGCATAACCGAAAACCAGATGGAGGTCAGAACACACTTACCATCTGCAGAAAACTTGTCAATAGCTTGAGTTAGGGTAAGAAAGTTGCCTGTAGATTTAGACATCTGCAAGAAACAGAAGAGTCTGTTTGCTCGCACATCCAATTTCTTGTTGGATAAGGAAGACACAACAGGGGCTTGGCCAAACCCCTGCGAAGGTGTTTGCTCATGAACCCCAGCAAAAGCAATTGGGTAAATCTGAACACAGAAAAGGAGACTGAACTTTGCTCATCTACCTCCTGAACCTTGAACAGGTCCACACACACCACAGCTACAGGGTAAGTGGTGGCATCATTTGGGTTCCAGCCCAGCCTTTGTCAGGTTGTGAGGCAGGACAACCAGTGTTAAAAGTTCATTCCAGAAACTACCTAAATTAAACTTAAATACTACTTCAAATTAGGTATTTCCAGTTCATCCTGCATTGTTTTTTCCAAGGACTCTGGTGGGGTTTTTTCCTTCATGTTAGACAGTCTCCAAGGCCTAATTCCCAGGTTCAGGTACTTTAATTTCATTTCAGAACTTTCACACATTAGCGAGTTACCAGCACAAATGTTTTCCTCTCACTGCATCTACTCCAGTGCTTAACAAAGCCAAAATTTATAGTCAAGAAATCCCAAAACCAAAACATTCTACATTCTGTATTACCCTAAAACTTCACAGAAATGCACTGAAATCTTTACTAAATTGGTGAAGCTATACAAGAGCTAACTTAAGAAAAGCATCCCATAGAACTGGAAGAAAGGCAGGTCTTTACCTCTGATGAATGCAAAACTGGAGGGCACCAATGAGGAAACTGGAATTTTCACTATTTCCTCCTCTTAAATAGCAAGAAGCATTTTTCCAGCCTGGCTAAGTGCCTATTTGAAAGCCACAAAAGCCATCTCTCGCATGAAACCCCACTCTACCTTTTCAGAATTGAGCAGGAGATGTCCATTTGCTCTCACAGCTACTGGCCATTTTTCTCTGTTCAAAGACAAGATAGAAAGCATTTGGTGAAGTAAATACATAGCAAAGCTGCAATATGAAAACACACATTTTCAACCTAATTCTGAATGCTGCATGGTCCAAAAAAGCCATTAGCAGATGTACCAGAACTCCAAACTCTCCAGCTTTCTCTCCTGCACGCCTGGTTCACATTATCTCCAAACTCACCTTTGATCTGACCACATGGCCACGTGATTATAGAGGAAGTAAGAAAGATGATTTGGAACAAGATCTTTGCCAGAAACTCTGAGATCCACAGGATACCAAAATTCAAACTCCTCCTTTAGCTTGTCCAACTTCTCTTTGGGAATCTCTGTTTTAGGAAACGGAGCTGCCTTGAAGAAGATGTAATCCCAGACTTCTTTGCTCATTTGATGCGCTCTGCACAGAATTAGTCCCATATTGAGATATCAGTAAAAGTTCCTCTTCTGCCCCACAGGAGTTTGTGTAACACAGATTAAAACCACAATCAGTTCTCACAACACCTTCCATTTGATAAGCAGAGCAAACACAAAGAATGTGCATGTGCTTTGGCTTGTATTATGCAGACAGGAAAAACATTCTGGATCCAGAGCACCTCCAGTACACATTAAACAATCAGCTGAATTGATACCACCAGTCTAAAACAACATCTTACACGTACCTCTTTAGTGACCTAGTTCTGGCAATTACTGTTCTATACTTTCTATTACTGTGGTGTGCAGTCCCTTTCTACTGTCCCCCACAGAGGAAGTCTTGGTAAAAAGCATTTGCTAACACCACAAGGAAGATGTTATCTGTTTGTGTTCGAGTACACTCTAATTGCGTATACTTAATTCCAACAGATCTGCAATTCTGTGCTCAGGATGCTCACTTCAAAGTTCATTTCCAGACATGACTAGGATGCAGGGAGCTTCTCTGTAATTAGAGAGGTTTGAGCCAAAATGAAAGCTTTGCCCAGCCTTTCAGAACTATTTCTGTCTGTAAGAATCTTTACTTGAGAAATGTTTTTCAGATTCATTATAGCATCAAATGAGGTAAGTTCCAGTTCCAGCATGTTTAGTGCTCCAGAAAACACACAGAACTAGGGCATAAGATTCAAGGCAAGACTAGAAGTTGTTTTTTTCAATTCTAGAGGAGTTGTACTACCTCATCTCTCTGATCTCTACCACTGAAAGTTCACAACCATTCCAACCAAGAGGTCACAGAGCAGTCTTAGGAAGTATATGGTACAAATGCCTCCCCCTCTTACTTTGAAGGCTTCCACATATGAGTTGTGGATTTAAGATGGTTCCAAGCTAAGAGAGTTACCAACTTTTGATACAGTGACAAAAAGGAAGTGATAAAGTCTTGCTCACTTTGTGAGCATACAATTTTCTATAGTTGCAAAGCAGCCTCAGTGAGCAGAGACACTACAGCAGCCACTGAGACCAATCACTCAAAAATTGCTGGCAAGGACCACTTTGTGTTAAAAAGGCAATTTACCCTGTGCACAGTTCTGCTTTCAGGGATATTCCTCCTCTCTTTCCTTATTTCCCCTTCCACAGGTTTGTGGTAAGATCACTAACAGCACATTAAGTTTGAAAATGATGCCTTTTAAACACCAAAACAAAGCATCAGCCTCCTTGGCAAGTATTTGTGGAGAACAATTCAGGAGATAAACACATCCACTTAAACAAGAGCACTTCAGGATTTACTCTCCTTACCTGATGCCTAGAGGAGATTCTCCCTGGCCCCTCAGGTTACCTCCTTGTAACAGATGAGCCACTGTGTAGTAAGCCATGTAGATAGTTGAGTCGGAGAGAGACTCTATCAGCCACTGCTCATCCCAAGGTAACCGGGTACCTAGAGACACAGAAACCAGTATCAGGTACAGCCAGTACCAGCCCTGCTGACAAGCACACAAAGCTTTTCATGACTTTCAGTGGAACACATACATTCACGCACACAGAGATGCAAGTGCTCATGCTTTCAAAAATCCTTTTTAAAAAAAATTAAACTTAGGCATTTGAAAATTCTATTTAAGAGAAAATACAACCTTTAAACAGATTTCAGCTCCTGATCATTTGCTGTGTGTTACGATGCAGTTAGAACAGCTTCCTCATGTCACAGGCTACATAAGAGGAAGGCTAGTCAGAATTTAAGGAGAATACCCAAGAAATGGAATTAGCTCTTTCTTCTGAGATCCCTTCCAAGTCAATGGCCCAGGCAAAAAGCTACAGAGATGGTGCACAGAACCGCTGTAATAATGCAAAAATTAAATAACCCCCAGCCACATGGATTTTCAGGAAAGTGCCTTCTCTGGGATGCTGGGTCAGGATACAAGTTGGATATAGCTACTCTACACCTACCCACGCCATGTTGGATTCTAGATAGCACTTCAGCCTTCCAAATGAACCAGTGAATACCATCCTCATGAGGAGAACTCTCAAGAGGACATTCTCATGAAGTGAGGAAAGGAGCAGTTTGCCTACCTAAGCCATATGTCCTGGAGCATGCATGCTCTTGTAGCCAGCCTAAAGTAGCTTCAAAGTTTCTCCTTGTCTCTTCACAAAACCTGTCAGAAATAAGCCATTACTACTCCCAGCCCCCTTAGACCACCACCAGCCACAGCCAACAAGCACTCCCCTTTCCATCTGCTCTTGTAACTTACGTCTCCAGATGTTTCAAGCACTCTGATGTCTCTTTCTTCCAGTTCACTTCACCATAATCTAAATACCTACAGCCAAGAAAAGTTTGTTGTTAACAAAGCAATCCACAGCTACGGTATAATTTGGCACTAACTTTGTAACTACTTCACTTACCACTGATCACAAAGGGCCACAACACATTCATCAGCAGACCTTGACATAACTTGTTTCTCAGGTTCCATATAAATCATGGCTTCATCCTAAGAGTTGAAAAGGCAGTAAAAGCTAAGAGTGAAGTGCTTGGTGAAGTCTTGAAAGTCTTCACATCTTACCAAAAAGCATCCTCCCCGTTCTAATCTGCTTTGCAGCATTTATTGCATGGCTTTTGCCACTGCACAGACGCTCTGCCTCAGGATTCTCTTCAGTAAAACAACAGCAACACTGACTACGCGCTCCTCTGAGGTATCAGTTCATATCATTTTGTACAGGTCTCCATGCATAACCAAAAGGAGGACAGCAGCACAAAGATCACTGTCTTTAGTAAAGTGATCCTACACTTTCAGTGTCTTAACAACTATATCAAAGACTAAATCAGACTACCAAAATACCTCCTAGACAAGGTGACAGGATGAAGCAGGGAGTAAGAGGTCTCTAAGCTATTCATCCCACTTAGTGCAAGAACACAAGGTCCTTCTTTCAGCAGTATTTCCTAACTCTGCAGTGATTACTGCACCAGTAATGACAGCAGAACCAGAGCAGAGGTTTCTTTAGTGACTCAGCTACAGTGAAAAGGACAAAATGGGTAATTTGAAAGGAGCTGTGTGCACTCTATCACATACATTATCCACCATCGTCTTCTGAATAAGCTTCTTGACATCTTGAACTTTCTGTCCTTTGAATCCATCCACCAACATTACCTGTAAAAGATGGGTCACAGGAGCTGATGTTTTTAAAAATGAACAGCAAATAGGTGAAATACCTCTTTGGATCAGCATTAAGAAGTAGCAGCTACTGCAATCTTTGACATGCAAAAAATAGGAATAAAGTTGACTGTATTTAATGAAAAAAAAAACAAACATCTACCCAAAATGGGTCTGTCTCCATGTCAGCATGCACACAGGCAACCACACACAGTCAGAAATAAAGCTGTTACCAGCTTACAATAAAACAGCTGAGGAACAAATACATCACAGTGAGCCAGCACACAAGGGAAGGCAGGAGGGGAGAAAACAACCAAACAAATCACCTCAAGACATTGCCCTTTCCACCAGTTTCCCAATCAATACTTGTAGCAAGATAGATCGACCCCCCAGAAGATGGGCACTTGCAAGGAAATCAGATCACAGACCTCAGTCTGCAGTCATAGATTTCTCCATCCTGTCTCCAGTTCTACAAAACTACAACTGCAGCACATGGCTGAAGACTCTGAATGAAAAGTGGTCTGGGGAAAACTGAAAACATCTCCCTCTTTCTTGCAGTCTTTTTTGACGTACTATCATCTTCACCCACTTTGTTTCACCCCAATCAAGCTCAGCAAGAAAATACTCAAAATCTTTTATTACTTACTCCCTCATAAAATCCCTTCAGGTACACTCTCTCCTTGGCCTCAGCAAGCTTCTCTCTGTCATTCTGGCTCTGGATCTTGAGCTCATCACAGACTAATGGAGCACAAAGGTTGCCATAGCCCGGGATCTCAATGATGGGCACCTGAGAATTAACACCAGTATCACACAGTCAGCTCAGGCTATCTCAATGCCATAAAATCTACACCAATTCAGCACAACCCTGCTGTCACAGTAAAGGACTTTAGCTCTTTGTACAGAACAGATACTGTAACAATCTGGCCATTACAGCGGAAAGTTTTAATCACCCAACAGGTTATCAGTATAATGATGCAAACCAATCTCCAAAACAGTAATTCCTACAAAAATTAACACTTTTCTTTACGTCTGAAGGATAGCAACAGATGACAAATCTTTGTTGCAGCCCCCTATGAAGCAAACATTACAACAACAGCAAAACATGAGGACTTTAAACGCTTCATTGTTTCAGCTGAGGAGGACTTTAAGTAGAAATTCTGGAAAAGACAGGCACAGCTCCTGGTCTGTTTCTCACCAGTGAGTGCCCAGACACATGCACTGCAGCTGGACACACTGGGTAGACTCACCGGTTCAAATGGCAGCACCATTTCATCTCTGATGTTGTACTTCACCCTCAGAGCCTTTGGAAGGTAAAAGAAAATTAAAAAGATAAATAAATTTTTAAAAACTTAACCAATATGGATAGAAGAAAAATGTTCAAGATTGAAAGGCTTTTATCCATTCATAAGGTCTTTTCATAATATTTTATACAAAGCAGACAAAACTCATCTCTGAAAGTCATTTCCACAACAGACATTTGTTTTTATTTCTCCGATACTCTTCTCTACCTTAACATGCAGCAGAAGTTACTTGATTCTCATTCAAAACTCTACTTGAAGTCTGAGAACAAACATCTGTCCCAGCTCTGCTCGTTTTAACTTCATTTATTTTTAACTACTTTGATTTCAAGTTAGAGATAGCAAAACTCCAACCAAAGGGAGTTCCGTTTTACCCACTGGATATCTAACCTTGACCCTCCACACTATGGCAAGGAAACAGAAGCAACTCGGTTAACAGACTGACCTGCTTCTTTTTCAAATCTCTCAGGGCTGCAATGTCATCTGGAGAATCAGAGGGAACACTTGTGACCACTCCAGTGCCTTAACAAAGAAACAGATATCACAGATAAAAAGATTAATCAACACGTATTGAATGCATAGAGTGCAGGCAGGCTTTGGCGTGATGCTGCTGTACAGTTACCTTTATCTTCCTTGATTGTGAGCATGGGCAGAGCATATATGACTTTGTAGGTGGTGAGAGGGGCCAAAAGTGCAGCTCCAAGTATCTCCTGTGCAGGACAAGGGAACAGCGTTACAATAAACAGCAGTTTTTCAGCCTGAGTAAGCTCTTCTGGCTGGTGTCTTCAAATCTGCTGGCATTCCTTACGTATTACAAACAAATAAATATATACATATTTAGTTAGACAAGGAGACAGATTGCTGAGAGACTGCCAAGGCAACAGTAACGTGTTATTCCACAGGGAAGTGCATCAGGTTAATCTCCCAGCAGCTGAGCATAGCTGCCAGGGAAGCTGACTGCTGCTCGCTTTTTTAGTCACTGAACACCCCAAAAGTTTTGTAATGGATCCTGTATTTTCTTTGTAAGTAGGATTCTACCGTCACCTTTGCAGGTATAAGCTTCACAAGAACTGATAAGCCTGCACAGCAAGCTGCAAGATGCTTACTTCTCCCATCAGCTCCTTGACCACAGGTACGACTCCGTTATCCTTTGTGAAGCCCTGGTAGGACATGTTCCTGGCAGCTCTTTGGGTACAGATAAAAATATCCCCAGTCACAGTTTCAAAGCCAATGTACTTCATATCTGGGCGAACCCAGCAGTTGGTCTGTCCAAACATGGTCTCTGGTCTGAGCGTAGCAGCCACCAAAAAGATATTTTTTCCTCTTAGGCCACTGCGGAGGGAAAAAGCATTTTATAAGTCACCAAAACAAAACCAGTCAGGGTAATACACAACACGCTTTTAAGCTAATATGAACTTTCAGTAACATTTACTAAGGGATGAAAGTGGGTCAGTAAGTTCTTTGCGGGTTTTTCATTTTCTTTGAGTTCCACACAGACTAATGAATAAAGAGCTCAAAACTGCTTCATTTACCAGGTTTTTAAAGTGACACAAACAGGGTGAAACTGAAGTTTGCATTAGGCAAACAGACCGTCCAATGGAACAGTCACTTCTGGCCACAAGATGGTATTATTTATCATTACAAATTCCAGACCTACCTTAGTTTTGTGGGATAAGGATCTAATACCTTCATTTTTATTAGTGTGTACTCTTGAGGCCCGACACCCTACAGTTCACATAAACAATGCAGCAATCAATATATGACATGGACTCAAGCAGTAAAGAAAATAAACCATATTCTGCAGTAACTGAATCCAACTACTGTTTAAGGTACTGATGTTCTCATCACTGAAAATCAGATTTTCATCGATACAAATGGCTGTTTCAAAAGTGCAGACTGGAGACAGAGGTGGTACTTTATTCTAAAGTCAAAAAATTTACTCAGCAGAGCCACTATCTTAGCTACACAAGTTAATAACAGCCAGTTTGTTTTGTTTCAACAGACAATGATACGATGTAGTGGTGGTTTCTGGCACCAATTGTCAAATAATCACAGAAAATGGCTTCGATGGAAAACACCATCCACAGGTCAAGACAAATGTCCTCGATAGAGGAGTTCACTCCATTTTCACATGTACTGACAATCAATAACTCTGTATGTATAAAATACAGTTTGCTCCAAGATACAATTAATTTTTCCACTCAGTATTTAAGATCATAAGCAACGCGTAAGAATATCGATTTAAAACATCACCTCTCCTGTTTGCCTGTCATGATCCATGCAAGGCTGTCCATCTTTTGGAGAATAAATTGTGTATCTGGAAAAAGGGATATTTTCATTTAGTAGCAAATACAATAATGTGTAGGCCAAGGCGGGGGAACCCAAATCTTTAAGAAAAAGAGACCACTTAATGGTATTTTCAAACTTGCACATTCAGTTTTGACAAGAGCTTTTGGTATTGGCCCTATTTTGCTTTGAGGTGGTACCCATGGGAAAACTACACCAGGAACCCAACCTCACACACTTCACCAGCACAATAAACACACTCTACTCTGTCCAGGAAAGCATTTCAAATGAAAAGATTCTGGTTTAATGGGAGCTGGAAGCACGCTCCAGAGACGTGTTGGGGGGTTCTGCCTTTGGAGAAGCTGAGCTATTCCACATTCACAGTAAGCTTCCAGCTGAGTGGTAGTTTCCATGCTTACCGTTTCCCAAACTTAATCTTATTTCTTTCCTTCAGTGTAAGAAACTGCCATTGTACAAAGGCATCATAATACGGGTTAACATCTGTGGTGATGAAAGAACGCCTCCAATCCACCTGAAATGTGCAAGAGGCCCCATAAGCAAATACAATACAGAACTTCGAGGAACCTCACAATAGCAAAACTGTTGTTTTAAGAATAAAAAAAGTTTCTCTCCAAAAAAACAGATAATACAAGTACATATCACACAAGGCGTGTGCTTAAAACCCTTGCCCCGCAGTCTGTGTGTGCATGCTCCTTCACAGCTGAGATGCCAAAGGCTCACAGTCTGTCGGCTGACCATGAACTTGAGAGATTTTGTGGTAGTTTTAACCAACCACTCAAGCTAAATCCCAGAACTACCCTGGTTTGTAACCTCTGCCTGTCTTTATTTTTAAAAATCCAATGTCAGTAGGACAAGTATCTTTATTTCATATCACATCTTTATTCTTCCTAAACTACTGTCAATAATGTCAATTAGAAACTACGGAGCAGTTTCTAATATGAAAACAAGAAGGGAAAGTCACAATTCCTTTATTCAATTCTTGCTTCCAGTTGCAATCACTGCACAGAGTACAAGCACCATGTGAGAAAGCACTTGTCACCAAAGACTACTAAAAGTTTAAATGAATAATACCATAAACAGCAGAAACACTTCCAGAACCATGCTGGTATCACACTGCAAACCTCCCCAAAGCAAAAGCCACACATCCATAAACGTAACACCACCAGAAGCATGGCTGCTCCCATAGCTGAGTTTTAGATTTCATAGTTACCTTCAATCCCATGCTTTTCAGGTCCTGGATAGCAAGGGGAGGGAAATAATCCAGCCAATGCTCAGCTTCAGAAAAACTGACTACTTCTTCATCAGAAAGCCCCAAAGACTTCATGATTCCCCACTGGTATTTGGAAGAGCCAGCCTTGGCAGCAGCCTTACTCTGAAATGACAACTGCGATGAGGGGAAAAAGGCCCATTCTGTACTCACATTAGCTTTACATGCTCAGAGCATTCTTCCCTCTTACTGTTAGGGTTTCTATGCCCAGATATACACATTAATACAAACATTTGAGCATCCTTTTCTAGCAGTGAAGACTGATGATTAGAGTTTCTAACCTACACTTTTTCCCAGCTTGTATCAACTGTACATGCATTAACCCCCTTATGCTCTTTTCAGCTGTTACATGCTCAGGTCAATCTGCAGACAGGCTGCAGCATGACAAACTGGCAGGAAATGACCAGTTCACTGAGGTCCTGGGCAATCAGGTGATGACTGTGGGTACAAACCCACAATGTACCACAGGGTTCTCCAAGTGTGAACCCCCTGATGCACACCTGGAGTCCAAGAGCACAGCCACCAACCCAGGAAGCCTTTGTTTAAAGTTTACCTTTTTGCCTTTTGCTTTGTCTTTGATGACAATTTCCTCTTTTTTAGCAGAATTTTCTTCCTCTTCCTCCTCCTCATCAGGAAATTCAGGTGGACAGCCATACAATTCCATTTCTCTCTTTAGCTTATCTGCACAGGCCTAAGCGAAGACATTGGCAAGCAGCACTTTCCTGGGACAACTGCCTCAATCACAGCTAGGGAGTGCTTTTAGTGATAAGCATTTTTGCATTTCACTACAATGCTTCAAACTTTTTCAGGACATTGCATTAGCTTCTAGGGGATTCTGCTACTTCAAGATTCCTACCACAGCAGGAAGGGCTTTACAGGGAGCATTTTCTTCCAAAGAAAAAGTACAATAGGTAAACCTAGTTTAAAAGCATTTTACTTTCTAGAAAGCAGTAAGAGTTCCAGCACAACACTGATATCATACTACAAATTCAGGTTCAAAATCTCACTGTCTTGATGAATTTCTGAATAAATTAAACATGATGTTCAGGTCAGACAGCTCTAAGTAGTCTTCACTGGGGGAAAGTATTAGAAAAATCCCTCTAACTCCAAGCATCTTACCTTTATAGGCATCCCAGTGCAGTGCAGGCCAAATGGAAACAGACAACTCTTTCCCTTTAGCCTCTGGTACCCAACTGCAAACTATTTAAAATGGAAAAATGAAACAGATTACACAGGAACAGCACAAGGCTTCATTAGTACTCTGCTCAAGTAGTAAGTGCAACTCCTGCTTTAACATGAAAGTACTGAAAGACAGGTGAATGACATCAACACCATCTAGGAAGCTAATCAATGGAAAAGAAGGTGCAACCCAGTTTTATACCAGCTCTGCCACTGCCTAGCTGTGTAAGTCCAAGCCTTCCTGATGTGGAGGGGGCTGGTTTTGACTGCAAAATGGGTGCAAAGAAGAGATGGATTTTGCAGAACCCTATCCAGAGGGCCTAAAACCTGTCCACACACAGGTAACAGCGCAGTGGTCACAAACAAAAGAGACAAGGAGATTTCTTGCGAAGTTTCCACTATTCTGAGAGAATGACAAGAGGAAACACCTGTGTCTGCTCTCCCAGAATGAAAGAAGTGATGAGTGGCATTTCTCTTCAAGCATTTTCACTGAAAATATGGGCAAAAATGAAAGTCTCAATTAGTCATTACTGACCCTATAAAGTCATTCACAAGGCTTCTGACAGCTCAAAGCTTAACTACAAAAATCATCATTTATTCTAGAGTAGCACTCAAAGGGATTAGCAAAGGAAAAATCTTTACCTCACATTTAGATAAAGAAAAGGTGTGTCCCAGGTGAAGGCGGCCGTTCATGTAGGGATAAGGAAAGGTAACAAAGTACTTCCCTTTGCTGAGAAGAAATCCAGAGCATTAAAACGTAATTAGCTTTCAAAATGACCATCAGATGATGCGTGGGTCAAACAGTTAACTGCTATGTTCTGCTACTGTCAGCGCACACTACATTAAAATAATGTCTTCCTGCCAGCAACACCAGTATCCGATTTTACAGAACTGATATCCCAACAGGCTTTGTCATCTTACAGAAAATAAGCACGCACAAGAAAAACCCGCATAGGACTGAGATCACAAAGAAACTGCAACAGACACAGCATCTTCCCAAAGGGAAGTAATTCTAGTGCTGCTTCTGTAAATTAATTACTGCAAAGACTTAAAGTCATTTATTTAACCTCCTACCACCCCAGCTCAGATTGTTTAGTGGCACACTGCAAGTACTTACTCATTTCACAACACTTCACATTAATTAGAAATAGCAAATGCAAAAAAAGGAATGGAAAAACCCAGCCACCAATCAGCACAGACCAAGGGGCCACTTTTTCTCTGATGGATTTTGAAGGAAGTAAGTTCCCCTGAAGAGACATTTCATGCAGTTAAAGATAAAACCCTGTGAAATCAGAAGTAACAATACCACTTCTGGTTCTGCCTGTCCGAGGCATCGATCTCAAAGATTCGCTCTTCATCCCACTTCTGCTGAATCTCTTTTTCAATTTTCTTCAGGAAATCAACTTTTGCTGTCCCTTTACGTTCCTGTGAAACACAATGGAGAAGCCCAGGTGAACGGTTAACGCACACAGCCTTGCAATACATTAAAGAACCCTCCTGAACCCCTTTCGCTGCAGGCAAGCCTTCCTCTGGGCTCCCTAACCTACAGCACAAGCTCACAGCAGAGCATCACTACTGAGAGTCAGCCTTTGGAAACAGGATCCAAGATCTGTAAGGAAAGGGTTAACAACCTTTCTCCCAGGCAGAGCTCCACAGTAGCCAACAAAAGGAACGCTCTAAAAAACTGGCCCCATTACCCATAATTAACAAACTTAATTATTGCCGTTTGAACTGAGGAGACAGGAGCTGATAGAACTGCACAGCAAAAAAAAAAGAAACCCAACAAAACCCCCAAGAGCTCTCGTTTTGGTCCAGACTCTTCACAACTCCCACTAATGTCTCTTTATCTTGCTACACATTGAGCGGGAATGGTACTTCCTTTGCCAGGAGAAGAGGCTGGTGCACAGGTCCACTCTAACTGTAGTTCAGGGTTCTTCAGGTGAATTATGCTGTGTTTAAACCCCGCCGGTAAGTGTTAAATACTCCTTCCCCTCACTCATTTAGCACACAACGCACCGCAGGTCCCGCTCACAAACCTGGGCGCACAGAGTTTGAGAGTTCGGATTTTCTTCCCCAAGACAGCGAGCTGGGGCAGCGGCTGTGCCCCCCTCGGTCGTGTCAGCAAACACAGTCCTGGTTAACAACAAAAGCACTACAGCGAACCCCAAACACCTCTGAAAGCAAAGCTACCACGACAGCTTAATGAGAGGCTCTACCCCGTGCCAAGGAGCTTAATCACTAGAACCTGGTTCCCACAGCACTGAGTCACACCCCGCAGCGTGACTCCACCGCTACCGTAACCACCGCGCCTCGCAAAGCCCCAGCCGCGCGCTGCGGGAGCCACCAGGGCTCTCCAAGCGTCCCCAAACCCCAACGACCGCCTCACACCGGCGGCGGCGAGGGGCTGCCGGGCTGCCCCCGCTCCGCGCACCGCACACGGCGTGTGACAAGGGGCGGCTGCACCGGCAGGAGCGCAGGGAGAGCGGCCCCGGCGGACACCCCGGCCAAGCCCCGCCGCGAACCGCCGCCCCGGAACCGGACGGCGCCGCTCACGGCTGTGCCTAGCAGGCTGCGTTGCGGGGTGGCGGTTAGTTCCTGTAGCAGGCCGCGGCGGGGCAGGGGCCGGCCATGGCGGCGGTGTAGCGCGGGGCTGGGCGCAGGCGGGCACCATGATCATTGACAACGTGGACGCGCTCAAGTCCTGGCTGGCCAAGCTGCTGGAGCCGATGTGAGTGCGGGCAGGCAGGGCCGCGGTGCCGGGAGCGGGGCGGCGGGCGGCTCTTCCCTGCCCCGGCCCCCCCGGGACGGGGCTGCGTGCGGCACCGGGCCCTGCCCCAGCTCGGGCTGCCCCGGGCCCGGCCGTCGCCGCCGAGCCCATGCTGGGTCTACCGGGGTGCCTGGTTCAAAGGGCCCGGCCGGGAGTTAGGCTTTACGAGGGCCGGCGGGCTGAGCGCGGCCTTGCGTCCCGCGCCTCGGCCTCCGGGTGCCGCCGCGGGCCCGGGCCGCGAGGGCCTGTACTGTCCGCGGGACAGCCCTGGAACCGGTTGTGGGGCCGGGACAAGCAGCGCGTTCAGCGCTGACCCGCGCGGTGCGGCAGCGCTGGCTCCCCTGCCCCGCAGGAAGGTCCCCGCAGTGCCAGCTCCGCGGGTGACACCGGGCCCGGCTGGGGAGGCAGGACGCACGTTTGTAGTGTGCGGTTCATTGGTGTTTCCACGGGCACTTCTTTGTTTGTATTTAAATAGGCCCCAGAACTGCTCAGCTGCAGTCGTCAAGCAGAAGGCCTTTGGAATCCCGCACGATTGTCCTGCTCTCTTTATTCCGATAGTAGTTTTCTTTGGTACTTGCTGCGATCCCTCTGAAACCCGTTGGACCGGGGTGTAACTCTTGCTCCTTCCCCCTACATTCAGCCCCGTGCCCCGGTGGTGTCAGCACTAGAGATGGAGACAGAGACTCCTGGGTCCTGACAGACAGGGACTGGGGAGGGAAAACAGAAAAGTGCATGAGCCTGAAGAGGCAGAGACCTTATGATAACACCTGCAGACCTTGCAGTGCCTCCGTAAGGGAAGTTAATATGGATGGATCATTTCCTTTATTTTAAATAAGTTTATAGTCGGCTGCATGCGGGCACTAATACACAACATGTTCCAGAGTTCCACACAGTTTATTTCTCTTTGGGAGAGTGTGTGTAAGAATTGTAAGTTCTGTAAAGTTGTGGTTTCTTTGTTGTTAATTGCTGCATTTAACCCAGCTCTCATCAGGTGCTGGAACCAGCAGCAAGGTAGTTTGGAGTGGAGCTGCTTGCCTGTCTGCTGGGGGAAGGCTTGGTTTTCTCTAAGGAGTTGTCATCTGCATGTTCCTGTGCTTTGATGGGTGTCTTGGTGTTTGTATTTTCCCTTGAGGTCATTTTGAGGTCTATAGACTTTATGCTATTTCCTTTGATTTCCATAGTTAATGTCCTTAGAAAGTCCATACTCCCCTCTCAAAGTTAATCCTAAAGAATAAATATAAATCTTTAAATCATCAGTTTAGGTTTTTCCCTACCTGCTGAGAGCTTGCCTCTTCTGAGAGAGGCAAAATGAGGAGCTACTGCTGAGCCATTTGTTAGTCTAGTTTGTACTTTGAGGGGGTTTCTGGTCGTGGATGAGCTGTATTCAGTGTAAGGATCAGTGGCAGAGCATCGCTGCTCAGAGCTGGGTCTCTTTGACCTTCGTGAAGCTAGAGAAGGGCTTAGGTCCTGCATCTGTGTTAATAATTGAACCCTCGCAGACACTTTACCAGCATTAAAGGATTATTGCAAAAGTTTTAGGTTGGAAATAGTCCTTAGAGAAGGAAAACCCCACACCCAGTAACTGCAGCCATACAGAACATATCTGTGCATATTTGAATTGTGCTTTTGCATCTGTCTTTCTGAACTACTTTTCATGGTTATTTAATGCTTTGTAACCACTTTAACACTTCACAGTGGCTGTGCAGTTGGCTTTCCCAATGCTTGCTCTGCTGTTCCCATAATGCTGTACTGGTTGGTAGTTATGCTCAGGGAAAGCTGAGAAGCATTAGCATCTGCTCAGCTGCCCCAGAACTGGATCTCTGTGAAAAAGGGAGGTTGTTTGTCCTAAGCAAAGCTCAAGCAGGAACAATGCAGTAAGACATGGTGAGAGGTGGGAGGGAGCGGGGTGGTCATAGGGCAGCAAAAGTACTGTGCTGTAAGTAATAACAGCTCTGCTGGCAAGTCGGGGCAGTTTTGGGGTCAGAAAACAGGTCTTTGTTGCCAGGTCTTTGGTGGCTCTTGTCCAGTGCAGGGGTTGGCACACTGAGCTGAGCCCAGAACCCTTCTTTATCTCCATAGATGTGATGCAGACCCCTCTGCCTTAGCCAACTATGTCGTGGCATTAGTGAAGAAGGACAAGCCAGAGAAAGAGCTGAAAGCCTTCTGTGCTGATCAGCTGGATGTCTTTCTGCAAAAAGGTACCATGCTCTCTGCTTTGGCTGCTCAGTGGGTTTCATTCCACTGGTGGGATGAGGGAGGATGATGATGCACCATTGTTGCCTTCAAAATACTTCTTATCTGTGAATCTGATGTTTCTTGCAATGTGTGAAGGGATAAAGATCTTGTGATTTAAAACAAATAATAATAATAATCATCTCAAGATGCAGTTGTGCAGCTTGGACTGGCTCACGGTGGCTGGGAGGAAATCCTCAAGTCATTCAAGTCATGCTGCCAGAGGTTTGGTAACTTGTGAGACCTGGTCCATATTAATCTTTCAGGCTTCTGGTGAACATCTAGTAGTAATCTGGTTCAGATTCAAGATTTTAAACACTTGAAATTCTGACACTCACTGAGGAAGTTCTTATGCTTTTGTTTGTGATCTGATGCTGAACCGATGTTTAGTCCTCTGGGAATGATTTATTCTGATAAAAATTGTTGGAAGCAGCAGCTGACTGTAGTTAATGGAGTAACCGTGGACTTACTCCTTGATCATAAGTTTTAAGTCACACTTGCCCCTTAGAAAGTTTCCAAGTTGTAAATGGGATTTAAGGAGAAGTCTGTTTCTGTCTTTGCTGTACCTGATTAATTTCTTTGTCCAAATAAACAACAGAGTTCCATAAATGTAATTCCAGCTCCTTGAATTGAACTAATATTCATCAGTGTAAGGTTCTGCACTGAGCAGTCCACCTGGATGACTGTTGTTTCAGGGACTCCTCTGGTAAATCTAACAGTGCCCCTAAATCAATATTTAACAGTCTTGTCTTGAATTCTGTGTCCTCAGAAACCTCAGGGTTTGTAGATAAACTGTTTGAAAGCCTGTACACAAAGAGTTACCTTCCTTCACTCGAACCCCCGAAGGCGGATGCAAAGCCTGCGAGTCAGGACAAAGAAGAAGTCAAGGAGGAGGTAACTTCTTTTTTTGTTGTCTCCTTGCCTCCAATTTTCAAATTAGCCATTTGTGAGGCAAAATGTGAAAGAAAAATCCACTTTATTGTGATTAAGGACCTTTGCAGTCTGTGCATCTGAAGGGAAATGGAGATGACCATTCAGAGAACACTCGGGATCCCTCTGTAGAGCCTACTTTTGATACAGGTTAATAGCAATCCTGTCCGGAGCTCCTTGGCAATAGGAGCTAATAAGGGTTTGGAAGGCTTTAAGAGAGGGGGAAGAAACAAAACCATTCCAGAATGTTTTCTTGTTCAATTTTGTATATTCTGAGAGGAATAGAAATTGATCAAAATGTTTTCCTTAGTCCTTAAAATCAGTGAAATATGGTGGCCTCTGTAATGAGGGATAATTCCTTTTAAAAGTGAGGCAGTATTTGTTTGCCAGCAGTTCTTTCTTTTATCTTGCTTTCAAGTTACATTGGCAAAATTGAGATCAGTTAAGTTTTCAGAAAACCAGAGTGCTGTTTCCACAGTTGTCTTGAGCTCTTTGTATATTATGTATCCTCTGGTATCACCTGTCGAAGATGGTTTTTTCTTCTAAGTTGGTGATTTTCCAAGGGAAGAGACCTGTTCTCTGTGTTTGTAGCATCCTTATGTACCAGCTTTGAGAGAGAGTTGTAGAAAAAATTGCCATGGAAGTAAACTTTCTCTCTCTGTATTCTGATCACAGTCTGCAGAGATACTTTAGGCTGAATCTGTGTTTCAGTTACTGCTGGAAAGATGCAGATGAAGTCAGTGTATATGAAATTCAGGTCCTTTCCCCTCATAAGAGATGCTTGTGTCATGCAGTGTCAGGAGCAAAACCTGTTGCTCTCTATAAATGGACCACAGGGAGTGTGTTTTTCTGACAAGTGCTCTAAATGGGATGCAGACTGTAACTTGAACTAAAGCTTGGGGTAATTTTCTTTGTTTCTTCCTTTATTGGTAGTTGTCTCATAAACAGAATCACCAAGAGTCAGTTGAAGAAGAACGGGAAGGCAGGAAAAAGAAGTATTCCAGCCCGCAGAGAAGCCGTGCAGATTCCAGTGAGCACAGGTTAGTTTTTTGAACTCGTATATGAATATATTCTTCTGTATTTGCTGGGAATCTTGAACTGAGGGGTTTTACTACATAGGTAGTGATTTTTTTCATTAAAACAGTGATTTCCTCCTTGCTGTTCTGTCTCTGCAATGGATGCTGATAATGTGCATGAGAGCCCTTCACTAGGAGCTGGTCTCCTCTGAAGAAATGACAGTATTTTTCAAGTATTAATACCTTGGAATGTCACCAATTCCATTAATTCCATTTTTATGTACATGAAAAGCAGCGGAAGGGGGTTGTTAACACAGTGTCAGCATCACTTAAAACATGTTCTGTTTTGGTCATCTAACTTTCTCACCTTTCTGATTCTTCTTAGTCCTCCCTTTGCTTGTTTCTGAGACTTAGTAGAGCCTCCTCTACTCTGAGATTCTGTGCTTTTCTATGTAATTCTCTGTAAAGCCTGACTCAGATGTTTCTCTGCCCAGATTGGGTGGGAGGGATGAACAGTGGCTTGACTGATTGCAATTGAGAACTGCAATTGAGAATTTGGTTTCTGTTTTTGTAAATGTGCTCTACCTCTGTCTCTTCTAGAAGCAGAGAAAAAAAGAGAGATGATGGGAAATGGAGGGACTATGACAGATACTATGACAGGAGTGATTTGTACAGAGACAAGTCGAGCTGGCGACGCGGCAGGAGTAAAAGTCGCAGTAAAAGCAGAGGGTTGAGCCGAAGTCGTAGCCGCAGTAGGGGCAGAAGCAAAGACCATGATGGAAGCAGAAGTGCTGGTGAGTACCCAAGGTGCTGCTTTAGGAGAGCATCTCCTGCCGGTGATGTAGGTGACTCCTACATGCTGTATGGCCTATGAGGCTGTAGATGGAGCAAATTTCCAGAGCTTTGTGTTCCTGAAATGATTAATGAAGATGGTGTTCTTTGGAGCACAGCAATTAACAGGGTTGTTTTCTTCTTTGCTACCCTTTAATTTATCCACAGGTGTATACCAGAGCGGATGATCTTTGTGTGCTTTGGATATTGACAAGTCTGCTGAGTTCTTACTTACTTCCCCTCCGCTCTCCCCAAGGTTGATCTTCTTGAAAAAACAATGTCGCCCTCTTTGTGTTACTGTGTAGTTTTGGAGAAGGTTTCTTTGTAACTGAAAGTAGTTACTGTGTGACCCGTTCTTCTTCTAGGGCTAGTTCAGGTCTGTTGGAAAAAAACAGGGGCACAGACTGCAACAGATTTCCACGCATGTTGAGACACTGTTAAGCAGAGGGAGTAGATTTCTTGTTTTGGGTTTTCCCCCCCTCTATTTCTGCTTTAGAGGAGAAAGCTGTCATCCAGGATGGAGTAAGGACTACGAGTATGCATTTTGCAAAGAAAAAACATAGATTTCAAAGTTAAAACCCTGGTTGCCTTATGTTTAATTCTTATTCCATGGGTAAAACTGACTGTGGAAGTGCTTGCCCTGTTGTGTAGTGTCATCCTCTCAAGGCTCTGATGCAGAAACAAAGGATGAAGACTTTTACTTTTGGTTTTTGTTTTGTTTGTTTGTTTGTTTTTTTAACAGAGCACCGAGAGAGATCAAAATTCAAGACTGAAAAAAGTGATGCTGAAAGCTCCTATAATCCAGTGTCTGTGTCTCCCAGTATATCTAGTGAACAATATTCCTCTGCACAGTCTATTCCCAGTGCTGTTACTGTAATTGCACCTGCACACCATCTGGAAAACACAACAGAGAGCTGGTCAAATTACTATAACAATCACAGCAATCCCAGCCCCTTTGGCAGAAACCCTCCGCCTAAAAGAAGATGCCAAGATTATGATGGTAACTCTTAGTTTTCTGTTTCATACCTTATTTCAATTATTCTGTGACTATCTTTTTAGGTATTTACTAAATGCAGGCAGCAGGTGAGAATGCTGTAGCATGTTGCATGTGCCTTGTGTGTAAAAGATGCTGTATACAGCTTGTATTGTACTGAGGAAATAACTAGTCTTACTGGAAGCAGTTTACTTACAACTGGCAGTTGCTAGATAAGAACATAGAGAGTTTGTTCACAATTCTGTACATGATTGGCAAATAGTTCAGCCCATGCAGTTCTGGTAAAGATTGCAGGGAATGTGTTTCATGAAAAACAGGCAGAACTTCTGACTTAAAAGCTGTGGAGAAGCTTCATGACGGATGCATGTGTGTCTGTCTGCTTTATGGGAGATTATTTGGATTTGAGTTCTTTTGAAACCTCCTCTGCTGATGTGATGCTGGAAGACTGCATGTTTTCTTCAGTAAGAAATTCCAGCAAAACCTGAGATGCTGCAAATTGCTTACAACTAATTTTATTTTCTTCTCTCGATCGTCCTGTTCTGCAGAGCGAGGATTTTGTGTACTTGGTGATCTTTGCCAGTTTGATCATGGAAATGATCCTTTAGTAGTAGATGAAGTTTCCTTGCCAAGTATGATTCCTTTTCCTCCACCACCTCCTGGGCTTCCTCCTCCTCCTCCTGGGATGCTTCTGCCTCCTTTGCCAGGTCTACCTCGTAATATGAGGTTGCCAATTCCACAAACTCATCCACAGGCACCTCCTCCTGTTGTACTTCCTGTTCCAAGTAAGTCACAACGTTGCTCTGTGTTTCTTTGTCACTGAGTTAGAATGATGGCTTTTCCTAGAAGATCTGTGTGTATTTGAAGTAATGAGTTCAGGTTTCTTTGCTGGCCATGTGCTATTCAAATTACTTCCAAGTAATCCTGAAAAACCAGCTTGTAAAACACTACATTCCCAGCACTCCAATTGAATTAGATGCATGAGGCAGGAAGTGGAGGGGATATCTTTACCATTATTCCATAAGCTTGGTGGTGTTTGGATTGCTCACTGACAGTTGGATTACTAGCTTTTATTTCCTAATGCAAAGATGTTGAGATTTAATCTCCTAAAAGTTCTTATAAATCTGTTTGTGCTATATTTTCTGCTGCTGAAAAGCAGTATGTAATTGATACATCCAAGATCTTTTTATCTCAACAGTGACATCTAAATTGTTCAGCCTTTTTTTAATTACCTTACTGCATCTTATAATGTAAATTCTATGAAGAAATAATCGGATATGTGGTTACCCTGTTTCAGTACTCTCTACTCCAGCAACTCAGTGCAGACTGTGATAGTTGCGTCAAATAGCAGCAGCAGCTATGGGATGTGACATAATTTTGTATAGGATTGATCCTAAACTTTGAGGAACCTTTCAGTGGGTGGAGTTGGCTTGCTGTGGAGCGAACTGACAGTGCTCTCTGGTTGTAGTTGTCTCTTGGTGGGTTCTATAATGTAGGTCACTATCCTTTTGGAGTCCTATAATAAGGAATGTGTAGACAGTGGAAGCAAAGCAAAACCAGCCAGATAAATTCTGTGTCTGTGAATGCCTTTTGCCCATAGTTCTTGGTTTAGAACTCTACTCTAAATGTTGCTGTTGTGATCTCCTGCTCTGAGCAAGCCCTGATTCTCCAAGGCAGAGCTGAGGGAGAAGCTGCTTTAGTTAACACAAGCTCTAACGGAAGTAAACCTCTGGGGAAGAAAAGACACTTCCCCTTGCTTAAAGCTTTGTGCTTTCTGGGAAACAGAAAGGATGTTGGAATCAGGGTAACTTACCTGAACAGAGCTTCTCAATTTACCTTTACTGTAGTGGGGTTGTAAATATTGACAACCTTGACCTTGCTCAAAGCAAGGCACCAGCAAATTGTGTTGAATTGTTTGCACACTTTGTGTGGAGTTCCAAGTCTCAGTGATGCGTTCTGTGATGTCATTGTAGGACCACCTTTAACACAGTCAAGTTTGATAAATAACCGTGACCAGCCTGGGACAAGTGCAGTGCCCAGCCTTGCGCCCGTAGGACCAAGGCTACCTCCTCCCTTACCCCAGAACCTGCTCTACACAGTATCGGAACGTAAGCATGTACCTTTCTTTACCTTCTGCCTGAGATACACAGTTTGAAATTCCTCTGTTGATGTGTGATTGGAAATTATTATCTCTGTCTTCCTCCAGTACATACAAATCAAAAAGGAAGTCTGATGGCTTTCCTTGTGGGCAGCCCATCATCTGCTGTTACCCTTGAAGTAGCAGCAGTGTTCTCCTGCTGTGTGGGGAGCTCCCTTTGGGTGTCATATGCTCAAAGCAGTAAGGCCATTGAATAAGGGATCCCTTCATCTTCAAGCTGTTTAGCAGACCACCAGTAGGCAAACACGGATCTGCAAACCTGTAGTTACCATTTAATTTGGTTTTTATTCCTATCCAGTTTGGGCTACTACAGGTGAGAGGGGTAGGTTGGTTTCTTCCATCTGTGTATCACGATAGTCTACAGTTATCATATACACTAGTAGTGTCTTCCTGTCTTTTTTTCCAGAATCGACTCAGTTCTAGCTTTCTAACTTTAAAAGAAAATAAAGACGGCTCTTGGTGGACATGTCCATAATGTCCATCTTCCTTAACAGAGCTCAGGTTGTCAAAAGTGGAGGTTTATGAGGAGAAATAGAAAAACATCTGGAGAGTCCCAGATTGCTCCATTTAAATCCAACAATCTTACATTTCTTGATAATGAAAGAAGTAATGGCATTTACATGAGCAAAATAAGATAATTAAATCTCAGTGGTTTATAATATTCCCATCTATGGGTTTTCTTTAAGTATATATATATATATATATAAACATTCTGTATTCAAAGGAGGGTTCTAGTTCATGATCCATGTCATTCCCTTCATGACTTCCATGCTCTCACTCACTCAGGTATCTCATTAGATAATCTGGCCAATGGCCTCCAAATGCTGGCAGGCATTTAGATCTGCCAGCTGATTCTTTCAGCTTCAGAACTTCCGATGTGTGATTCTGTCTGTCTGAGCTGGCAGGGCACCACTGACTTTGGTTGCGTTATTCATTTCTGTTCTCCAGAACATCTGTGGAGACTCTCATGTCCTGTTCTTGGACTGCTATGGTAACAACTGCTGGTTGCCTCTTACAATCGATCTGGCAAGCCATGGAGGAGGAACTTGTGGTTCAGATTCTGCAAGGTTAATCAAAGTTCTTGGCAGAGTCTGAAACTAAAGTGTAAAACATGCATATTGCAGTTCTGGGCAGCTATTTTGCATTATAGAATCTTTATTGCTGCTGTGGAGTAAGGAGCTGAAACTCTGAATGCCCCAAGTCTGCCAGACCCCATTGTGCAGGCATTAATTTCTGTTCCAGGAAGTATACTGTGTTTCTATGGAAGCTTTTCACAGACTTCATTCATTCTAGTTGTTGTATGGCTTTTCCTTTTTATGGTTGGAAAAATGCATCATCCTTGAAGTAGACCTTGGGCTGGAGGAATGATATGGGTCAGTTCTGTCATCTTGTCTTCTCCTGGTTATCCCTTTTAATCAAAATAATTATTAGTACCTTACTAGAGGTAGGCACCTGATGTCACTCTACATAAACTAAGAGAATTGATAGGTAAGTATTGGTCAAATCACCTGATTTCTCAGCTTTCTTTGATTAAGTACATTCTTCCCCAGAAATCCTTTTCAGAAGCAAACTAGATTGTTGGGCAGCAAAGGCAGAAAATATCTGTGCATCTTGGGTCCTACAGAGTAAATGCTCAGACTGAATCTTCTGTTGTTCCCCTTGTAGCATGGTCAGATGTTTTGAATGTTGACGTACGTTTCTCATTCCATTTTCAGGTAGCTCATCAGCAATACTCAGGTTAAAAACCAGAAGTGAATGTGCCCGAATAGACTTTGGTGTAAAGTTCAGTTGAGGGTTTTAAATGGCTAAACACTGGCTGCACATCCTCTTTCTCCCACCTCTTTAACCAGAACCAACTTGCACATCCATGCATTTCCTTAATGGAAAATTAACCCTGAGTCTTAAACTCGCGTAAAAAAAAATCCTTTCATTTCTCTCCTTTTTTTATAGATACATATGAGCCAGATGGCTATAACCCCGAAGCTCCTAGTATTACCAGTGCTGGTAGATCTCAGTACCGACAGTTCTTTACAAGAGCACAAACGCAACGTCCAAATCTAATTGGCCTAACATCTGGGGAGATGGATACAAATCCAAGAGGTAGGAAGGGTTTCTAGTCATTGCTGTTGCTATTTTTCTCCAAGACTGTCAACACCTATTTTGTCCTTTTTCAGGCTAAAGCAGTAGTTTTTCTTACTGATGTAGTATTTCAGAGCGATTTTCATACATCTCTACCTTTTTTTTTAATGCTAATACAACTACATTATAGTCAAAGCAGCCTTTTTGATTAAAAAATAACCACTTGCTTGGGAATGTTATGAGGGGCTTGCTGGTTGGGTTTTATTCCTCTTTAGCCTGTGAAGGCACTTTTCAGATGCTGGGTGCTTCTAGAAATAAAAGTGGTGCAGAAAGGTAGCTTTAAGCAGTATGGTCTTAAAACTGCTTTGGTTTGCCAAGGGTGTGTTTAGGACCTGGGGCACAGAGGTGAGGATCTGCAGTACTTGCCCAGCTGTTGGGGTGTTAGTGCCAAGGGGAGCTGTCACGGCATGGGTTTGCACTTGAAGGGTTGGCCCTGCCAGGCAGGCACTCTCTCCAGCAGGCATTGCAGGTGCCATTCCTCCTAGCACAAGGGAATCCCAGTCTGCATTTAAGTGATTCTGAATCCTTAACCAGATGGATGTGGATGTTGTCTCTCAGTGGTGACATGCTCACAGTATCTTCCCAGGGGAGAGAACAAGTCAAGGTTCTTTGAGGAAATGTTTGCTTTGTTAGTGTAACTTTCTCTTTCCCTCCTGCTTTCCCTGCCCTGATCCTCTAAAGAAAAGATGTTAAATTTCAGTGTTTACTATTACTTCCATGTTTCTTGCTCCTTAGATAAGATAGACACTTGTTTTCAGTATTTCCTTCCAGTGACTCATCCTGGAAAGAATATGGTTAAATATTGTTGCAGAAATGGCTCTTGCTGTCTGCATCTTAGTGAACATCATAAGGGTAGGGTTGGGTTTTATTGCTGGCCCCAGATTCTCTCTCAGAACCCATTGCAGCTGTGAGGCATGGGTGAGTGCTCAGCAGTGATGCTTGCGAAGGCCTGTTTCACTGCCTCTGTCACATGTGTGGGAAGGGTTTACTCTAAAATCATCCCTGAAGAAAGATTGATGCTCTACCCTGAAACAAACAGTCTTTGTTCTCACTAGCGTAAGCAGCCGAGCTCTGGCATGTATAAAAGCCACAGAAAATTGACTTATAACTCAGACTTCTTTTTAGGAGCTCAGTATTTGGTGTAGACAGGACACTAACAGCAATAGGAGAATCTTAAGAAGGTTGTAAATAAATACTTGGCAAACTGTGATCCAGTGCTTTAGCTTTGGGCTTGCAGAAGTTGGTTCAAACTTTAATGTCTCAGAGAGCAAATTTCATGCCATAGTTGTGCTTGATTAGTAGCTTGTTCCTGAAAACTGGATGGAGGATAACAGCGGAGGTAGATAGCTGTTAGAGGAAGGGGTTCTTGGTTGCTTTTTCACTGTCAAGGGTATAGAGTGAAAGTTGGCTCCAGCATGTGCCACATTGCAAAGCTCTGACCTGAAGTCTGGAAACCCAGCCTTGATGTTCTGCCTTTTTATTTTCCCCTTTTTCTGCAGAATGTGAACTTTAAGTACCTCAAAGATGGAGGTTTAGCTTTGTTTCTTCAAGCTCTAATACTAAGCTTAAATATCAGTAAAGATCAAATCTCATCTCTACTGGCTGGACTAAATGTTTTCCTCAAGTTGTTAAACTAGCAAGGGGTTTCTGAAGTAACTTCATAAACAAACCTGACCAACTTGATAAAGTTATCTTAATTTTCATGGATTTAAACTCAACCCTGTTCTGCTGTTTAAGTGAAAGCTTGTCTGTCTCCATTGATGTCTGGTAAGTAACACAGGCCTTTCCTTTCCTCCAGCTGCCAATATCATCATCCAGACTGAACCTCCCATCCCCATTACAAATAACAGCAGCAACGTAACTAGAGTTGTCCTTGAACCAGACAGCCGGAAGAGATCTCCAAGTAGCCTGGAATGTCCACCATTGAAGAAACCATGGCTGGGAAAGTAAGAAATAACAACTGCACTTGGCTAACTGGAATGCACTTCATTGCTGTCAGTGCTGTGAACCACCAGGATTCACTGGTCCTTGTAACTTGAGCTGGTTGGGTCAGAAAATATGTGTCCCCATCACATGGAGCCCAAGTATTTGGTGGTGGGAGGAGCTCTCTTTCGTTAATGTCTAGAGCATATACTTTCAATGAGAGAAGTAAGAGTTAAATGTACATTAACAGTGGCTGCCCTGCCTCAGTGCCTGTCTGAGTGGCTGTCTTGTTCTTGTTTCCTCCAGGCAAGCAAATAACAACCAGACCAAGCCAGGGTTTTTGAAGAAGAATCAGTATACGAACACAAAACTGGAAGTTCGGAAGATTCCCCCGGAGCTGAACAACATCACACAGCTCAATGAGCACTTCAGCAAGTTTGGAACGATTGTAAACATCCAGGTAAAAAGTTTGGGTTTATGCCTGTGTGTAGGTGTGGGATTTGTTCTGAAGCATTCTTGAGTATTGCAGCTGAACTATGTTCCTTGAGAAGTCCTGATGGAGGCTGGCTGGGAGAGTAGGTCATCAGTTCAGAGAAACCTTTTCGTGGTCTCTGTATTATCGTCTCAGTTCTGTAACAGTATGTTTGCTTCTGCCTTCAGGAGGCCTGACAAAATTTTAAAGGCTTGCAGGTTTAATAGAATCTGAATCAGGCTTCTGAGCAACTTGTATACAGTTTTTGAGAGATCTTCTAACAATTTCTATCTGTTTGATAGCCCTGTGGTAAGTCATAGCCATGATTTTGACAAAGATGCTATAGGGGAGTCTTTACGTGCTTCGGTTTATTTCCATTTGGCATCCTAGAACTGACTCCAGTTCAGTGCTGTGCCCTGCACTGAAAAAAGGGCAGTGGCACTATACAAGCTCTTATTTTACCACATATAGGTTGTGCCTCAAGTACATGGAGCATTTGACGTAAGGTGCTTGGCTTTAGTTACGTAGAATGTTTTACCTGTATTTTGAGCTGTTAATATCATTGGGTATCCTACTCATTATTGCAAATTATCTGTAGATTGGTTTGCTACCTGTTTTATTCCTTGAGAAGTAACACATTCTAATGAATTTCTGATTTAGGTTGCTTTCCAGAATGATCCCGAAGCTGCTCTGATTCAGTACTTGACTAACGACGAGGCTAGGAAGGCAATCTCCAGCACAGAGGCAGTTCTAAACAATCGCTTTATAAGGGTCCTGTGGCACAGAGAAAGTGAGCAGCAGCCCCCGCAGCAGCAGCAGCAGCAGACACCCCCACAGCCTCTTCATCAGCAGCTTCACCTTCAGCAGCAACCCCTGACCCCATCTCCGGCTGTAACAATGCACAGCAACCTGTCAAAGGTACCATGCTGCCCCACACCACCAGCTGAGCAGTGAAGGCTGTCAGTGCTCCTAAATATCTGATGTGTCAAACAAGCAGGGTATATAATCTTCAATGTTTTAATATCTGTTGATACACCCACAGGTGATGAATAAGCCACTGGCATCTGGTGCCTATGTCCTTAATAAAGTCCCAGTGAAACGTCGCCTTGGAGCAGGAGGTGGAAACCAGTCTGAGTTGAGCCAGGCCGGGGCTGTGGCGGAGGATTCTCAGGTATGTTTGTGGAGGTTGACCATCTTCATATGTTCAGTTAAAGCTTTGGCCCCTTAGCTAAGAAGGAATTGACAGATAGAACTTCCAAATTGTTCCCTGTTGGTTTTGTTTCTTCTCACTAATGTTCCATCCAGCCATGATCAGTCACTTCTTCCTGGTTTCCTTAGCTCTTTATATAAAACGGGGACAATGACTTCAGCAACAGAATCAGCATTTTAAGTATCGCCAAATATTTTTGGCAGTGTTTCATAGTAAACAAATTTGACAGCCTGTACATGATGCCAGCGTTGTGTTGGTGAATCTAATTGCTTTTCCAGTGAGTTTTGAGCTTAGGCTGTGCTTGAACAGTAGTGCTGGAAGCTTATAGAATACTTCTGCATAGAGTTCAAGCTGATACATTTCAATTCACACTGATGCCACAGTGCAGCATCTCTTTCTTTTAAGAAAGGCAGTATGCAGGTGACTCCTGCTGTCTTATTTGATCAGAAAGCATGATATTAGACTATGACAGCCAAGCTGAATATAATGCAGAAGCAGATCAGCTTTGGTGGTCTTCCTAGTGGTATCAGAATACAGAGGGAGCTCTGGATGAAGAAGGAAATAAACTATCTTATGCAGAAATACCTTTTAACACAAGCATTTAAGCTGATTTGCTTACAAGCAAGCTGACTGTTAGATTCGTATGTTTGTGTGTGTTTCCGTTGCCTTGGTTTTCCTGTCTCATGGCACAAATCTGGACGTTTGTGTTTCTGTTTCACCAAACACGTTCCTCCAGAATCCATTGATGGTGCATCACGGTTTTTTAAGCTATTACATATTTCTCTGTGTGTGATTTTGCTATTTCAGGCATTTCCTACTTCAACAAGTCACTCAAAAATGGTTTACAGTACTTCAAACTTAAAGACGTCTCTGAAGCCTGGTGCAGGGTCTAAACCTCATGATGTGCAAGAAGCCCTTAAAAAAAAGCAGGTACTTTACTGTTCACTGCCTGACAGACAGTATTGTGATCAAAGTCCATTACAAAGAAAGGTTTGATAGGCAGCTTACACCTCAAATATCACTGTGTAGCTTCATAATCTAGTGTAGGCTTTGTCACTGTTATTGGGCTATCTCACAAGTGTACTGCGGTTAATCATGGGTAAGGGAGTGTTCCTTCTGGGGTGTCTTACTTGAGGCACTTGGTCATGTGGGGATTTTCTGGGCTTTCTTTGGCATTTCTCTTCAGGTATGAGACACTTAAATGACAACATAGGATATGTATCTGAAGAGGACAAGAATTTAGTAGGGCACTTCACAGCAGGAAGTTAGCAACTCTGATCTGGAAAAAACCCCCAATACGCATGCTTGTGTATTTTATACTTGTGTGTTTTGCAGACAAGTAGTTTTCATTATGGCCTTCACTTCTATAGCTTGAAGAAGAAAATATGATGTCTGTAAGTGCATATAATGCTAGACTGCTTTTTACTGATTGAAATAATTTCCTTCTCATTTAGGAGGCAATGAAACTCCAACAAGACATGAGGAAAAAGAAGCAGGAGATGTTAGAAAAACAAATTGAATGCCAGAAGGTAAGTCTGGAATGTCTTCTAGTAAATATCCTGCTTCTGTAGATACCTGTCTGTTCAGTGTTGTTTTTCCTGGAATTTTATATTCATGCTCTTTTTAATAATACATAGATGTTGATATCCAAGCTGGAGAAAAATAAGGCCATGAAACCAGAGGAGAGAGCAGAAATAATGAAGACCTTAAAAGAACTAGGAGGAAAAATATCTCAGTTAAAGGATGAACTAAAAACTTCATCTACACCTTCTACACAATCAAAACTGAAGTCCAAGACAGAGGTATTTATTGCACAAGACATTTGCCTGCCTGTCTCTTGCAACCGTTTCTAATACGGTGTCCTAAAAATGCAGCAACATTAGATCAAAACACTTGCAAGCAGTATTTTGAATTTGAGGGTGATAACCATGGGTGAGCAAGCTATGGTTTTAAGGAGCTTGGGTGACCTAGTTTTTCCTGTAGCTCATTCAAGCTTGTTCCAGTTCTGAAGCAGAGGGTTCTGGCTCTTTCAGAAAATGGGCTGGGGGAGGGCCATGGGGGCAATCCAAACAACTGAATGTAGAGGAAGGCATGGATATTGTGCACTGATGTGTCTGTATCCTTCACATAAATGTATTGCTGAAGACATGGAATAAAACATTAAAAGCACATATTACAGTTCTGCTTTTCCCTTCTGTTTTCTCTTTCTGCACCTTTTCTTGAAGGCACAAAAGGAGCTCTTAGATGCAGAGCTGGACTTCCATAAGAGACTCTCTTCTGGAGAAGATACAACTGAACTGCGAAAAAAGCTAAACCAGTTACAAGTAGAGGTGAGTTTGTCTGGATTAATGCTTTTAATGTGTTTATATAAATGTTTTAAATCCTTTCAAAGTGAGGATGGATGTGTACATGATTTGCTTTCTGTAATCAGGCTGCCCGCTTAGGCATTTTGCCTGCTGGTCGAGGAAAGACTGTGCCAGCCCAAGGAAGAGGACGAGGACGGGGTCGTGGTGGCAGAGGAAGGGGGATGTTGAACCATATGGTGGTGGATCACCGTCCCAAAGCACTAACAGTTGGAGGCTTCATTGAAGAGGAAAAAGATGAATTGCTACAGCACTTCTCTGTAAGTATGAGGTCACATTAAACAAAGAAAAACCTGAAGAGGAGAGTTGTTGCCGAGCTGTAAATCTGAGGTTAAGTAGGTAACCAGTACCCTGAATGTGTGCTTACTTGTGAGGAGAGGCATGCTAAGAACATTGCAAACAACTGCTCCTTGTCCAAATCCTTGAAGATGCAAGTCTGTTGTTTCTATTAGTGCAAATAGATCAAAGACTTCATGCTAAATTCACAAACAGGGTATAGACATGCAGCTTCAAGAGTTATCAAGGGTGTAAATGTAATGGTTTTTATAGCTGCTTTACAATAGCTGCCCAATGCATTCCTTTAATGGCCAAAGCTAAATAGCTTACTTTTCTTCATTCTGCATTTAAGTAGTTTAAAACAAGAGGTCCTAAACAGGACATCAATTTTGAAGTAGCTAAATTTGTTAGCAGACTCAGGGTAGAGCATGTAGCTCACTGGTTTGTGGACCAAGTTAACAGATTTGTTAGCGTTGTAACAGAGGTAGCATCATAAAGGGAAAACTGGTTTTACATTTCCCTCAGTTACTCTTTCCAGAATGAAATGTTTACAAACTTTACACGTGGAAATGTCTTGGAGAGATACTTCATAAATAGGCACAGCGTGAAATCCAAGCTTGATCAAGTCAGTTTGGTGTTTCTGGATGCTCTCTGCAAAGCAAGTGACAGAAAACTGGTTTTGTGGAGCCCTACCCTTTCAAGCTGGGAACAGAGCAGCAGCAGGGCTCAAGAGATAGCTGGTAGCCTGGAAGCTCATTTGTTTCTGGTTTGGGCAGGAACAGGGAGCTCTGCAGTTTTCCACACAGTGGGGTAGGCTGTGTTCTTAGGGAAGCTGTTACTCTGCTTTAGCCTCACTTCTTAGTAGGGTAGAGGCCACCGCTACTGCTTTAACTGGAGAAATTCAGTGAAACTGTCTATAAATTAATACACATTTCCTTTCCTCCTGTACAATTAAGCTCTGCTTACTAGAATAAATCCAAGCTTTTGCCCACAAACACAGGTACAAATGCTGCAATGTTGCTGCAGGTGAGACTTCTTTGGCTCTCTCTTCTCTGTCCAAAACCCAGGGTTTCAGTGGTGCTTCAGTACAGTGTAGTTGTAGCACATGGTGATGGTGAGTTTGTACGAGAATGTTACTGCTGCTCCTAATGGAGTTTTCTCTCATAGAAATTTGGAGATATTGAAGACCTCCAAGAGGAGGATTCCCCATTAAGTGTAGTTCTGACTTTTAAGTCTCGCTCAGAAGCTGAAAATGTAAGTAGAAAAACTGGTTATTTTTTATTTTCCCCCACAGTTCTAAAATAAGAATTTTTAACTACTTCTGTCTGCCTTTGTATTGTAAAATATAGCAGGCTTAGCACATAGTGTCGCTGAAGGGGAAGGTACCTCCTATTTACCTTAATAGTAACCTGGCTGTTTTGCTGGTAATTGTTCAGAGCTCTGCTCAGCTTTCCAGCTTGCTGGTGCAGGAAATTATTTAGAGGCTGAGGCTTAAGTGACATTGCATTATAAAAAGGGCATGGAACTGTTGGAACAAGTCCAGAGGAGGGCCACAAGGATGATCAGGGGACTGGAGCACCTCCTGTATGAAGACAGGCTGAGAAAGTTGGGGCTGTTCAGCCTGGAGAAGAGAAGGCTGCGTGGAGACCTCAGAGCAGCTTCCAGTGTTTAAAGGGGGCCTACAAGGATGCTGGGGAGGGACTCTTCATTAGGGACTGTAATGACTGGACAAGGGGTAATGGGTTAGAAAAACTGGGGAAGTTTAGATTGGATATAAGGAAGACGTTCTTTACTGTAAGGGTGCTGAGGCACTGGAATGGGTTGCCCAGGGAAGTTGTGAATGCTCCATCCCTGGCAGTGTTCAAGGCCAGGTTGGACAGAGCCTTGGGTGCCATGGTTTAGTGTGAGGTGTCCCTGCCCATGGCAGGGGGGTTGGAACTGGATGATCTTAAGGTCCTTTCCAACCCTAACTATTCTGTGATTGCTCTCAGAAGACGAAGTGGATGATTATGGGTTATGTGTTTGAATCTTCAGCAGTGGATCCACATGATGTTAGCTCTTTGTTGAGGGTCTTAAAAATTCTGTGCTTGACCCTCTTTCTGAAAACCTGTTCATTTAAAATCCAACCTAGGCTGCTAACCAGGGATCCCGCTTCAAAGACCGAAGGCTACAGATATCATGGTACAAACCAAAGGTACCTTCTGTGTCCACAGAAATTGAGGAAGAGGAGTCTAAGGAAGAGGTATGAGAATATGTTACTAACCCAGTCACTCTTCTGGGAATCTAACAGCCAGGAGCTCTTGTAGGATACAGTTTTGTGTTTACTGAAGAGGTTTCATAAAAGCTGTTTGTGCAGCACAGAAACGTGGCTGGTTTTAAGAGTCAGGTGTAACTTTCACCCTTTAGAAAAGGGGGGGAAAATAAACACTGTCTGGGTGGGATGTTGATTTGTCAACTGCAAAAGCAAACCTCGTGGTCTCTGTATAGAGGCTGCTAGTCCCTTTACTTCATGGTATTGGTGCTCTGCTGTAGGATAAGTTATGTGTGTTCTTCCCTGTAATTATCAACACTTCAAGCTTTCAAGGGTTTTTCTGCTAAGGCATTCAACAGACAGCTGTTGTTCCATAGGGTGTGGGGTGGTTGATTCTCACGTCTCTTGCAGTTGGGCTTCTTTTCCTTTTCTGCTATGTGAGGCTCGTGTTCTGTCCACAAAACTTGTTGCATGTGGCAGTGTGCGTTTTGTGAGACACACAGTGAACAGACCCTGATGCAAAGCAGAGCTGATGCTGTGCTACATTTGGTGACACGTTTCCTAGGTTCCAGAGTGGAACTTCTCTCTGTAAAAGTACATTTTTCCTTTGTCTAGGAGACTGAAACCTCAGATTTATTTTTGCACGAAGATGATGATGACGATGACGAAGACGAGGATGAATCCCGTTCTTGGAGAAGATGAAACTTGATGTTGGAAATGTATCATTTTAGGAATTTAGTTCAGGCTACATCTTTTAAACATTTATTTAAGGAAGTTTGATGAGCCAAAAAAGCTTTACTTTCTTTTCAAACCACAGGATTTAAAGTGGGCAAAGTTTGTTATAGAACATTTCGGATATAGAGCTGTGATCCTGAGCTAGCCAAAGGCCCAGTAACTTTTTACATGATTATCAAGCTCACCAGGGTGGTGATTTTCTTTTTTTTTTTCCTATTTAAGAAGGATAAAAAGAGGGGGGAAGATACTAGTATTTTCTTGTCCTCTTCTTTGTCACCTGTATTACCTTGCTTTGGGTTTTTTATAACATGATTGATTTGCTAGTTTATAATTGAAAAGATATTACAGGTTTTATTTAGCAATATTATGGGGTTAGGGGAAAGACAAACTTTCATTAAATGTTATGAAAGAAAAAATTGCCTCATTTGCTAATTGAAAAAGGGTAGCATTTTATTTCATACAGAATCACACTGTAGGAATTACTTGTGGCTAGATTCGTAAGTCATGTATTTCGGTATGTTTGAAAGCCACAGTTTCTATGTCCTGCTTTTAGTGAGAGGAGATGGAAGAAGTGATCTAACAGGGTATTATCACACAGACCAGTTCACTCTGTTTCTTCAAATTCTGCTTCAGAGAAAACATCAGCAGTGACACGTGGATGAATTTTCTCTCACTGTTGATTTTCTTCTGTAGTTTCAGTGTAAGGTTCAAGTTGAAGTTGCTGTTCTCTCCATTCAGTATTTGTGAGTATGAATGTATTGAGTTCCATACCAACTGAACTGGCAGCCACCTCCCAGCCGATGGCAACTCTTCCTCCTCTCCCTATTACCAAATGATGTTCAAACCAAATCCAGGAAGCATTCAGAGCAACAAGAGCAGCAGAATGTCAGTGTCTGCTCAGCAGCTGGCAGCAAACCAGGCCTTTGAGGGAAGAGTCTTCAGAGACGTTCAGAGCTGCTTTTGGAAGGTCATTAATTCATCTCCAAGTAGAGTTCTGTTCTGGCACATTCAGGATGAGCACCATTGCATTCTCAGTTGCCTTACTGTTGTAGCATTACAATCACACACCCCCCACCCAGGATGGTGTGTGTTGTAGTAGCTGCGAGGATAAGTTCAGAGGCTCGAGCTGTGTGTCTTCACTGGTACGTGGCTCTGCAGCTCATGAACGTGTCACCCAGCACCGTTTTCCTTGGCTGCCCATTTGTACTCACACTTTTCAGTACTTCATGTACATTTCTCTACAAAATAAGCAGGATGTCAGTGCAGAGGTGCTCTCCTCTTGGGTAACCAGCTTCCTTACCAGGGTAATTCCCAGCAAGTTCCTAATTGAAGAATGATACGACATTAAAACCTTTAATGGCCCTGGCTCTGACTGTGGGCAGTGAAAGGGAGCTGAGCATGCCTTTGGGTTCACAGCGCCCTGCCCTTGCCACCCTTGTGCCAGATTTGTGGTGTATCCAGAGTCAAACCTGTACCACTTCCTGTTGCTGTGTCACCTGAAGGGAGTTTGTCTTTCAGTATTCTGTCTCTTCGCACTGAAACTCCCTCTTCATGTATTAGGACTCTCTGCTAATGCTGAGGCTAAATTAGAGACACAAAGAAACAAGGGGAAACCAACCCTATGTGCTTAGGAGACTGTCCGGCTGTTCTCCCCTCATATCTAATGTGATGTCTGTGGCTTGCTCAGTGTATATTTTGAAGAATCCATTGCAGCAAACGTTTGAGTCCTGACAGTTTAAAAAAGAATAGAGGGAACAAAAGGATTTATATATTTTTTTTGTACAGAGTTTTTTCTTAAACTGTATAATTTTGTAAATACTTTGCTTTTTTTGTGTACTAAAACTACCAGCGGATAGATTTCAATAAGAATTGTTGTATTTTTGTATTTGGGAAATGATAATTACAGTGGATGAATGGAGCTGTAGTTAAAACTGCAGTAGCCTTTGGTGCAGGTTAGAATGGGATTCCTTTTCATATGGTTTAGGTGGGAAGTGGCACCCAGTAGGCACATGCTGTGCCTGTTAACAGGCCCCTGTGTGTGGAGGGTGAGGAAGGGAAGGGTTGGGATAGCTTCAGTTGCACGTTCTTTGAGAGCTTCATGTGGTTTGTGTATTTTCCCTAGCAGGCTGACAGCAGTCCTCAGGTGACATCCCAAATGCAATTCCTAATTGCCGAGGCACTGGAGTGAGTGGTACCAGAGCTTGGCCTGGGCACTGGAAGCAGCAGTTGTGTGAGAGGGGTCTAAGTGATGGGCAGAAGAGCGGGGCCTGGCTCCTGGTGAAGTGACCTTCAGTTTGCTGAGGCTTGGGGAGCTCCCTCTATTTTAGCCTCTATTGAACCACTGGGGGAGGTGTTAGTTTTGGCTGTGGGTGAGGCGGGGGGGGGCAGCACAGCTTGCTTTAGTCTTACAGCAACACTTGAAATTCAGGTGTATTTTCAGGGAGTACCTTGGGCAAATGTTATGACCAGGAAGGAATTCATGTGCACCAGCCAGTGTTTACAGGCAATGTGGATCTAGGTGTTACGGGTCTGAGCCTGGGCTATGAGCACCAAGGGAGGGTGTTAGGAAGAGTTTTACCTCCCCTTCACTGTGGCACTACCCAAAGCAAAAATAGAAGCAGCAGGGTAGCTGAGGCAGTGGCCTGCAGGGGCTGAGAACCCTGCTCTTACCAAAATCATGTGAAAAGGAATAAAGATGCTCTCGGTGTATAGTAACCTTGTACTATAGTTTTTACAAATTGTGAACTTGTGTAATAGTATCATAGGAGATATTGTTGGATTTCTAACTGTTTATACATTTAAATTCCTATATGTAATGTTTGTTTTATTGATTACAATCTGAATTTCTAAGCTGCATGTTGACTTTTTGCAATAAAGTTACGCTATGAAATGGTTCAAGGTTTAGAAAAGACAAAGAAACTTCTAACTTAAATAAACTGGGCAGCAGAACCATTCAAAAAAGCTGACACCCATCACCAAAAGAGCGTTATCACTTTTTTGGGGGAGGTATGGGTGTGGAATGTGCGTTGTGTGAGTTTGGTTCAGTAAATAGCCTGGGCAATATGTGCAGGTGCACGGGGAAGGAACTTCAGATGTGCCAGCTCCAACCCCTCTGTGTATTGACCTGAAACCTGATTTATTCTGTTGCTAACCTTACTCTTGGGGTTTGCTTCTTTCACAAGTTTCCATCACTTCCTTCTCTTTCCTGTGGTTTCCATCACTACAGCTCTTTGTTAGTGCCTCGGTTTTTAAAAGCCTTTTCCCTCCCCTTCTCTGTCTCCTTGGGGGGCTGGGATGGGTTTGGAAAACAGACTCGAGATCTTACAAGGACAGGAACCTTTCTTTCCTCCTTCTGTCACTGCCCTCTTGCTTTGAGGAGCAGGGGCAGGAGTGGAAGGCGCTTGCTCATCTGTTTGACGGGTTAAACCTTAAAACGGGAAGTTTAGGTTGGATATAAGGAGGAAATTCTTTACTGTAAGGGTGGTGAGGCATTGGAATGGGTTTCCAATGAAGCTGTGAATGCTCCATCCCTGGCAGTGTTCAAGGCCAGGTTGGACAGAGCCTTGGGTGACATGGTTTAGTGTGAGGTGTCCCTGCCCATGGCAGGGGGGTTGGAACTGGATGATCTTAAGGTCCTTTCCAACCCTAACTATGATTCTATGAATAACCATTTCTGTTGCCATCTCCCCTGTCCTTCAGTGGTCCTGCAGTGTGAATGTTCCAAAGCATGAGCGGGCTGCTCTGCCTCGATGAGAGCCTCTGCCTGATAAACCTGCAGCTCTTGGACGTTGCTCCTTGCTGATAATTGAAGTTCAGAATCCTTCCCCCTCAGAGGGGACATTCAGAGGTGAGTGTGACAGCTCCGTGGGCAGCAGGGATGGGGCTCTCCGGGGATGCCCATTCCTTGTCCTGCACCGGCTGCACCAGCCTCTATGTGCCTTTGTCATGGTGGGCTGCACAGGCACCAGGAGCATCCATTGGGAACCACCTAGAACAGGATTTATGTTACTCTCCAGGTAGATCTATTTTAAAGCAGTATCTTCTGTGACTGTCACAAGTTCTAATGCATTTTGCTGGGATTGGTCTGCTTATTTTACTGTCAATTTGATTTTAAATGTGCCTTCACAACAGGACACTTGCTTATGATGATAGAGTTTACATACCGCTCCTGAGCTTCTGTACTCTCTTCTTGCTCTCTTGCTTTTGACCCTTGGGTAAATAGGATGCTTACAGCCTCATTCAGCTCCTGTGCTCTTGCAGCTTTGGTCCGAGCCGAGAACCGTACAGACAGGCTCCTAGGCCAGCAGCAGCAGCTCCTAGCCCGGAGGTTTGGCTGCTGTGGTGCTGCTCATCCAAAGCCCTCCTCACCCTGTCTTGCTGTGCCCTGGTGGTGTCAGAGCAGCACCGCTGGGAGCTCCAAACCCAGCAATGTTCTGGAATCAGTTATAACCTGGTCCCTGCTGCTTGCGCCAGTGACCTTAAAGCACTTCTGCCCCGTGATTTATTTAAGCACTGATGAATGATGCATTTCTGGCACTTCAGTAATTCATGTGAAGGCTCTTTGGAGTCAACTCCACATAACGTACCTCTGTGTGCTTGCTGGTGACTGACGATGTCAGACGATGGTTTCATCTGCTTCCTTCTCACTTTTTAAAGTGGCCTTGGATTATCCGCGGCTCAAACAGTGAGGAGGACAAGTTCAGTGAGGACACCTCCAACTGTCGGTGTCTGTTGTGAAAGAGGGAGCTAAGTCTAGAGCGAGGTAACAGCACACGTGACTGTGAGCATCTCTAGGCTTTAAGGAAAGGTATTTCGGGGCTGTATTTGTGTGCAGTGGAAGCTCTAATGTCAGCCAGTGGAGATCAATGTGACAGGGAGTACAGCAATGAGCCTTGTTAATTTAACTGCAACTGTGTTAATGGCTGAGGTCTGCCTGTGCTGGAAGGAATAGATCCTTATGGATTTACCAAAGTGATGGTTCATCTGGGGAGAGGCCTAATAAAGGGTGGTGAGGCTGGATGCTCTTTCTGGCGATGTAATCCTTGCCCTTTTGAAGGGAACGTGTTCTAATTCTGTGTAAGGCTCCAGGGTCTCCTTTGCAGCCACTGTTCTGGATGGTGCTTTGCCTGTTTTACAGTATCAGTTTTCCAAACAAAGCCACCCCTTTTCAAGCGCGTTCTGTCCAGGCAAGCACCTGGAAGTGATGTTCCTGTAGGCGCGATTCCCTACATCCACCCGACAAAGGCCCAGCAGGGAAGGGCACCTGGAGCCCATCTGCATCCGCCCCTGTGCAGGGCTCCCCGACCCCAGTGGCCCAAAGACCAGAAGTACCAAAAGTGAGGCTCTTCAAATACCTGCTTCCTGTTCCAGGCTGGAGCAGCTGAATCCCTGTTCTTCCCGTTTCCTCCATTTGGATTTTTGTTTTCCTCGTCTCCTTCCCCTGTTTCTTCCTACAGAACCAGCCTGGAGCTCCCAGAGCTTCCCCACCGGAGCCTGGCCCAGTCTGGAGCTGCCCTTGTGCTGCAGAGTCCCGGTTCGATGGCATTGGAAGCAGCAGGAATCCGGGGCTCCCAATGGAGGGATGCACAAACCCAGGGCAAGGCTCTGGGGGCATGCGGGTAAAACACATCAATGTTGCTCTTCCTCCAGCCCCCCCACAGCCGCCCTGACAAAGATAGAGCTGTTTGACTTGTTGATTAGCAAAAACATTAGCAGACCTCCTGTTTCAGGCATGAATAATTAATGTTTGTTCCTCATTAATTTCTTGTGGAACAGAGTCCTGTTGGGCTGCATTTAGATGCATTTCTAGAATTGAGAGCAAATACAAGACGAAAGAGCAGCCTGACAGATCAGGGCTCGTTCCGCCCCCCAGAAGATGCTGTCTGGTTGTTTCTATTCTCCCCATCGAGACCAGGTCGGGTTCATTTTTAACAAGCACCATGGCCTTTGCTCAATTTTCATTTCATGGAATGATACAAGAAACAAGCTCTATAATTCATGCCCATTACAAGTGAGTACAAGACCTCCCTGTTGGCATGAACTCTCCGGCATCCTGTGTTCTGGGGACTTCAAATCAAAACCTTGTCTATGGCAAGATCCAAACCTTGGATTCCAGTAGTTTTGCAGGTGCTGCTGCCGAGGATGGGCTCTTTGTTCCACCTCCATCAAAAAAAGTGCTTCAGGGCTGCCCTTTGGCACCTCTTTTTCCAACGTGGCCACAGCGCTTTTCTGAACCTAAAAGCTTTTCAGTTCGGAGGCAGGATCAGCCCTGGCAAACACCCGCTCATCCTCGCAGGGCTGCCACTGACCAGGGGCATGGCCAGGACCTGGCTCTCCAAGATCTCCTCACGTGCAGGCAGCAACACTTCGTTGTCTTTACTTGCAGAGAATGAGAGTGAGCACTTGGGTTTAACCTGAAGCCACACACAAACCCCAGGTACCTCCCATCCCTTCCCTGGAAGGACGGGCAGGAGCCAGCCTGGCTGCTGGTCCTTCAGTGCACTGGCGAGTGGGGACCCTGCCTGGGCGCGAGCTGGGAGGGATGGAGTCCTGGGAGGGAAATCTCACTGCTGCTTCCAGCCCACCAGCAGCAGGACCTGTGTGCAGTTATCCTGCTTCCCACACCCTCCTCGCACCCACAGGATCCCCCCGCCTGTTGGACACAGACTTCCCAGGTCTCAGCCTCACCAACAGCACGAGGTGGGAGCAGCAAAAGATGAAGCGTGGGAGAGAGACATGGGATGAAACCCAGGGTGCAGACTGTGCTGGTGGCAGCTGGATTGGCTGCTGCACAGCTGTTACCGGCTCAGCACTGAGATCCACAGCTGGTGTGGGAACAGCACGGACACCATGATCCAGAGGGGCTCACAGGACCCCCTCCTGCAGCTCCACGGCTCATTCCACCTCCAGGTTTGTCCCGGCCCTGGACTGTGGTGACCCTGGGAAAGCAGCAGAGCCCCCCAGTGCCTGCCTGCCTGCATGGGATGAAGGCTCTTGCCTCAAGCTGCCTGCACAATCTCTGCTGCAGGACCCAGTTGAGCACCTGCCGAGTGGCACCTTTGGGGCGATGCCGTTTGCAGCTTTTCTCTCTGAAACAGTTTCCATCCCACCCCGCTCTGTTAAAAACTTCCCAGAATGGGGATGGTCCCTCCCTGCCCTCGCATCAACCCTTTGAGTGCTTTGGAACCCCCTTAAGCACCTTTCACCCTCCCAAGCCTCCCCAGGCCAGGCCCCGCATGACCCGCACCGGGAGCGGTTTGCCGCAGCGTGGTCCTGCCTCCCTGTGTGACCCCGTTACTTCCCATGCTGTGGAGGAAGGGCTCCTCTAAACCCGAGTGCTCTGGTGACGTCCTATCGCCACGGAGCCGTCCTTGTGTCAGACCCCTCCCTGTGGCACGGTACTGAGCCGGGCAGCTCCTGTAACGTTGCAACTTTCTTGTTGCTTTGTTAAGTTGGGCTCTTCAATCTCCTTAATGAGTAAGAGAATCAAGCCAGGTAATTGATGCTTGGCCATTTAGCTGATGAATAATTGACTGTCTGGGTAATCCTAGATAGTTCCTGATCAGATTGTGTGGTGGAACAGCCATAGCATACGGGATGGTGCAGGGCTCATGCTTCTGGGGCTCTGCATCACCAGAGCATGGGCAGCAGTCAAGAGGGCATTCTCCTCCTCTGCTGCGTTCTGGGGAGACCCCCCCTTGCAGAGACCCCCTGATCCAGCTCTGGGACAGCAGCACAAGAGGGATGTGGAGCTGCTGGAGTGAGGCCAGAGGAGGCCATGGAGCTGCTGCGAGGGCTGGAGCAGCTCTGCTCTGGAGCCAGGCTGATAGAGCTGGGCTGGGTCAGCCTGGAGAAGAGAAGGCTCCTGAAGGGGAGACCTGAGAGCAGCTCCAGTGCCTGAAGGGGCTGCAGGAAACCTGGAGAGGGGCTTGGGACAAGGGCCTGTAGGGTCAGGTCAAGGGGAATGGCTTTAACCTGCCCAAGGGGAGACTGAGCTGAGCTCTTAGGCAGAAGCTCTTCCTGTGAGGGTGCTGAGGCGCTGGCACAGGGTGCCCAGAGAAGCTGTGGCTGCCCCATCCCTGGCAGTGTTCAAGGCCAGGTTGGACACAGGGGCTTGGAGCAAGCTGCTCCAGTGGAAGGGGTCCCTGCCCATGGCAGGGGTTGGAGCTGGATGAGCTTTAAGGTCCCTTCAACACAAACCAGTCTGGGATTCCAAGATTTTGTGATAACGAAATGCTGCATCTCAGCACCAGAACATAGCGTGTCAATCTTGAGCGAGGTCTCAAAAACCCAAATTCCTTTTCAGATGCCCAGTGAAGACAAATGTGAGAGCAACAGGAAACCTACCAGGACCTGGGATGGGCAGGACAGGAAGCCAAGGCTCCGCAGAGGAGACAGAAAGTGGGTACGCTTTTGCTCCCCCCTGGAGCAAAGGGAAAGTGTCCTTGTGTTAGCTGTGCTTTAGCGCACTGGCAGGTCTCAGAAGGTGAGTACTGCAGTGGTCTGCTCCAGAGGAGCCAGATTTGTTGTGGTTGTTTCAAATGGTAATTTAAGAAAATGCAATGGGGCAAGTTATGCTGGCTTTGTGACTGTAATGGGTAACGCTGCTCATAGTCAGCATGAAGTCATGGAGTCAGCATGTGCTGTGTATGAAGTAACACGTGGTTGTATTTCAAACTTCCCATCAGGCCTGTGTAAGCATTTATTATAGCATTCTTAAATTGAATTAATGCCATGAAGCCAAGAGCCTATCGCCAGTGCTCTGTGATGGGCTTTGAGTTACATTCCAAATAACAATGGTTTGGTGTATTAGAAAACAGAACTTCTGAATCGTGATCAAGTGCAAAATAGCCCATGCTTTGAATCTGATTTTCCCTTCAGCTTTTCAGCGAGTCTCCTATGATGTTTCATCAGGGTTTGGTGGGTTTTTACTTCCAGTAGTACCATTAATTATTTACCAGTAGGTGAATGATCTCTGAAATCTATTGCAGTGACACCTTTGAGCCTGCAGATAGTTTCTGATGGCAAACCACCTGATCTCTTTTAACTTATTGTTTATCCTTTGGACTCCTCTCCCCTGTTTGTGAGGTGTAACGGCAGTCGACAGGGCCAGGAACATCAATATTTCACAGCTTTAATTACAGGGAGCGCAGCGGCTCCGTTACCCAGCCCAGTTTTGTTCAAGGCAGCTGCTGTCAGGAGCGAAGGAAAACCCTGTGCTTGGAACAGGCAGTGGGGAGTGTGTTCGGGTGGGCTGTGACAGAGAAGTGCTCAGAGCTGGGAGCCCAACCTGAGCTCCACACCCAAGGGGTGATGCTCAGCTGCAGCGCGGCCTCTGGACAGCACTCGGGAATGGGGAAGGAGGTGTTCCCATGTCTCTGTCTCCTCCTTCTTTGAAAGGGAAACAACAAGGGAGAGATGGAAAAAAGATGCCACCCAGTGCAAACGATCCTGGAGCCAGGGCTGGTAGACGTGCTTTGAGCAGCGGGCACTGCCTCTGGCTTTACCCCCAGCTTCCCATTCAGAACCTCTTCTTTATCTGTGTTAACCAGACAGCAGTGGAGAGGGGGAGGGCTCAAAGCAAAACCAAACAAAGGCTTGAAATTTATCCCTCTATTAATTACTCGCACCCCAGCAGGGCTGCTGTGAATATGGTGCCACTTCAGATAAAACTTTCATGCCGCTCTTTAGGCCCTCTGAAATATAAATGATTTCCGTTAAATGTTTCATCGCAAATCAGGGCTCGCAGCTTTGCGCAGCGCGCTGGGAGGAGGCCGCTTTGCGCGCTCCCCGCTCCTGCAGCGCGGGGACCCCGCGCCCCGACCCCGCTGCGCGCCCCATGGCGCTCTCCGCGGTGCTGCCGCCGGAGCCCCGGCGCTGTCCGTGGTGCTGCCTCCCGGAGCGCTCCCCCCCGCTCCGGCGGGCAGCAGCTCCGCCGCCGGTCGCTGCCTCCGCTCCCTCGCAGGGCCCGGCTGGCGGCGGTGTCAGGGAGCCGGGAGAGCGGCCCCTGCGGCCCCACTCTGCGGTCCCTGAGCCCCCGCAGAGCTCTCGGGGACTTCAAATCCAGCGGCAGGTTTTTACTTGGGTGGTTTCAGCCCTGCAGAGCCCTCAGCGGGCCCGGGCCATCGAGTGCCTGGAGAGGTGCGAAACCGGACAGAGCAAACCTGGACCGCCTACGGGTGCTGTGGAAACGTCGGGGCGATGTCTCCCGAGGAATGGGGGGGGGGGGGGCATTGGCCACACTGAGGGTCTCTCTCCCCTCCCGAACCTCCAGCCCTTGGCAGCGCTCGGAGCCCCCTGCTCGTTTTACCACGCCCCGTGCTCGACACCGCGTTTCACGGGATTGACGAGGGCCCGGGCTCCGAGGGGCGGAGGGGGCCCGGGCCTGCAGCAGCCGGTACTCCCGGGGCAGCGCTGCGGAGCCACAAAAGCCACCGCCCCCTCGATCCGCTCCTGTTCTGGTTACGCTCCCCCCGCGGCGGGTAACCGAGCGGCACTGGTCCTGGCCGCGGGAAGCGCCTGGCAGCGGCGGGTCCCAGGGCCCTCCGGTCCCGGAGCGGGGCCACTGCCGGGGCTGGCCGGGGAGGCGATGCCCGGGGCTGCGAGACTCTCCGGGCCCTGACGGCGCGTCCCGCCGCCCCGAGCAGAGCGCTGTGGAGGGCGGCCAGGAGGTCCCACTGCCCGTGTGTTGCCCGCGCTGTCCCACTGCACAGTACCGCACTTCACTGCACCGCACTGCACAGCACAGAGCAGCACAGCACCGCACTGCACTGCACTGCACGCCTGCGCGGGGCCCGCTCCTGGCAGGCAGCATGTAAGATGAGTGAAGATGCGGGGGGGGGGGGGAGCGGGCGCGCAGAGGCAGCGCTGCCATCGAACATCGCTCACTCGGGCAGCGGCGGGGCAGGGAGCGAACCCCGAGTCGATGCCAGGGGCTGCGCACCCGCGAGGGGCGCAGGACGATGGCCCTGAACGCCAAGCAGCCCTTCACCATGCCCGCCGCCCTGCAGGAGCCCAAGTTCTCCAGCCTGCACGCCAGCGCGGAGGCGATGCGCAGAGTTTGCCTCCCGGCCCCGCAGGTACGTAGACGGAGCGGAATTACCGCTTTGAGGCACATTTTCTGACAGGCACCGACTTAATGTTTTTTTCATGTCACCAGAAACACTCGCGCGTCTCGGCGCCCCTCTCCCCCCTCTCCCGCTCCCGTCTCTGATCCGCACGTCTGCGCGAGCTTTCCTATTAATTTTTATGACCTGAGCTCCGAGGAGGAACCGCGGTGCCGGGGCAGGTTTTTCAGCCGGCGATGACAGTATTCCCCACTGACTCCGCCATGCGCGTTCTTGCTCGCAGCTCCAGGGCAATATATTCGGGAGCTTTGATGAGAGCCTGCTGGCCCGCGCGGAGGCTCTGGCCGCCGTCGACATCGCCCCCCACGCCAAGGGCCACCCCCACCACCACCACCACCCCCCCTTCAAGCCGGACGCCGCGTTCTCCGCCATGAGCGGGGTCCCTTGCGCCGCCGCCGCCCTCCCGCTGCCCGCCGCGCTCCCGCACCCGCTCCCGCACCCGGCGCTGGACGGCGGCGACCTCCTGGAGCACCTCTCCTCGCCGCTGGCCGTCGGGGGGCTGCCCGAGCCGCCGCCGCTGCCGCCCGCCGCCCCCCTGGCCCTGCCCGTGGGCGCCCCAGGGGGGCCGCCGCCGCCCGCCGCGCCCGAAGCGGGGTCGGACCCGCGGGAGCTGGAGGCCTTCGCGGAGCGGTTCAAGCAGCGGCGGGTGCGGCTGGGGGTGACCCAGGCCGACGTGGGGGCGGCGCTGGCTGCGCTGCAGCTGCCGGGGGTGGGCGCGCTCAGCCAGAGCACGATCTGCCGCTTCGAGTCGCTGACGCTGTCGCACAACAACATGGCAGCGCTGCGGCCGGTGCTCCAGGCCTGGCTGGACGGCGCCGAGGCCGCGCACCGCGACCGCGCCGCGGGCCCCGACCTGCTGCCGGGCACCGAGCGCAAGCGCAAGCGGACCTCGATCGCCGCGCCCGAGAAGCGCTCGCTGGAGGCGTTCTTCGCGCTGCAGCCGCGGCCCTCCGCGGAGAAGATCGCGGCCATCGCCGAGAAGCTGGACCTCAAGAAGAACGTGGTGCGCGTCTGGTTCTGCAACCAGCGGCAGAAGCAGAAGCGCATGAAGTACTCGGCGGTGCACTGACGGCACCCGGGCCCGCCGCACCGGCACCGACAGCCCCGACGGCGCCGCCTCATCGCACCCCCGGGACGGGACGGGACGGCACCGCGAATCTCCCTGCGCCTCCGGGGCATTCCGGGACCGCAGCCGATCGCGGCGGCGGCGGAGGGTCCGCGGTTTTTCGGACGGGCAGGGCCGCTCCGGGCAGAGCCGCCGCTCCCCGCTCCCCCCGCCCCGGAATAAAGCTTTATTTTTCCATCCGAAGGGACGTGTCTTTCCTCTCCGCCCGCGCGGGCAGCACCGAAGGAAACACCGGCCAGTGCAGACCAAACCAACACCCTTCGGCGGCCCGTCTCCCCCCCCCGGAAATGCGCCGGGGCTGTGCCCCGCCGGGCCCCCGGTACCGCCCGGTGACCCGGCAGCAGCTCCCGGGCTCGTCCCGCCTGTCGGGTGGGAGCACAGGCAAAACCCACCGCGGGCTCCTTTCTGATGCTCTTTAGAAGGGGAAAAGGTTTTTATTTAGGACTCCGAAGCACCTTAACGATTAAAAATGAGCACGAGCCTCCTCGGAATATTTCCCTTCAGCGTTTCAATGAGTGACATCAAACCGGGAGCCGGGTCCCAGCCGCCTCCCCAGTTGGGGAAGGACCAGCGACCTCTCAAATCCAGCCTGGCAATTGCCGGGAGCCGGGGCGCTCCTTGGCTCCGCGTTTCCCCTGTCAGCCCCAACGATTTGTCCCCAAATGTCCTTCAATAATAAAAGCCCTTGTGCCATTACACTGGGGGTCCTGAACACTTGATGATGCAATATTAATTCCTACCGTAGGATCAAAGGGGCCGAGTGCAGCCCAGGCGGCATCCGTCCCCCGACTCTCCTGGTGCCGCCGGACGCGGGGCCTTTCCGCGGGTGCTTTTATGCAAACGAGCCAGGTAAGAGGCGGTTCCGTCCCTTCCCTCGTCCCGTGCATGGCCGGCAGCGTCCCCCAGAGGTGGCCCCTCGGGCTGGAGACCGGCTCCGGCGGCCGTCGGGGCGGCGGGACTGGGGCTCGTTCCAAGCGCGGTGCCGCTGGCTCGGGAGGAGGGATCAGCCTGAGCCCCCGGCCAAACCCCCCCGCCGCTTCACAAGCCTTTATGTTCTAGTATGCGACAGGAATAACAACCCTCCCAAAGCTGTCCTCGGACTGGGTTATTGTCCTCTCGGGCTGCGTTAAGCCTGAGCCTCACTTAGCCCGTGTTTCTGCTCACCTGCCTGAGAGCCTTACAGACCTGGTGGCCGTTATCTTCCTGCCTGTTCGCTTCTGGAGGACATCGGGTCGTGCTTATCATGGCAAAGGTGTCACCGCAGCGTCACTTTTGGGAGCTGGTTTTGCCGAGATCTGCACTTTTTGTGACAATTCTACATTTCTTCGTTTGGCCAGGTCTGGAGAAATGGCTTAAAGGTGTAAACCCAGTCCTAAAGGAACTCTCCCAGACTTGCAGTAGCTGTCCCAGAAGCGGGCTCCCGTGGGCTTCTCCCACTCAAACACGCTGATCGGGAGACCTGAAGCTCCTGCTCCTCCTAGCTCCCTGCCCTGTATTCCCGGTTTTCCTGCATGGACACAGTGCTGCAGAGGCTCTGCCCGGATTTCCCTCTTTGCAAACCCCGGGTTTATTTCCACCCGGCAGGTGCAGGTTTGTGCCTTGCTCTGCCCCACACACAGGACCCGACACCTCTCCCGGGGCTTGGCTCTGGAGGTCACCCACGAGCTGCTTTAGTCACTGCCGATGCCTGAGCCTTCCCCTGGCTGTGCCGGGCCGCGCCGGGACCCCCTTCACCCTCCCAGGGCACCGACTCGGTGAGGAGCTGCCTCCAAAGCTCCCTCCGCTCCCTGTTGCTCTCTCCAGGCGCGTGAGGATCAGGATTCCCCGCTCCCTGCAGGACCGCGGGGGTCCTTGTCCTGGTCCGCAGGGCTGTGGGACCTCCCCGGGACACTTCCTTCCTCCCAAGCCCACCTCCCACAGGCCAGGCCTGCTGAGAAAGAGCAATCCCTTCAGTGAGCCCCTGCAAAGCACCGGAGATGGGCTGGGAGATGCCGGGCGAAGCCGGTGCGTGTCCCGCGGGCATCCCCGGTCTCTGGTTTCTGAACAATCAGTTCATTTTCTTCCCCACTCCCTGCTTTTTCCTCAATCTGCCTCTCGCCGTCTCCCGGGGACTGCGCACTGAGGATGAAAGCGCAGCGACCCAAACAAGCCACCGGCGGTGCTCATCCCATTGATTCTTACACCAAAGATTCTTACACCAAACCTCCCTTCATGCACGAAGGATGGAAAAATGATCCCGTTAATAAGTGCAGGGAGCAAATCAATCGAGGCACATCTGATAGCACAGGAGGTGGGGGGGAGCCCCAGGTGTACAAAAGCACACCTGTGGAAAGGGGGGTGGAGGGACGGCGACACAGGGAGGTGACAGCCTTGGGATGGGGCATGTGGGGACACCCGGCAAGAGAGGGCTGGTGGTGCAGGGGTTTGGGGTGTGCGGGGTGGGGGTGATGAGGTGTGCAGGGTAGGCTGAGGTGTGGGAACAAGGCCATACGATCAGCTGGGTTGGAAAGGACCTTTAAGACCATCAAGTCCCACATTTGTTTCCCAGAGTGATTTTCAGCTGCAAAAATCCCATCTTCCAGGGTCTTTTTTCTCTGCACTTCCCCGCTCCAAGGTTTCGCTTCTCCCGAGTTTGGGAGGAGGAGGTTCGCCCTCCCCTGGGGACACATCCGGTTTGGGATACAACGTTCCTTAGGCCAGCAGCATCTGATGGAACTGCTCCGTGACACCAGCCCAGCCTCAGCGCCGGGCCCCCTGCCTTGGCTGTGTTCCACAAGGCAGGAGGGAGGATCAACGCTTGCACCCGGAGATGTGGGACCTCAGGCTGAGGAATGCCATGGCGCTGGGGAAGGGGGACCCCGAATCCCAGCACCCCGGGCAATGGGGTCCTGTTCAGCCCAGCCCAATCCATACCAGACCAGTTCAATTCAGACCACCTCAGCCCTTTTCAGGCCAGCTGAGCACGGGATCAGCGCTCAGCGCAGCTCCAGGACTGTTCCTGGATGCCCATCTCTGAGCAGGGCTTCCAAGAAGGGGCATCTGGCCTGGCAGCCCCCTGTCCCCAGCACCCCGCTGACCCCAGCAGCTCAGCACAGGGACGGGCCTGGCCCTTCTGTCACCCGCTGGCTTGGAGACCCTCTGATGGGAAAGGAAGCCCCACTGCTCGCCGGTGTAAAGCAAGAGGAGCTCATTCCAGCCATAGAGCCCCTGTAGTTATCTCCAGGGCAGGATATTTTAGAGCAATTCAATGAGTTTGTCTTTAATGACACCAGTTGTGCTTTGCAGTTTGCCTGGAAATGATATAAATTTATTCCATCACCAAGACATGGCTTAGACCACTTAAGCAAATTTAGAACTCTGTATGGAGACACGTCACAACATTTTCAATCGAATTTTGTATGGAGCAAAAGAGCACAAGAGGAAAATTAAACACTGGTTTCAGATCCAAAGGGAATTAATGTACAATAACGCTCCGTGAACCCGGATCAGCTGCTGTACAATGGCACTGACACACAGCAAACGTCTCCAACTGCCTGCAGCACGTGGAGCTCCTACACAGAGCATGCACTAGGGGTGGCCTCAGAGCCGCTGAGCCCCAGACCCCCCCCAGCCACCCTGCCTGTGGGTGCTGCGGCTCAGGTAGGGGCCTGTGGGGCAGGGGGGGCTGCACTGGGTAGGAGCAGGGATCCCCGGTTGCAGGCAGTCAGAGCAGAAGGGGGTGCACAAAAACACCTCTTGGCTGCAGATCTGCTGCCTTTGCTGGGGCGTCGCTGAGGATTCATGAAACGTTTCTGGGGCATAAGTGCAATAATCGTAAATTCAGGATCTGGTAGCAGTCACCCTGCACCCTGCACCCCACGGCGACATGCGAGGGGCTCCACAAGCCGCGTGTGCGGAAGGAAGCACCAAGGGGCTGGATGCTGAGGGGTCTGGACTTCACTGCACTGGGCTGCGGCTGGGACCTGGGCTCTGCTCCCCCTGGGTTACACCTTTCCTTGAGAGCTTCTCCTCCCAGGAGAGCAGGAAGCCGGGAGCAGTGGGGAGGTTAATCACTGCCAGCATTTACTTGCTTTTTAAACTTGCATGAGTTTGGAGATCAGAACGGAGAGGAGATGTAGGGCAGATGGATTTGCAGGGAATCCTTTGATTCCCTCCTCCTCGAGGCTGCTGTGTCTGACACCAGCCTTCTGCGAGCTTACACCAGCCCTTGTTTACACAGGGTGAGCCCTGCTGCAGGACCCTGGGAACACTGGGTATGCTGCTGGGGGGAGGATGGTGGCACAGGGACACCTGTGGGGGAGAGGGATAGCATGGGGAGCACACAGTGGTCCAAGGTCTCCCTGGCAGCACCCAGGGGTCTTCAGACCAGAGAATTGGAGTTGTGAAGCATTTCAACCCTGTTGGCAGCATCAGTACTCGGTCAGAACATCCCTGGGGTGCTCCGCATAGAGCCAGGCCCCAGCTCCCCCCATCTGCATCCTGTTTGTAACCAACTGCTTCTGAGCTTCGATCCATCCTTGTCTCTTCCCCCCAGAACCGGTGACACCGCCCAGGCCGAACGCACCAGAGGCTGCACGGTCCTGTCTGCCTCTGGCCGTGTGCTGCCAGGAGCCCTTGGGAATCTGGGGTCAGTGCAGGCCGGCGCTGCCCGGGGGGGCAGAGCGATGCTCACAGCCCCTGCACACGGGGCACATGAGCCAGTCACGTAGTGTCAGCGGCTCCGTGTCGCAGTCGCATTGGATGCCACGTGCGGGCACCTTAACATGGAAAACGCATTAGCTCCCACAGAGGAAACCTGAGCAAACCGGCTGTGAGGGCCGTGTCCTGGGTTTCCACACCGGTCCCGTCCTGTGGGATGGCGCGGCAGAGCCGAGCGGAGCACGAGGAGCCGCTTCGCTCCAATTCACCGCAGCCAAAAGGACACGGGACTGGGAGCTCCCCCCGGGACAGAACAGATCCCATCACTCCTGCAGCCCTCCGCATGTCACCCCATGGCCTCTGCCAGCCTCATCCCCCGAGGGTCAGCCCCACGGACACTGGGGACCCTCCCGTTCCGCTGCAGGAGCAGGAGAGCGCATCCACCCTGTCCTCCACCAGACAGCTTCTATCCTAAAGCTGCCTCATTAAACGTTAACCCCGAGGCGGAGCGCTCCCGGTCTCGCAGGGAAAGGCACATTTTCAGTGCTCTGTGGAAGTCCTCCTCTCCCCTGTACCCCATCACACGCACACGCACGAGGCTGGCACGTGGCCACCCCAGCCCGCACCTCCCACCGGGAAGGGAAACGGAGCTGTCCCGGGGCTGTCCCCTGAGCTGACCCCGCGGCCCTTCCCGGCCCATCCTGCTCCCCTGGGGGGGCGCTGGGGGGGTCCGGGGGCGCTTCAGCCCTGGCAGCACTCGGGCAAACCGCGTCTGCCCCACACACCCTGCCCCTGCGCCCGCGCTCTGCGAGGGAGCTGAGCCAGCCCCGGCCTGCAGCCCCCGGCAGCGCGGGCTGGGGAAGGGGCCCAGGACGAGCAGAAGCCGTGGTCAGAGCTGGAGGAGAGCCCGGCACGAGCAGAGATGCACCCGGGGCACCTCAGCGTCCGTGTACAGCCCCCACCCGCCAGCCGGGAGCCGGGTCCGTGCCCCGGCACCGGGACCAGGCTGCTCGGCGGCGGGGCTCTGCTGGGGGGTCACCGGTGGCTGAGCCCTGCTGCCACCTCCCCGGGCATCGCCTGATGGCAGCACAGCGCGGTCCTGCGGCAGCGGGAGCAGCGGCGGTGGAAACGGGAGAGCAGCAGCACCTAGGCACATCAATAATGCATACAATGCCAGCAGCAACAAAGGCAGAGAGGGACCTGAAGCAGGAGAACAGAATATCACAGAGCTTTTTAATGGTCTGTTTCTATCAGCGTCAGCTCCGTGGCTGGTTTCAGGCAGAAGTTTCCCTGGACACCCCCAGAATTCCAGGCTGAGTGTGCAGTGCCCTGTGGCTGTCACTGGTCTCCAGTGCTTCCAGAAGGACCTGGGTGTTGGGTGGCATGGTCCCTCCTGGCCAAGGGGCTGCAGGGGATGGCTGTGGCACAAACAGCAGGCAGAGAGGCTGGGCATGGCTCTGTTGGCTGTACTTCCCCTGTAAGCTCCCGAGCCTGAGTGAAACCCTCTGCTTTGGCTGACTGGGCACCTCCATGGAACTCACACCCATCTCTGCAGCTCCCACCACAGCTGAGCTCTGCAGGCCCTGTCCTGCATTATCAGGGGAGTCTCAGACTCCCCACGTACATTAAAACCAGGATTTAGATAAATACAGGGAAAGCATCAGGCCAGAGCAGGGAGCTCTGTGCCAGGGTCTGTGTGTGTGCTGTGCAGCAGCTGATGCAGTGGGTGGGGATGTGTTAAAGTCTGGAAGTGCCCAGGCCCATCTGCTGCTCCAGCCCCGCTGTCAAGCAGGAGCACAGTGCAGGCACGGCTGGTGGAGGGGCACAACCAGCACATGTGGGGCCGGGGATGCCAGTCCCAGGGTTTCTGCCCCCAAACCCTCCTCTTGAGCCCCACCACAGGATTACTGAAGGGTTTAAATGATGTTATCCCCCTTCAGGGCTGCAGAAGCAGAAGGATGAGCAGTGTGATGTGATGGGTGCAATGTGACAGGGTGCAGTGTGATGTGGCACCGTGGGTACCACCACTGCAGTGTGCACGCCAAGGAGCTGGACTCCCCATCGCTGGCTGTCAAGGCTTCCTTCAGGTCTTCCCCTGCATTCCCAAGGTGTGGTTTCCAAACCCAACAGTTATTTAAACCTCATGGAAAAGCACCACCACAAATGCTTTTCCCTGCCCTTAGTTTAATAGCCTAGCAGCCAGAAAACATGGGAGGGCTGCTCCACAAGCAGGTTTGCTGTGAAGTTAAATTAGCCCGAGAAGCCGATTTCCATTTTATTCATTGCTATTCTGCATTAAAAAAAAATACACGAGGACTAAACAACGGGTGCATCAGCAGAACAGAGGGGGGCAGATCCCGATCAGAACCGTCGTCCACGTCCTTCCTGTTTATCTGCAGTCCACAGCTTTGCAAGAGCTGCTGGGTCTGGGAGTAAGCAGCTTCCAGGGATGCGCAGACCCAGCATATGGCACTCCCCTTCGCCAAAGCCGTGCTGTGCTCCTGCCAACGGGACAGCCTGGAGCCAGGCTGAGCCCTGGGCCCTGCAGGGACCTTCCCTCCCCGGGGAGCTGCCCCGACGGCTCCAGGAGGCCGGTGAACGCTGTGCCGCGCGATGCCAGCTCGGGAATGCCGCCCTGCGGCGCGGGAGCTGGGTCTCCTCGGCAGATGCTGGCCCTGCAGCAGCCCAGAGCCCTGCAGAAAGCCCAGGGCAAAGTTTCTGATTCAGCATCACGCTTCAGCCTCAACCCTGAGAGCAGCTGAACAGCAATGACAGGAACTCAGCATCTCCGGGCTGAAAACCAGCTCCTATCACACAGCTGCCACAAGGAAGGAAAAGGCCACTCGGACCTCAGGAACTTGGGCAGATTTGAGAGGGAATATCCGGAAAGAGACATTTCAAGCATCCTCCCTGTGTGTCTGGCGGAGAAGTGGGACCGCGTAGGGAACAGCCCTTCAGGAATCACAGGGATCAGACACTTGAAAAGGTTTATAGTTCAAAAACCTCCACGGAGGACGCTCTTCCTGGAGCAGGGGCAGCAGCTTCTGAGCCACCCCAACGAACCTGGGGTGGACCCGTGAGAGGAAACCCAGGCTGGAACCCTGTCCATTCTCACCACATCCACACTGCACCAGCAGACGCAGCAGCCCCGCAGTCGGTTTAGGTCTGAGTTTCCATCTCTCCCTGGCCAAGCCCTTGCTGCTGGAGGTGCTCTCCAGCAGGAGCGCAGCCGGAGGCGCTTCCAGGAGGTGAACAGGCTGGTCCTGGCCAGGCCTGCTCTGCTCCAGCCCCGGTGTCCACCCGAGCGTGTCCGTGCCCACCAGTCCCCATGTACTGCTCTGCCGGCTCATTAGCGAGGGTGTCCCTGCGTTACCAGAACTCAGGTTTTTAATGACACTGAGAGGAAGTAGGTGTTAAGCACAACAAACTGCTGCTTTCAAGAGCCCCATCCTGCTCCACGGGCAGTGGCCATCGAAGTTGCCACAGTGACTCAAGGTTAATTGCTCCTGGAAGAGCTGCAGCCCGAGGATTAGCGGCTGGAATGTTTTGAGGAAACAAAGCTGAGCAGGGAGGGGGGGGGCAGCGTGGAACGGGGCCCGGCTCCCCCCGAGCACAGGGACGGGCCTGGCAGCTTTCTCTGCCAACCTGTAATTAATAAATTATTGAGACAATCCTGAAATAAGCAGATGAAAAGGGGATGAAAGACGCTGGTGGCAGGCAGCTGAGCTCCCCCAGACGCTGGTGGCAGGCAGCTGAGCTATCGCGTCCAAAACCTGTTTTATCTCCTGTTGTCAGAAGGCGACGATCACTCGCGAAGGGGACGCGGCTCCGTCCCCTCTCCCCTCGCGGGGCACAGACGGGCTCCTTGCATCCTGCACTGGGCAGAGCCCAGGAGTTTGTCCCAGCTCCTCCCGCGGCTCCTGACAGCGGCCCCGGGAAGACGGAGAACCCGGCTCCCGGGGCTGCTCCCACCGAGGTGCGGGGTCGGGGACAGGCTGGGAGCAGCTCCCGGGGCCGCTGTCAGGAGTCCTCGAGGCAGCAGCTCAAAGCAAAGCACATGAATAAAGAAACCGCGCAGCGAAATCAAAGTCTGCGAGAGGCTCCTGAGCGCGGCACCTCCGGACGCCCCTCAGCAGCTCGCATCGTCTTTATTGTTTAACAATAGGCACGTTGACAAAGAGGAGTGGGAAAATCGGGACCACAAAATCAAAGCAGCCGGAGGTGGGAAGCGCCGATGGCTCCGGGCGTGCTCCCCCGGCACAGGGAAGGCGGCTGCGCGGGGTTACTGCCGCCTCCGTCCCCCTGCAAGCGCCGCAGGAAGGGCTCCTCTCCCGCGTGTGGAGCGGTTCAGTTACACGGGATCAGCGCGGGACCGGCTGTGTGCTTCCCTTGCTCTCGCTCGTTAACGGCTGTACCGAGTCCCCAGCTCACCAGCCGCCAGCCCCACGGGACGCGGCTCCGGGGCACCCGCGGTGCCGCAGCCGCACGGTGCCCGCCGCAGCGGGGCTCCCCACACTGAACGCGGCACCGCCGGGCACTGCCCGGGCTCCCACCTCCGCGCTGCAGCCCCTGCGCCAGAGCCACGTCCCCGCCGCGCGCCCGTGCTCGGCTCGGCCACGGTCCTGCTGCGAGCGGAACCACGTGGGTGACCCCCACTGACCCCGCGGGGAGCCAGGGGCTGCCCCGGAGGAACCGCGCCCGCGGCCGTGAGGGGCCGGGGCAGGGGCCGGGGCAGGGGCCGGGGCAGGGGCAGGAGCAGGGGCCGGGGCAGGGGCCGGGGCAGGAGCAGGAGCAGGGGCAGGAGCAGGGGCCGGGGCAGGGGCCGGGGCAGGAGCAGGAGCAGGGGCAGGAGCAGGGGCAGGGGCAGGAGCAGGGGCAGGGGCAGGGGCAGGGGCAGGGGCAGGGGCAGGGGCAGGGGCAGGAGCAGGGGCAGGAGCAGGGGCAGGGGCAGGGGCAGGAGCAGGAGCAGGGGCAGGGGCAGGGGCAGGAGCAGGGGCCGGGGCAGGGGCCGGGGCCGGGGCAGGGGCAGGGGCAGGAGCAGGAGCAGGAGCAGGAGCAGGGGCAGGAGCAGGAGCAGGGGCAGGGGCAGGAGCAGGAGCAGGAGCAGGAGCAGGAGCAGGAGCAGGAGCACGGGCAGGGGCAGGAGCAGGGGCAGGGGCAGGAGCAGGAGCAGGGGCAGGGGCAGGGGCAGGGGCAGGGGCAGGGGCAGGGGCAGGGGCAGGAGCAGGGGCAGGAGCAGGGGCAGGGGCAGGGGCAGGGGCAGGAACAGGAACAGGAGCAGGAGCAGGGGCAGGGGCAGGGGAAGGAACAAGATCAGGAGCAGGAACAGGAGCAGGAACAGGAGCAGGAGCAGGGGCAGGGGCAGGAGCAGGGGCAGGAGCAGGGGCAGGAGCAGGAGCAGGGGCA